>NC_090440.1:1029363117-1030031034 GCF_031143425.1 Pleurodeles waltl
GCAAACACTTTGACAACTGTATGACTTTCAGCTGTGATTGTGTAGGGCGACGGCACACAATTAGGCTGCCTAACACCATGCACATACTTCTGCACTATACTGCGACTAACTTTAAAACGTTGCCTACTTTGGATGTGTGGTGCACAGTGGGAAAAGCTAGAAGAAATTAAAACATTTCTCCCTTTCTGTATGCCAACTTAATTTTGGGGTGTCAAGCCCTGTCGACTATTGTTGAAAAATATGGGTGGTTGCATGGGAACGCCCATGTACCACCCTTGGAATGTTCCTTGACGCAAAGTAATGCAAAGCGCTGCCATGTGTTACTTTCAGGCAACTTCCCAGCGCAAAACATCTTTTGTGCGTCAAAGTAAATACAAAATAAACATTTTGCACAACTCTGTATCGCTTTTGCGCTGCAAACCCAGTGCAAAATATTTGCAAATCTGCTTCAGACAGCTTTCCGTAAACTGCTATGTAAGTACCATCTGCAGGCCCTTGAATAACGTCAGCATACGCAGAAATGTTGAGCTTTTTCTCTGAGAAATTCCTGCAGGTCTTCAAAGAAGATGGGGAATCATGATCAGAACCCACACCCATATGTACCCCTATGGCATCGACAGACGAGTACACAACAGGGTGTTTGATTAATGCTTCTGAAACCTGAGAGTACAAACTTCCTTTCTTGACAGAATCGGTACAGCACACCATCTGCAGTGAAAGTGTCACTCTCAGAACAGGCACAGCCGGGAATTAGCGGTACAGGTTTCCCTCTCTCACAGAACAGATACAACATGTGATTCAGTTGGAAAACTTCCCAAATTCACACAAGAATGTACAGCTGGACATTAACAGTGTAAGCTTCCATTCGTATCAGAACAGGTACCACATGGTAACAGTAGTGAAAGCTTCTCTCCCGGACAGCAAATACAAGGTTCCGGCTGTCACTGAACAGGTAAAACTCAGGACGCATTAGTGAAGCCTCCTTTCTCAAATAACAGGCACAGCACAGTCTACAGCAAACACCCTTGCCTAGTGGATCCATATGTTTCAGTATGGTTGTGTGGCTTAGTAAATGCATAGATGGCTCAGCAAGTAAAATGGTTAGGTATGGATGGTTGTGCATAAACGTATGGTATTTCAGTACGAAGATGCACAAGGGGAGAACGTTTACTTACAAATACATTTGTCATGTTATGTTATGTATGGCGGGATGAACGACTGTATTGATATGCGAGTAAATGGATGGAGAAGTGGATGATGGTGTCAGCTGGTGGACAACTGGATGAGTGGGAGCCTGAATTTATGTTTTGATGAATGCTGAATTTGTGTAGACAGATGCATGCATAGATGAATGGAGACTGTGGACGGAGATTCCATGTGAAAGGAAAATGACTGTGGACTGATGGGTATTTTTGTAAGGATGTTTGAGGGCTAGTTTAAGTGTACTGGTGGATTAAAGGTCACTTTATATATGTGGTATGTGTATGGCTGTGGTGTGGGTATTGCTTGGTGTACGTATATATGGGCGTTGTGTGTGAGAATATGCTTGTGCCCAGACAGATGTATATGTGAACGGGTAAAAGTGAAAGAACAAAGCTGGATTTTGTTAGGACCTGAAAGCCCTAGATAAAATAGTTGGAGTGCAGATCCAATGTCTGATTCTTCTCATATACACGTGAACACAGATGGAGGGAAACCAATGCTGCACTGGGGAACACATAATTTAAAAGCCAACTTCAATTGCTGAAGCTCTGTGTCACAAGTGTCGAGGCACACACACGGTCTGAGAGGGGAGTGAAGCTACAACACTGTGCACTGATCAGATCACTGTGGTCATCATCCCAGGTGGCCAGTGCTGTAAGTGGGACAACAAAAGTGGGGAGACTTTAAAGGGACAATGGCAAAGAAGTGTATGTTACAGTCCTTTCTGAGAGGCATGGTGTAGATTAAGGGTTTGGAAAACTAAACCCTGTGCTTTACAAACCATGCCTCTCGGATAGTATTTGGGTGCTCTCTCTGAATTGATGTCATAGCATTCGGACATATAACATAACAACAGACATACACATAAAAAACAAGCTAGACCTATATTGGCCTTGCCAATGCCTTTTTAGCACTAATAAATAAATAACAATGATGATTTTGCTGTAAATAAAACTGATAATGTTTCAGTCCTGAAAATGGAAGACTGAATTAAACATTGCTAAACTCTATGGAAGAGGAGGTCTTCAGAGTGCCTCAATGACTACTGTTTCTCTTCATGCCATTTCCTCTGCTGTCTCTTTGTCTAATACACTTTTACTGCCTTCTTGTCCCCACATATTTCTTAAATCATTTGCACCTCACGGTCTTTCCATTCTATACAAACATCTCCTCATTTCACCATCCTCCCATAGGCATAGCCCATCAATTCAGATTTAAGCATTCCATTTTATTTTCCTTCAGTATGTTGAGTTGTGTACCTTCTTCACACAATTTGCCATACAATCACAATTACAGTGGACACATATGTGCCCATCACTTGTAAATTATTAGGAGGATGTTCCACCCTATACATCCACCCCCTGAAGCTACGTTCCTGGGCCTGAACTGTGACTTCACTGCTTGATAAGACAATATCAAAATATATTAGGCACAAATCGACACGTCCTTGTCAGTTACCAAAACATTTTACGTGCCATATAGAGGTGTGTGGGGAAGAACAGAGAGTAGCAATTATATCCACAAATACAACACAAAGCATGTTTGAATATCTTATTAACCATGGCACAAACACAGATCGATGGAGGGAGTTCTGTCAGGAAACTGCGGAATTACATAACCACTAGGAATATTGTTATTACACTTAAGTAACTTTCTTTTGCTATGTTTATCTTCCTGCAGATTCCTCACCTTATAAACGAGTCCTAAAGCTGGAAAATGATGATCAGCCACAGAAATCCTGTGAAGTTTTTCAGGCAAAGTCCCATTCACCGCATAGCTAAGATACGAGACAGTAGTGCTTAGAAAAAGTAGGCAAAAAAAGTGAACATAGAGCTGTGAAAGAACCCATGGCCTTTGTGGAGTGGACACAAATGCCCTCCATAGGGTCTTTATTGGCAAAGCATAGGACAACCCACTTTGTCCTGTTGCATGAGATCAATATAGTAAGGCAACATACATTTCACGTCCAGTCTATTGAGCTGCTCACCTTCTTTGGTTGGATGTGGAGGAGGTAAGAAAGAAGGAAGGGTAACAGACTAGCCCATATGAAATGCACAAGCCACCTTTGCTAAGTATAGGTGCGAAGGACCAACGTATTCTGGTAAAACAAAATGAAAGGTGGACAAATTGAAAGGGACTCAAGTTCTCCAACTCTATGACCTGAAATCATTTCCACCAACAGCATGGTCTTTAAAGTGAGAAGGCAACCTGGGTAAACGTGCATCGGCTTGAATGGAGATGACATTAAGAAAGTTAACATAGATTCAAATCCCACAATAAATGAAATGGGAGGGGAAACAAGTAAACGAAACACAACACTAATGGTGATCAAACCAAGGATGTTTAGTCAGAAAGCTACAAAAGTAGAAAGCAGAGTCAAATAGCCTTTAACTGTCACTACTGCCAAGCCTGGTTGTGCACGAGACAACAGAAATCTCAAGAAGTTGGAAATTCTAAATTTAAAGGCACTGAGGCCTTGAGACTCACATCCCTGAACAAAATTGTCACAGCGACTTGCTAGATGGTTTTAGAAACAGACATCCTGGCTGCCAGGATGACATCTGCAACTTTGTCAGGTAGGCTAATGGACTCTAGTTGGCACCACTCAAGCTCCACACATGCAGCTCCAACATTTTGAGACTAGGGTGGAGGACTTGACCATCCCACTGGGAGAGTAGGTCCTTAATCTGGATAAGGTCCCATCCAGACCTCTGATAGTCCTCCTGCAAGAGGCAACCAAGTGTCTGCACCAACATTAATTGAACTTGCAAAATGAGCCACTACTAGGAAAATTCCACATTGCTGTGCCTTCTGGTAGAAGCAAGCCGCTTCACAAAGGACCCATAAGCCCACACCACCCCGTCTGTTGATATAATGAATGGCTGCAGTGTTTTCCAATGGAATCTGAATGATTCCCCATAAGGAGGAGGAGAGAAAATGTCTTCATTGCAAGACTGAGTACCCCCAGCTTCCACTGCGTCATGTCACCATGGTTAGGACCCTAAACGATCAACAGAGCACATATTGCCAATGAAAGGCTGCCGTTGTGCTGAGATGAATGGATACCTTACCAAAATGTTAGAGGAATCCAGCCACCAATGTAGATCAGGACGAAAATGAACATGTTACTTACCTTTGGTAACACCTTATCCGGTTGAGCCACAGAGTGCTTGCCTGTTAATTATCCCCAGGAATCAGACTGGATCCAATTTTATTTCGTCACCAGTACCCCTGCAGGCCGGTAGATGGTGTCAATCAGCTGCGCATGGCGTCGTCGGCGCGGGAAGTGACGTCTGCAATGCATATACAGGTGCCAAACTAGCACAGTGACGTCAGTTTCTTTTTGCAACTCCACGACAGGAAAGCTTAGCCACGAATAACACTGGTGTGGAAAACTAGGGCCCGGAAAAGGGAAAGCTCTGTCCCCAGAAATACATTTGCAGGGAGGACGCGTCATTAAGGAATCTGTGGCTACATAGTCTCTACCACATAAGGTGTTACTGAAGGCAAGTTTCTTGTTCATTTGACAATGACTTCTGGTCGCAGATTCCTTACGTTAGAATAGTTACCCAAGTCCTCCATCTGGAACTCTTTTGTGCAGTAAAAATAGAACGACAATGCTCTTTTTGGGTCCACATGGTTGAATCGTTCCTCTTCTTTAGAGGATTGTGGCTGAGAGAAAAAAATCGTCAGGGTGATGGACAGGCCTGCATGAAAAGGAGTGCCGACTTTCGGGAGAAAGGAAGCTCTAGTTTACAGAAAACTAGCTTGTCTGGGTAGATGTTCACTTATGGAGGCTTGGATAAAAAAGCCTGCAGCTCACTGACCCTACGCCCAGATGTTTTTGCCACCAGGAAGGCTGTCTGAATGGTAAGGAGCCTAAAAGAACAACTGTGCAATGGCTCAAATGAAGCACACATTAGGAATATCAGATACCTACATACAATAGAAGATTATAAGAGGGATGGCTGGTCAGGCAACCGTAGAAAAGGATTTATATAGCAGAAAGGTATCCTTCCAAGGTGCTTAGCTCCTGCTGGGCAAGGAAAATAAAACAGAAAAACATGAGAAAGGGGAGAGTAAAGGGGGTCAACATGTCTGTCTGCACACAATGCCACAAACTTGCTCCAATGGAAGGTATGTACTGGTTTAGTGGAGGGACGCCTGGCTGCTAGAATAACATTGCAGACTTCTGCCAGAAGGTGAAAAGAGGTCAACTGCTGCTCAATCACCATGCAAGAAAATGGAGTGTTGACAGGTTTGGGTGAGGACTCTACCCTGCTTAAGAAGATCCTCCCGAAGGGGCAGCCTGATCGGGGGACTGATGGTCTTGCTCTACAGATTGTGATACCACACTCTCTGAGCCCAGTGCAGAGCCACAAGGATGACTTAGGTCTGGTCGCTCCTGATCTTCTTGAGAACTTTGGGTAGGATGGTATTGGCAGAACGATATGCAGGAGGCCTCAACTCCACTCGAAATGAAAAGCGTCTCCGAGCGAAAGCTACCTTGGAAACTCCAGTGTGCGGAACTGCTGACATTGAGCGTTGTCGTCCGTGACAAACAGATCTAACCAAGACTCTCCCCACTGCTGAAAGAGACCTTGCACCACCTCAGTTTTTGAGATGCCATTCGTAATCTGCTAGGAATCTTGGGCTGAGTTCATCCGCCCCAGCATCCCTATAGCCCGCCAGATGTTGAACCATAGGGAATATGCCCTGACATTCCAGCCATGTCTAGAGAGGCAGGGTCTCTTGACAAAGGGTCCATGGCCTCACCCCACCCTGTTTGTTGCAGCGCCACATGGCAGTGGTGTTGTCCGTGAAAACCTGCACTAGCCTTTTCTTGATGGAGGGTTGAAAGGCTTTTAATGCGAGCCGGGCCACTCGGAGCTCCAAAATGTTGATTTTATTCCGCATAGAGACCAGAGGCCTCTGACCTTGAACTCTCCCAGATGGTCGCCCCCATCCCAGGAGTGATGCATCTGGCAGCACTGTCAGATCTGGTTGGGAAAGGGAGAAGGGTTTGATGCTGACCTGATCGAGGTTTGTTAGTTCCCTCTGAGATCTGGACCATGTGAGAGAAGTTCCGCTGATGCTGTACTCACTGGAACTTCAGGTCCCACTGCAGAGCCCAAATATGCCAGCAGGCATGTGTCACACACAGGAAGCCATGAGACCCAGCAGCCTCAGAGTCAGCCTCACCAAAACCCAGAATAGAGGCTGAAACATTGTTAACACAGCCTGAATACCCTGGACTCGCCGTTCAGGAGGATAGGCCTGAAAATGCACTGTCTCGAGAACAGCTCAGAAGAAAGGGCGCGTCTGAGAGGGAGTCAGGTGTGACTTTGGCACATTGATAGTGAACCCCAGTGAGTGCAGGAGGTCCGCCGTAGTCTGGAGGTAGGAGATGCAGGCGTGTCTGCCTTCAAAAGCCAGTCACTGAGAAAGGGGAAAACTGGCACCCCTGATCCTTCCAGATGAGCTGCAATAACCGTCATCACCTTGGTGAACATCTGAGGGGCGCTGGTAAGATCAAAAGGGAGCTCAGCAAACAAAGTGCTCGTGGCCCATAGTGAACCACAGGTAACACCTTTAGGAAGGCAGGATAAGAACGTGGAAGTATGTGTCTTGAATGTCCAATGCTATCATCCAGTCTCCTGGGTAGAGGGGACTTGAGCGAGCATGAGCATTTTGAACTTCGTCTTGATGAAGAAA
This sequence comes from Pleurodeles waltl, assembly GCF_031143425.1. NCBI lineage: Eukaryota > Metazoa > Chordata > Amphibia > Caudata > Salamandridae > Pleurodeles > Pleurodeles waltl. Next base: position 1,029,370,036 of record NC_090440.1, read on the forward strand.
TTGAGTGGTCCCAGGTCTAGGATGAAGGTCTCTGACCTTCTTGGGCACCAGAAGTGGGAATAGCAACCATGACCTACTTCTGTCTTCTGCACTGTCTCAATGGCTCCCTTGGCCAAGAGAGCTGTGACTTCATGGTGGAGAAGAGACAGATTGGCCTCTGTCAGCCAGTCGGATGTGGGTGGCATTGAACAGGGGTTGGGGGGAAATCGGCATGAAGGGGAGGGAGTAGCCATTTGGAGAACCCACTGGTTGGATGTGATAGACCGCCAGTGGGGCAGGTGACGCTGTATCCTGCCTCCTAATGGGTGCCCATGATAGTAAGAGGGCAGCAGACTATGAAGGTTTGGATGCTCCAGATTGATGGAGAAGAGGGTTAGGATTAATGGACTTGCCTGACGTTTAACTGCCTGACCCACAGGGTCTGTGGATACCGTGTCCTCAGCCAAGCAGAGGTTAGGAAGCTGGCACACAGCGGTAGCTTGTAGGGTATAGACGCAGCTGGCCGCAAAAGGCAGTTTGGTGGTGACGAGGGGATTGGAAAGGCCTAAGGACCTAACCGTAGCCCTGTGGCCTTAAAGCGCTCTAATGCTGGATCTCCATTGTCTCCGAAGAGATGGGAGCCATCAAAGGGCATATCCGTAAGCAAAGCTGGGACATCTCCAGAAAAGCCAGCCGACCTCTAAAAGGCATGGTGCCTTAAGGCCACTGTTGATTAAACTGCTGTGCCCAGTGAGTCGGTGGTTTCCAGTCCACATCTGATAGTGAAATTAGCTGCATCTCTCCTATCAGCAACATCTTGGAGAGTACGGCTCGGGCCTGTCCTGGAACTGTTGACAGCACCTGCGTAACCATATCTCATAGCGCATGGGAGACACGCACTGTTCACAGACCATAGTTCCAGACTGGTGAAAAAAACATCTCTAAGGTGTCCAACATCTAGGACTTCCTATCTGGTGATGTGGTAGGGAATGCGCCAGGATTTATGTGGGAGGTAGAGGGTTGGACCAGCAAGCTCCCCAGGGTAGGGTGTTGTGTGAGGAAGTTGGGATCCCCTGGGGCAGGCCGGTGGTGGTGAGCAATTGTTCTGTTCCCCTTGCTTGGTTTCGACCAGGCCGCAAGCAGAATGTCTGTAAGGGCTTCATTAAAATGGAGAAGAGGCTCTGAGGGGGTTTATCCTGGCTGAAGTACCTCTGTCAAGACATTTGGCTTGATTGCCTTAGAAGGCAGGCTAAAGTATGGGACCTCTGCCGTCCTTCTGACCACCCCTGCAGAAGACACTCCCTCCTCCGTAGCCCGCATAGCAGGAGAAGGAATGCCTTCATCTAGAGAGGTGTACCTTTCGCTAGCCTCTTTCAAACCCTCACACCAGTCCATGTTTGGTCAAAAGGCTGGTATGCTTCGGAGTCACAAACCCCTCACAGTCCACCTCAAGTCCCAGCCCACAAGAGTAGGCCTCAGGCTCTGGCCTGGAAGGGCACAGCTCCACTCAGTGCCAGAGCTGGATGATGCCCCTATGGCTCCGTGTCGGGGATTAGAATGGGGATGTGCCGGGAGCATCAGCATTGGGGGCAGTTTGAGATGGTATGACTCGAGCCAGTCCGGAGCCAGGCATTGATTCAAGGGACCTGCCTGGCGGCAGGACCGAAGCCAAAGGTGTGAATCCAGCAAGGGCCCCTGCCGAACCTATGGAGCTCAAAGGTGCACCAGTAGGAGGGGGGCTGCTCAAGTATGAGGCGCATGGCCTCATAAAAGTAAGTTGAACCGGGGTCACTCTGGGGAGGCGTCGAGATAGCCCATGCGCTGGCTCAGCTGTAAAGCAAGGCCTTGAATGCCAATGCTCCCTTGTCTCGTCGGCCGATGGACAAGGTGAAGTCGTTAGACCTTTTTAACTTTTTACTCTTTTTCTTGCGGTGGGACATACCCAAATGACCCGACAACTCTGAGTGCTACAAAAATCTTGGACTCCGCGACCGCTTCAGGGAATTTTCTTTCAACTGGGATTGGGACTGTTGCGGTGTTGTGCAAGGAGCTGCCAGGATTTTGAGGGATAGTTTCCTCAAGGCCTTTGGATTCATGGTGCAGCAACTGGAGCAGGCTTTCAGATTGTGGTTATGCTCGAGTCACCAAAGGCGTAGAAGTTGCAGGTTTGTCACCGGCATTGAGAACTTGAAGCCGGCCTTCCGAGAAGTCCTCTCTGCCACACCAGTAGAAGATTCTCACAAAAAGACTTTGATAAAAGTCGAAAAAAGGTAACTCAAAAAGCAACTAAGGGGTAACTCTCTCAGATCTGCGCTGACTGGTGTGGAAATAAAAGAACTGACATCAGCGTGCTGGGATAGTGCCTATATAGTCACCGCTCACGTCACTTCTGAGGTGGATGATGCCACGCGGAGCTGACTGATGCCACATTCCGGCAGGCAGGGGTACTGCTCACAAAAAAAATCCAGATCCAGTCTGAAACCTGGGGATAATTATAAGGTGGGGAACCTGCTGCTAGAAGTCTCTATATAGTGGAAAATCAGTACCTGAGTCACAAGGTTCACCTGATACTGGATCCACTGTGATCTCAGACACCAATGAAGTGCTCTCAGTCACCATCTGGGATGGGCACCGACAAGACCCATGAGGCCATGATACAGGAGCAGACACAAGATCTGCAAAACGGATCTGAGTTCTTGCAATCATCTCCCTAATATCCACAATCATGTGAGAAGGGGAAAATGTGTTTACAAGAGTCAAATCCAGAACAACCAAATGAAGGTCAACTTCGAATTTAAAAAGGGGTGGAACTTTTGATATAGATGGTAATCCACCAGTCACCGGTACTTTCGTACAGACGCATAAAGTGGTAATCAATATGAAAAACAGAACTATGAACACCTAGAACTGAGGTCCAACTGTAAATCTCAGGTGACATCTCTGTGCAGGGAATATCGGAAAAGGGAAGTTGTTGCCCAAGAGATCTTGAGCTGCCAAGTTGCCTTACGTTAAGGGCCTATAGAGCTCAGTTCAGGGACAGCATCTTGAACTAGTCCAGCCAAATGAATACGTTTAGGAGGAGGAGACCCAGGGCAGTTAAGTCTCTGCCCTCTTTTAGGACCAAGTAGTAAAGGAAGAAAAATCCTGTGCCCCCTTCTTCTTGAGGCACCACCTCTGTGGCCCCTTTACTCAGCATGACAGGGACTTTCAACTCCAGAATCTCTGTGAGCCAGACAGTACGTTCTAGTGGAAGAAGGGTGGCCAGGAGGAACTAAATGACCCAGCAATCTTTCCTGACCATTTCCCAAACGGAGACTCCCCCTTTGCCTCCCGCCACCACGCCCAAACTGGAAATGACGACTTAAGTGGGTGGTAGAGTCAGAAGTTTTGAGGCAGCAGATTTAGCAGAGGCTGGTGGAACGGGATCTGCTGCTTCTGGTGACTGCATCCCCTGAATCCACTATTGCCCTTAAGAACAAGTTACTTACCTTCGGTAACGCATTATCTGGTAGAGACCGTATCTAGCTGCAGATTCCTTACCTCTGAGCGTCAGCTTGGAATCTGGAAGTTTTTGCTGAGCAGTACCCTGCGCGCACTACTGGGTGGCGTTGTTTGGATTAGCATGCGTCATTCGGCTCTGCGTGGTGTGATCAGCGTTGCTGGAGCCCTCTGTGATGTCATGGTCACCTATAAAGGCACCACCCTGGCACGTGTACTTCAGTTCTTTTACCCACAATCTTTCACGCCAGAAGCGCGGAGTCATGGATAGACCAACAGTTCGTCAGTGCAAAACTCGGGCACTATAAGGGATAAACCCTAACCCAACTAGACATACTTGCAGAGCGGGGAGGCATGGGTGAGTGTAAGAAATCTGCAGCTACATAGAGTCTCTACCAGATAATGCGTTATCGAAGGTAAGGAACTTGTTCATCTGATAGAGACTTCTAGCTGCAGGTTCCTTACCTTTGAACAGATACCCAAGCCATAACCTCCTGGCGGTGGGCTGCGGATACCTCTATTTACACTCAAAAGTCCTGTAGGACCGAATGGGCAAAGTGACCGTCTCTTTGTATCTGATTGTCCAGGCAGTAATGTTCTGCAAACGTGTGCAAACATGCCCACGTTGCTGCCTGACAAATATCCAGGACTGGAATGCGCAAGCTAGCGCAGTAGTAACAGCTTTGTCCCTGGTGGAATGAGCCCTCAAGCCCTCAGGAGGCTGCTTCCTCGGCAATGTGTAGCAGATCTTGATGCAGAGAACGATCCAGCGCAAAATGGTTTGCTTCTGCACTGCCCGACCCTTCTTTGCTCCCATGTTCCCCAGAAAGAGTTAGTCAGCCACCCGGAACTCTTTTGTGTGGTCAAGGTGGAACGACAAAGCTCTTTTTGGGTCCAGCCGGTGGAGTTGCTCCTCTTCCTTCGAGGGATGCGGTGGAGCAAAGAAGCTGGGCAGGGCGATATTCTGACCCAGATGGAATGAAGTCACTACCTTATGGAGGCATGTGTTTTGAGAACCACCGTGTCTGGGAACATAGTGAGATCCGGTGGCTTGGATTAAAGAGCTTGCACCTGACTTACCCCTCCTCGCAGATGTTATCGCCACTAAGAAGACTGTTTTGATGGTGAGCAGCCGGAGGGGACAGTTGTGTAAGGGCTCAAAAGGAGCACACAAATGTGAGGACAGATTTACGTCCCATTGGGGCATAACAAAGGACGTAGGAGGAAACATATGTACAAGCCTTTGAGGAATCTATGTACAATAGGAGATTTGAAAAGTGAAGGCTGATTAGGTAGCCGAAGATGCCGACAAGGCAGAAAGATAGCCCTCGAGTGTTCTCAAGGCAGAACCCTGCTAGGCAAGGGATAGTACAAATAGAAGGATATTAGAAAGGGAAGCAGAAAGAGGACCTTTCTGTACAATAATATACAAAGCGTTTCCAACAGCAGGCATATACTGTTTTAGTGGAGACACGTCTGGCTGCCAAAATAGCTCTAGCAAAACAAAAGGATGATGGACGGAGTGCTGAACAATGCAAACACTCACCCCCAGTCACAGATCTGGATTTAAGCCATCGTTCTTTTGCCCAGACATGGGTCCCGTGCTTCCCATGCCACTGGATTCAAGCTAGCCTGGCTGGTGAGGGGTGAAACCCCGAAACCGGTCCCAGGATGCTCGTTTCCAGTCCAGGGAAGACCTGGCCTGGCAGTTGGAGCTGGACTGTTCCCACGGGGAAAAGGGTCAAGACTGATTTGCATATGGCCGGGTCCAAACTGGAATGGCACGGGCAGCAAAAAAACGATGGATTTAGGCCCAGATCTCTGTACTGGGGGTGAATGTTTGACATTGTACAGCATTCTGACCATCACTTGTTCTTTTTGCATTTTTCTGCCTAAGTGGGAAGGGTATGCCCAGACATGGGTCCCGTGCTTACCATGCCACTGGATTCAAGCTAGCCTGGCTGATGAGGGGTGAAACCCCGAAACCGGTCCCAGGATGCTTGTATCCAGTCCAGGGATGACCTGGCCTGGCAGTTCGGGCTGGACTATTCCCACAGGGAACAGGGTCAAGACTGATTTACATATAGCTGGGTCCATACTGGAATGGGATGGGCAGCAAAAAAACGATGGATTTAGGCCCAGATCTCTGTACTGGGGGTGAATGTTTGACACTGTCTAGCATTCCGTCCATCACTTATTCTTTTTGCATTCGCCAAAATAGCTCTACAGACTTCGGGAGGAAGGTCAAAAGCCATCAACTGTTGCCGCTCAATCACCACGCATGTAGGTGCAGAGTTGACAGGTCCAGGTGGAGAACCTTCCCCTGCTGCTGCGACAGAAGATCCTCACGAAGGGGCAACCTGATTGGAGGATTGATGCTCATTTTCAGAAGCTCGGGATACCAAACTGTCCTTGCCCAATCGGGAGCCACTAGAATTACTTGGGCCCGGTCATTCTTGATCTTCTTGAGAACTCTGGGCAGAAATGGTATGGGCAGAAAGGGTACAGGAGACCTGAATTCCACTTGCGACAAAAAGAGTAGCCAAGCGACCGATGCCTTGGAAACTCCAACGCACAATACCACTGACGTTCCACGTTCTCTGTGGAAGCAAAAAGATCTAACCAAGGCTCTCCCCACTGCTGAAAGAGTCCTTGCACCACCTCCAGGTGGAGATAAATAGTCGTGATCCGCTAGGCACCGACAGCTGAGTTGGTCTGCCCTGGCATTCAGAGAACCTGCCAGGTGTTGAACCACCAGGGTTATGCCCTGCTGATCCAGCCATGGCCAGAGATGCAGAGCCTCTTGACAAAGGGTCCTCGACCCCACACAGCCCTGCTTGTTGCAGTACCACATTGCGGTGGTCAGTGAACACCTGCACTATCTTCCCTTTTACAACAGGAAGAAATGCTTTCAATGCCAGTTGGATCGCCCGGAGCTCCAGTAAGTTGATATGGAGTCCTGATTCCACTGGAGACCAGAAGCCTCTGATCTCTGCCTCTCTCCCAGATGGCCTCCCCATCCCAGAAGTGACGCACCGGTCACTACTGTGAGATCTGGTTAGGGAAGGGAGAGGAGTCTGCCTCTGACCCAATCGCAGTTCACTAACCACCACTACAGGTCTTTTGCAGTTCCCTCTGAGATCTGAACTGTGCCAGTAAGATTCCCCTGATGCTGCGCCCACTGGAACTTCAGGTCCCATTACAGAGTCCTCATATGCCATCTGGCATGTCTGACTAACAGAATGAAGGAGGCCATGAGTCCCAACAGCCTCAGAGTCTGACTCACTGAAATCCAGGAAGCAGGCCAAAACATCGGTATCATAACCTGAATATCCTGGACTCGCTGCTCGGGAGGATAAGCCTGAAACTGCACTGTGTCCAGAACAGCCCTGATGAAGGGGAGCTTCTGAGAGAGTCAGGTGTAACTGCGGCACGTTTAGAGTGAACTCCAGTGAATGCAGGATGTGCGCCGTTGTCTGAAGGTGGTTGACGAGAGCCTGGGGCGTAGGAGCCTTCAACAGCCAGTCGTCGAGGTAGGGGAAAACTGAAACCCCTAACCTGCGCTGATAAGCTGCTACCACGCCATCACTTTGATGAACACCCAAGGGGCACTGGTAAGACTGAAAGGAAGCACAGTAAACTGAAAGTGCTTGTGCCCCACCTTGAACCGCAAGTAGCGCTGTTGGGCAGGCAGGATGGGAATGTGAAAATATGCATCCTGCAAGTCCAACACTATCATGCAGTCTTCTTGGTCTTGGTCTAGGGCAGACAAGACCTGAGCAAGTGTGAGCATCCTGAATTTCTCCTTTTTGAGGGAGAGATTGACGTACCTTAAATCCAAGATAGGGCGAAGACCCTTGTTCTTTTTTGGAATCAGAAAGTAGCGGAAATAACAACCACTGCCTACTTCTGACATCAGGACCCTTTCTATGGCTCCCTTGGCCAAGAGGGCCGGAACGTCCTTGCAGTGCAAGATTAAATGATCCTTCATCAGCCGTTCTTTTAATGGAGGTACAGAGGGAGGGAATGACTGGAAGGGGAGGGAATAGCCCTTCTGTATGATCTGCAAGACCCATTTGTCCGATGTTATGGATCGCCAGTGAGGGAGATGAAACTGAATCCTCCCTCCAACTGGACGAGCATAGTCTTGCAGAATCATACTAGGAGGACTTGGGCACTGTGGAAGAGGGGGGCTGGATGGTGGCGACCTCTGGCTAGACCCTCTGGGTCTGAAGGTACCACAACCTCATCTTTGCACTTGATGCTGAGATGGCGGAGGATGGTGGCTAACTTGTGGGTGGCGTGATACCACACCCCTTCCAAAACCTCGAAAGGGGCAAAAGGCAGACTACTGGAGAGCAGGCACAGAGAGGCCTAAGGATCTGGCCATAGCTCGAGAGTTCCTGAACCGCTCAAGCGCTGAGTCTGACTTTTCTCTAAATAGAACCGAGCCATCGAAAGGAATTTTCGTAAGGTTTGCCTGGACATCCACCCAAAAGCCAGACGTATGGAGCCAGGCATGGCGTCGAAGGGCCAGCGAGTCGGTCGTGTCCAAACCACACCTTATTGTAAACTTGGCTGCATCTCTCCCATCTTTTACAGCTTGTGTGAGAGTGTCCTGCATGCCCTCCTGGACCTGGGGTAGCACGAGTGCCACCGTATCCCACAAAGTATGGGAAAAATGGCCCAATAGGCATGAGGTGTTTACTGACCTCAATGCCAGGCTGGAGGAAGAAAACATTTTCTTTCCAAGCTGACCCAGCCTCTTGGATTCCTTATCCGGATGAGAGGAAGGGAAGGCACCATGGGAAGTGGAAGCCTGGACTACCAAGCTCTCCGGGGTGGGGTGCTGGGTGAGAAAACTAGGATCATTTGGAGCTGGACATTGGCGTCAGCCAATAGTCCTATTAAGAGGAGCCCCTGTGCTGGCTTTGGACCACATCCCCAGCAGGACTTCAGTGAGGGCTTCATTAAAGGGTAACATCGGCTCCAATGTGAAACCCCAGGCTGAAGCACCTCAGTCAGGAGGTTAGTCCTGACTGGCTCCGTAGGCAAATCTAGGTCCAAGACCTCAGCTGCCCTACAAACCACCCCAGCATATAAAGCTCCCCCCTCCATAGCCACAGTAGGAGGTGAGAGCATGACAGTACCTGGAGAAGTATCCAGTCCACAGGCTTCCCCTAGTTCCTCATGCTCCAATCCATACTATAAAAGGTCTTAGGACCCTTTCCATTCCTCCCCTGTCCCTGGCTGTTCCGGCTCCGGATCATCTGGGATAAGGATGGGACTTCCTCCACCAGTGGAGCGTTGACACCAGGAGCGACGCCGGAGGAGGCCGACAGGATCACTTTTCTTTCCCCTTTAAACCAATACACCATAAGCCAAACTATATGCCAGCCTTACACGATGGACACTTTAAAAAATGGAAAATGGTGAATGCAGAGCCCTAGTGGGTTTACTCAAGATAGGAAAATGAAAGCATTTGATACAGGTAATAAGCGTTTTTCCCTGCTGAATCAGAGAATATATAGTATTTCTAATTAGGCAATAGATCAATTGCCTGCTAATACCACATCTGTGACTAGAGAACTGACCCAATCTGAGAACCTATTTAGGCCATACAGAACGACAAAATACCGATGTAGGAAACAATGGCTGGACTATGTGAGAAAAGTCTCAATGGTTTTATCTTGCCACACAATGTTATGAAAATATTGTGATGAATAACTATAAATTTGTGGGACCATTGTCTGCACTGCTTTATCATTCAGAACTGTTCTTTCCACATGATCAAGGCTATGGTCTTTTTATCTCAGTGGTATGGGAGGGCGGAGGTAAACTGGAGGATATTGACAATGTGAACAGTCAATATGTGATCTGAGGCACTGCTTCATTCTCATTTTTAAATTGTAATCTTCAATTTAATTTTTGCGGAAAAACGGATGAATGCAAGATGCAAATAATATGAAAGTGTTGCTGTAAGAACAAGCCTACCCCTGTTGTCAGTTCTTCGCACTGTTGTTTCTTGGATACCAGATCCATGGCAGCCATCTCCAAATCATACTGTATAAGTTCATGTTTCCGGCACACTGACCTGAAATCATACCAATTAAAAAATCATGTAATACTCTAATTTTCTTCTCCAACATTTTTACAACAGAATAAAGGTCTTAAAAGTTATGATTTTTTTTTCAAAATGCCATTACTTCAGTATGTAATTAGCCAACAATTTCATTTAATATAGTATGTGCACAAGAAAGTTCTTAAGGGTACAAGAAAGCTACTTAAGGGTAACTACAGATCTCCATTAGTGGTATCTTTTATAGGTTCACATATTTGATTTATTTGGTTTTTAAAAGGCAGACATTCTAAAGCAGAAATTATGTGAAAGAATTCTTTGCTTGATGTCCACCGGCTAAACTGAGCTATGGTGGTCTTTAATGGGAGTGTAGAGCAAAGTCTCCTCCACTCAGTGGCCACCTGGTAGATCCAGACATTGAAGTTAATACGCTACACGTTATTCTGTATAAAGAACAGGCAATCAATATGTCTGATTTATTTTAACGTTGCCATCAGGAACCATAACAGGTGATTCTATGAAAGATGCAATGCTGGAAAATTAACATTTCAGTTGAAGCACTTCTGGAAACAGGGACTATTATAACCACTTATATACCTTCAAAGACTTCAAGACTGAGTAAGTTCAGCCAAAATTCAAACTTGTGCCCTACAGATAGCACCTGCTATAAGCAGCCGGTGGTTAAACTCGGACAGCCACCATGTCAACGATAGAATTAACAAGACAACACTGGCCTCATTATTTTCCAGCTTTAAAAAACAAAAAACTAATCAAGATAAGCAGGATATCTACTGTCAATAACATTTGAATTCTACCACTCACGCCTCAATATAATGTACAAGGAAGATAGACTGCACTCATTTATGGGATATACATGCCACTTATACCGCATTTCTATGAACTAAAGATTTGTGGTGCTAACATTTACAACCAACTTTCTTTCTAAGCACAAATTAACAAGCATACTTCTACTTGTTTTATGGGAGATAATTAAGCACATCAACTCTTTTCTCACTGTTCATTTCCAAAAAACAGTCAACCAGGCACATATTTTCTCTTGCCTGGACTATTACAATTCTTCAAGTCAACCTGTCAACATATGCTGTGGCCAAACTACAGCATGTTAAGAATACTACAGGCCACCTTATTCTCAGATTGAACTGAGGCATACTGATTCCCTCCTACCTCCAGTCAAAGCACTGGCTTCAAATAACAAAATGGTGACCCTTTAAGGTCCGATCCCTCTCTCGCCAGGTTTTCTACTTAAACACATCCAGTTACAAGTTCCTGCCATGTCTCTACATTCTTGCTTCCTTCTTGCACCAACAATCTTTTATTTAACCCAAGGTGTTGTAAGGCACATGTGGGAGGACATGCTTTCTTAGTGGTAACTACCAAGGCTTTGAATTTTTTACCTTCATACCTGTGATCAGCCAGCTGCCTGTCTAGGTTCCACATTACTGCTCTTATTACTGGGTAAATAATGGGATTTAGATTTTGGTGGACAGGATATCAGTCACCGTGTGACAGAGTAACCCCTCAGCCAAAACACTTAAATCAGGCCCTTTGATCTCACCGTGGGTGTCTATTCTCCCAAAATGTAATGTTACTCTTGCTATTATAATTACTGAACAAATGACATCCATAAGATCTAAACGCAGATGAAAATACACTATAGGTTTGAGTGCATTCGTTATAACTAAAAGAAAGAGAACATGAGACATCATTCATTACAAAGTAGTTCACTACAAATTTAACACAAAAAAATTGGAAATCAAATCAACTGAACAGTACACAACGTATAAACGGAATGAGTCTGAAGTATTTCCTCACACAATAATGCTTTCCAAAAATAAACATTACAGGGCAGATTCTAGAAAACACAACTTAGGAAGGGAAAAGACTCAAGGATGCATTTTTAAAGCACAGATGACCAATTATTGTAGTTAAGGTGGGTACCATTTACCCAATCATTAGACCCATAGAAAATAATAAGACATAGAGACCAGAAAACAAACCCCATTTAGATTTCTAAATTTGACAACCTGCACTCTTTGATTCAAGCTACCTAGTAGCACACAGTGAAAAACATTGCAAGCTGTTGTGTACCCAGATGAACACATTTGTTTTCCTAATACACTGTGCTGAAGATGGAAATGTACTCAATGATTTCCTTGGAAGTAGAATATATTTTGTCTGTGTTGGTAGTCAGTTTTGTGGGGGGTGCAGGGTTTCAAGTCATACAGCAATGTGATGTACAGCATGGGATGGCGTTGTGTAGGGCAAAACAGAGGGTGTTTTCTTATAAAAGAAATTAGTCCAATCAGAAAAACAATGCTCCACTGACTGGCTTGAGTGAAACATTACATAGTGGTCTGCACACAAGTCCTTAAATGCTTTTGCACTTGTTAGTGAGCTCTACAAAGAGACAGGTTTACACAGACATTGCTTTGAAACAAGTGAACACATCTGCTGCTAAGGTGATTCCATGCTAATGATACAACTTTTGGTCGTAACCTCTACAACATTTCCAGCTTGTGGAGGAGTACTGTGGCACCCGAGGGCTAACAAGAGTCTTAAAGAGACCAATGCAGGGGTTAATTTGTCTGGTTGGTGTTGCTTAAATGAATGCAGTTCAAGACATTTCAGTTTCAAGGAGACAAAGAATCTGGACAGGCTTGCAAGACATTGTGTTAGCTTAAAGTTGATTGCAACACCTTCGAAGAGTGTATGTATTTGCAGGCCATCTCTTACCCCTATCTCCTTCTACATCGTTGTTGCTCCACTGTTGCTGTTTTCCCTGTTGCTGTTTGCCCCGTCACCGTTTGTTGCCCACTGTTGCTAGCACCCGCACACCACCTGTCACTGCTGCTTGCCCCCACCTGTCATTACTTGCCCCTCTCCCTTCCCTGTGTTTGAGGATTGCTCTTCTCCTGCTTCCCGTCACTGTTGCTCGTCTCCCCCGCCCTGCCGTTGTTTGCTCACCCCCTTCCCACCAGACAAAAAAACGTGCTATGACGGAGCCATCGCTGGCCGCATCATTGCACTCTTTTTTTTTTAAAGCCATTTTGCACAGCAGGCGCTGCAGTATAACATGGCTAAAAGCCATTGACAAAGCAAATAGTTCTCACTTAAGTGAGAGCTACTGGATTTGCCAATGCTTTTTTGTTGTGAAAAAAAAATCCCTGCTTTAACGGTTTGTTTTGTAAAACAGAAAAACATCACCCCTGCCATCACTGCATTTTCTACGAAAGTGTTCCTACTATAACCGCAAGAGTGCTTTTAGTGAACATTTCTCACTGGAACAGCAGGGAAATTATAAGCTTACTGAAGGGGGAGGGCGGCACATGGGCTAATAGTTTGGGCATACAGCATCCCAGCACAAAACATTAACTGATATCCCTTGGCTGGCTATTTTTTGCTATTCTAAGGTAATTATGTGTTATCTCCCGTTTGTCCAAATACCAACAATGTATGTGTGCATCTATGTGTTTCCACCTTTCTGTGTTTGTGTGCCTGTGCATACATTTCAGTGTGTATGTGCGCGCGCGCATGTGTCGGTGTTGATGAGCGTGTCTGAACCTAGTATGTACAGTTTAATGTGTATGTGTTCCAATATGTGTATATGGTAAGTTCCTATGAGGGTGCTTATGTATGCATAATAAAGTCAGATCTAGAGCTTCCGGCAATGCTTGTTAACACTGCATGAAAATAATCAGGGTACTTCAAAAAGCCGTACGTGAACACTTCATGCTGGTCGGGTTTATGCCTGATAAACATATTTTTGAGAAAGTTACTTTTTCATAGATACTGATTGGGTCATTAAACTTCTTGCCGGTGCCAGGCCGTACTTGCTAATGGAAATAAGCATTGGCAAAGCCAGAGCTGTTGGCTTTCCAATGTTTTGTTTAGCCGCGATATACAGCAGCGAGGTTGCTGTGCAGCATGTCAGAAAGCAAAAGAAAAAAAGCGGTAAGGAGTATAGGTGCTGACTGCATCATATCGCTTTTTATTTCTTTACTTTCAGCTGTGCTGCTGTACAACTTGACTAATACACACTGAACACCCCATTTGCTTGTTCCATGACCCAGCAGGTCAACGCCATCTCCTCCTCCAACACCCTCCCACATGCTCCGAAAGACCTACAAATGGATCCCCACAGAAACCAGAAGAACAGTCACCTAAGCCCTCGTAAGTAGCAATCTGGACTACGGCAATGCCCTCTACGCAGGAACCACGGCCAAACTCCAGAAGAGGCTGCAACGCATCCAGAACGCATCCGCATGCCTCACCCTGGACATCCCTAGCCACTGCCACATCACAGGCCATCTGAGAGACCTGCACTGGCTCCCCATCAACAAGAGAATCACCTTCAAAATCCTCACCCACACTCACAAAGCATGGCACAACACTGGACCAGAATACTTCAATGGACGGCTCTCCTACACCCCGACCGGGCAACTCCACTCTGTCGACCTCGCCCTCACAACCGTCCCACACATCTGCAGAACTACAACCGGTGGCAGACCATTCTCGCACCTCGCCACCAAGACGTGGAACACTGTTCCCACCCACCCACCTGCGTCAGACCAAAATCAACCTTACCTTCAGGAGACTTCTCAAGACCTGGCTGTTCGAGCAGTAGCAGCCCCCCACCCCCTCTTCTCAGCGCCTTGAGTGAGTAGTGCGCTTTACAAATCCCTTGATTGATTACCACCAGGCATCATCAATATTAGAAGTTTGGCATTCCACTTCATGGGAAAAATTTTGTATTTGGATCTCTGCAGGCAACTCCCTCAGGTGGATCTGGGTTCTCGATATACCAAAGAATCTTTTGCCTACCATTATCTCTTCTTAGCATAAGGCTAGAGATGTCTTTTCACCTCCGCTTTGCCCGCGAAGACAGGGTACTGAAAGGCATTCAAAGCAGTGCTTGCAATAGTATCCTCTATCTATGAGGGAAGGAGCAATTTGACAGTTCAAAGAAAGACCATCATAAGAGCTCCAAGCTGTCCTGTTCTCTGTTAGAGTTGGAATTTGGTATTAACTGCCTTGGCAGCAGGACGAATATTGTGCAGGACCATGACGTGGCACATGGTCTCTTGTAAAACTAAGACTGACATTCAGTGAAAATACACAAGTGTCTGGCACATTTCAACATGGTCAGATCATCTCTGACTTGCTCTCCAGTACAGGATACTTTGTGCACCTCCAAAACTGTCTGCACAACAAAAACAATCCTGTAAGGATTTCACATGCTACCTAGTCATTGGCAGGCTTTTTCTTCAACCTTCTGATATGGCTTGGGGCCACCTTCATTCACTGTGAGTGATTGAGGAGGCCTGGCCATAGAGGACAGGGGAAAAAGCAGTGGCCGAAAACCTGTAGGCTCTTTCGTGGCTGAATGGGAAAAGGGATATTCAACCAGCAGGCCGTGAAATCGGGGCACACTCTTCTAAACGGCACATTCATGGTTCAGAGCTGCAGAGAATTCATGCTCTTCCACACAGTCCCAGATAATAACATATTTGAATATTTCAAGCGTCAGTAAGATTAATTTATCTTTATGCTTAGATCCTTTATATTAACATCTACAAAAATACACGCAGCACAAAGACAATGCAGAATCAGCAAAGTAATGCAGATACTTAATCACAATGCACAGACACCGAACATAAGACTGCAAACTTCAATCATTTCTCTGCCAAAATATATTCTGAAAACCACAAATATTTTGTGACGCTGGCAGCTTGTACTTTTGCTATCAACTTCTCCTGAGAAAGCTGCCATCCTACCTTAAAAAACAAACAACCAATCCTCAGTCTGCCCCCAATAAAAGAGTCACTAAACTTAGCCAGAACAAATATCCCTTCTAAGCATTCAGGTTTCCTACCCCTCAACACCTCCAAAAAAGCATTAGCTAAACCCGGACCCTCCTGCATAAAAATCAAATGGCTGCCCCGGTATGCTACTATGAGTTTTGCTGGAAAATAACCCAAAATGCCCAAAACTAGCTTCCTTCCTGGTATGACTGCTCTCATACATTTCTTGTTTTAAGGATGGTGCTGTCTAAATCAATATTAACTGGCACCCTATTGGTAACTATCGCTCTCTTTTCATTATCTGTCTTCTGAATGGTTTTGCCCAGGTCCTCCCTAACTCTTTTAAAAGGCTTTAGTGGCCCATCCCTTTTTTTCGTCAGCAATGATGGTGTCTATGTACATTTGTTCTCTCTGTGTTACTTTGCCCTGTACACTGAAAAAAAATCCCCAAGAGTATAAATATCTGCCCCAGCTCTTCTTTCCATGGGTTCTTTTTTCCTTCGGACCTTTCTTTCCAAAGCGCATCCTGCACACTGTCCAGGGTATCTGAAAGGTAATAAGTCATTCACGTTCCACTGACTCGCAACTGGAGCGTATGGGTGGACCATAGCACCCAGAACTACCAGAATCCTGCACATTACTCACAGCTTGCTCAGACCAACGCAGGGCTTTAAAAGATGAGGAGGAAGAGTTTTCGTTCACCTGATATACTGCAGGGGCGTTATTATATATTGTGCCCTCGGGGTGCAAGGTTTCTGTGCACCCACTTTGTGCACCCCTGGGGCACAATGGCATTACAGAAGGGGCTGCTGATGCTTGTGTCAAAGGAACTCAGAAACAGGGTCGCACAAATACTGATGGAGCTAGCACACATGTAGCGCCAGCACTATTGTGAGAGGGCGTTCCATTATTTGCATGAGGGCGTGGTCCCATACAAAGGAGAGAATCACTGTCTCTGCGCCATATTATGGATGCAGAGGCAAACATGCCACACAGGAGGTGTACTGAAAGTGCACCACAAAAAGGAGGCACACTGAAAGTGTGCCTCCTGGAGGTGAGAAAGGTTGTCCAATGGAGCACCCCCCCAGACATCCCCCTGAAGGCAGGTGCAGTCACTCACTGCACCTTCCTGTACGGGGCGCTCTCCCCCTCTTCAAACTGCAGGCAAGCTGGCATCAGTTCATTACTTTTTTCTTTGCAAGGACTTAATAGCAGACAAAAAAAACAACAGAAGAGTTAAATACTCTCTCTTGAACTTTATCACGAACAGCACTATTCTCAGAAGGATAGGAGAAAGTGCTGTGGAATCACATGAAGGATGCTACTGCCATCTAGAGTTTGGCCCGGTGTGGTGTAAGTTGTTTTTCTTCGAAGAAGTGTTATGAGTCACGGGATTGAGTCGCTCCTACTCTCTGTGATACTGCGCCTGGGCATTGACTCCTTTTTTGGACTGTTTTCCCAAAGATGGGTGTAGGGAAAAGTTGTTCATGCAAAGTATAAATACATTAGTACAAATATATGTACACAAAGGTATAGTAACTGCAATGGCTACAGGCATCCAGGGAGGAGAGGGGGCGCATGTGAATCTACAGCACTAAAATTCACAAACAGAGGCTTACACGTTAAGTAACATAATTCACTCGGTGGTATGTGTGGCTATAGATACACATGCTCTGAACAGACTGTGCAGCAGTCCCTCCATAAAAGCGGTCACTAGCCTGTAGAAGTTGCAGTTGACTGAAAAAGTGTTCAGAGCACAGCCTGACCTGCATTGGCTTGTCAGTGTACTAATACATCCACACAGTAGTGTTTCATAAATGAACCATGTAGCTGCCTTACATATGTCAGCTACAGGGATATTCCCAAGAAAAACCATAGTAGACCCTTTTTACCCAGTGAAATGTGCCTTAGGCGTTTGAATGCATTTAACTATCCATCTAGCAGTGCCAAATTTGGATATTGGACTGCCTTTGTGAGGAGGTGAAAAAGCTATAAAGAGTTGTTTAGTTTTCCTTAAGTCTTTGGTTATATCACAGTAAAACATGAGTGCTCTCTTAACATCAAGAGTGTGGAGAGCTCCTTCTGCAACAGAGTCAGGATGCCGATAGAAGACAGGTAATTCAATGGACTGATTTATATGAAACTGTAAAACCACTTTAGGGAGGAACTTAGGGCTAGTGCAAAGGACTACCTTATCCTTCTGAATTTGGAAGAAATGTTATTCCAAGGTTAGCGCCAGGAGCTCACTGACACACCTAAGTGATGTAATGGCAATTAAGAAATCTACCTTCCACAAAAGGTATTGAAGAGGAAATAAATGAAGTAGCTTGAAAGGAGGACCCATCATCCTGGTGAGTACAAGTTGATGCACAATGGTGCAGGGGGAACCCTAGGTGGAATTACCCTTTTACAGCCTTCTATGAAAGCCTTAATGTCTGGGATTTTGAACAAAAAATGTGTTGTCTGTTCTGTAGATATGCAGCTATAGCTAGATGATGTAGGCGAATAGAAGTGTAGACTTGATTTGCTTTTTGTAAATAGAGCAAGTAACAAACAATCTCTTGAACAGTAGCTTTAATGGGGTCAATATGTTTGGGTTGACATTGGCAAACAAAACATTTCCAATTTGCAGCTTAACAAGCTCTAGTTGTAGGTCTACGTGCTTCTCTGAGAATGTCCACACATTCCGCAGGCAAACCTCAGTAACCAAATTCTATGACCTCAGGAGCCATATAGCAATGTTGAGTGACTTGGGGTCAGGATGTTTGATTTGTCTCTGTGAGAAAATCTGGCTTGTTGGGGACCTTCTCGTGGGAGACCACTGAGCGGTCCAGAAGTGTGGTGAACCATGGTTGATACACTTAAGTGGGAGCTACAAGGATCGTGGTGAGAGACGCTTGGTGGATCCTCCAAAAACGGAATTAGAGGGAGAGGTAGAAAAGTGTAAGCAAATATCCCAACCAGTTCATCCACAGAGCATTGCCTTGGATAGAGGGTGTGAATACCAGGAGGCGAAGCTTGGGCATTTTGTGTTTTTTTGCTGTGACGAAAAGATCAATCTGAGGAGTTAGCCACTTGGCAAAGTATGGTTGAAGGACTTATGAGTGGAGTTCCCACTTGTGGACTTGTTTCTGCATCCTGCTGAGCAGTTCTCAAAGTCATTGTCCGTCCCTGGGAGATACTCTCCCATCAGGAGAATGTGGTGGTGGAGAGCCCACTTCAATATTGTTTGAGAGGGTTGTGACAGTTAGGATGACTGTGTTCCTCCCAGTTTCTGCAAATAATGTATGGCGACGTGCAAGGACTGGGGACTAGGGTCCCATATGACATGTACTTTGAGGTCTCAAAGGTTAACCCTCAGCCTGTCAGTGATGTGTCTGTGGTCAGTTTGACATGAGGCACAGGCTCTAGGAAAGCGGCCCCTTCAACAGGTTGGTGGTGTTCCACCATTGCAGCGAACAGTGAGTGTGGCAGTCTAACAACACCAGATTTTCCAGGTGACCCTGTGACTGAGACCACTGACGAGACAGACACTGCAGTAAGGAACGCATGTGAAGCCTGGCATGGGGAACAATGGCATGCAAGACACCATCATCCCCAACAGTTGCATAACGGTCCTGATTGTGTAAGTATGATTTTCTTGAAATTGAGTGAGTAGAGTCTGGAAACTCTGGATGCGAGCCAGGTTGGGGTATGCAAACCCTATCTCCGCTTTCAAGGTGGCCCTTAGATCAGGCTGTATTTGAAGAGGTTGAAAATGGAACCTGGAGAAGTTCAGAGAAAAACCCAGTGTGTTAAGTAGATCCACTGTGAACTGAGTGTGCTGTTGGCACTGTTGTAGAGTGCTGGCTCTGATGAGCCAGTCATCAAGGTAGGGAAACATGTGAATGTTTTGCCCTCTGAGGTGTGGGTCAACTACTGCTGAACACTTTGTGAAGACTCTGGGAGCGGTAATGAAATGGTAATGCTTGCTTGCAATAATGAACTCTAGGTATTTTTGATGTGCAGGGTGAATGGTAATATGAAAGTAGGCGTCCTTTAGTTCTAGGGCTATCATAAAGTTGTCTTGCTGTAAAAGTGGAATCATTTCCTGTAGGGTAACCATGTGAAAATGTTCTGTCAGGATGTATTTGTTTACTGGTCTGAGGTCGAGAATATGCCTGAGACAACCATCCTTTTTGGGAATGAGGAAGTATAGGGAATATTCTCCTGTTCGTTGGTGCTGTAGTGGAACCAGCTCTATGGCCCCTTTGAGAAGAAGGGATTTGATCTCTTGTTTGAGAAGGATTAGGTGTTCCTGAAATGGGCTGTGATTGTGAAGGGGAATATTAGGAGGAGTTCTGGTAGGCTCCTGACAATAACCATGTTGGATAACGTAGAGGACCCACTGGTACGTGCTAATGTTGTCCCAGTGTGGATAAAAGAGTTGCAGTCTTCCCCCTACAGGTGTTGGATGGGTGGGGCAAGCTGGAGGTACTCACAACTTGGCAGTGGAGGAGGAGCTGCGTGAGGTGGAACTCTTTCCTCGTGCTTTGTTAGTGGAAGATGCATAAGAGCCTTTGTAGAAGCCCCTTGAATAGGCAGATTGAGGCTGTCTAGGATGGGATGTGGACGCCTGGGTTTGTAAGAGCCTCTAAACTGTGGGCAACATAAAGTGTCTCTATTTGTGGAGGACTGAAGGGTACCCATAGCTTTTGCTGCATCTATGTCTTTTTTGAGCTTCTCAAGGGTGGTATCTACTTGAGGCCCAAAAAGATGCTCCTCGTCGAAGGGTATATTCAGGGCCGCTTATTGAACCTCTGGTTTAAATCCAGAGTAGCACAGCCAAGCGAGCCTTTGGAGAGGGATGCTGGTTTGATGTGTGTGCAGCTGTGTTAGCTGTGTTCAAGGCACAGCGAATAGAATTATTGACGATTATCTGCCCCTCAGCAACTATTTGCTGTCCTCTTTTATGGTGCTCATTTGGTAGGAACTGGAAGAGCTTCTCCATTTCATCCCACTGAGAGTAAGCCCGGTCAAACCGAGCCCAAAATGTCTGTAAATTGGTGATCCTCTAATGATTTGCAGCCTGTGCGGGGATCCTTTTGCCAGCAGCATCGATTTTCTTACTCTTGTTCTCAGGAGAAGGAGAGTCTCCAGTGGCCTAGCTACTAGCTAGTTTTCGAGCTGTTGTGGTTACAACTGAGTCAGGCGGGACCTCAGACCTAATGTGTATAAGGTCAGAGGGAGCAGAGTTATACTTTTTGTCGACTCTAGGCGTAAAAATCCTAGAGCAGACCTGCTCCTTAAAGTTCTTGTGTGCGTGACGAAGCATGCCAGGGAGCATTGGGAGATACTGAAAATCCCTATGTGTGGAAGGAGGGGTAGCGAAGAGGAAGTCCTGCTCGATTGGATCTCTATGCAGCTCCACATTGTGAAAGGCAGCTGCTCGTGCCACTCCTTAATGATATGATGTAGTGTCTTCTGGTGTTGAGGAGCGGGCGGGGTAGAGGTCAGGGTCATTAGAGGAGATAGGGTCCGGATCATAAGTATCCCAGGGGTCTGAGTCATGTTGTGACCCACCTAAATCCCCAGAAGCAAACAAATGGGAACCCTGAGGAGTGCAATCTTCTGGTGTAGGTGAAGAAGAAGAAAGAGGAGGGAAGAGAGGTGGAGATGAAAAATAAGGCAGAGGAGGTGGAGGAAGCGGTGGGGGAGAAGGCCTATGTGGTGGACTAGTGGCTTTGTCCTTGGTCCTCTTATTTTGAGGTGGAGCAATGCCCGAAGCTTCCTGCAAGGAAAGCTTCCTTTTCAGAAGTACAGGAGGAGATGGCATGGAAATAAAACATCCTGCACCCTCCTGAATTTGGAGGCAGCACTGACGAGCATTCATAGTCTCCAAAGGAAAAGGAGTAGCAGAAGACAGGCAGAAGGCTCCCTGTTCCGATGATTTTGGCTCAGTTTCTTTTTGCACCAAAGATTTTGGTCAGGTCGTTTTGGTTGGAGGCTGGAGGTGTTTGTCTCAGTGGCGAGGCTCAAATCAAAACGGAGACAATCTCTGGGTTCAATGAAAAGAGGAAGAAGTGGAAGACAGTGCCTTAGTTTTGGCAGATGGTTTCGGTGCTGAGCCGGAGGGCGGGGCAGCCGAAGTAGCCTTTTGGTGTGGACCATGGCCTGATGGCAGTGGTGGACTGGCGACCACGAGAAGGGGCTTTTTAGAAGTCTTATGGAGGGCAGGAGGAGCCACAGTACTCACAGGCTGTGCCGAAGTTATCTTGTGGCTTTCGATGTCTGACTGGACATCGGAGTCTGAAGAGTCTTTAGTGGTAAGGGCTTCTCCTCTTGTGCATGTTTCTCTTGAGCGTGCTCTTCCTCAAAGATGTCCGGGGTGTCATTCGGAGTCTTGTGTGCCATTTCCAATGGACATGCTCTTCGGTCCCGAAGGGTCTTTTTCGGTCAGAAGGATTTGCAAGTGCCACAGTCAGCCTCACAGTGATCAGGGGGGGAGGAAGAGGTTGTACACAAGTTGTTAGTTGGTGTGCGAGAATTTTGTGTGGCACAGATGGCAGAAGCAGAATGGAGTCCATTCCATCAGGTTGGCCTGTCTGTCGGTGCCGCCTAGAAGGTGGGCACGAGTTGGGTGTAGGTGTCAGGAAGGGTAGGCAACGGATGGAGGCGAGTGCTAAGGTGGAAGAAGCACGAGCAAGATTAATGCTTACCCTAATGAGAGAGTGTAATAGGAGAAAGAGATTTAGAACAGAAGCGAGTCGAAAGATGGAGCGGAGACACACATGTCCGAACCTGATGGCGGAGAGAAAATATTCTAACAAAGGAGTCAATGCCCATGTGCAATATCACCAAGAGGAGTCATCACTCGATCCCGTGACTCAGAAAATTTCTTCGAAGAAAAACAACCTGCACTACTCTGGACCCAACACTAGATGGCAGGAGTATGCAGAGCATGTGTATCTACACCCACACATGCCATTGAAGTATTATTTGCCCTGTAAATATCAGTTTGTAGCATGTAGTGCTGTAGATTTACATGCACTGCATACTCCTGCCATCTAGTGTTGGATTTGGACGTTTGCAGGTTGTTCTTTTTTGAAGAAGTCCGAGTAACAGGATGTGCTGTGGCTCCTTTTGTGAGCAATGGACATGTGGCACGGTGACCATTCATATTGTGAGTGTAAGAAATAAATGACAAAAGGAGAGATCTACAGCAGACACAGGCTCCAGGGATGAAGGTAGGCGCATGTGAATCTAAAGCAATATATGCTATGAACAGATGATCACAGAATAAATAAAATTTTCTGTTTGTAGCATGCAGTGGTTAGCTCATAGATAGTACAGATATCTGAAACAAAGTTTGTAGTACTGTCGGACCAACAATAGCCTGCTGGCAGGCTAGGATATCCACACAATAGTGTTTGTTAAATGTGTGTGGAGTTGACCAGGTGGCTGCTTTGCATATGTCTGCTTGGGGAATATTGACTAAAAAGACCGTGGTTGTACCTTTTTTCCAGGTGGAATGTGCCCTGGTGGGGGACAGATAGGGTTCTTTCGATTTTGTGGTAGAAGGTATAGATGCTCTTGACTATTCACCTAGTTATGCCAGCCCATGAGATGGGATGACACTTGTGAAGCCACCTGGAGGTGTAAGTGAGTCATGAATTGTACAGGTGAACGATATAGCAATGATGTCATGGATGGTAGGCTTTAAAGGGTACACTTGCTTGAGGAATGCAACAGTGGACAAACCTATTCCACTTCGTGGCAGAACATACATGGGAAGTAGGTCTACGGGTTACATGGAGGAGGAGTTCCCACCTGTGGATGCATCCTGTGAGCAGGTCTGCAAAGTCACCGTCTACCCCAGGGAGGTGTTTTGCCAGAAGGTATATGCGATGGTGGATGGCCCAGTGTCTGATCTGTTGCGTTACTCCTGACAGCTAGGGACAGTGCATTGCCTTGTTTCTGAACATAATGCATGGCAGTTGTTTTGTCTGTCGTGATGAGGACTACTTTGCCTTGATGACCTTAAAGAGGCTTTGAGAGCTTTCATATGGCCAGGAGCTCGAGGTAGCTCATCTAGCGCCCCAGGTATTGAGACAGCCACATCCCCTGTATAGTCATGTCATCGGGATGCACCCAAAAGCCTGAAGGTGTCTGTGGTAATGGTCATTTGGGGGATTGGGGAGAAGCTTGTCTGGAAACAGCTGCCTTCAGTGGTGCTGCTCCACCACTGAAGACAGCAATGGATGCTGGCCTTCAACAACACTAGACCTTCCCAAAAGCACTCTGCTTCTTACTAATGCGCCAAAAGCCACTCATGCAATGGGAGCATCTGGAGCCTGCCATGGGGTACTATGGCCAAGTATGATGCAATCATACCTAGGAGAAGCATTACGGTTCAGACTGTAAGCTGATGTCGGGGCTGCAAAAGAAGCAGCACCTGCTGAAATGCTTATGCTCTCTGTTGGGTGGTGTAGCCTTTGCCGGTAAAGGTGTTTAGGTTGGACCCCAGGAAGGGCTGGATCTGCAAGGGTTGAAGGTGGGACCTGGTGGTATTTATGGAGAATCCCAGGCTGTGGAGCAGGGAGGTTTGAGTGTGGGCTAGACACTGCTGCTCTTGACCAGCCAATCATTGAGGTAAGCAAACACTTCTTAGATGAGCAGCCACCACAGCCAGGGCACTTTGTGAACACCCTAGGGGTAATGACGACTCAAAAGGGGAGCACTTTGACCTGGTAGTGCTGTCCACTTACCACAATGTGGAAGTAGTGCCGGTGGGCAGAATGGATGAGTATGTGAAAAACATGTGTCCCTGAGATATAACACCATCATGTAGTCACCCTGTTGGAGCAGAAGAATGACATCCTGCAGGACTGTCATGTGGAAAAGTTCCTACAGGATGTATTTGGTGAGGAGCCTAAGGTCCTAAGGGAGAAGTCCTTCTGGAGAATGAGTAAAGAGGGTAAACACTCTTTTGCCCTGGTTGTGAGGGGGCACCCTCCTTATTGTACCCCTGAGAAGAAGCGTTTGCGCCTCTTCCCGGAGAAAGTGAAGATATTCTCTGCAGAGAACATGCATGCAGGGGTTTAGTGGGATATGATCTTGAGGGTGGGGAGTGAGGAGTTCTGGGCTGTAACCATGTCTGATCACTGTGAGATACCACTGATCTGAGATGATTAACTTCCAGCCAGGGAGAAGATCTTGCTGTCTCTCCCCACAGATGACATGTGACTAGGGTAGGGTGGGACAAGCCTGGTTTTGGAGGTAGCGGCCCTTTTACCAGGCCTTAACTCCTCCTCTAGGCTGCTGCCTCTAGAATAACGGGAACCAGAGCTTCCCCTACCTCTACCATTGTGGTTACTGCCCCTGTGGGCACCTATGGTATAGCCCCCACCCGCCTGCTGTTGTCTCTTAAGGGAGTATGGTCTGTCAGGGAAAGTGGCCTTAACTTCTCTTCTTGGCTGCTGCCTCTATAGCGGAGGTCTTCAAACGGGGGGGGACCTCAAGTGATCCCTGGGGGGACGCCAGACTCTTGCTAAAAGAAGCATTATACAGATAATAGGCCTTTGTTTTAAGCAGAAGCATGTTATTGCATATTTAAAAAGGTAACAGTACTTAACTGTAATGTTTCAATAGGTCTAGACATATTTAAACATTGCCATCTTTAATTGTAAAAAATTCTTAGGGGGGGGGCCAATGATTTTTATTTTTCAACGGGGGGGGGGGCAGCATTAAAAAGTTTGGAGACTACTGCTCTAGAGTAACTGGAACCAGAGGTGATTCACTATCATCTCCCCAAGGTCCAGCCTAACAACGGAAGCCACTGACAGCACAGGACAGAAGGGGGCACCCACCATGAGTTTGATGAGGAGCATCCACTACTCAAGGTATGTTAAGGACTGAGCAAATGACTACCAAACAGAGTGAGTCTCCTGATGCTGCAGCTGCTGCTTTCTGAAGTCTCACCAGAAGGACCTCATCTGCAATAGGCATGCAGGAGAAAAAGGATGCATGAGGGCATCAAGCCCAACAGACAGCGTACCTTCAGAATTGGAATCGGAGCAAGTCTAAAACTATGGGATTATATCCAAAATGTTGAACATAGATAGCAAGCCCTCATTCAAGTTTTGTTGAGGACTACTTCAATGAATGCCAGCCTCGGAGTCGGACGAGGTGGTCCTGCTGCTTGTTGATGGAGAAACCGAACTGACGAGCAGGGTCAGGGTGCACTGATGCTCTGAAATCAGACTGTGGGAACGTGCCTTCATTAGCAAATGACATTAATACACTTGTGACCTTCTGAGAGAGGCTATCACTATAGCCAGTACCTTGGTGAAGGCTCACAGTTTGGCAATGCTGTGCGAAACAGTTGGAACTCAATTTTGCCAAATATGCTTCAACAGCAGTCACACTCTCTAGTGACAAATGAGTCAAGAAAAAATTACTATGGGAGGGTACAAAGCCAAAGAGCATAGTGATCTGCATGTGGGTATCCAGGCCCACAAAAAGGTTTTACCCAGGCTGTCAGTAGATGTTCCAATAGATGGCTACAAGATTTCAGTTCAAATGTTAGATTTGAGCTCTGCAAGCAGTAAGGCGATTCAAGTGCCCCCAATGTTTTAAGCACAACACTCTGAAGGAACACACTTCCTCAAGAGGATACAGAATATCTCCTACTGGAAGGTATAAGAAACGCTGGACTTCTAGAGGCCCAAGAAAACCCTAGGAAGTGTAAGATAAGAATGGATGAGGTTGTGTCTGAATCGCCTTCCCCTGTGTGCCTAAAATTCAGATTGGCATTTCAACCACATCTCATTTGGTTTTTACATAAAGATGAACTCAACTTGAAACAGTTTGGTGAATGAAGCTGGAAGTTCCAGTAAACCATAATCGGCTTGGAAGATGAAGAAACCAGGATCCGGGAACAACCCTGCTGACTTTCCAAGGGAATCCGGGAGTAGGACTGTTCCTTTGGCTTGTTCTCCTGATGTTTTGTGTTTGTTTCTTGTGGGAGGACTGGTTAGTAGATCTCTCCTTGTCAGAAAACTTACCTGACGGAGGATGGCAGGGTTGTCTGGGAGTCTCCTTCCGGGCCAGAGTCAAGACCATCTTGGATTCCCACTCAGCGAATGTGGTGGAGATAGGCATCAGTTCAGACCCTTGGAACCACATGTGTATTTTGTGGAAACTGGAAACAGACATCTGCTTTCAGCAACAATGACAGGATATGAACCCAGAGATTTTAGGAAGTGACATCTGACCTAGGCTTTTGAACAAGTGTTCCGATCTTTGGAGAATTTGGCAAAAACCGAGGATGAGCCTTTGATTAATGTCAGTAAAGTGCAGAAAAACAGAAACAGATGCTACCATATACTGGCCTGCTTCATAAATTTCTGAGACACTGTAGTCATGAATGGGTTGTTTGAAGCCAGCTGGTGGTGTTGCAGAACTACTGTTGGAGAAAAGGCTTCTGGGTCCAATCTGGAACTTGGGTACATTCATAAGGTGGGGAATCTGCAAAATGAAGTATCCATCAGATGCCCAACCTTCAGCGTAACAAAAGCCTAATGCGCACACCAAATGAATATTGATGTGCCTACCGAACAAAAAGCTAAATAGTTTGAGTGGCCCAGTCAGAGCCTTCACTTTAATCAAATTGAAAATATGTGGCCTTAAATTTCACATCAATTGCACCATTTAAGAAACTTGTCAAACCTTAAACAGTTTTGTAAATAAAAAGGACTAAATATTATCAAAAGCATGAATGCAACATTTGTAGAGATCCATCCTAATAAGCTCTCAGCTGTAAGTGTTATCAAGCGTGCATTTATTGAGTATTAATTCATGAAGGAGGGGATTAATGGGTTGGAGGATTATCCGGCTGCCATGTTGTCAGGTTTTACTTTTAATAATATGTTTCTCACAGTCAAAATGTTTTACTCCTCGTGTAAACATGGAACATGTTGTGTAGATAAGTGGCAATAAATTCTCTTGAATGCATGGAGGTATTGAGAACAAAAGTTTTGAAAAACAAATCAGTGGATTGTAGACTTTCTAAAGGACTTGTATTTGGTTTACTGTTACATCTAGTAAAAAACAAAAAAGATAAGACACACAATTTCACAAACAAAGAACAGACCTGCCATCTTCTTAGTTCAACAAATACAAACGGAAAAATAGCTCAATTCCCAAAGAACACGTACCAAGTTTAAAGTTTTATGTTTGTGCAAAGGGGTACATTTTGCTTCCTGTACTGGTAGTTCTTAGTAAACTGCTGCAGGTAGTTGTACAATAATTTGCTTACCGAAGGGCTTCGGCGTAAAACAGATACTCTTTCAACTGATCAGCATAATGCTCTTCTTCTTCCAAGATATCATCAATCGATGCTGCATACCTATAATACAAATAAATATTTCACGCATGAAAGTTCTATTTACAAGTCGATTTACAAGTCGACGTCTAACAAGTTTAAAAAAACATGAATACTGCTTGTATATCAGAAAGTAATATTACAACCCTACAGCAAAAATGTATACTGCTGTACATAAATTCAAAATATGACTTCCATGGAATAAGTGAATTAGGTAGAGCATATGCAGTCGCCAGGGCAGGTCCATCACACTGTAAGTTACAACAACTTAAGTCTAATCTGAACACCAATTTAATACTAACAATGTTTTCCTATGATTAACGTAGTGTCAAGCAGAATGCCTACCCAAGCCATTAGGTAAAATATTTCAATTTCTCTATTTTCCACATCAATTAAGGTCTTTTCCATGGATTTAGCAAAGTAAGCTAAACAGTGCAAGTCAGCTAAGAGCAGCAGGGATCATGGCAGACAAATATACGCTGTTTAACTTGTAGGAGGTTTCCAATGTCACATTTAAAACGCATGAATTAACCTTAAGGCAATACATTTAAGTGCTTGAGCAAGGCTTTATAAAAAGCAACACAACCAAAACAAATTACTTCGTTTTTTTTTTTAAACACAGATTGTTTGGTAGAGATGAAAGCGTCGTCATGAGAAGAAAAGGAGAAAACAACTGCTCAAGTGAATCCTACTGACTTTCTTCTGTACTTTTCAACAACTAGTGTTCAAATACAAACCACACAGAAGCCAGCAAGCAGTCAATCTGTTGTCAAAATCTGTGAAAAAAAAGCCTGCCAAACCTGCATTTAAAATATATACATACATTTCAAGAAGCTTTACTTCATGGCAGGTATGGTTTTGAAGTATTTTCAAAAAGGGTCACATAAAATTATATCTCACTGTAAATATTTATAATATGCTAATATATTAGCGCTTTGAAGAAAGGCAACGAATCACCATTCAATCAGACTGAAATTTGAAGATAAGTCTAACAAGAGGTTTTTTTCTTAATTAAAAACAATTGCCACTGGGATTATTTAAAGCCATGAAATCACTCACTCGAATATTTGAGCAATCTAAACCAGTGGTTCCCAACCTATGGTCCGAGGACCCCTGGGGGTCCGCAAAGCCTCCTCAGGAGGTCTGTGACTACTTAGAAAATTAAATAATATTAACAGATTAGGTCCCCAGCTTTTGGTAATGAGTCAGTGGGTGGGTACCCTGTTTCGAATAATGATTCAGTGGGGGTCCCTGGGTTCAAGTAATGACAAAGTGGGGGTCCACAGAAGTCAAAAGGTTGGGAACCACTGATCTAAACAGCCTGAAGGGGATTTTGAAAGTTACAGTTTACAAATTAAAATCTCCCCAGCTATCATGAATGGCTGACTTCCTAAATGTGTGAATCAATTACTGGTTGCCAATGTAAATGTGAACAATATTTGATACTGAATCTGTTGTGTAGCCATTTTAGTTATAGCTTCAGACACGCTATTTTGGTGAACTAGGCCTGCCGCTGTGCACTTTAACCTAGATATAATTTATTCAGCGTTGTTTATTGTTTTAACAATAGCCACATTTGCGGTCGTTTTATTTCTCTCTATCTAGCTGCTCTTTGCCTAGGTCAGCACTGAGTTCTTAAACAAGACATTTCTTTCACTCTGTACTTTTCTCAAGGCTGCAGTAAGATAGGTTGCCGGTAAATGTGGTAACGCTTTGTCTCTAGTGTTCATAGAAACATACACACTCTTACGTAGGGATCCTCTGTTGGAACATCAACTGTTTTATCATAAAAACACTTCTCTGTCCTATACACGGCAGAGGGAGATTCCAGCCACTTGACTACAACTGTATGCTGACTGCTGAACGCTTAGCTACAGCTGCTTATGTAGACTACAGGCCTCTTGCTCAGGTATGAGGGATGATATCTTCCCAGGGGAACCTGACGGGCCGAACTTGAGCTTGCTGTGATCTAACATAGCCTATGTAGGAATTATTTTAATGATTCTAGTGACAATATGGTAGCATTATTTTTATGCTTTACTCTCGTCACAATTTTAATCCTGTCATGCTTTATCGTCCTAGTTTTTGCAGTACATGCTTTATCATCTAAGATGTCATTGCTTAATTAAAACCTTATTGAAACATATACTG
The DNA here is from genome assembly GCF_031143425.1 of Pleurodeles waltl. Classification (NCBI taxonomy): domain Eukaryota; kingdom Metazoa; phylum Chordata; class Amphibia; order Caudata; family Salamandridae; genus Pleurodeles; species Pleurodeles waltl. The sequence continues at coordinate 1,029,399,929 of NC_090440.1, forward strand.
CCTCCAATTGTCCTTGTATATGTAAGAGTAATGTAACTGAGAGAAACAGAGGCGAACTGAGTGACCACAATTTCCCTGAGGAGTCAATTGTGTCATGCGCTCGGGTGCTCAATCATCCCTGCTAATGTGTGGAGATGATTCACTGCTAGTTAGCCAGAGCAAAACCTGGATTAGGCCGACAGGTGTCACCTACAATGGGTTCAGACTCAGTCCCCCACAACGCAAGTGATTCTTACCCCAAATCCAGTAGTCTCAATAGAATAATGAGAGCCTATGCGACAAATCAACAGAGAGTCAAAATACGTCCAAATTAAATTTGATTTAACTGAACTCAATCAGGAAGTAAGGTTTTTCGAAACCAACTTTACTGGATCAAAGAGTGCTTAACTGAAGGGCAGCAAAGATTCTGATGAAGTGGCAGCTGGGTTCAGTCTTTCAGCCAAGATGTTCACCCTAGATAGCACAGCAGATTGTGTGGGTCTGATATGGACGTGTACATTATAAGTGCGAAAAAGTTTAAAGCCCGATTTCCAAGGGAGCAATGTCCCTACACACTGCCCTTTTTAAACACAGTGAGAAGAAAATATCACAAATCCCTGGATCTGCACCAAATAGCACAGATAAAAAGGAACTAACATTCAGTGCACTGCGGTGAGTGCGATATGGTTCCAGGGACCATACTGTTGCTTCTGGCACTGAAATGGAGCCAGTGCCCCCTACTGGCAATGGAAAATGAGAGGAAAAGTTCTCGCTTCCAGTCTGGTGCCTGGAGATATTCAACAGGTGAAAAAGCCATCAGAACCCTACTTAAAAAGGAAGGAAGTGGTACCTTGCTTTGTGACTAGACATAACATAGAAATGTGGTTTATTTCTTTTTAGTTATAATTAGTTATGCATGAGCTAACAGAGAAACACAGGGTACCATTTTATTGGGAAGTTAACACATTCAGGGGAGAGACACAGACGTTAGCCTAGATGAGACACCACAAGCAACACTCACACATGAATGGAATTTTGTTTAGGACGTTTGGGCCCAGAATCTAAAAAGTTCTTTAAGAGCCTAAGGCATGTACATTTTTTCCCAAAACACTCTTGGCCTTATTGATTAATCTACCTTACATGTTGCTGGGAAATCCTATGGAAATATTCCATTTGTGCCTACCAGTAAGTCCACAGATTTAAAGGTTTGCGCTTCGGCACAGATGCTGCCCATGCCAATCTTCTATATTTTCTGTGAAAAGTCTAATCCATCCTTAAGCAAGTTTGAGGATGATCCCCTCAAATTCTCTGGGAGGCGTGACAATGCAAGGCTTGCTATTTCCGAAAAAGCTTAGAGTTATCTATTAATGAGGCATGGAGCATTCTATGCCATTATTGCTATACAGGAAGAAGAGAACATTGTTTTCGCCAGCAAGTCAAGACACTTGGATTCCCTGTCGAGAAGTACAGAAGCCAGTGCCAACAGACTTTACGGAGTGGGGTGTAATGAAACAAAGGTAGGATTCCCCATAAGAACTGACCTCTGTTTTTCACTCTGTAGACTTCTGGAATAAAATGAGGCATCTGTCAGTTCGGGTAGAATCCATTAAAGCTTAAATGATGGGAAGAATGCAACTGGCTTCCTGCTTCTCCACCAATGTCGCGGTGAAGAGATTTCACCCACGATGCTATAAGTGCAAAGCTGCTTCTCAAGACATGGATGTCTTCTGGATTCCAGGAGCGTAGCAGGAATGCTCTTTTGAGACGTTTTCATCCAAGACTGAAATCCACATCTGGAGGGGTAAGAGACTGCTCACTCTTTTGGTAGCCCCAAAAGAGACACCTATTCTAAAAGCCAGGGGCAAGAAGGTTCTCTGCCTCACTCACCACGCTGGTCATAGCTGGGAAGGGATCTTAGATGATCATGGATTCAGAACCGCCACCAAAGACGCCATGGAACCTGCAAGAGGCTGTGTGGCTTTAGTTCAATATCAACACCTTATTAAAAAAAGGTTGCCAAATATTTGCTCTTTTTACTCTTAAAAATAATACGTGTTTCTGGTGCAGGTGAAAACTGAAAACAAAATCTAAGGCACCACACTGCTGGGCACCATGCCTACGATCGCAGTTGGAGATTAGAAAGCACTGATATCTTCAATGCGGGTAAGGGGCACCACCAACACAGTTGGAATCAGAGGGAAACAACAGGGGAGTTGATTGAATCTGAAGCCAAGGATGTGAGTCTTAGCAGCTCCAAATGGCACCCAACAGTGTCCCTATCTCTGGCTAACTGAAAATTACCAGCATGGCCTGGAAAACAGCCATGAACTTGTTAAGCAGAAACTTGGAGTGGGGAGGAGGACTGGGGAGCACTCTACAGGATGCTATTGCTACATGTTAGAGAACAGCTATGGGAAAATCTAGGCTTTTTTGGGAATACTTCGATGCTTTGCTCTATGCTCATAGTGGGACGGGGAAGGCTGCTTTCTTGGCAAAAACATTTCTTCTTGCATAGGGAACAGCTTTGGGAGGAGTGCCTCGATTCACAGTTTGACCAACATCTTTATAAAATGCAGTCCAAACTCGCAGCAGCATTCAGAGACATTAAGTGAGCATAGCTCATATATGTCTGCATTAAATCCTTATGCAGGTACTACACACAAAGCATAAAGACCTATCAAATTCTGACGATTTGGGGGTAGGGGCAGTGTGACATGACCCTGAAAAATTCCTATCGGAAATCTCAAATTGAGAAAAACGAACAGTGAAGTCTGCTGCAGCCAGTCTGTGCATATCTGTAACATGGAAAATGGAACTGACATCATGTTTAAAAAAAAACTGACTTCAGCAGCACTTTCACACACCTGCTACATTACTTTCTCGAGTAGCTTGAGGATTCAATGGCTGACACCATATACAGGAAATTGATGTATAAAGTCTAAGGCATGGGAAAAATATTCATACTGTATAGTGAATTTCCGGGAGGGAGCATCTATGCGTATTATACCACTGCATTCAGAAATGACACGTGGGATTGTTAGAAAATAAATATAAGTATTGTTACACGGTTCTGTTTTGGAAAGGGAGAGATAGTACGACATATGCAGGGTAACACTTCAGAATATGCATGATACTCAGAACAAACGTGTGCATCTGTGAATGATTAAGTGTGAGATTGTATGTATTGTGCATAAACCTGGGCAGGTCTCGCAGAGTTTTATTCTGTGAAATTCCATGAAGTTACATAAAAATGCCACAGAGGTCTGCGAGCCAGTGGAATGAGGGAACTCTGCACTGCTTGTGCTGATTTTTAGTGCCAGGAGCTTGTTCAGAGAACAGCATCAATCAAAACGCCAGAGGGCACTGCTTCTTTCTGCTGCTTGAGTATATTTTCTACTCGAGCAGCAGCTTCCACAATGTGACCTGTCGTGACCGCCCGCGTTGGGACATCTCGCCAGGACTCATTTTAGCGCCTGAAAATAGCACATGAGGACGCAAATGCTTGCTTGCCAACTTAGCGTTGGCGAGTCAAATACAAGAAAAAACTTCACCACCTGGCAGTTGGCAGAGTTTTGCCGAAACTCCGCGCTTCCAGCAAAGAACGCAAAACTAAACAAACTCCGCAAAGAGAGCGATTTTTTCCCCACCCTTAGTTGCAAAGCACATTAGATTTATATTCTTTCGTCTTCTGCTGAGAAGAAAACCTGGAAAGCTTTCTATCATTTGTAGTCATTAGCTTCACGTTCTCTGAAAGCACGCAACTTTATGAAAATCACAGTGAATGCTATAATTTACATTTTATTGCACCAAGATTCAGATCGAGTTTGCTGCACAAAAACACTTCCGGTCTCCAATCTTCTCGCCTTACAGCACTCTGGTTACTATCAAAGCACGGGGAGTTAGTACTTACACATCCATGTGATGGCCAGCGCTCTGCAGTCCGTCTCCCATCTCTTTTTCTATGGCACTCCATTCGCTAATAGGAAACAAGACGGGAAAGCAACAGAAAAAGAAGTTAGTGTTACGTTGGGGGTGACATTATATTTCAAATTACCTCTGGCTGATATGTTGCGCTTCACTAAGCTTCCCTACTTCTTCTCGGCAGCAACTTAAATGATTTTTGTGCATTGCTAAATAACGCAAACCCAAAAAAAGCATTTTACTCCTGGCCCGCCTCCTCAAGCAATATGTGTTTTTATGTTGGAAAACTCATTTGCAGTATTACATGTGTTTGCCTGTATCGATGTTACTTAAAGAGATGGCATATTATGGACTAGCAAAGTAATCCCTGAAAATTTTCGGTAGCATAGTAGGAACATAATGCAATATTAAAAATAAAATACATAGAGGTTAACGTTCAATCATGCCATTCATTACTGGTGACCTTTACCAACCTTCTCTGGATCTGGCTTTGTGGCATTTCATATGACTATAACCTTGCTGGCATGCAAAGAACTCCAATCTAACGGGTTTGCGTGCGGGCACACCTAAGAGTGCACACAGTCATGGGCACAAACACATGTTCACACACGCACACCTCCTCACACCCACTCACACATATACATACTCACAGCTTCCAAACCCTCCTGCCTCCATTACCCTCCTCCCCGCCTTCTATAGAACAAATAACAAAACAAAGTTTGTGTCAAATCACTCCGTAAACCCATGCAAACGTTTTATTACATAAACGTAATCTCACTTAATTTCAACCACAGGTTTTGTGTATTTATTTTTGGACTGCGCTATTTCGTGCATTTGTCTCCCGAGTTAGACTGGTGAGCTTAGACAATGTCTTGTGAGACCTGTAAAACTGAGGACAGCTGCAGCCACATATCTTAATCTTGAACGAGTCTCCTGGGAGCATCTTGTGTAACATTTGTGAAAATTACGAACACCATTCGAGGGGAATACCCTGAAATTTCGCCCTCCTTTACTAATGAGTACCCCTTATGCTCTTTTCAAAATCCTACCTTTTCAATTACTAAAACATTTTAAAAACATGATGATATATGCGATATGCGAATCCACAAGCCACTATGTCTGATTTGTCACGTCTTCCCCTTAGCCTGCTCATCAGCTAGAGTATTGTGCAGGTAAGTAAGACAGGGCTCCGCAAACCCGTAGGCTGAATCCAAAATGCCTATGTGTTTGGATATCATTAAGAGAAGTAAATGGCTTGAATCCTGGGCTCTCAAATAATCTTTGCAATGACAGGCGGTTACGCGGTGCGTTCTTTCAACCCCCAATAAAAGCTGCTACTAGTAGGCGTTTGCCTCAGGCTCTCTTGCTGACCATGGCATGTGAATACCATTAATCAGAACATCTATTGATAACAAAGAGCTGCTTTCACAGGAAAGAAAATAGATTAAAAAAACACCTTTATCAGTTTCAGGTTAACCAACTGTAAAGCATTAAAAACAGTAACCACAGTATTCAGTGAGCAGACAAGGAAACAATGCCATACAGAAATGTGAGAGGCGCCATTCCCCATCAGGCTTGCATATGATATCTGTACATCAGGGCAGACTGGACACAGCGTCTCATCCGTTCCAGCGACCCTGCAAAGCAGTGGTCTAATCATCAGATTCAGTACTGTCATTGCTTAGCAAGACTGTGTCTGGGGCCTGTTAAAAATGGGGTCTCTAGTTGGCAGTGGTTTGCACCCTGTCCAAATAGGTACCCTCACTCTAGTCAGGGTAAAGGAGTCACACAGCTAAGATAACCCCTGCTCATCCCTTTGGTAGCTTGGCTCAAGCAGTAAGGCTTATCTCAGAGGCAATGTGTAATGTATGCGCGCGCACACACACACACACACACACACACACACACACACACACACACACACACACACACACACACACACACACACACACACACACACACACACACACACACACACACACACACACACACACACACACACACACACACACACACACACACACACACACACACACCAGCTCAGAAAAATAGCAAATATTTATCTGAGTAAAACGAGACCCATCTGACAAACATAAACAAGTAAAGATACACTTTTTCAAAGACTAAATCTTAGCACAGTGCTTAGATACACAACTAAGAGTAAAAAAAAAAAACTCTACTCCTATTGCCTGTGCAAGAAATAACTGAAATCTTACGTTGGAATCATAAACGTCTGAATGTTGAGACCCTCCTAGGTCACGCATATAGGCCCGTTGGGAATTGCCTGGATACTGGCCGCTTCCCGCTCTTCTATCAAGACAATTTAACTGAAGAGCGCCAGGGTCAGTATGACCTACCCCGTCGTCCAAGCTCCCCGGTTATTTTTTTTTTACATTGGCAACAGGAGTGGTTTTATTTATTTTGTTACTCTCTTTGTGAGGATTAGGCACAACAAACAGGTCCTGAAGAATCTCTATCTGATCTGTGTGTCTGTATTAGGCGAGATACATGTTGACCATGACTAGCAGTTCTGTAGTGTAGCGAATACCCACACGCAGTTCCATAATACTGAAATCTCTAATTAGAGTGGTGGACATACATTTAGTTGTTGGTAGGGAACCAGGTAATTGTTTTCTGTACTTGCCCCTTTTTTTGTTTTTAACCTTGGCACGGGTGCTAGGTTGTATTAAAGACAGTTTTCTTGGACACCTGTAGCCAATTTTTGTGGTTTTCCCAGCCCCTCTCACATCCACCCACTACTGGCATTCTTTCTTAAAAAGAACTCCAGCAAAGAGCCCTATAGTAGGGTCCATCAGGCATTGCAGTGCCGGCCTGACAAGGAGCATGGCCCAATGATGAAGCATGTCCCCCAATGGTGAGTGAGAGCTACTGTTCCTGTAATGCTAATGCATGAGGTAACGGAAAATACCCCCTACCCTAAATGGTGGAATGGAGTTCTTTCTTTTGGACCAGTGCATCTTATTTCAGTTATAAGCAAGAAAATGCCCACTTTCTAAAAGTGACACTTACAAACTTACAATTAAAAAACAACTTCACCAAAATATGTATTTTTAAACTGTGAGTTCAGAGACCCCAAACATCACATCTCTATATGCTACCAATGGGAAACTGCACTTAAAATATATTTCAAGGCAATCCCCATGTTACTCTAGGAGCGAGATAGGTCTTGCAATAGTGAAAAACAAAATTAGCAGTATTTCATCATCAGGATATGTTTAACACTCCAGTACATGTCCTACCTTTTAAATACACTGCAACCTGCCCAAGGGACTGACTTGGGGTAACTTACAGGTAATAAAAGGGAGGGGTCGGGCCTGGCAAGAAAGTGCACTTGCCAGGTCGACATGGCAGTTTGAAAATGCACACGCAAACACTGTAGTGGCAGGCCTGAGACATGTTTGCAGTGTTATCCATGTGGGTAGCATAATGAGCGCTGCAGGCCCACTAGTAGCACTATATTTACAGGCCCCAAGTACACCTGGTACTCTACAGTAGGGACTTACTAGTAAATCAAATATGCCATTCATGGATAACCAATCACGAATACCTTCCAGACAGAGAGCATATGCACGTTAGCACTGGTTGGCAGTGGTAAAGTGCCCAGAGTCCTAAAGCCAACAAAATCAGGTAAAAAAAAAAAATAGGAAGAAGAAGGCAACAAATTATAGGGATAACCCTGTAAAAAGGGCCAGGTCCAACAGGGCAGTAAACCAATCTCCCAGGTTCCTCCATGTGAGTATCTCTTACCTTATCATCCCTCCTGCTCAGCTTCATGTGAACCTACTCTGCTAGCATCCATTCCTCTACATCTCTGAGCCACAGTGCTATCTCTGGGGCTCGCTGACCCACCCATGTAACGGCCACTCTGTGTCTGGCCAGGGCCAGTGTGAGCTGTAAGAATTTGTATGCCCTCTTGTAGGCCTGCTAACTTTCTCCAACAAATGTAACTATGGAGTGAAGGCAGCCTGCAGCGAAGTGCTGTGTGTGTTTGTCCACTACCCACACCCAGAAATCCTACACTCTATGACAACCCCGGCCAGATGAAGGAAATCAGCCGCATGGGAACTGCAGCAGGGGCACCGGTCTGACAGGGGTTGTGGTACCTGAAGTAACATAAGGGGCCTCATGTAGGTATGTTGTAAAAAGTTGTAGTGAACTAACTTAAACTAAGCATTGCTTGAAACAGTCTTTATTGAGGCGAAGACGCAGGTCCAGTCAACCACCTCCATTGGGGCCCCCTGGTCCGTCTCTTAAGGTGTCAGACTAACAACGTGCTGCAGACAGTGTCTGCAACCAATGCTTTGGATATCAAGGATACCAAGTGCTGTGCCGACCCACAGAGTAGCAGGGTCCCCAGAATGCTAGAGGCCTCCTGCGCCGTGGTGGTCCAGGTCTGCCTGGCTAGCTCAGCCGGCATAATGCAAGAAGTGACCTTGTCCCAATGCAAACTCCCACCTGCGCATCTTCAAACGTGATTAAATGAACAGTAGGGTACAGGTCCTCCGCAGCTTGCAGCCCCTATCGCTTCATGCCTGAAATAACATATCTTCAGCCATTTGCCTTATCGGTGCCAGTATCCATATTGTCAGTTCCTGATGAAAAGGGGCTGGCAGAAGAACAACTGCTATTAGCTTCTGCCATATGTGAGCGGTCTGCCTCACCTCAAATGGTTTGTCACCTGGGGCACCAGGGCCCTCTATCAATATTGATGGAAGCTGCCCAGCATCAACCGCCCCTGCCAAACACTTCTACCAACTGTCTCCACCCGCCAACCATTGCATGGTGTGCTGCATTTGCGCAGCATAGTATTAGAATTCAAGTCAAAACACTTCCAGTCCACCCTCCTCATATCGTCTGGAGAAGGTGGCGAAGGCCACCCTGCTCCACTTTCCAGCCCAGATAAGGGAACAAATTGAGTTTAGCTGCCTGAATACTCTAGTGGCAGCGAACATGGGAAATTCTAATTGACATACAAGTAAGTCGGCAGGAGCACCATCTTAGAAATCGCTATCCTTCCCATTAAGAACAGTGGTAGTGTATACCAAGAAAGGAAATTGTTACATATCTTTGCAAATGCTGAGCTCCTCAGATTCACACCTGTTAAATTAGGAACACACAAATAGGCAGAAATAAGTTGTGAAGCGGATACATCTAAGTAAATGCCAGTCAGGAGTCAAACAGGATATATGAAACAGCCAAAGCAAATTAGGCATCGCTTCTAGAAATGGTACTCTTTTGGATCGGTTCACAAAACATAAGTTGAATAGCTTGCAAGGCTTCTCAGAAAATGTAACGGTTGTATATTTTTCCCAACCCCAGACTTTGCCTCAGTTTTCATATTATATGCGTGAAAGGCTTTTGGAAAAAAAGTGGACCGTGAATTTAATGAATGAGGATGACTCATCCACAAAAGAAATACGCCATAACAGTGGTATGTAATACATTCTCAGCATCCCTGAGCAAGTCAATGCAAACACTCCACTTCTTTTAACATTCCCACTTTGAAGTTCACCCTGGATTCAAAACGAGAATTCTATAATTTGTTTATGCTAATCAGATCTGACTACTGAAATTAAGAGACGTTTATACTTCAAGGCCTTCAGGGTGATGGGTGCACTAACGTTTCCTCATCTCGCGCGTGTATAAGTGGGTCACCCTCTAGGTAGAAACTCACTACTTTCTACTGCTACTTAGTTGCAGTGCTCAGAATACACAAACCAACCCATGAAGTATGCTTCTTCTTGACAAACACCACCACACTGTGTAACAGTAACCACATCTATTGCACCACTGTGGCACTACAATTTAAAGGGCAACTGTAGAAATGCAATATTCCCAAGTATTTTATTTACAGTTTTCTACAGCCCCAACTAGACCCAAAAGGGTTGCCAGCGCTTTTCAGTAGGACCCACTTACAAGCATCAGAACACAAAACCCATCAATTGCATTCTACACAGAACAATCACATTCAGTTACAATTCAGACTGAAGAGAGCAAGATTTAGGTTGTAAGTTGTAGTGAATTTTCGTCAGTAATCGAGGTAGCTCGTAGGAAAGTACTGGACAATAACTCCATTTGATGGACAGTTTTTTTTTTTTTTTTTAAGACATTGGGAAAACGAGAACCACACACACGCAACTGTGATATGTAAGAACATGAACAGTCTAGTCCCATAAGTTAGTCAACAGTAAAGATGGCCACCACTTGCGCGGGCCTGCTGTAGTTCTAAGGTTTTTATGGGGTCAGTTTTCAGTCCTAATACTGTTCAGATCAAGGCTTTAAGCATCCGCGTTATGTGGACTTTCAACTAGATCAATAGCTCCGTTAGGGAGTCTTGTATTCTCAAATAAGAGTTACATTTTAGGTATAGGACGAGACCTACCTAAAACTTCATTATAGCCCTGTATTTCTTAAGGGAAAATGTTGGAAAATATTAACATGAGACCTACTTTACCAATTTCAGTTGGTATTGCACTAGCAGTACATGCATCTTTCTCGATTTTGTATGTGCATGCTTTCTCGATTTTCAACTGACATTTTAATATGTAATGAAAACCAAATATTCAGAATGGAGTAGGCACACCAAGATTAAATAGCTGTATTTAGCTTTTTTGCATTCCAATATAATTTATGATTTTTCCTGCACCAAATGATACAATTTAACAACGTAATTCACCATTTACACAACCTTGACGATAAAAAGCCAGCCTTGCATTGTATAAAATATAACTATTTATGATGATGCTTTTTTTTCCTATTTGAATTCTTCCTCTAAAACAAAAACTTTTGACACAAAATCTATTTTTAACAGTTGTGTTTTAACACGTTTCGGAACGTTTGGGCAGATAAACCAATTTTAACAAAGGAAGATGAAGTGACCTGGCAATGATGACACAACGTGGTTGATTATGGAAGCTAAGATTCAAATTGTGTTTACCCGTTCAACTACCAGCTGCATTGTCGACAAAAAATCATTTTCTAAAGCCTTTAGTTGTGCATCATGTAATAGCTTTGGCAGCACTTCATGTGACTTGTCATGCCAATCAAGAAAGTTCCTCATTGCTGTAGCCTAAATGAGCAAGTTGAAAGAAGGCTAGTTACTAAACAAGCCTAGTATGGCACTAAAATCTTAATGCTAATGGAAGTATGGGGTTTCCTTTGTGTAATGGAAACATCTAGCAAACAAAACGAAGTAGTTCACAGATTTGGAACACAAAAGGACAACATGGAAATTTAAAACGATTATTAAGGAATTGGGCAGAGTCTGCACAAACACGACTTCTCACTATGAAGATATTATAACTTCTTATATTTTAGTTGGGCTTCTTCTGTCGTAGCCATTGGGGTAATGTGGAAAGATCAACGCCTATAGCCATCATGGGATTATTACGTAAGTGTTATGAAATAAGGTAATGTGTCTTATTCTGATCAACCACCAAGAAAAGTGTCTCCACAGTCAAATCACAACCTTTCCCTACAGATATGCAACCCAAGGTGTCTCTATAGAGGAGTAGGATGCATCTGCAAGGGCCCTCATTTCTTCCCTATTTAGATTTTAAGATGAACAGATCCAGCTGACACTGTTGCCAATACAACAGCCTTCAGTAATCCCACACACAAACTGCAAGATGCTAGCATTGCTTCTACGGCCACAAAAGACAGAAGCCTTCCAATTTTGAAAGAACTACTGTAACACTTCTACTTTATCTACCTTAAATTCCCATTCTTTGTGTTTCTGATGATGTGCTTTAAGACCGGGCTTTATATTTTTCACTACTTCCAAGTACCTTATTTAGCTGCTCTGTCAATCTGTTTTGAATTGTTCAAATCTGTTATTAAAGCACATAACGTAAGACATCTGCAATCTATCAACTAAACGCATTAAATTTAGCACTTCATATCTAGGAGTCTGATTCTTCCAGATTCTTGTGACTGGGGGGCACAAGTGGAGGTATGGTGGGGGCCGGAGGTTATACAACAGTGGAGCACAATCATTCCATAAAATCATGGTTCCAATTGGTTACCCTGGTTCCAATCGGTTACTCTAACTCACACTAGCGGCAGCTTAAGGCCTAATGAACTGAGAAACAATGGGCAGATCAGAAACATGTTGCAAATGCGCCCTATTATAAATATTTGGCTGATTATACCTTAGTTTTAAAGTTATTTAAAGTTACACATCTGAGTATTGCACAGGCGACTAGAAGGGAAAACGAGCTGCACCAAAATAGTATTGCATGATTTGGAAAAGCGAAGCCTTTACCTAAGGTATACCAGTACTTAGAAATTCAAGTCTGACAGCCCAGATGAAAATGGTTAGGTGACCAGCTCTAAGCTGACACATACAGTAAACTCTGAGATGAGGGTTGTCCTTATTACAACCACAGGACAATTACGCCTTTTTGATGGATCCCAAGATGGAGTATCAGTGTTGTAGGTTCAGAGCTTCAGTAGCAAGGCAGAACAAAAATAAATGAATGCATATTCACCCACACAATGCATAAATAAGTCCAATCTGTAGCTGGTAGGGCAGCACACTGGGATGTAGAACCTTTACCGAAATGTAAAATTTAAATAAAAGCATCAAGAATCATTTTAGCTTCTCGTGCATGCTATTTAATAGCCCACTTTAGTACTTTTATTCGTATGGTCCAGATGGCCCTGGCCACCATTCCTTGCATCTGCAACACCACCCCCGGAGAACGATCCTTCACCTACATGGCAGCAAAGAGCTGGAACAACCTCCCCCTGCACCCAGACAAAGCCTGTTGCTCACCATCTTCAGGAAGAACCTCAAGATGCGGCTCTTCGGATGAGGCCCATCCCCTTCCCCCACGCCTTGAGACCCTCACGGGTGAGTAGCGGTGCTCTACAAAAACTGATTAATTGATTGTGGAGCTCTTGAGAACATCAATTTGAAAACAGTATTGAATTCTACTCTACAAGCTTACCCCCACGCAACCACTGGTGAGGATCCTGCAACTTTGATGTTGGAGAGAGAAATAACAACCCAGTTATCTCAATGGACCACTGAGAGGGATAAAAGTGAAAACATGATTCATACAAGAGACTTAACAAGTAGAAAATGACAGTTTATGCAAGCAATAGGCGACATGCAAAATATATCTCGTTCAGAAAAGGAGACTTGGGGATCGCTTGACACATGCGCAAAAGAAAATCTGACGCTCTTTATGATGCGCAACCTGCCCAAGTGATCTCTACCAATGGATACATGGTGACTGCCCAGAGCCCTAGAAAGTTTATTATCAGAGACTCTTCTCAGTTTAGGCCTGTGTTTCATCGGTCTTCAACTTGAAACGGTGAAAGAAAAGCTGACTCTGAAGACTCAGTTACTGTTGTTGATTCTTTACCATGTTTATTATATTACCTACTGGCAGTCTCCAGTAGGTACTAATTCTATAGTTAGGACCTAGTTTCTATTTAAAAAGTGTTTTTTGACTTGCCTATATGACTGGTTGACGAATCTTCACAAAAGTTTCCACAGAAAGTCGACGCTCACTTCAAATGCTGTCTGGAAAGTGTCTGGGTGATCCATCAAGAGGGGATGAGATAAAAGGGAACCCCAAAACACGTTTTCCCCAAGTTAACATCCATAGGGATTTTGAACACAACTACAGCCCAAACTGCTGGACAGATATGGCAGAAAACTAACTCTTGGTCCAGAAAGTGCCCTTTTTGTGATTTGGTGTAAATCCATTCAGTAGTTTTCTAGTTATTAAATGAAAACTAAATTTGTACACATAGTAACGCAGATCCTTCGCGGACTCAAATCCTCTGTGAAGTCGGAGGAAAAGCAAGGCCCTGGCTGGCTGACCACAACCTGACAATGTATAAAGGGTCAGGATAATAGAATCCTGACCCTAGAGGACAAATTGGGGTGACCCTAAGGGACCCCTCAGGGGCGAAAGATTGTCCATTTCTTTGTTCTGGGCAATCCATGGATCCTCACATCCTTCTTGGATCCAGGGGAAAAGCAATGCCCTGATTGGCTGGCAGGAACCTGACAGAAATATTAACGTGTGTGTTACAACAAAACATCGAAATTCAGTGAAAAAAAACTGACGTTACAGGAATGTTTTAGATAGGTGGATGTTTTACCCATACAAAATCATAGAAATTTGTCAGTTATAGTTATACTTATCGGAAGAAAGGGGAAGTGGTGGTCCCCGGGACTACAAGGTGGGGATGCACTTATTATCATTAAAGACCCAGGGAGGTGGCGGTCGACAAGGCTGTGCTGCTCCCCCACACACTCTACCACTCTATGCGACTAAAGCCCTGGAGAGGTGGTGGTTCCAGTGGTTCCCATGGCTGAGCTATAGAAGCATTTTTTGACTTGCCTATTTCTTTGGCACCGTTTTACGAAATTTCACAAACCTTTTAAAAAAAACATAAGTGCCCCAGTGATTCTTGTTGCGCACGACACGTTTCGGGGTGATCCGTCCCATGTTAATTTCCACAGAGCCTTTGAACTTGACTACAGCCCGAATTGCTGGATGGCATTACACCAAATCTGGCAGAAAGCTAGCTTTCAGTTTGCAGATTACGCTTTCACTTATTTAGTGTAAAACCGTCCAGTAGTGTTGGAGATATTAAAGAGAACATACATTTGTACATCTAGGTCTGTGGATCCTCCCCCACGACTTTACAAATAATGACAAGCTCATGCAGGGAGATGCACAGCTCTGATTGGCTGCTAACACTTCAAACCAGATGTGTTGGCAGCCATCTTGGGACTCGGCATTAGCCGAGCCCCACAAAAAAGTAAAGGCGTCAGGGTAACGTCCACCCGAGCCAAAACATTTTTACAAAAATTCCAGCGAATTTGCAACGTCACAAATTTTTTACAAGCCCCCAGATGGACCAGAAGAACGAGTTACTTACCTTCGGTAACGACTTTTCTGGTGGATACATTAGCTACCTGTGGATTCCTCACCTAATGAATACTCCCATGGCGCCAGCATTCGACGGAAATCTTCTTCCTAGTCTCTGCACGTCGACGAGGACGTCACTCTAGCCCACGCGACGCCGTCTGACGTCATACAGGCAATAAGAGGTCCTCGACGACGTGCCGACGTCAGTACCAACATTTTTTACGTGCATGAGAACAACCACCCAATGCAATGAAAGAGCAAGGCAACATCCCATAACCTTGTAAAATACACAATATTGCAATGAATAGCTGTAAATTTAATATAACGAACAAATATATGCAAATCATGTATGTATACAAAGATATATACATATATATATATATATATATATATATATATATATATACAGATAATATACACACGTATCCATATATACAACGTCTATTGCAACCTTGAAGACCAAGAGGAGCGCACTCAAGGATTACTTGGTAAGACCAGAAAGGCAACGGGGAGGCGGGTGGGACCGTGAGGAATCCACAGGTAGCTAATGTATCCACCAGAAAAGTCGTTACCGAAGGTAAGTAACTCGTTCTTCTGATGGATACAACTACCTGTGGATTCCTCACCTAATGAATAGAGTCCCAAAGCTGTACCACGCCCGGTGGCGGGTGCCTAAATGGTCAAACCAAGAAATCCTGCAGCACTGACCGTGCAAAATGGCCGTCCCTTCTGACCTCAGAGTCCAAACAGTAATGTTTCGCAAAAGTGTGAAGGGACGACCAAGTTGCGGCCTTGCAGATGTCAACCACAGGAACACCCCTGGCCAAGGCCGAAGTGGCCGACTTAGCTCTGGTGGAATGAGCTCTAATGCCCTCAGGAGGGTCCTTCTTTGCCAAAGAGTAACAGATTTTAATGCAAAGAACCACCCACCTGGAGAGTGTTCTCTTGTGGACTGCCTTTCCTCTCCTCTTGCCCACTTACCCGATGAACAGCTGATCCTCCAGCCTGAAATCCTTTGTTCTATCAATGAAGAAGCTCAACGCCCTCTTTGGGTCCAGACGGTGCAGTCTTTCTTCCTCTTTAGAAGGATGAGGCGGAGGATAGAACGTGGACAAAGTAATTGTCTGAGCCAAATGGAAGGGTGAAACAACCTTCGGGAGGAAAGCAGCCTTGGTCCTCAACACCACCATATCCCCATAAAAAGTTGTATAAGGGGGCTTTACCGATAAGGCCTGCAACTCACTCACTCTCCTTGCAGATGTTATAGCTACCAGGAAAACTGTTTTTATAAGCAAATACCTTAAGGGGCAAGAATGCATAGGCTCAAAAGGGGACCCCATAAGGAAAGTCAGGACCAAGGACAAATCCCATTGCGGCATAACGAATGGTTTTGGAGGATATTTATTTAGAAGACCTTTCAAGAATCTGATAACAATAGGGGATTTAAATAACGATGGTTGGTATGGAAGACAAATGAAGGCTGACAAGGCCGACAAATAACCCTTAATGGTAGCCACTGCACAACCTTTCTGCGCTAGAGAGAGAGCAAAAGACAAAACGTCCGATAGATGAGCATGTAAGGGATCAATCTGCCTCTCTCCACACCACGCAACAAATTTAGACCACCTATTAGCGTAGATAGATTTAGTGGAGTGTCGCCTGGCCGCTAATATAACATCCACTACATCAGGCGGGAGAGAGAAGGAACTCAGGTTGCCCCG
Source organism: Pleurodeles waltl (assembly GCF_031143425.1). Taxonomy (NCBI): domain Eukaryota; kingdom Metazoa; phylum Chordata; class Amphibia; order Caudata; family Salamandridae; genus Pleurodeles; species Pleurodeles waltl. The sequence goes on from NC_090440.1 coordinate 1,029,416,466, forward strand.
TTCAATCTCCAGGCATGTAGTTGCAGACTCTGGAGTTTGGGGTGTAAAACCTGCCCCTGCGACTGCGAGAGGAGGTCTGCCCTGAAAGGGGAGACGGAGCGGAGGGCACATTGAGAGTTGGAGAAGGTCGGAGTACCACACCCTCCTTGGCCAATCCGGAGCTATTAAGATGACTAGCGCCCGGTCTTGGCGAATCTTCCTCAATACTCGAGGAATCAAGGGTATGGGAGGAAACGCGTAAAGCAACTGGCCGCACCAGGTTATTTGAAACGCGTCCCCTAACGCTCCCTGCATCGGATACTGGAGGCTGCAGAATAACGGACAATGCGCGTTCTCCAGAGTGGCAAACAGATCTACCCGAGGAAACCCCCACCTTTGGAAGATCAAACGGGCTTGATCTGGATGGAGACGCCACTCGTGGTCTGCCGAGAATTGGCGACTGAGACCGTCCGCACGTACATTCAAGACCCCGGCCAGATGATTTGCTACCAAGCAAATCTGACGGTCCTTTGCCCAGGACCATAGTCGAAGAGCTTCTCTGCAGAGAAGGTACGACCCTACTCCTTCCTGTTTGTTTATGTACCACATCGTGGTAGTATTGTCCGTCAGGACCTGTACCGACTGACCACGAAGGGAAGGGAGGAAGGCCTTGAGAGCCAGACGTACAGCCCATAACTCTAACAGATTGATATGAAACATCTGCTCCTCTGGAGACCAAAGGCCTTTGATCTCCAGATCCCCCAGATGAGCTCCCCACCCTAGAGTGGAAGCATCCGTTATGACCGTGGCCACTGGTGGCGACTGCGCGAACGGCTTTCCTTGTGAAAGATTGTTGCTCGCAATCCACCACTTAAAGTCCACAGCAGCCTCTCTGGAGATCTTGACAGCACCTTCTAGATCTCCTTTGTGTTGAGACCACTGCCTTCGGAGGCACCACTGAAGAGCCCTCATGTGCCAGCGAGCATGCGTGACCAACAGAATGCAGGAGGCAAACAGACCGAGCAGACAAAGGACCTTGAGGACTGGAACTACCGCTCCATTTCGAAACATTGGAACCAATTCCTGAATATCTTGAATCCGCTGAGGCGGAGGAAAGGCTCGACTCAACGTTGTATCCAGTACTGCCCCTATGAACAGGAGGCGCTGAGAGGGCTCCAGGTGAGATTTGGGCTCGTTCACCGAAAAACCCAGGTCGAACAACAACTGAGTCGTTGACTGCAGATGATGCGACACAAGCTCCGGCGACTTGGCTTTGATCAACCAGTCGTCCAAGTAAGGGAATACTGCTATCCCCTTCCTTCTGAGCTCTGCCGCAACCACCGACATCACCTTCGTGAAGACTCGAGGTGCTGAAGTAAGACCAAATGGAAGGACCGCAAACTGATAGTGCTGCGATCCCACCATAAACCGGAGATACTTCCTGTGTGACTTGAGTATCGGGATATGAAAGTAAGCATCCTGCAAGTCGACAGACACCATCCAATCTTCCTTGTTCAACGCCAAAAGCACCTGAGTTAGGGTCAGCATCTTGAACTTTTCCTGTTTGAGGAACCAATTCAAGATCCTCAGGTCCAGGATTGGTCTCAACCGACCATCCTTCTTGGGAATCAGGAAATACCTTGAGTAACAACCTCGACCCCTTTCCTGCTCTGGGACCAACTCTACCGCACCCTTTGAAAGGAGGACTTGTACCTCCTGTTCTAGCAACAGGAGGTGTTCTTCTGAACAATAAGATGGGCGGGGCTGGATGAGGGGCGGGAACTCCCGAAAGGGAAGGGTGTAGCCTTTTCCCACAATACTGAGAACCCAAGTGTCCGTTGTAATAGTCTTCCACTTGCGGAGAAAATGCTGTAATCTTCCCCCTACAGGAGAGGAGTGAGTGGGAAATGGTGGAAGCCTAAGGCTGCTTTCTCTGCTGCACCCCTCCAGAGGACGAGGAAGAGGCAGAGTGCTGCTGAGAGGCTCCTCTGGTGCGGGCCCTCCCTCTCCCTCTAAAAGATCTATAGGGATGGGAAGAGGCAGGTTGCTGGAATCTCCCCCGAAAGGAAGAGGAGGAAGAGCCACGCCCAAATCCCCGAAACCTCCTGAAAATCCTGGAAGAGGCAGAGGAAGAAGGAGCTTGGAGTCCTAGCGATTTGGCTGTGGCCCTGCTCTCCTTAAAACGTTCCAAGGCCGAATCTGCCTTGGCGCCAAACAGCTTGTCCCCATCAAAAGGGAGATCCAATAGGGTTGACTGCACATCTGCAGAAAACCCCGAATTACGGAGCCAGGCCTGTCTCCTTGCCACCACAGTCGTGCCCATTGCTCTGGCCACCGAGTCGGTCGTATCCAGCCCAGCCTGAATAATCTGGGTCGCAGCAGCCTGGGCATCTGAAACAACATCCAAAAGACCCTGGGGAAGCTCTGTAAATGATGAGGAAATGTCATCCATAAGAGCATGAATATATCTCCCCAGGATACAAGTTGCGTTGGTGGCCTTCAACGCCAGACTGCAGGACGAAAAGATTTTCTTTGACTGCGCTGCGACATTATTACTGCAGCGAAGGACTACGCAGCAAAAAATACACTGTAACCACGAAAGTAACAGTTGCTCCCTCGAAGATAACCGTTTCGAATGCACGGAAAAAAGGGAACTGACGTCGGCGAGGACCTCTTATTGCCTGTATGACGTCAGACGGCGTCGCGTGGGCTAGAGTGACGTCCTCGTCGACGTGCAGAGACTAGGAAGAAGATTTCCGTTGAATGCTGGCGCCATGGGAGTATTCATTAGGTGAGGAATCCACAGGTAGTTGTATCCATCAGAACCCAGGGGCATTTAATATTTGCTATGTGGCTCCCTTGCAGCCCTGGAAACCGCCAACTCCCCTTGGCAGAAAATAAAATTCCATGCAGTGGGGCTGCTCCAGGACATAAGTAAATCAGAATGCAGGAGGGCCACCTGCCCCCCGCAGCCTTAGGGACCACCGCCTCCCTGGGTGTTATCAACATTCAATGCAAGGGGGGGGGGGGGGGGGCGCGTGCCTCTCCTCTGAGGCCCGGGGACCACCACCACCCCAGGACATTAGGAAATCTCAAATTACATCACTGCTGCTCCCCGGATTACATCAGGATTCAGGCAAGAAGCTGCTTGTTAAATCATTTCATGGGTGTATGCTGCTCAGTTCCACACTGCATTCAGTCACTAATACAGTAAAAAGATTAAGCCAATGGCATAAGTCATCTGAAGGATCTGAAAACAGAACAACCATAGTATTGGTAATCTTTTTTTTCCACTTTTGATTACTGCTGTATTGGTTCAAGTTCCTTCGACAGTGGAGCATACTCCCAGGAACACCATTTAGTAGAGGCATGCATTTATGGAATAGAACATCACATAGTGCTTAATTTGAGCCGGTGGGGCTCACAGACACTCATTCTTGGGGACCAGCACTTATTTTTCCTCATCAGATAATGAGTGAGAGCAGGCTAGGGAAAAACATACAAACAGGAAAAAAGGAGGAACAGAAAGATGGATAAAATATCACAAAGGGAAAAAGCAGAGACCGTTGAGAGTGAGATAAAGGGGAAGTGAGGTTAGTGGAGTAAAAAGGCCTGAGGTGAATTCAAAACAACACAGTTTTAGTATTCTCCACGGCGGCATTTAATAGCACTGCCACAAGCTTCTAGGCAGCACTTTGGGCACTGGCATTCTTTTACACATTAAGCACTTATATCACACGTGACTGGGACCAAGCTGAAAGAATGGTTCCTGGATTCAATAACTGGTGAACCACTTGCCACTTCATAATTACAAGTTACCTACGTTCGGTAACAATATATCTGGTAGAGACATATTCTAGTTGCAGATTCCTTACCTTTTGAATTCCCCCAGGCGTCAGACTGGATCCGGAGACTTTTTCTTCGAGCAGTACCTCTATGCGGCGTCAGTCGACTCCATTGACGTCGGCGGTGCTGTGTTCGCCGTGATGACATCGCAGTTGTATTTCTTTTCACGACTTTCCACACCACAAGCGCAGAGCTATGAAGAACACTGATAGTGGTGCGCCAAAGCTTGGGCCCTATAAGGAAAGTTCCTGCCCCTAGAAATCAGTTCGCAGAGTGGGGAAGATGGGCGAGACGGTAAGGAATCTGCAACTAGAATATGCTTCTACCAGATATATTGTTACCGAAGGTAAGTAACTTGTACATCTGTTAGCGACTTCTAGTTACAAATTCCTCACCTTTTGAATAGATACCCAAGCAATTCCATCCCCGGAGGTGGGCTGCGAACCAAGATCACACCAGGAAGTCCTGTAGGACAGAACGACCAAAGTAGCCATTCCCTTCAGACCTGACTGTCCAGGCAGTAGTGCTTAGTGAACCTGTGCAGAGATGCCCACGTGGCTGCCTGACAGATATCCAGGACTGGAACGCCTCGTGCTAACACTGTGGTAGCTGCAGTTGTTCTAGTTGAGTGAGCTTGCAAACCCTCAGGGGGTGGCTTCTTTGCCAAAGCATAGCACATTTTGATGCATAGGAGGACCTATCGTGAAATGATTCTCTTCTGAACCGCCTTTCCTTTCTTCACTCCCACATATCCTACAAAGAGTTGATCATCCAACCGGAAGTCTTTAGTACAATCAAGGTAGAATGCCAATGCTCTTTTTGGGTCCAGGTGGTGGAGTCTCTCCTCCTCATGTGAGGGATGTGGGGGTGGGTAAAAAGTAGGCAAGGTGATGGACGGACCTACATGTAAGGGGAGAAAAGAAGCCCTAGTGCGGAGTACCACTTTGTCATGATGTACTGCCAGAAAGGGTGGTTAAGATGACAGAGCTTGGTGCTCACTTACCCTGCGATCAGAGGTAATGGCAACCAAGAAGGCAGTCTTGATGGTTAGGAGCCGTAAAGGGCAGCTATGAAGGGCTCGAATGGAGTGCACATCAGGTATGTGGGGATTAAATTTAAATCCCATAGGTTAGGGTTCAGAAAAAAGATGTTTCAGAAATCTACATGTTTCTAAATGTGGATACACAAAAAATCTGTCATGAGGCTGAAACATCGGTATCATAGCCCAAATATCCTGGACTCGCGGATAAGCCTGAAACTGCACTGTGTCCAGAACAGCTCCTATGAAATGGAGCGTCTGAGAATGAGTCAGGTGTGACTTCGGCATGTTCATAGTGAACCCCAGTGAGTGCAAGAGGTTCGCTGTAGACTGGAGGTGGGAGATGACGTTCTGGGGCGTATCCGCCTTCAACAGCCAGTAGTCAAGTTAGAGGAAGACTGGGACCCCTAACCTGTGCAGATGAGCTGCAACCACTACCATCACCTTCATGAACACCAGAGGGGCGCTAGTAAGGCCAAAGGGGAGCACGGTGAACTGAAAGTGCTCGTGGCCTACCACGAATTTTAGGTAACGTCTGTCGGCCTGCAAGACGGGGATGTGGAAATATGCTTCCTGCAAGTCCAACAATACTATCCAGTCTCCCAGGTCCAGGGCAGATAAGAGCTGAGACAATGTCAGCATTTTGAACTTCTCCTTTCTGAGGCAGAGATTCAGGGACCTAAGATCTAAAATAGGACGAAGGCCCTTGTCCTTCTTTGGCACCAGAAAGTAGCGGGAATAACAACCACAACCTACTTCTGATGCAGGGATCCTCTCTATAGCTCCTTTGGCCAAAAGAGCTTAGACTTCCTCGCAGAGAAGTGCCATGTGATCCTCCGATATGTAGTTGAATGAAGGTGGCACGGCTGGAGAAGCCTCCAAAGGGAGGGAGTAGCCCTTCCGAACAATCTGGAGGACCCACCTGTCTGTGGTAATGGATTTCCAGTGGGGCAGATGATGGCGAATCCTGCCTCCAACTGGTTTGAGGTGTTCCGACGGACTAGCAAGGTTTGGAGACCGAGGAGGACGGGGTGGGGGTGGACTGGGCGACCCGCTGACTCCCTGATTCCCAAGATCGTGAGATCCCGCTTCCACGCAGGGACTGTAAAGCATGCGCGGGTCGATGGCTCGGTGGAAAAGGAAGCGGTTGGGTGTCCCTTCGAAAGCTACGAAAGGAGCAAGAGGCGGACTGGTGGGGTCTAGGGGCAGGTGCGAGGCCAAGAGACCTGGCCGTGGCTTGGGAATCCTTAAAACGCTCGAGCGCCGAGTACGCCTTGTCTCCGAAGAGACTGGTGCCATCAATGGGCATGTCCATCAACGTTTGCTGGACATCCCCTGAGAAGCCAGATGTTCTCAACCAGGCATGACGTCTTAGTGCCACCGTCGATGCAACCGATCTGCCTAGAGAGTCGGTCGCATCCAGTCCACAGCAGATGATGAACTTGGCTGCATCTCTCCCATCTGCGAACGCTTGGGAGAGGACAGTCCGGGTCTCCTCCAGAACTGTAGGCAGCACCTGCGAGAGTATGGGAATAGCGGCCCAAAAGGCATGCGGTGTTCACTGACCGCAGAGCTAGACTGGCAGAAGAAAACATTTTCTCCCCCAAATTATCAAGTATTTTTGATTCACTATCTGGGAGGGAGGGTAGCAGGGAATGCGCCAGAGGAAGAAGAAGAGGAAGCCTGGATCACAAGGATCTCAGGCGTGTGGTGTTGGGTGAGGAATTTAAGGTTTGTTGGCGCAGGCAGATGGCAGCGGTCAATTGTCCTATTCACAGGAGCCCCTGTGCTGGGTCTGGACCAAGTACCCAAACGGACATCCGTCAGTGCCTCATTAAAAGGGATAAGGGGTCCTGATGTGGAAGTCCCCGACTGAAGCACGTCGGTTAGGATGTTAGGCCTAACCTCCACAGAAGATAGCTCAAGGTCCAAGACCTCAGCCGCCCTTCTCACCACCATGGAGTATGTAGCGCCCTCCGTAGCTACAGTAGGGGGAGAGAGCATACCAGTGTCAGGGGAGCTGTCTAGACCACTGGCATCACCAAAATCCTGCACCCACTCCATTTGGGGGTCAAGCTGGTATTTTAAAGGGTCCAGTGGCCCCTCTAAACTCTCCCCGTATCCATATCTGTAAGGGTCTGGATCAAACCTGGGCCTAGGAGAGCCCACAGAGAATGGAATTGGCATGAAGCGATGTCCTTCTGGCTTTGGGTCATCGGGTATGAGGATCTGAGATAGGATCTGGAGGAGCTCTCCGGAGTCGTGGCCGAAGCCAACAACTTCGAACCCGAGGGGGCCTTCACCGACTCACCTGTGCCCGAAGGCGCTGAAGGTGGGTCGGTCTGCCCACAAATGAGGCGCATTGCCTCATAAAACTCTTTTAGCTGGGCAGGGGTGGCTCCGGCTCCCAGGAAGTCGGGGAAGCGCAGGTCGGACCCAGATGGAGGCTCCATGGACGGAGGCCTAGAGCGTCAACGCTCTTCCCTCGCCTCATCATCAGAACGAAGAGGTGAAGTTGAGGAACGTTTGTTCTTCTTCAACTTCTGTTTCTTATGACCCAAATGTCCCGATGACTTGGAGGACGGAGAGTGGTGGTGAGACTGCAGCCGGTCTCAAGACCTTCCTCTCGAACGAGGCCGTGAGCGCCGTGGAGTGGAGTGTCGGCCGCCATTAGCTTTAAGGACCGCTCCCTCAAAGCTTTCGGGTTAATGGCCTGACACTCGGAGCACGACTTCAGGTTGTGATCGCGCTCCAGGCACCAAAGACACACAAGGTGCGGATCTGTCACCGACATCATTCGGTGACAGGAGTCGCAGGGCTTAAAACCGGTCTTGCGGGACATCCCTCGACGCATCCAGGACCTCGTAAAAATTGTTCTACAAAAATGTTGTAGTTGCCCAAAAATGACTGAGGTAGCTCCTCTCCAAATCTGCGCATAGGCTGGCGCGGAAAGAAAAACACTGACGTCAGTGCACCTGGGTGGTGCCTACATACGACCGCGACGTCATCACGGTGAACCCAACGCCTGCATAGTTGACCTACGCCACCTGACGGTGCGCAGAGGTACAGCTCGAAGAAAGTCTGCGGATCCAGTCTGATGTCTGGGGGAATCTGCAACTAGAAGTCTCTAGCAGATCAAAGCTTCACTGGCACGTCCACAAGTGAAGTTTAAGAGAGGGTAAGTGCTAGCCCCATTGTTAAACTTGGTCGCGCCATTGCCCTCTCAATTGCTCCAACAAACTCCTGGAGCCATTTCTTCTGCTCAAAGAGAACTTCTGATTGCATTTCATCAATAATAAATGTGGACCCTCAACTGTGAAAATAGGCAGATTTAAATTTCTTATAAACATACACCCAATGTGTTTAATAAATATGCAGCTTTAAATTTCTTATAAACATACACCCAATGTATTTATTAGATCAGTACCAAAGCTATGTTAGTGCTCTACAGCATATGTGCAACATACAGATACCATGTTGATTCTTGGTCCATTGCACTGAACCTAAGCAAAGTAATATGTAAATATCTTCTCATAAACAGCTGATGACTGTAGATTTTCAGTTTAGAAAAATGGGCCTGAAAAGCTAGTCTACCCCTCAACAGTCTAGTTCTGTTCTGTGACCTTTCATGTTCTGGCTAAAGAAACAGACACTGCTAAGTTGTAACTCAGCTGTAATAATTACAGCAAAGTAGCAATGTTATGTTCTTGTTGCATGTGACCAGCAATGTTACAGGTAGACTGTAATAAGAAACAGAGAGATAGATTTTTATTCACAGTTTGCAGTATTCCAAGTATTAAAATTCAACTCTATTTTGTTGTACTAAAAGGAGATTTCTCTTGGTGAAGTTAGACAATGTGCAGTAGATCCTGAATTATTGAGGGTTTGGGAATAATAGCATGCGGACACCTGGCTGCAGTTAAGATAGGGTGGCACATAGGAGGCCTTGCTTAGAAAACATATACTGAAAAAATAATATACTCATTGTCATAAATATATATATGGTGGTCACAACTAAGTAGTTATAGTTAGGTTTGCTTTTCCATAGAAAGAGCGTTAATAATTTTGCTAATAACTTTGGCCTTGTTTGACAAATCTTCACAAAACTTTCAATAACTTTCCAAAACAAAGTTAATCCATCTCAGCTCCTTCCTGAAAAGTATTGAGCTGATCAGCAACATGAGAAAAAGTTTTCTGGCAGCCATTGTAGGACTCAGGGTCTTAGTCCCCTGTCCTGAAGTTGTTATAAAAAAAATGATTTATGGGGCAGGGTAGGAATACCCTGATCCCCTAAAACCCAGAGGGGCTTCCCCAGGGAGAAAAATATTTTTTATGGGGAGCGGGACTCGTGGCCCCTCTCCCTGAGCCATTTGAGGCCCATGGGAGCACCCCGGAGTTGATCTCATTCTTTATGAGAAGGTTGCCTCATGGCCCCTCCTCTCTTTGCCTAGAGAGGCCCTGGGGAGCCCAACCAGAGCCACAATTATATTTTACAGGGGCCACGCCCGCCCCTGGGGTCAAAAACACACAATATGTTTAGGGGAGCCCACCTGAAAAAGCCCAGGGGAGCCGAACCCTGGGGCTAATTCCTTCAAGAGATGGGATCCACCCCCCCCCCTTTAATTAAGAAAAACAAGGCCAGGCCCTATGGAAAAACCTCCACTGCGCAGAGCCTTTGGCCATGCGCAGCATGAAGGTTGGCTTTATGGGAGGTTGTTGGCTGCAGGGCCTACCCCACACCGTGCATGGTCATAGGATGTGCACTGTAGGGGGATGTTTTCACGTATGGTAATTATTACTTTATGTTAAAAACAACCCTATAAATTCACTGAAAAAAACAAAGGTTAAAGTAACGTTATAGTTAAGTGAATTTGTCAGTGTCAACATTATTGTTTTGGATTAAAAAAAAAACCACACAGATATTCACCAGTTTTAGTTTGCAGCTCTGACTATAACATGCTTATGACCTCATATTCGACATCACTGATGACAACTCAAATTACATCACTGATGACATCATTCAAGCTTTGGTTTCCCACATATTACTGTATAAATTGTTATGGCTTTACACATAGCATAGTTCACATTAACAATCATTCACAGATATATGGAAAACACTCAGAGTACGGTGTTCAATTTGTACACAACCAGGGAGGAGGGACGGTGCATGTGAATCTGCAGCAGAACATGCCACGAACAGATGTACACTGGGTAAGTGACATTTTCCGTTTGATGGCATGTGTAGCTGCAGATACACATGCTGTGCATAGACTACAAAGCAGTTTGTCCTCCCATGACTTAGCGGTGGTTAGCCTGCAGGAGTTGCAGTTGTTTGAAATAATGTTCTTAGAACACCTTGACCTACTGTGGCTTGTTGTCGTGATAATACGTCTACACATTAGTGTTCAGTGAATGTATGTGGTGTTGACCATGTGGCTGCTTTACATATTTCAGCCATTGGTATATTACCTAAAAAAGCCATTGTTGCACCTGTTTTCCTTGTGGACTGTGCTTTAGGAGTAACTAAAAGCTGTCTTTTTGCTTTAATATAGCATGTTTGGATGCATTTTACAATCCATCGTGCTAAACCTTGTTTTGATATCCGATTCCCTGTATGAGGTTTTGGAAAGCGACAAATAGTTGTTTAGTCTTTCTAAATGGTTTAGTTCTGTCTATACAGTACATTAAAGCTCTTTTGATGTCTAATGTATGTAGAGCTCTCTCTGCCACAGAATCTGGATGTGGGAAGAAGACTGGCAGCTCCACTGTTTGATTTATATGAAATGTTGATACCACTTTAGGTAGAAATTGTGGATTTGTTCTTAGTACAACTTTATGTTTGTGTACTTGGAAGAAAGGTTCTTCAAGAGTAAAGGCTTGGATTTCACGTACTCTTCTTAAAGAAGTAACTGCCACTAGAAAGGTAACTTTCCATGTTAGAAATTAAATTTGGCAGTTGTCATAGGCTCAAATGGTGGTCCCATGAGCCTTGTAAGCACTATATTTAGATTCCAAGAAGGAATTGGGGGTGTTCTTGGTAGAATGATGCGTTTTAAACCTTCCATGAATGCTTTAATGACAGGAACTCTAAATAAAGAGCTATGTTATATATTTAGTAAATATGCAGGAATTGCAGTAAGTTTAATTTTTACTGAAGCGAATGCCAAGTCTGATTTTTGTAAATGAAGTAAATAACATACAATATCTTGTATTGATGCTGTAAGAGGGTCTATATTTTTGGATTGACAGTAATATACAAACCTTTTCCATTTGTTTGCATAGCACTGTCTAGTAGTGGGTTTTCTTGCTTGTTTAATAACTTCCCTACATTATGATGATGGGAGTTGTAAATATCGAAACTCTATGACTTTAGGAGCTAAATTGCTAGATTTAGTGTCTTGGGATTTGGATGCCTGATTTGGCCTCTGTTTTGTGTCAACGGATCTAGTTTGGATGGGAGTTTGGAGTGTGATACTACAGACAGATCTCACAATGTTGTGTACCACAGTTGACGTGCCCATGTTGGTGTGATGAGTATAATTTTTAGTGAAGTTTGACGCAACTTGTTGACTAGAAACGGAAGGCGTGGGAGTAGGGGTAAAGCTTATGCAAAAATCCCTGACCAATTGATCTGTAGAGCATTCCCCTTGGATAGGGGATGTGGGTGTCTGGATGCAAAGTTTTGGCATTTTGTGTTTTCTCTTGGTGCGAACAGGTCTTTGTCTGGAGTTACCCCTTTTTAAAGTATTTTGGAAGTACTTGAGGGTGAGGTTCCTATTCTTTAGTTTGTTGGTGATTTCTGCTGAGGATATCTGCCAACTGATTGTCTATCCCTGGAATGTATTGAGCAAATAGATAAATTTGATTGTGGATTGCCCATTTCCAAATTTTTGGGGCTAGAAGGGACAGTGGGGATGAATGTGTCCTTCCTTGTTTGTTGAGATAATACATGGTTGTCATGTTGTCTGTTTTTATAAGAACATTCTTCTGTGTGAGAAGAGGTTGAAAAGCTTTGAGTGCCAGAAAGACAGATAATAACTCTAAGTGGTTATTGTGTTTGACATCCCATTGCCCTTGAATGTTGTGATTGTTTAGGTGAGCTCCCTAACCAATCATTGATGCATCTGTTGTAATAATGGTCTGATCTGAGGCACAGGGTCTTGAAATGGCCGCCCTTTGCTTAGATTTGTGGAATTCCACCACTGAAGGGACATGTATTTTTGACGGTCTATCAACACTAGATCTTGAAGTTGACTGTGTGCCTGTGACCATTGTTGTGCAAGGCACTGTTGTAAGTGTTGCATGTTTAGTCTTGCGTGTGGTACAATTGCAATACATGATGCCATCATTCCTAAAATTTTCATGACAAATCTGACAGTGTCACACATAATTTATTATATAAATGTATATATATATTTGTGTGATTATATTTTGGAACGCTTGTATCCTTTGTGTATTTGGATATGCTAGAGCTTGCTGAGTGTTTGGTATTGCACCCAAATACTGTTGTATTTGTGCTGGTTGAAGGTGTGATTTTTGGTAGTTTATTGAGAAGCCTAGTGTGTGTAAGGTTTGTATTACATAATGCGTATGATTTTCGCATTGTGTATGACTGTTTGATTTTATTAGCCAATCGTCTAGATATGGAAAGACATGTATATGTTGTCTTCTTAGGTAGGCTGCTACTACTGCCAAGCACGTTGTGAATACCCTTGCTGCTGTTGTTATTCCAAAGGGTAACACTTTGAATTGGTAGTGTTTTCCCTGAATGACAAACCTGAGATATTTCCTGTGTGCAGGATGGATGGGTATGTGAAAATACGCATCCTTGAGGTCTAAGGCTGTCATGAAGTCTTGTTTCTGTAATAGTGGGATGACAGCCTGTAAAGTTACCATGTGGAAATGTTCTGACAAGATGTAAAGATTGAGAGGCCTGAGGTCTAATATTGGCCTGAGGGTGCCATCCTTTTTGGGAATTGGAAAATATAGTGAATAAACTCCTGTTCCTATTTGAGACTGTGGAACCATTTCTATTGCTTCTTTGAGGAGTAGAGATTGGACCTCTTGTTGTAATAGAATTGTGTGTTCTGTGGATAGTTTGTATGACCTTAGTGGAATATTTGGAGGAGTGTTTATCAATTCAAGGCAATAGCCATTGAGGATAATTGACAGCACCCAATTGTCTGTGGTAATATTTTGATAATTTGTGTGGAACTGTTGTAGTCTTCCCCCCACAGGAGAGGTGTGGAGTGGAAGGGAATAAGGTAAGTCACTGTTTTGGGTGCTGTGGAGGATGCTTAGAGGCCTGACATTGCCCCCTATTTCTGGGGTATTGTCCCCTATATGTGCCCCTAAAACTACTACGTTGGTATTGCGGTTGGTAGGTTGGCTTTGTTTGCGAGGTGAATGCCTCGGAGGGCTGTGTTGTGAAACCACCTCGAAACTGAGGTTTACGAAAGGACACCCTAGATGGTGCAGAGTAGAGTGCACCCATTGGCTTTGCTGTGCCAGAGTCCTTTCGCAATTTTTCTATGGCTGTGTCTACTTCTGGCCCAAAAAGATGTTTTTTGTCGAACAGCATGTTCAACACAGCCTGCTGTATTTCTGGCTTGAATCCAGAAGATCTGAAACATGCATGTCTGCATATAGTGACTGCAGTGTTGACACTCCTAGCAGCAGTATCTGCTGCATCTAGGGCAGATCTTATTTGATTGTTTGTAATGGCTTGCCCTTCCTCCACTACTTGTTGTGCCCTTTTCTGGTGTTCTTTGAGGAGATGCTGTATTATGTCTTGCATCTCGTCCCAATGGGCTCTGTCATAGCGAGCTATTAGTGCTTGCGAGTTGGCTATCCTCCACTGATTTGCTGCCTGGGACACAACTCTTTTCCCTGCAGCATCAAATTTCCTGCTCTCTTTATCAGGAGGGGGTGCATCTCCTGATGACTGACTATTTGCTCTCTTCCTGGCAGCGCTAACTACCACAGAATCAGGAGATACCTGATGGGTGATATAATCAGGGTCAGAGGGTGCAGGTTTATATTTCTTCTCTATCCTAGGGGTTATGATGCGTGCCTTAACTGGTTCACTAAAGATCTGATCTGCATGTTTTACCATGCCTGGGAGCATCAGGAGGCATGGATACCTAGAATGTGTTGAGGATAGAGTGTTAAATAAGAAATCCTTTTCTAGGGGCTCTGTATGCATGGTAACACCATGATATGCTGCAGCCCCAGCTATGACTTGATTACAGACAGTACTATCCTCTGGTGGTGATGGTTTAGAGGGACAGCTGTCTGGATCGTTACTTGGAATGGGATCAGGGTCATAAAGATCCCATGGATCCAAATTGTCGTGTTTTGAATCATAAGAATGTGTGGGTGACTGCACTTGTGTAGGGCTGGTAGGAGGAGAGGTAGGTAGGTGGGGAGAGTGAGGAGGAGGAGAGTGAGGAGGTGGTGGGTTCTCCTTCTGCTTTGGCACTTTAGCTGGAGGCTGCATAGTGTCCAATTCCTCCTTAAAAGCTAGCTTCCTCTTTGTTTTTAAAGGAGGTGCTGTCAGAATTCTCCATGTTCCCGTATAGATGTGGATCCTGTATTGCCTTTCATCCATAATTTCTAGAATTGGCTGTACCTCTAACTCCTCTTCAGAGGTTTTGTGGCTTTCTTTAAGTCTCTTTGAAAGTCCATGCTCCTCTGTGTAAGTTGGCCTTTTCGGCCCCCGAAGCGTGCTTTTTCGGGATCAAACAAGATGAAGAGGACGAAGGTTTCGACTCCGAAAAGTGGTGTTTAGTGGAGTCGGAAACTGAGGTCTTTGTTGTCTCCGATGTTTTCGGAGGAGTGTCCTTTTTCGGTGCCGAACTGGGAGGTTGGTCACCAAGTCTTTTTTCGGGTCGAGCCAAGGCCTTCTGGCAGTGGCGTACCCAAGGCCTTGTGTTTTTTCTTTTGTGAGGATGCAGGGGCAGATGTACTCACATGTTGTCCTGCTGTGACTGGTCTATCTTCTTCTGATTCCTGCTCGGACTCGGAATCTCTAACCGAGACTGCAGTCTGCATCAACTCTTCCTCTTCCACGTTGAGATGTTCCCCGCTCCTCAACACCATTTCAAGCCTTCTTGCTCTACGGTCTCTAAGAGTCTTTTTCGATCGGAAGGATCGACAGGCCTCGCAGTTTTCTTCCCGATGGTCTGGGGAAAGGCAGAGGTTGCAAACCATATGCTGGTCTGTATACGGGCTGGTCCATGAGGCTTCCACGCGGTCGGCCCTTATAGGCCCGAGTTGGGCACGCGCGCCCCGAGGGGCGAACAACGTTGTTTTCCCAACGGTAGTGATGTGTCGATGGAAGATTATGAACCCGATCAATACAATACCGATGAAAAGAGAGTTTTCACAAGTTTTCCGAATCGAAATCTCGGAGCGAAAGGAAGCACGTCCGAACCCGACGGCGGAAAGAAAACAATCTAACAATGGAGTCGATGCCCATGGGCAATGGAACCGAAGAGGAGAAGTCACTCGATCCCGTTACTGGAAAAGACTTCTTCGAAGAAAAACAATTTGTAACACACCGAGCCCAACACTAGATGGTGGACTAATGCACAGCATGTGTATCTGCAGCTACACTTACCATCGAACTTATGTATGTATATATCATAGTGGCGGTCGCCACTACGTAGTTATAGTTAGGACATAGATTCTATATAAAAAAAAAAATGTTACTTGCCTATATCTTTGATGCCGTTTGACGACTCTTGAAGAAACTTTCCAAAAGAATTTGCCAGTCCAGTCAGCTGCTTTCTGGTAAGTTTTGAGGTGACCCGTCTGGGGAAGGAGGTAGGGGGAGCAAGAAAAAGGGGGGGGGGGAAGGGGGTTCACAAAACAGGTTTTCCCCATTCATTTTCCCATAGGGATTTTGAACTGCTATAGCGCAAAAACTACTGGATGGAATTACACCATATTTGGCAGAAAGGTAGTCCAGTAGAGTGCTTTATTTTTTTGTTTTGGTGTAATTCGGTTCAGTAGTTTTAGAGAAATTAAAGAAAACCCAAATTTGTATGCCTAGAGACGCAAAGGATTTGCGACCCCTCCCGATCTCGTGCAGAGATCTAATTGGCTGATAACACTACAACAACAGAAGTCGCTGAAGTGTTGCCGGCCATCTTGGGCCTCTGATGAAGCAGGTCTGCTCCCCCCTGCCCCTGCCCCCCCAAAAGAGTAAAAATGAAAGAAAAGGGGGCAGTGTACAAACACCCTGACCCCATAGCTCTTAGGGACCCCTCCAGGGCTAGAAAGCATTTTTTATTTTACGGACGGAGTTGCAATGGATCCGTGTATGCGCCGTAAAATAAAAAAACAAAGCCTGGACTCCCGCGCTTTTTACTATAATGTCCCCGGGATGGCAAAGTCCCAGGGGCTTTAGTGTATGCTATGCATACGTTGGAGGGGAGCCACATGGCCTCCTCAAGGAGTCTCTGATGGCCCTGGGGACTGCCATCCCCCAGGGCTGGCTACTGCTATGTCCTAGGGTGCCCACCCTGGGTTCATAGCAAACACTTCAGGTTTTGACAGCGGGACCTGTAAAGCAGGTCCAGCTGTCAAAATCCAAAGCTTTCATCTCTGTCTCCTGCACACATGCATGCGCCAGAGATGAAATGCTTCTGCAAGCAGGGAGCTGTTGCTAAAGCAGCTCTGTGCTTGTTGGAGCAAAGGCACTGCGAGGGAAACCTGAAGGCTTCCTCCGCAGTGCCAGGTAGCCCATAATGTTTTTTTATTTTTTATTTTTTTGAAAAATAAAATAAATAAATGTTCGATGGCATCTGTCGCTGTAGATACGCATGTTCTGCAATAGCTCGCCATCTGGTGTTGGGCCGGAGTGTTACAAGTTGTTTTTCTTCGAAGAAGTCTTTCGAGTCACGGGACCGAGTGACTCCTCCTTTTGTCTCCATTGCGCATGGGCGTCGACTCCATCTTCGATTGTTTTTTTTCCGCCATCGGGTTCGGACGTGTTCCTGTCGCTCCGAGTTTCGGAACGGAAAATTAGCTAATTTCGGAAGATTTTCGTCGGTATTGTTGCGTTCGGGATCGGCGTACTTAGATTCCACACCGCATCGAAGATCGAAGAGCTCCGGTGCCCTTCGGGGTAGTTTTTCGATCCTCCGTCGGGGCCTGGTCGGCCCGACCGCGTGCTGAAGAACGCCGATGGAACGGACCCCGTTCCGCTTCTGCCCCAAATGCCACAATAAATACCCCTACACAGACCAACATTTGGTCTGCAACCTGTGCCTGTCACCTGAGCACAGCGAAGACACCTGCGAGGCCTGTCGTGCGTTCCGGTCCCGAAAAACACTCCGAGACCGTCGAGCCAGAAGACTTCAAATGGCGTCCGCACCGACAGCCCAACGGGAGTTCGAGGAACAGGAAGAAGAAGGTACCTTCTCGATCCAAGACTCAGACTCCGAAGGATTCGACGATACACAAACCGTGAGTAAGACGTCGAAAACCACACAAAGAAACATTTACAAGGCCCAGGGGACGCCACTGCCACCAGGCCATGGCTCAACCCATAAATTCGGTGACCGACCGTCGGCACCGAAAAAGGCCCAAACAGTGCCGAGATCGTCCGACTCCGGTCGAGACACCGGCACGCAGCCTTCTCGGGACCGAGAAAGTGCTGGAGACAAGCCTCGACACCGAGATGCCGGTGTGGACACGGCTCGACGCCGAGACAGCGGCACCGAAACAGATCGACGCCGAGAGGTTTCGGCCCCGAAAAGGAAAAAAGTCAACTCGGAGCCGAAAAAACACGCAGACAAAGTTTCGACGCCGAAACAAACTGCAAGCGACCCAGCTTCAGGCTCTTATACAGAAGAGCACTCGCTAACCTCCCAAATGCAAAAGCATAGGTTTGAGGAAGAGCTACAAGCAACTGATGTGGACCATACGCAAAAGCGTATCTTCATTCAGCAGGGGACAGGAAAAATAAGCACCCTTCCCCCCATTAGGAGAAAGAGAAGGTTGGAGTTCCAGACGGAACAAGCACCACAACCAAAAGTGGTGAAAAGAGTTACACCACCACCCTCTCCTCCGCCCGTGATTAACGTTTCACCAGCACAAACTCCATCTCACTCCCCAGCTCACACCACCATGAGCCAGGGTGACCAAGATCAGGACGCATGGGACCTATACGACGCCCCAGTGTCAGATAACAGCCCGGAGGCATACCCTACAAAGCCATCTCCACCAGAAGACAGCACCGCGTACTCTCAGGTGGTGGCTAGAGCAGCACAATTTCATAACGTAAGCCTCCACTCAGAACAGGTCGAGGATGATTTCTTGTTCAACACACTCTCCTCCACCCACAGCTCCTACCAAAGCCTGCCTATGCTCCCTGGTATGCTCCGGCACGCAAAAGACATATTTAAGGAGCCGGTCAAAAGTAGGGCAATCACACCAAGGGTGGAAAAAAAGTATAAGCCGCCTCCTACGGACCCGGTTTTCATCACTACACAGCTGCCACCAGACTCTGTTGTTGTAGGAGCAGCTAGGAAAAGGGCCAACTCTCACACATCTGGAGATGCACCACCCCCAGATAAAGAAAGCCGCAAGTTCGATGCAGCTGGTAAGAGAGTCGCAGCACAAGCTGCAAACCAGTGGCGCATTGCGAACTCCCAGGCACTACTTGCGCGCTATGACAGAGCCCACTGGGACGAGATGCAACATCTCATTGAACATCTGCCCAAGGACTTCCAAAATAGGGCAAAACAAGTGGTTGAGGAGGGACAGACCATCTCCAACAACCAGATACGTTCCTCCATGGACGCTGCAGATACAGCTGCACGGACAATTAATACATCTGTAACTATCAGAAGGCATGCATGGCTCCGAACGTCTGGATTTAAACCAGAGATTCAACAAGCAGTTCTCAATATGCCTTTTAATGAAAAAGAACTGTTCGGTCCAGAAGTGGACACAGCGATTGAGAAACTCAAAAAAGATACGGACACTGCCAAAGCCATGGGCGCACTCTACTCCCCGCAGAGCAGAGGGAATTACAGCACATTCCGTAAAACGCCCTTTCGAGGGGGGTTTCGGGGTCAAAGCACACAAGCCAGCACCTCACAAGCAACACCGTCCACTTACCAGGGACAGTATAGAGGAGGTTTTCGGGGGCAATATAGAGGAGGGCAATTCCCTAGAAATAGAGGGAGATTTCAAAGCCCCAAAACCCCGACTACTAAACAATGACTCACGTGTCACTCACCCCCTCCACACAACACCAGTGGGGGGAAGAATAGGTCATTATTACAAAGCATGGGAGGAAATCACTACAGACACTTGGGTTCTAGCAATTATCCAACATGGTTATTGCATAGAATTTCTACAATTCCCTCCAAACATACCACCAAAAGCACAAAATTTAACAACACACCATTCCAATCTCCTGGAGATAGAAGTGCAGGCACTATTGCAAAAGAATGCAATCGAATTAGTGCCAAACACACAAATAAACACAGGAGTTTACTCACTGTACTTTCTGATACCAAAGAAGGACAAAACGCTGAGACCAATCCTAGACCTCAGAGTAGTGAACACTTTCATCAAATCAGACCACTTCCACATGGTCACACTACAAGAAGTATTGCCATTGCTAAAACTACACGACTACATGGCAACTTTAGACCTCAAGGATGCTTATTTCCATATACCAATACACCCATCGCACAGGAAATACCTAAGGTTTGTATTCAAAGGAATACATTACCAATTCAAGGTACTGCCTTTCGGATTAACAACCGCACCAAGAGTCTTTACCAAATGTCTAGCGGTAGTCGCTGCACACATAAGAAGGCAGCAAATACATGTGTTCCCATATTTGGACGACTGGCTAATCAAGGCCCATTCGTTCATACAGTGCTCAAATCACATCATACAAACCCTCTTCAAACTCGGGTTCACCGTCAATTTCACAAAATCCAAAATTCTGCCACGCAAGGTACAACAATACCTGGGAGCCATAATAGACACATCAAAGGGAGTAGCCATTCCAAGTCCACAAAGAATTCAAAATTTCAACACCATCATACAACGCATGTATCCAACACAAAAGATACAGGCAAAGATGGTATTACAACTCCTAGGCATGATGTCATCATGCATAGCCATTGTCCCAAACGCAAGACTGCACATGAGGCCCTTACAACAATGCCTAGCATCACAGTGGTCTCAAGCACAGGGTCACCTTCTAGATCTGGTGTTAATAGACCGCCAAACTTACCTCTCGCTTCTGTGGTGGAACAACATAAATTTAAACAAGGGGCGGCCTTTCCAAGACCCAGTGCCACAATACGTAATAACAACAGATGCTTCCATGACAGGGTGGGGAGCACACCTCGATCAACACAGCATACAAGGACAATGGAACGTACATCAAACAAAACTGCATATCAATCACCTAGAACTTCTAGCAGTTTTTCAAGCACTAAAAGCTTTCCAACCAATAATAGTTCACAAATACATTCTCGTCAAAACAGACAACATGACAACAATGTATTATCTAAACAAGCAGGGAGGAACGCACTCCACGCAGTTAAGCCTGCTAGCACAAAAAAATTGGCATTGGGCAATTCACAACCAAATTCGCCTAATTGCACAGTTTATACCAGGGATACAAAATCAACTCGCAGACAATCTCTCTCGAGATCACCAACAGGTCCACGAATGGGAAATTCACCCCCAAATTCTGAACACTTATTTCAAACTCTGGGGAACACCTCAGATAGACTTGTTTGCGACAAGGGAGAACGCAAAATGCCAAAACTTCGCATCCAGGTACCCACACAAACAATCCCAAGGCAATGCCCTATGGATGAACTGGTCAGGGATATTTGCTTACGCTTTTCCTCCTCTCCCTCTCCTTCCTTACCTGGTAAACAAACTCAGTCAAAGCAAACTCAAACTCATATTGATAGCACCAACTTGGGCAAGGCAACCCTGGTACACAACGCTGCTAGACCTATCAGTGGTACCCTGCATCAAATTGCCCAACAGGCCAGATCTGTTAACACAGCACAACCAAAAGATCAGACACCCAGATCCAGCATCGCTGAATCTAGCAATCTGGCTCCTGAAATCCTAGAATTCGGGCACTTGCAACTTACCCAAGAATGTATGGAAGTCATAAAACAAGCAAGAAGGCCATCCACCAGGCACTGCTATGCAAGTAAATGGAAGAGGTTTGTTTGCTACTGCCATATTAATCAAATACAACCACTACACACAACTCCAGAACATGTAGTGGGTTACTTGCTTCACTTACAAAAATCTAACCTAGCTTTCTCTTCCATTAAGATTCACCTTGCAGCAATATCTGCATACCTGCAGACTACCTATTCAACTTCCCTATATAGAATACCAGTCATTAAAGCATTCATGGAGGGCCTTAGGAGAATTATACCACCAAGAACACTACCTGTTCCTTCATGGAACCTAAATGTTGTCCTAACTAGATTTATGGGTCCACCTTTTGAACCCATGCACTCCTGCGATATACAGTTCCTAACCTGGAAGGTGGCATTTCTCATCGCCATTACTTCCCTGAGAAGAGTAAGCGAGATTCAGGCGTTTACTATACAGGAACCTTTTATACAACTACACAAAAATAAAGTCGTCCTAAGGACCAATCCTAAATTTTTGCCAAAGGTTATTTCACCGTTCCATCTAAATCAAACAGTGGAACTTCCAGTGTTCTTTCCACAGCCAGATACCGTAGCTGAAAGGGCACTACATACATTAGATGTCAAAAGAGCATTGATGTATTACATTGACAGAACAAAAAACATCAGAAAGACTAAACAACTCTTTATTGCATTTCAAAAACCTCATGCAGGAAACCCAATTTCAAAACAAGGTATAGCCAGATGGATAGTTAAATGCATCCAAATCTGCTACCTTAAAGCTAAACGACAGCTGCCCATTACACCAAGGGCACACTCAACCAGAAAGAAAGGTGCTACCATGGCCTTTCTAGGAAACATCCCAATGCAAGAAATATGTAAGGCAGCCACATGGTCTACGCCTCACACATTCACCAAGCACTACTGTGTAGACGTGTTATCCGCACAACAAGCCACAGTAGGTCAAGCCGTATTAAGGACATTATTTCAAACTACTTCCACTCCTACAGGCTGATCCACCGCTTTTGGGGAAATAACTGCTTACTAGTCTATGCAGAACATGCGTATCTACAGCGACAGATGCCATCGAACTGAAAATGTCACTTACCCAGTGTACATCTGTTCGTGGCATCAGTCGCAGTAGATTCGCATGTGCCCACCCGCCTCCCCGGGAGCCTGTAGCAGTTTGGAAGTTACCTTCAATTATTTATATATGTATCATCTCAACCTTAAATAGGTGCATACTTAGTCACTCCATTGCATGGGCACTATTACTACAATTCAACTCCTACCTCACCCTCTGCGGGGAAAAACAATCGAAGATGGAGTCGACGCCCATGCGCAATGGAGACAAAAGGAGGAGTCACTCGGTCCCGTGACTCGAAAGACTTCTTCGAAGAAAAACAACTTGTAACACTCCGGCCCAACACCAGATGGCGAGCTATTGCAGAACATGCGAATCTACTGCGACTGATGCCACGAACAGATGTACACTGGGTAAGTGACATTTTCAATATAGGGACCGCGGGGGACACACTGAGGGCTCCCTCGTGGTCCCAGATAGCCTATATAGGGTGAAAAAACAGCAAAAAAATTGACCTTCACACTGAGCTTTGGGGGACCGAATCCAGCTGGATTCATTTCCTGCTTTTTTTTTTTCATAAAAAAAATTATTATAGTTTTTGTTAAAATAACAAATATGTTTGTTATAAATTTAACACAAATATCTCATTCTGAGTATATGAGATATTAAAGGCCTAAAAAACTATTTTCCCTCTCACTTTCTTACTCCCACTCTTTCAATCAATTTCTCCCACCCTCAGACCCACTCAGACATGCACCCATTCACAGACCCACTCAGACCCACTGACACCCTCATGCACCCACTCACAGAGCTGCGCACATACTGATGCACCCACTAAAACACTGATGTACGCACTCTCACACACAGACAGACCAGATACTCTCACCCCCAATTACACCCTCCCACACCTATTCTCACACCCAGAAAAACTGCAGCCAACTCCCGCCACGCTCAGATAGATGGCTGTGCACAGCATGGGTTTGGGTAGTTAGGGGGTGTTGGTCACAGGATCTGACTCTAGGCCAGGACTTGCTGGCAACTTCTCCTTCCCACGGGTGAAGGCCCTGCACAGTGCAAAGTTTGGTGTGTTGAGGTGGTTGGATTAACGTATATTAACTAAAAATTACTATATATTACACACAAAAAAAATACTGACAAAAACAAATGTTACAGGGAAGTTATAGTTAGGACATAGAATTTAAAAAGCCATAGAAATTCAAAGGTTGCAGGGATGTTATAGTTAGGCTCACATTTTAAACTACAAAAATTCACTAGTTATAGCTAGAGTTATCTCAAGTAACTATAACTCGTGCCCTAAGGTAACTTTAACTTGCGCCCTCACCATGCACTGCTAATTACCCCACAAATTATGGCACTCATGACATCTTTGATAACATCCTTGATAATATCAATGTAATATTTATGAGGAAACAACTGTGCGTGGTAGGGGTTCCAGTTCTAGTTAACTTATGGCACGAGTTATTGTTACTTGAGATAACTAACTATAACTGGTGAATTTCTATGGTTTGGAATGTTTAAAATGTGAGCCTAACTATAAAGTTCCTGTTTATACATATATACATATATATATGTACGGTATGTATATATATATATATATATATATAGAATATATATATCTATATATATAATTTATATATATCTATATATATATATATCGTACACAGTGGTAGCTGCCACTGTGTATTTATGGTTCTGCCACAATTTAAACTGAAAAGGCACTGTTTGATCTGTTTACAACTTTAGTGCACATGCATGGATCTGCATCAAATTTGATACATGCTTACTGTATGCAGCAAAAGTCTGGCATGCAGTTTCATCCAGTTGAAGAAATGTTAAAAGGGGGAGGGGCTTAAAAATGTGTTTTCGCTTCCCTAAGAAATGTAGGTCATCACTACTCCAGAAACTGCTGAGAGGATTTAAATCAACCTTGGCATGGTTTAGAATTTCACTCAAAAGTGTGATTTCTGTAGCTTTGTGTAGACCTGTTGAGAAGTTTTTGATAAATTAGCATTTAGCTGGGTGGGCTTGAAATGGATTACACTTTTGACTATCCTGTAAAATCATGATCACCAAAATCATTACTGTCAATGATATTTGAATTTTTTAAAGGAATCTGACACAAAGAAGATAATTTGTCTGACCATCTGGTTAGTGATCAGGAAATAAAATACCCACAGACACAGGATGGCAATATGAAAACTGCCAGACCCCAGTGCAGTAAAAAATAAAGAAAATAAGAAATAGCAGTAAAATATTAATGGTATAGAAAACTGCAATAAACCTACCCACACGGACCAAAAAAATATTATTTTAAAATATCCGTTCTTCGTTATAAAAAGTACAACTAACGAGTCTATGGTTGGTGAAGGCCCTGGTAGGGTCCACAGACTGGTGGCTAAAGGGAACTAGCCCAATCTCCACTGTGCACAACCCAAATTGTGGAATGAATACATGAAAAGTGTAGTGCAATAGGAAAAAAACCTACAAATGGTATATAAAAACTCTCAGTCGATTAGCTACGGTTCAGTGAAAACAAATTTGAATAAGCCCAATACTTCACCAGTTATGGTATGCAATATATAAGACACACCATATCTCATGCTGACTCCCACACTCAGTAGACCACTTTAAAAATTGCACAGAAAAAAAACCCACAGACAATCTACCAAGAACAAAACATGACGGGGCTTGAGTTAAGGGTATGCATTTTCAAGTTGGCTGGAAATAAATATTCCCATCATCAGCCAATCAACCAATCAAGTCTGATATAAAAATCTGAATGTGACTGGCAGGATTTGGAATTTTTTTAATTGTCATTTAAAGTGACAAAGATAAACTAAACTGTTAATCATTTATAGTCCACCAAGCACCTTTAAAACGCTTGTAACTCCAAAGGGCCTGAACGGACTACATATACAAAAAAACAAAGAAAGTCATACTTTGTGTAAAGTTCTACTTTCACACCATTTGTTCCTAAAATGTTAAATAGCTCAACTTCAGTAAGAAACAAATCTGTTCTTGTGCAGAGAAACCAAGACATCAAAAGTCTTTTGAAGGAATACACTCAGGACATGGTGTTCCTACCATTAAGTAGAAGGAACTTTAAGCTTGTATGCAATATTAATAACTCAAAGAAGAAGCAAAGCAATGCCAGGAACTCTGATGCCTAGTTTACATGGATAGTTTTTGTATGTATAGTGCTTTACACTGCACTTCAGTTCTATGCACTGTTAGTGATAGGTATTACCATTCTCCAATTAAATGGTACTTAATTTATCAGCCTCTGAAGGCTTAAGAAGGCTTGCCGGAATTCAAGTTTTTGATGTGCAGTTTGCAGGAAACATCAGCGATAAGCATTTATCTCACAAACACATGGTTTATTCATTTTTTTTAAACTGAGGAAATCTAATAATCTACCAAAGAGCAGCAAAAAAACTAAATCTGGAGTTTAATTTGAATTATCACACTCGAGGGAAACAAAAATAGCAGTTTAAAAAAACATTCCATGAAAGTCAAAAGAAAGTGAATTACTCAAAGCTATAACTTCTTGGAGAAAAAGAACCAGATACATTGCATGGCAATTATGGCAGTTCAGTCCAAGGTAAAAACTTATCTAGAGTACTAGTCCACACAAAAATACAATACATTCACAAACTTTATGAAAACAATATACATAATACAATACATTATCACTTTTCCATCAAAATCAATTTTGATCCAGCAACAATGAATGTGCATTGCAGACAGCTTAGCGTATGTTACCATGGGTTTTCCATATGTTATATAATGTTATTATATACCACTGGCCCTAATACATGCTAACATTGTCTATTCTTGTGTATTAGATAGAACTGAGTGAAGGGTTCACAAAGCTGAATTGTGCTAGGCCTGGCATCAATCCGTACGAAGTTTCTTACTTTGTTTCTACAGAGGCTAAATAAATCTCAGAATGTGCAAAATTGCCAATTTTTTTTGTTCACATCACTTCAGTGAGAGAAGGACTTTCCCATCATCTGTTGAAAGTTTGCGGTGACATAAAAGGCTTCCGCAGAGTGACAGTGGCAGTTATGAGCTGGTGCTTTTCAAAAGTAACAAGAAGTACTGTTTCGGCGCTCCGTTTCTTCGACTACAAGCATTGTTTTGAGTCCTGTGTTGTAAATGCACATTCTAAGGATATTTGATCCCACCTGCTGCAGGGATTTATGGATGGGAAAATAGTATAAGGGCATTAGGCAACTGGGGTGAGGCAGAGAGAAGACCAGATGCTGAGAGAGAGAGAGGGCGTATCAAGTAGGAAACCGCTTTGAAGCATTCATACAGATATGTGGGAGGTTCGACACTGCTTGAAAACTAACATAAATAATCATGTGGTGCTGCAAGGTACTGGGGTATTTTGTTTAATAGATGTGTGATGAACAATATTTCCCTTCTCTCACTGCTGATGTTTTCTATATTATAATAATTACTCATTGGACTTGCAGAAAAGTAGTACATAACCAACAAAAATTGTTAGTAGGAAACAGTTTTACCAATAAAAATGTTCTGAGTTTCCCTCTGTTTCTGACCTCACATCTGTAACTCTTATGTAACTCCATCAATCTTTTATTTCCATGGTGCTGCAAATGACATCCATCTGCATGTCGTTTACACACCTCACAAGTAAACTCATACAAATACAATCTTAAAAAAGTAAAGGGGAAGACAAATTGATTTGTGTAACAATTTTGGATTATTATATGGGGTGGGTGACTAGTTACCTTAAGGAATAACCACAAGCCTTGTCAGGGTGAACCCTCAAAGTCAGCAAAGTTACCCAAGGACCCCCCAGTAGCTATTGCACAGACAAGATTACCTTAGAGCAATGTGTAAAGTAATTTTGTAGTACCAAAACAGAAAATCGAAAAGCAAAACAATAAGAATTCCAACCTGAATTAGAAATATGAAGTAAATGCATTCTAATAAAAGAAATTACACCGAAATGACAAAAATCCAATAGGGTGGACAAGAGATATGTTTATTTTTTATTTTTAAGTAGGAATAGCACCAAGAACCACAGAGTGCAATAATAGTCAATGGTTACAGTAGCCCAGAACCTAAGTGCAAAATTACACTGTCTGAGATTTTACCTCCGGGCTTTAGTGCTCTAAGTCCCAACCTACCACAGGAGTGCACTTCTAAATCCCTCTAGGACCTCAGGGAAGGCACTTAGGAACTCACGGGGTATCGGGCAGAGGCCAATGTGGTTACAGTCTAGGCAAAGTTACCTCTGATCAGCTGGGCAGTTGCAGAAAAGGACTCATGTAGCTTGCTGTATGCCTGTAGCTTGAACAGAAGGTCAGCCCTATGACACCTCAACTTCACTTCTTTGTCCTGGGTACAAGAGATAGAAGAGCCCTGAAGGACTGGACCTGCTAAGGTCATAAACAGCTGGTCCAGTCCTCTTCGGTTCTTTCTCAGGTCCAGGAGTGTTCTGAAGCTGGTGGCTGGAGAAGGCGCATTCATACCTGGCATGACCAAGTGGGTGAGTGACTCCTGGGCATGACCTAACTAACCTTACTTTTTTGGCCATGTTGAAGATGGCTAGAGTCTTCGGCCACACTAAACTTGGGCTCTGAGCACTGGGTTGTGTGTGGAAAGAACTATGAAAGAAAATAAGTTACTTACCTGTAACTGTGGTTCTCCATAATTGGTATCTTTCATAGATTCACATGCTTGAATCATTCCCCGTCGTCGAAGTGGGAGTCCCACAGTACATAGAAAGCAATAAATAGAGATTTTTTTTTTTTTTTTTTCATTGAAGTCAATAGGAAAAAACACATTCAATTGTACAACTATCAGCCTCCTTGGAAAGAGCCCAAACCTCAGCCAATCAGGCATGACCACCCCTTTAGAATCCTCAGCACAGAGGCTCAGTCTCTCAGATTTCTCCGCACTAGTGATTACAGGAAAGCCAAAAAAGGTGAGCCTCTCTGGGGAGGAGGGTGGGTCGCATGTGAATCTATTTAAGATACCAATACTGGAGAACCACAGTTACAGGTAAGTAACTTATTTTCTTCTCCAGTATTGGGGTATCTTTCATAGATTCTCATGCTTGAATCAGAATAGTCAGCAGTAGGAAAAATTTTTGAGTTCTGAAACACCAAAGGCATGCCTGTGCATAATTCATGCTATATGGACTCATATAGGTAATTAACATTTGTCAATCAACCGTTTAAAATATTACAAATATAAATATATATATACATCTACACATAGATATATAAACATGAAAATATCATTGTGACAATGCGTAGAGGATGGAGGGTAAGAGGTTATTGGCTCACCTTATGCAAATAAATTACGTAACACTGCTTGTCCTACTGCGGCATCCATTCTGTCCGTAGCTTCCAGGCAGTAGTGCTGGGTAGAGGTGTGAGCACGTGTCCATGTTGCTGCTCTGCAGATCTGGCTCAGAGGGACTCCTGCGAATAGAGCTGCCGAAGTGGATACCGCTCTGGTGGAGTGCACTCTGACGCTGGATGATAACGGCTTCCCTGCCAACTGGTGGCATAACTGTATGGCAGAAGAGATCCAGCGCGCTATGGTCTGCTTAGTAACAGCTTTGCCTTTATTGACCCTTCCATAACTGATAAACAGTTGTTCAGATTTACGGAAGTTGCTTGTCCTTTGTATATAAAATTTTAAACAGCGTTTAATGTCCAGAGAATGTAATGCGCGCTCCGCTGCAGTTTGTGGATTTGGAAAAAATGTTCTCAGAACCACCGGCTCATTTAGATGAAAAGACGATGGAACCTTAGGTATAAATTTTGGATTAGTTCTTAAAATGACCACCTCTGGTTTGAATTGGAGGAAAGGTGGAGAGATTGGGAAGGCTTGGATATCGCTAACCCTCTTCGCTGACGTCAAGGTCAGAAGGAGGGCTGTTTTAAAAGAAATGAATTTGAAGTCCACCTTATGAATGGGCTCAAACGGATGTTTCATTAACTGGGAGAGCACAATATTCAAATGCCACTGAGGTGAAGGACGGTGAATCGGCGGAAACATCCTGAACAAACCCTTAAGAAATTGTTTTATTATTCTGGATGACCATAAAGAAGGTGACTGAGAAATTCGTCGGAAACGGGATATGGCAGCTAGGTGCACTCTAATAGACGAATGCGAAAGGCCGGATTTAGCTAAATGCAATAGATATGGCAGAATCTGTTTAGGAGAGGACCTTAGAGGATGAACGTTGGAAGTTGAGCACCATAAGCAAAACCTCTTCCACTTGAACTTATATGTCCGGTTTGTAGACTGAGCCCTGGCACAAGCAAGTACCTCCCTGCAATCTGGAGGGATATCTAGGCCGTCGAATTCATAGAATTCAGGATCCAGGCTGATAAACGAAGAGACGTCGGGTTGGGATGACGTACCTGACCCTGATTCGTTGTTAACAAGTCTGGTAGTGTCTTCAGTCGAACGTGAGGCTGCTCCAAGAGTAATAGAAGTTCTGTGAACCAGAACTGGCGTGGCCATCTGGGAGCAATTAATAGAAGTCTGCATGGTTCCCTCGTCATCTTCTGCAGAAGTCTCGGGATGAGTGGAAGCGGGGGAAAAGCGTATGCATAAATCCCTGACCATCTGATCAAAAACGCATTCCCCTTTAATCCCTTCTGCGGTCGCCAGCTTGCGAAGTGTTGGCATTTCTTGTTGTCTCTGGTCGCAAACAGATCCAGATTGGGTTTGCCCCAACGACGAAAGAGACGGTCGAGAACTGACTGATTGAGTTCCCACTCGTGGCAGCTGGTTCGAGTCTTGCTTAAGGCATCTGCCCAGGTGTTGGTGATCCCCGGGAGATGTTCTGCTCTGATGGATATTCGATGTTACATTACCCAATGCCACAGCTTCTGCGTCTCTAGCGATAATGCTTGAGATCTTGTGCCCCCCTGTTTGTTGATGTAATGCATGACTGTGGTATTGTCTGTTCTTATCAAGACTGAAGAATCCCTGATGTTTGTGAGGAAGGATTTGAATGCCAAGGCAACCGCCCTTAACTCCAATACGTTTATGTGAAGAGCCGACTCCTTAGTGGACCATTTCCCTCTCACTGAAAGATCCTGCAAATGAGCACCCCATCCCTCTAGGGATGCATCTGTTGTTATAATGTGCATTATCTTGTCCTTCAGAAATGACAGACCTTCTGAGACGAGGGGAGTATCCTTCCACCATTTGAGAGCTTGTCTTGCTGATGTGGTTATTCGAATTACATCGTCGAAAGAACCTTCTATTTGTTTCCATTGATTGTCTAACTGCTGTTGAAGTGTCCTCATGTGCAGACGACAGTTTTCTATCAATGGAATGCAAGACAAAAGCATCCCCAGAAAAGACTTGTAAGTCCGCACAGAAGCAGACTTTCTTTTGCTGAGACGTGCTGCTAAGTCTCGAAGTTTCTTTCGTCTGTCGTGTGAAGCAAAAGCCTTTGCCTGGACAGTGTCCAAGATGGCCCCTAGAAAGGTGAAGTTCTGGGTAGGATCTAGGTGAGACTTGGGGTAATTGACTGTCAAGCCCAGAGTTCCGAAAAGAGATAGACATGTTTCTGTGTCCCTGGCAGCCTTTGATGTTGTTCGTGCCTTCATTGGCCAGTCGTCTAAATACGGGAACACCTGTATCCCTAGTTGCCTGAGGTGGGCTGCCACTGGTGCCAAAACTTTGGTGAATACTCTTGGGGCCGACCTGAGGCCAAAGGGCAACACTCTGAACTGGTAGTGAGTGCCTGCAACCCTGAATCATAAGAATTTCCGATGACTGGGGTGAATGGGAATGTGGAAATATGCGTCCTGGAGATCTAAAGATGTCATAAAGTCCCCTCGGCTAAGTAGGCGCAGGACGTCTTGAAGGGAGATCATGCGAAAAGACTGCTTCTTGAGGTATTTGTTGAGAGAGCGAAGATCTAAAATAGGTCTCCAGTCCCCTGTCTTTTTCCGAATAAGGATGAAGCGGGAGTAAAAACCTATTCCCCTCTGGCTCCTTGGTACGATCTCTATTGCTCCCTTCTTCATTAAGATAGCAATCTGTTCCATAAGCTCGTTGAGATGGGCTGGCGGGGGACCTCTTGGTGGTACATGAGGGGGAGGTTGGTTGAATTCTAGTGTATGTCCTCGGTTGACAATATCGAGTACCCATTTGTCTGAAGTTATTTTGTACCACTGGTGTAGAAACTTGGAAATTCTGCCCCCTATTAGAGTGTTGATATAGGGGCTGGGTGCAGGCATCCCATGAAGGTCAGTGCTTTCTTGTTGTCTCCTTGGCCTTGTAAGCCGACTTTCCTCTCGCTTGTTGCCTGAAATGAGTGGATGACTGTTGTCGAAAGGAATGTGGTTGTTGCTGGCCAAAGGCGGAGCAAAACTGTCCTTGGTAAGAGGAGTATTGGCGATATTGTTGAGGACCTCCTCTATACGAAAAGGTTCCTCTCCCTCTCGCTCCCCGAAAGGGCTGTCTCTTGTATTGTTGCCAGAGATCTGGCTGTCTCAGTGTCTGCTTTAATGGATTGTAACGCATCATCCACATGCTTGCCAAACAAGAGCTCGCCATCATCCGGCATGTCCAGGATCTTTAATTGTACTTCCGGCCTAAAAGAAGTAGCTTTCAGCCACCCCTGGCGCCTGAGTACGGCCGCTCCGGCCAACTGGCGAAAACCTGTAGACGAGATGTCTATGGCGCAGTCTATGATTTCAGCCGAAATCTTTCACCTTCCTGTAGAATCTTGCGCGCTTCTACTCTACTATCCTCAGGTAACATGTCTATAAACTGCGACATAGCAGACCACATCTGGCGGTCATATCTCCCTAGGATTGCTAGGGAATTTGCTGCTCTAACTGTAGTGGGCGTCATCGTTGAGAACTTCTTCCCTATTGAATCCAATCGACGTCCTTCTTTGTCTGGGGGGGCAGTCAGAGATGCCGATGGATTCCTGGACCTCCTCTGAGCTGCCTGCAATATGACCGAGTCCGGTTTAGGGTGACTAACCACACATGCTGGAGAATTGTCCAGTGCTTTATATTTCTTTTCAAGTCTCGGTAAGACTGCGGGAATGGAGGATGGAGTCTGCATGACCTTAAGGCCTTCCTCCCAAATGAAGTCAACAATGGGTATGGCCCTTACAGACTTCCTAGTATCTTCTTTGAAGTCATAAAGAAAACAGTCTGACTGCTTTGATGTTATTGGCAGCTGGAATCTTTTTGCAGCTCTTTCCATCACACTATGGAAGCCACCAATATCCTGCGGTGGAGAGTGCACTGGTGGTGGCGTAGATGGAGATGGAGTTTGAATCTGATACTCATCCCATTCTGGAATGAGTGAATCCGTGTCGTCAGTGGAGCCGTTATTGGTGCCGTGAGCGTCGACGAAGTTGCCGTCGACGGTGCCAATGTCTACAAGGTTTCCGTCGACGGGGCTGCCGCCGACGGGGTTGTCGTCGACGGATGCGTTGTCGCTATTTTCGTCGGTGAGACCGACGGAGATGTTCTGAATTTACTCTTCAATGAGTGCGTCGACGGTAAAGATTTCATCTTCTTACCCGTCGACGGCTTCTTTGTAATCTTCAGGGTGTGAGCCGACGATGGACCATACTTCAAGCTCACCGACGTTATCGTCGTAGATGACAGTGGAGACGAGGTTACAATCATTGGCGACGATGGAGCCGTAAACGTGGCCGTCGCTGTTGTCGTCGATGAAGGAAGGCCTGCCGTCGACGATGCGCTCGTCGATGGTGTCGTCGACGGTGTGGATTTTCTGTGCGCCGACGGTGGTAGTGAACTTGAAGGTCTTTTGAGCTTCTTTGATGAAGAAGCAGGTGTGGATGGCTCTGAGCGAACCTTACCACACATTACCTTGGATGTTGAAGCTTGCTCCTCCGGCCTGTCCTTAAATGCATGCAGCTTCTTCGCTGACTTACTGCTCTTGGGGGAGAAGCTCTCCACAGACCTCTTCCTTTTCTTTGAGGTCACTGAAGTGTCGCTGTTTTCCTCCTCAGAAAGAGCTTCTCTGGCCTTTCTTTTCTGAAGCCAAAGTAGGAGCCTGGCTTCTCTGTCTCTCAGAGTCTTGTTGGGAAAGGTCCTGCAGATCTTACAGTCCTTGACCTTATGCTCTGGATGTAGACAGTAGATACATTCCTTGTGAGGGTCCTCACAGTGAAGTCTTAACTTTCCACAGGTCCCACAAGGTCTAAATAAACCTTTTCTTGCTGTAGACATGATGGAATAATACTACAGTAAGAACAAAAGTGAAAAATTGAAGATTTTCTCTTGAAGAGATAGAAAAAACTGAGCAGAGCTCAAGGAGACTCCCTTACACACGACGTACGGTAGAAAATCTGAGAGACTGAGCCTCTGTGCTGAGGATTCTAAAGGGTGGTCACGCCTGATTGGCTGAGGTTTGGGCTCTTTCCAAGGCGGCTGATAGTTGTACAATTGAATGTGTTTTTTTCTATTGACTTCAATGAAATTTTTAAAAAATAAAAATAAAAATACACAAATATTTTCTCTATTTATTGCTTTCTATGTACCGTGGGACTCCCACTTCGACGACGGGGAATGATTCAAGAATGTGAATCTATGAAAGATACCCCAATACTGGAGAATCTTAGTGTCCTCTCACATCTAACACCAAGAGCTAGCTTGAAGTAGCCATGGCACCCACACTAAACCTAGAAAAAGTAGTCTGGTAGAACAAAGCAGGATTTTCCAGCAACTAGGAAATGGCCACGCGAGATTTGTTTGCCATCATCTTTCCTTTTCATTCAAGTGTGCCCATCGTGTTATATGTAAACCCAGCAGACCTGACAGACAGATTTTGACAATGTAATGTCAAAAATAATGCTTAAAGCCCCACCTCGCAAATTCTGTCAGGTTCAGAGAAGACATCTTTACAAATTCAGGTCAGCCTATTGTTTGCTCCAGGGGAGCATTTCACGATTGTTCAAATGCTAATTACTGGCTGGCAGAAGTGGGAGAGCAAATGCAAAGTTGGCTTCCAGGAAGTTCAATGAGGGAAAGGTAACTTTCTAAAACATACTTTTCGTGTATACTGAATAAACTGCCGACTTCGCCCTTGAATTAGAATCTTAATAAATAGTTAAACTTGCAGTTTAATTATTTCCTAGCTAGACCTATTCCAGAGATACAGCATTAAGATTTTTAATTTGTACTCAGTTTTTCTATATAGGACAGCAAGGCCTGCCACTGTGAAAATAGCTTTTGGGTGCTAGACATTGTAAGGACGTTAGCATTACATTTCTGTAAGTACTATTTTTAAATACCATGTATCCTGTCATAAGGACGAAGGGTCTTCATAGATGTGACATTAATATTTAAAAGCAAGGTTTTAAGCTGACAAATGGGTATGACAGGATGAATCGCAGTTTTGACACACCTACAGTAAAACTACAATGGTAGGCCTAAAGTACAGTAATGGATGGCACAACAGGTGCTGCTGTCCATTACTGACATTTTACTTACAGGCCCTGGGCATGTTTTGTACCTTATACTAGAGAATTTTACTTAAGGTAAATTTACTAATTAGGAATATGCCGAATTGACCATGTTTGAAGGGGCAGCACAGGCACTTTACCACTGGTGAGCAAGGTTAAAGAACACAAAGATCTACCACTAGTAAAAAAATAAAGGGTCCAGCAAAAGGCGAAAAATACAGGGTAACCACACTGAAAAGTCTGTTTTCCCTCAGTTTGCCAAAGCAGAAAAGTTAACAGCAGGTTATCATGTGAAAAGACAAGCTTTTGATTGGTTAAAGACTTCTGGGTGAAATTAATCGAATTAAATATTATAGCATTATAGCCCGCTACAGTGGGCTATACCGGCCATTAAAGGACCACTCCAGCATTTAACAAGAGCGCACACTTTAATGCCGGTAAAGCTCACCTATGGAGGGCTATAAGGGTATTGGAACATTACGCCACTAGAGAGCAGAATGTTTTAATAAATAAAACAAATATATCACAGAGCCAGAGGGGATTGAAATTCCCTTGGGCTCGGTGAGGCCTTTGTTGACAGCTGTTGCTGTGTGAAAACCACTGGAATGTTGGAGCTCCGAGTTTTTACCAGCCATTAAAAGCACGGAGCAGTCCATTGTTTTCAATGGAGCTCCCAACATTCCAATGTTTTAATTACATGTGAATAAGTACCAATAAAACAAGCAAAAAGTACATATGGTTAAAGCGTTAAAGCCCAGAGCCGAAGGCCTTTAACAAAGGAGCGGGACTTTAATGCCACTAAAGGGCAGAATGTTCTAATAAACAGAATAAAGGCCTCATGGAGCCCAAGGGGACTGAAATCCCCTCGGGCTCCAAGAAGCCTTTGGTCACAGCAACAGCTGTAAAAAACACACCTTGGTACATTGGAGCTCCGGGTTTCTACCGGCCATTAAAAGCCTGGAGCACTCCATTGTTTTCAATGCAGCTCCCAATGTTCTAATAAAGTTTCTGAACTATAAGTGATCAATATCAGCTAATTGACATCACTTCCAAACCATCAGAACAAGTTGTGTCTTTTACATAAGAAAAATCTTACCTAAACACTCTTCCATAATTACCATGAACTTTATATACACCATACAAGCGGTCTGCAACTCTCTGAAAAAGTGAAATTGAAAAAAGCATTTTTAATAAAACGTAAATGCTCTAAAAGAAGTGCACATTTATGCAGCAGTCAGAAATACCAACAGAAGGTGTACACCTACTCCAGTTGAATTTCCACATACTTGCCTTTATTCACGAAGACTAACTCCAAACTTTAGATGTATTTTTTTATTTTTAACTGGACAACCACTCCATCTCCACCCATCCATGTTCCTCCTCCCCCACCTTATAGGAAGCCACAAACACATCCTAACCTCTTTAGCATACTAAAGATCATGTCTTCTATACTTTCTGTTTTGATATAAGTAGTGCACCGGTTCATCCTATGGTGGTGGCGGTAGTGCCAGTGATGGGAGTGCACTTGTATGCTAGCGTGTCTCCTAGGGCTACATCCTGTTCTCTAAACTCTCTCTCTCCCAACACCTCTTGCACTTTGACAATGTACTGTCTGAGCAGTCAGGAATGTGTCAGTAGTGACTAGGAGCTAAACGCAACCCTGGAAAATATGTTCATACCAGCCCTCACTGTACCAAGTGGTAGCAGTATTCCAAGACGGCTACCCATGGAGCTATATATACACACAGATGTGTATATATATATATATATATATATCTCAAACCAAGGCCCTTTCAGGGTTAGAGTGACGCATAAATTATGCAAAAAACAAAGGAGAACTCTGGGAAGTTCCCAATTTTAGGTATAGAGCTGCTCTAGTAAGGAGCACCCTGCAACACCAGCAACACTCTAAATTTGCTCACCTCAAATGTCTGCTTATCTAGCAAAGTTTTTAAGCATAGGATTAGCACAGTGCTATCCTCGCCGAGCTAGATAGTGACAAAGTCTTTTGCCATTTGTACAGCAAAATCTTTAAGCATAGGATTGACATAGTGTCATCCTCGCCGAGCTGTAAAATGACAAAAGCCATTTACCACTCCAGGCACAGTATTATAGCTTTGGACTGGTCAAATACCGTCCAAGCCAACCTGGAATGAGTAAAGCAACCCCTGACACGTGTTTCACTCTCATTAGAGCTCTTCAGAGGGGTAAAGCTTTGTCCAGACACAAGGAAGCACCCAGTATAAGTCAAACCAAGGCCCTTTCAGGGTTAGAGTGACGGATAAATTATGCAAAAAACAAAGGAGAACTCTGGGAAGTTCCCAATTTTAGGTGGAGAGCTGCTCTAGTAAGGAGCACCCTGCAACACCAGCGACACTCTAAATTTGCTCACTTCAAATGTCTGCTTATTTAGCAAAGTTTTTAAGCATAGGATTAGCACAGTGCTATCCTCGCCGAGCTAGATAGTGACAAAGTATTTTGCCATTTGTACAGCAAAATCTTTAAGCATAGGATTGACATAGTGTCATCCTCGCCGAGCTGTAAAATGACAAAAGCCATTTACCACTCCAGGCACAGTATTACAGCTTTGGACTGGTCAAATACCGTCCAAGCCAACCTGGAATGAGTAAAGCAACCCCTGACACGTGTTTCGCTCCCATTAGAGCTCTTCAGAGGGGTATAGCTTTGTCCAGACACAAGGGAGCACCCAGTATAAGTCAAACCAAGGCCCTTTCAGGGTTAGAGTGATGCATAAAGTATGCAAAAAAACAGAGGAGAACTCTGGGAAGTTCCCAAATTTAGGTGGAGAACTGCTCTAGTAAGGAGCACCCTGCAACACCAGCGACACTCTAAATTTGCTCACCTCAAATGTCTGCTTATCTAGCAAAGTTTTTAAGCATAGGATTAGCACAGTGCTATCCTCGCCGAGCTAGATAGTGACAAAGTCTTTTGCCATTTGTACAGCAAAATCTTTAAGCACGCGCACGCGCGCACACACACACACACACACACACACACACACACACACACACACACACACACACACACACACACACACACACACACACACACACACACACACACACACACACACACACACACACACACACACACACACACACACACACACACACACCAAAAGCCATCTTAAAATGATTTTTGTTATACTGTGATAAAAACCATTCCATGATGGCAACTCATCCAGACAAACTGATTCATAGGCATCTAATAAATTATATGTGTAACATTATGCACATCAGTGCAAGTGAACAACCCGGTATAAATGTACAGGGTGCTACAGGAACAGTGCAAAAAATGGACAAGGAAGAGAGGGAGTGCTGGGAAGCAGAGAGATGTGAAAGCACTGGACATGCAATAAGGGGCTTCGTGGAACAGAGAATGGGGGGCAAAAGTGGGGGAGAGGGCAGAGCAAGAATGCCAGGGAGAGCAATGGGACACACCAGATAGCAAACATGAACTAGGAGCTTTGCTTCTAAAAGACCTTTGCAGTTTTGCTACACAGGTCTCCAAGCATGCAAAGGAGTGCATTTGACCACAGTAAAATTAGGATGAAAAAGCAGTAAGCAAACGCAGACTTGAACTTCTCAGATAAGCTTGCGGCTCTGTGGCTGCAGCTTTGTTTCCACCAAGTTTCACACAAAAAGCGAACTCAGTAAAGTCGAGACAAAAATGTCCCTGATGTTACACAGGAAAGAATATAAATTTACATCAATTAAAATTAGTAAGATCTCTATACTGATTTCTACACAAATATGGATATCGAGGTATTTAGGCATTTTAAACCGCTGTATCTGCTTTGAATAAATAGAAATTGAAGGCAAAAAAGTTATTGATGTTTTGAACAGATTTCCTCTATTGAAAAATGTTAAAAGATTAGTTACATAAGAAGAAATTTGGAGTATTGGTTATTTCAAGAGAAGATTACTTTCTTATAAATAAATGCAGGCAAAACAATGATTTTTTTTTGTCATTCTTCCATCACACCAAATAAATGAGAAGACCAATAATGTTAGCTCTTAATCCTAGAGGTTTCATCTGTAGATATTTGTCAAGTTAAACTTGTGTAATTCTTTCTTTTGTCACCCTCCCTTCCCCTCAAGTATGTCTATGTCACAGTATTAATCCAGTAAGAGACATCTAACTTACACAGCAGAAATATATTTTTGTTTTTTCTCTGTTGCCATCAGCAAACAATATCTGACCAATGAGCCTGCTAATTCTCCCAACTAGGGTTGCCAACTGAGATTACACGGGATAGTTTAAGGATCTCAAATCTAGATGAATATTGAAGGAAGGAGGCAAAGTAATATGACCCTTCCATCCCCAGCCCTATACTAATGTATAGCTCACAGTGTGATTAGGTCCTCTTTCTAGGTCAAAGCCTACCAGGCAGCGCAGTTGTTTTATTTACTAAGGACATCTTGGGGACATTCAGATAGATGACTTAGGAATGCATTCGGCCTGTTGCTTATCATTGGCTTTGTAACTCATACTTTCTGGCTTTCCATTTGCTGGCTTTATTTGCTTTGCTATCCAGCTTGAGCTTGCCCCACCAAATGCCCAAACTTTGATTAGTGTATTCTTCCACAAACTCACTTTCTGTGAACAAGCCTTTAAATTTTGGTATTGTCACATGTGCTATGCTTTCAAAGACGGAAGTCAAATGTCAGGGTCTCTCTTGTAAAGGGCTCAGTGTTTTATTTTTGCTCCTGACTTCAAAGTAGAGAATTATGTGACAATCCTGCTGAGCACCCATGTAAGAGTTTAGGAAGGTGTAGGTAGGGTTCTTTTTTTCTATCCCACAACATAACAAATGAACTGTGCTGATGTTTCAGAATATATTATAATTAGTACAAATGAAGCATATTTTTTGTAATTCTGAAGTGTGGTGAAAACAAACAATTGAATATGATCAATACACAGCAATAAACTAAGTTATGACATTTATACACATTATCGTTTGTGTGCAGTAAAACCATATTTTAGTGCAAATGTAATGGTCATTTCAATTGAAAACATGTTGTCTGTAATGGCAGTGCGCTAACACACCATGCATACTCCACACTATGCCACTCCATTCTACAACGTCACTCCACTCTACACCCTCCAGTCTAAGACTCTAAGACACTCCACTCGTTTCCACTCCTATCTACACCACTCACTCGACAACACACCACTCCACTCCTCCATTTACCCCAGTCCAATCTATCCCACTCTACCCCAATTTACACCACACCATTCCACTTCACTACAATCGATCTCTCTCTACCCACTCCATCCAATATACCCCATCTACTTCAATTTACCCTACTCTAATCCAATCTACTCCACTCCAATTTACCCCAATCAACCACACTCCACCCTACCTCACTCCACTCTACTGCACTTTCACTTACCTCAAAACCCCACTTCAATGTACCCCAATCCAACCCATTCCGCTCCAATCTACCTGACTCCACTCCAATCTACCACACACTATTCCAATTTACCCCACTCCAAACTCCACTGCAATCTAACTCCTCTCCAATGTAGTTTACCTCACTCCCACAATCTACCACACTCTAATCTACCACTCTACCCCATTCCAATCTACCACTCTGCCACACCCTATCCCACTCCACCACCCTCTATCCCACTCCAATCCACCCAATCAACTCCATTGCAATCTACCCTACTTCACTTTACTACACTCCACTCCAATCTACCACATTCCATTCAATCTACCCTACTGTAATCCACCCTAATCTACCCCAATCCACTCTTCCCAAATCTATTTGGACTCCAATCGATCCACCTCCACTCCAAACTACCCTATCCAATCGATACCACTACACTCTACTCCAATCTACCCCACACAAATCCACTAATTTACCCCACTCCACCCTACCCCAATCTACCACGCAACTCAAATCAAACCCACTTCAGTCCAATCAAACCCATTCCACCCCACTCCAATCTACCCTACCCCATTCCACCATAAAGTACCTTACTCCTATCTAAACCTCCAATCTACCCCATTCCAATCTGTCCCAACCCACTCCACTCGACCGCACTTGATTGTACCCCAATCCACCACATTCCAATTTACCCCACCATAGTCCACCCAAACTACCCTACTCCAAACTAGTCTACCATAATCCACCCAATCTACCACACTCCAAAATACCCTACCATAATTCACCCAGTCTACCCCACTCCAACCTACGCTATCATTATCTACCACACTCCAACCTATGCTACCATAATCTTTCCCACTCCAATCTACTTTACCATAATCCACCACACTTCAATTCACCCATTCCAATCCACCACACTCCACCCCATCTACCAAACTCCACTCTTCTCCACTCCACCCCAATCTACCCCATTCCAAACTAGTCTACTCCAGTCTACCTCAATCTACCCCCACATAACCCAGACTCCATTCTACCCTACTATAATTCACCCAATCTACCCCACCCCACTCCAATCTACCCCAATCCACCCCAATCTAATATGACCCCTCCATCCCCAGCCCTATGCTAATGTATTGCGCACATTCTGACTGGGTCCTCTTTCTAGGTCAAAACCTACCAGGCAGGGCAGTTGTTTTGTTTATTAAGGGCATTTTAGGGACATTCAGACAGCTGACTTAGGAATGCATTCAGCCCGTTGCTTACCATTGTTTTTGTGGTTTGTAACTTATATTTTCTGGCTTTCTATTTGCTGGCTTTATTTGCTTTAGCTGTTCAACTTGAGTTCGCCACTCCCAATGCCCAAACTTTGATTAGTGTATTCTTACACAAACTCACTTTCTGCTAACAGGCCTTAAATCTTGTTATTGTCACATGTGCTGTGCTTTCAAAGACAGAAGTCAAATGTCGGGGTCTCTCTTCCAAAGAAACCCTATCCAATCCTTACCACTACACTCTACTCCAATCTACCACACACCAATCCACTAATCTACTCCACTCCGCCCTACTCCAAGCTACTCAAATCAAACTCACCCCAGTCCAACCCAACCCATTCCACCCCACTCCAATCTACCCTACCCATTCCACCCCAAACTAACTTACACCTTATCTACACCAGCAATCCACCCCTCTCCAATCTGCCCCAACCCACTCAAATCTACCCCAACCCACTGTACCCCAATCACCCCACTCCAATTTACCCCACCATAAATCACCCAATCTACCCCACTCCAAACTACCCTACCATAATCCACTCAATATACCCCACTCCAAAATACCCTACCATAATCCACCCAATCTACCCCACTCCAACCTACACTACCATTATCTACCCCACTCCAACCTATGCTACCATAATCTTCCCCACTCCAATCTACCTTACAATAATCCGCCCCAATTCAATCCACCACATCCCAATCCACCACACTCCACCCCAAACTACCACCCTACACTCTTCTCCATTTCACCCAAATCTACTCCACTCTACCCCATCTACCCTACTCAACCCCATTCCAATCTAGTCTACCTCAAACTACCCCCACTTCACTCCTACTCCATTCTACCCTACTATAATCCACCCAATCTACCCCACCCCACTCTAATCTACCCCAATCCACCCAACTCTTCCCCAATCTACCCTATTCCACTTTAATCTACCCCAATATAGCCGACTACACACAACCCCAATCTAACACACTGCAATCTACCTCACTCAAATCTACCCCAATCTACCTCACTTTAATCTATCCCAATCTACCTCACTTTAATCTATCCCAATCTACTTCACTCTAATCTATCCCAATCTACTTCACTCTAATCTATCCCAATCTACTTCACTCTAATCTATCCCAATCTACTTCACTCTAATCTATCCCAATCTACTTCACTCTAATCAACCCCAATCTCATCCAACCCAATTTACCCTACTGTAATCTATGTCACTCTAATCTACCTCAATTTACCTTACTCTAATCTACCTCAATTTACCTCACTCTAATCTACCCCAATCTACTTTATTCTTA
Organism: Pleurodeles waltl; assembly: GCF_031143425.1. Classification (NCBI taxonomy): domain Eukaryota; kingdom Metazoa; phylum Chordata; class Amphibia; order Caudata; family Salamandridae; genus Pleurodeles; species Pleurodeles waltl. The sequence goes on from NC_090440.1 coordinate 1,029,459,063, forward strand.
TCTACTCAAATCTACTCCAACCCAATCGCCCCCAATCTAGCCTAATCTACTCCACCCCAATCTAGCCTAATCTACTCCACCCCAATCCACCACACTCACACCAATCTACTATAATCCACCTCAATTTACCACACTCCAAACTACCTCACTTCACGGTACCATGCTATTCTACCAAACTCCGATACTCGAATCTACAACATTCCAAACTACCAACTCTACCCCACTCTAATCTACCCGACTCCACTCTATCGCAATCTACTCCACTCCAATAAGTCTCACTCCACCCCACAAACCTTTAGCCATGTTTAACACCAGCCACACTGGTTCAACATGGCTAAAAAACTTTGCTAAAGTCAAAAGCTCTCGTTTAGGCAAGGCCTATTGGCTTTGCCAATGATCGTACGAAATGGGGGCTGTTTGTGCTTCCCAGTCCATTAAGTCCCTGCTAATAAACAGTTACAATAACTAAATAAATGCTGTGAAATGCACATACAACCTCCAGTGGTGAAACGTAATGAATGGGAGTACCCAGTGCTAAGGGATAAAAGTATGAAATAAATGAATTTTGCAAGCCGGTCCTTTAGTAGGCTTTTCTCTAATTTTTTTAATATTCAGCCATACTCTCAACGCCAAGGAAAAGGAGCAGCTTTGGCTACAGAACCAAATGACGTCATTCTCAACAGCTCCCCCACGCCTGTGACAATGGCCCAGATGTTATGCAAACAGCGTTATCTTTCCAAATAAGGGCCCTTGCACGCAGACGGCACCACTGCTGGCTATAACTGTACTTTGTCAGAACACCACACATGGGAAATACTTACAGCTCGGACTCGCAGAAGGTGTGATATGACAGACTGCAGTTCATCGCTGTAATGTTTGAGTTCAGAAAATCTCCTGGGGACACAGAACAGATAGAACCTCTTTAACAATCATAGAAAAAAAAGCATAACAAATTCTGTGAAATAATCACAGCACAACAGTTGGCGACAGGACGTTTAACTTAAACGTCTAAACAGAGTACTTCATGGTTTCTACAGAACTGAGGCCAGAACCCAACCGTGAGACTATATTTACATTCGGTTCTCTGAAATGCTTATTTGCACTGCACCAAAAACATTAAACACTGAACCTCGCTCTTCAGAGAGGTCAAATAGGTTAACAATGGGTTGCATTTTTCGGAAGTAAATATTGGGTTTTAATTAGAGTTCTGTGAACGCTTGGAGACTTAACGTTTACCTACATTAACCCTTCACGGATTTTTCCAGAAATTAGGATTATTTAAATCGTCAAAAGCACAAGTTTATTTTGTGTTCTGGGTATAACTGTATAATTTACAAGAAAATGGCTGGGGGATATTTCGGACAATGATTTACAGAGTTCTGAGTTAATTTCGAACAACATCTGAGGTCCATAGTATGCAATTTTATTTCAAAGAACGTCTGGCGGTCAGTGTCACCGATCTGCGCAAGTCTGGGGAAGACCGCGCGCATCACGTAATGACACTCCCTTTTTAGGTCGAACACTTTTCCGACGTGTTGGTATGCATCTGGGCTTTTAACAACGTCCACCTCACGCCCGTCACTACTACTTATTCGTGGGCTTGCCCCTCAAAAATGCTTTGATGACATTGGTAAATGGTTTACTTTTATCCCTCCCTAGGGAGGTTTTGTTACTGCCTTGGCATTCCCATATTACATGGCTAATTGCACTTCTGCCAATACGTTTGACTGCCAGCGAACTTCTTTTTCCTTTTGTGTGCCTCTTCATGCTGATGCTCATGGCGGCCGTGACGCTGTGAATCGACTCGCTTATGTGAAACTGTTTTAATTTTCAGTTTATGTGGCAAGAAAAGTCCAGCTAGTAGTTTACAATAGTTCTAACTTGAGCAAATGCGAGACCTAGTGCTTAATTTGTGCTTGTTCTTTCACGTGCGGAGCACCAGCACTTACTTTTGAGGTACGGTACTTATTTTTCTCCCTCAGGCATTTACTGCAAGCAAAAGACACATATGGGAAAGAGGGGGAAGAGAAACAAGAAAAAGCTTCACAAAGCGAGAAAGCAGAAAGCTACAAGAGTGAGCGGAGGGGACAGGAAGTAGCTGTAAATAGATTAAAGAGGCCCGACAAGGCTTCAGGATTACGCTACCTCAGTGTTCCGTTCCCTCACATTTAATTGCAGCAGCTGCGTGTTTAAGAGGAGGGCTTTGGGCATAGGCACTTTTTTATTTACAAATTAAGCACTGGCGAGACCCATTGTATTGCAAATGCTTGTTTGTACAGCAGTTGTCTCTACAATTTTGCAATTTATTAACACCAGAAATAACAGGTATTCTCCTTACCAATTTAATGCCAAGCAATATATTGCCTTTGGAATGATGTGTGGCTTAGTAGGCCCATGTAGAGATTCAAACCTTCGACTCAAAGGCCTCATACAAGTTGACCTACTTGCACTGACTGAGTCAGTGAGCAAAGTACAGACACTGCCTCGCAAAACTATTAGGGTGAAAGGGCCCACTGTCCATCCAACACACCCTACCAAAATAACAATCAACGCCTTCTATTGTAACCTTCGAGTTTTTGACATCAGCAGCTCGAGCATGTTCCTGAATATAAACACACACATATGCAAAAGGCTAAAGGAAAGACAAAAGTGACCTGAAAACGCAAAGCCTTCTCCTGAAGCCCCGTGTGTTAGGCCTAAAGCCCAACTGCATACATATCACTAACAGTCAAAAGACACTAGGCTTTCAAATATGGATAAACGTGGTAGAATATGATGAAAAGGCCTAACAGAAAGAGCTCACTGTAGTGCCGACCTTAGGATATTTCAAGCCCTGTGAAGAGTATCCTGTACGGGCCCCTTCCCCCTGATGATGTAAGTCAAATTGTTTTTCATTGCTAATCATTTTATTTCAGTATATTGTTAATAAGTACAACAAGTAATATTTAACTATACAAGTGCACCTGTAATAGAATAATAAATAATGCTACTTCTTAAAAAAAAGGGAACTTTCCTTTCTTTCTATCCTGCAAATTCTTTATTAATTCACTGTAGTCAAGAGTTCGTCCAACTTAATGTTCAGGTCAGGCTGTCCTGGGCCATTAAAGAGCACAAGTAATTCTTAATCATTTTCAACTTTGAGAAGGATTTAATCTAAGGTGGAAAACAGCTGACCACTCGCAGCCTGTGCTTTAAAATGGGCAACACCAAAAGCTACAAGTTAAAACAAAAGATCTCCGTCATCCCTGCCCCACGTTAAAACAAGTTGCTTGAACTTTTCACGTTACAAATAATGGGGAAATGTACTTACTGAGTCTGAATGGAGAAATGTGTTCATAAATTGCTCTGCCACGTGGCAGGGCACAATAGCCAATGTACAGCTCAAACAGCTGCTTTTTTTTCCCCTGCTGTGCACGTTTGAAAAATCACACAAGCCAATGAAGGAGAGGCTGCCACCCTTCCTGTATTGCAGCAATTCCTACAATGAGGTTACACACAGTGCATGTTCAGACAGTAATCCACAGAGGCACTGTTCCCTTACGTTACCTGCTACTCTTCTGCGATCTCAGAGCTAGCAGTGGCATAGCCAGTGTTTACAGAAGCCATGAAAAGCTTTCTGCTTTCTGTGGGATGTGTTAGTTTACAGGGTTTCTGAGGCGCACACACTCCCTTCCGCCCCATTGTTCTTTTGTTGCCTCAATAGCCAACTTCGTCAAGCCCTTCTTCAACTGAGAGTGCTAGCCGACGAGAGCGCCGGCGCTGAGGGGCAGACACACTGATGTCAATGGCAAATTTCTGTGAAATTTTCGGAGACATTTTTAGGGCACCCTAGGTTGCGGGCTGTTAGACCTGGCATCTTTTGGAATGTTTCCCCCTGTCTTTTTGCCTCCTGTTTTTATGGTATGCTGGACTCTGTGTTTGCTGGTTTAGTGTCTCTGCGCACATTACCACTGCTCATCAGGGCTAAAGAACAAGTGTTCCCTGTGTAAATTGTACTGGTGATTGGTTTATCCATGATTAGCATATTTGATCTACTGGTAAGTCCCTAGTAAAATGCACCAGAGGTGCCCAGGGCCCATGAATCAAATGCTACTAGTGGGCTTGCACCACTGATTGTGCCACCCACATGAGTAGCCGTGTAAACATGTCTCAGACCAGCCGCTGCATTGTCTGTGTTTACAGTTTTAAACTGCCAATTCAACCTGGCAAGTGCACCCACTTGCCAGGCCCAAACCTTCCATTTTACTACACGCAAGTCACCTCTAAGGTAGGCCTTAGGTAGCCCCATCGGCAGGGTGTATTTAAAAGATAGGACGTATACTGGTGTGCTTTACATGTCCTGATAGTGAAATACTGCCAAATTCATTTTTCACTATTGCAAAGCATATCTTTCATACAGGTTAACATGGGGACTGCCTTTAAATATCTTTTAAGTGCAGTTTCCCATTAGGAGCAGATGAAGTTCTGGAGTTTGGGGTCTCTGAAATCACAATTTAAAAATGCATCTTTTGGTATAATTGGTTTTCAGATTGCCTATTTGAAAATGGCACTTTTTGAAAGTGGGCACTTTCTTGCTTAACCATTCTGTGCCTCTGCCTGTCTGTGGAATCCACCTCTGGGTCAGACTGACAGTTGGGCTGTTTGTGAATTCCCTCTAGACAGTGACAGAAAGGGAGCTGAGGTATGTCCTGCATATCCTGATGAGTCTCCTGGGATACAGTGCGGAGGGAGGAGCTGACACCTGCACCTGAAAGAGCTGTGTCTGTCCTCACACAATGCAGTCTCCAAGTGCCTGGAGTGTCTGAGGCCAGGCCTTGGCAAGGCAGGATCTTGTGAACAATAGAGACTTACCTTTGAAGTTTGCCTACTTCAAAGGCAGAAATGAGTATAAGTAGTGGACCCAAAAACCACAGACTTTTAGAACCACTTCTGGATCAAGAGGAACCTCTGCCAAGGAGAAGAGCTGGAAGAGTACTGCTCCTTTGCTGTGTGTGCTTTGCTGGGTTGACCTGCAGTTGCTGCTTCTGCCTTAAAGTGGACAAAGACTGGACTGATTTTGCTGTGTGTCCTGCTTGTGAAGTTTCTCCAAGGACTTGAAGCAGAGCTTGCCTCCTGTTGGAAGTCTCAGGGATATCAAAGACTTCACATTCATCTGCCTACAGCACTGGGAACTGTGCGTTTGTGCTGCAACAGATGAAAAACCACAACAATGCCGTTAATGACACCGCTGCCTGCACCGTAACCTGACGACAACGCATGGAGCCGTGCCCTGCAACCCCAGTCTCACCGCCGCTGCCATCTGACACAGTCACACAGCCCACCATGACCACTGGGCTCCACGCTACATATTGTCTTGCTCACACTGCAGCCTTGGTATCCTTGATGACGATGCTCTACGCTGACACTGACGCCGCTGCCTGCACCATGGCCTGAGGACACCGCTTGTGAGGTACACAAAGCATCGTCCCTACTGCAGCCCCAGTCAACCGAAGCCAGTGCCATAAACTCCAACATCATTAACAGATGCCCCTGTCTGCACAGCGACCCATGGGTGCCTCACAGAGCCCACCCCACGTCATACTGCCACCTTCGGCCTACCGATGACAGCGCTTCGGCAACGACAACAAGGCTACCTGCACTGCGACCTGGAGACACCGCACCACCCCGCTTCACACTGCAGCCCTGATCTCACTGACGCCACAGGATGCCATCATCAAGCTGCAGCCTGCACCATGACCTGTGGGCACCGCACGTCGCATAGTCCCCCTTTGCATTGCAGCCCTGGTCTCACTGATGCGGTTACCGAGCCTCTGCCTGCATAGTGACCTGTGGACACCGCACATCGCATCACCCAGCTTGGCACCGCAGCCCTAACACCATTCCCGCCAGCGCTCCTGACTTCGTCATCAGCCCTGGGTTCGATCTGCAACATGTGTGACTTGAAGGGCCCGACGACCCATGCATCGACCTCCCGAACGGATGCCTGCTGATGCCGCACTCCGGATCCCTACTTGGAGAGGGTGTAAACTGACTGCCAACTAGAGACCCCATTTATAACACTGGCCCTGTGCGACCACGCAGTTTTCACACCCCTAGGGATGGCACTGCTCAATCCTGCCTAAAATTAAACATTTGCTAGAATGGCAGTGCATCGGGCCCAACTTAGGGGTGTGGAACTCCTATAGCCCGACATCCACAACATATTGTTTGAGGTCAAGGACAACAATATTTCATGTTTACTTTGTCCTTGGGACAAGTAGGCCAAACCCCCTGCAGCACAAGCCCTTTGGCTGCCAGGTTACAGTACCAAATTTCGGAGCTAGGAAGGGAATCCTCTACAGTTGAGGTAATATGTGTGTCCATATGTTACTGCTGTTTAAACTTGTATTCAAGGTTAATTAATGGAAAGCCTTTATTATTAGACTGAGCACTCTAAATAAATGTTGTAAGCTCGTACTGCACTACTGACCAAGGATCCAGTAAAAAAAAAAAAAAAAGGGTACACTTTTGCTAAATTTAACAATGGGAGACTATATATAATGCTCCCAGAATACTCTCTGATGAAATGCAAGTATGTGCAAAAGCTTGAAAGCAAGACTGATGATTCTTAGCTTTCAAAATGAAATGAAAAAACATGCAACTACGAAAAAAAAAATTTGCTAAACTACTGTGAAATTTCAGGTACCATTTCTTTGAAGCATCATTTAATAAAATGTATTGATGCACTCTAGTATTTCCAAAAAATATTCATAATGAAAAATCAGTGTAACCAGTGTCAACAAGATTATGGAAAACATAATAATAAACAGGCGTTGGAAAAGCCAATAGGTCCAACATTGGTGGTCAGTCTTTTGGTTTTGTTAATGTGTATCTTGTTTCGACATGGCTTTTGTAAAACTTTATTGTTGCGGGAGCTGCTTAGCCCTCACTATTATAACAAACACTGGCAAACAGCAAATATATTTTTGGGTCTCAAAAGGCACACAATAACACAGTAGTTCCTGGCACTGAACAAAATTACTTTGTGTCCCAATATGCTCCTTGGGCATGAGCAGATGGCTGTCACCCAGAGTGAAGTCAGCCGATAGAAGGATAGAGAGGGAGAGAGATAGAATTTAGATTAAAACAAAAGGTCTTGGTTAACGCCAGACCAAATTAGGGGCCCAATTCTTAAAGAAAGTTACAAAAGTGCACTCATGGTCTATGCCTTTGCATTGGTGCAGATTAATATACTTCATGAACTCACAAGAATTTACAAAAGTAGACCAGAAAATTGTACTCCTAGAAAATTTTTGTGAACTATATTTTAGTACGAGCAAAAATACATGTGTAGATTTACTTGCGACTTGTGGCCTGTTGAGTGTTTACAAGTTCACTTTCCCTCCAACAACCACTTTGTCCACCAACCAGGGAAGAAGCTTTAATTCTGCCGTTGTCAGGAATACATTTCCAAACATGTAAGTTAGTAGGTTTGTACAGACTCAAAAGGGCATTCTAATCTTGGAATTATTGCTTACTGCTACCCTACTGTCAGCCCCAGTATGAAGATCTGCAGAAAGGTGGCAAAATGAGGAAATTGCTAGTATTAAAGCCATACTATGATTTTAGCCCTGGAATTATCAGAGAGGCTATTATCAGAGGTCTTTTATAAAGAAACTGCTGTGATAATTTGTTGCTGCACTATATGACACCAAAGGACAAGTCGATTTTTTTTTTAGGACAGGAACATTTATAAAGCAACCCGTCCCATGGATAAGTAGATATTTTATTAAATTCCACACCCCTGACAACCTATAACATTAGATCTCATAGAATCAGTAACTATTGGCCATACTGAACCTTAGAGTGGAGTACAGTTTAGTGAAAAAAAAATTAGAATTCTGTCATTAACAGAATTTTTTCCATTTTTAGAGTGATACGAGCAAGTGTTGATCATGCGTTAAACGACAGATTCCTTTTCTTGCTATTAAGCTGACTTCGTTTTAACTGCTTTCTTAAGAAGACTAGTAATTTTAATATCCAAGCAGGAATAGTCTTAGAGATGGTAGTGATATTGAGGTTTCTCTTGTATTAAACATGTTCTCTTCTTACGAAAGGTCTCTGTAGACTCCTGCTGAAAAGGACTCCTTCAGATGGACTCCTAAAAAATCCTTTACAAGAAAGAAAGAAACATGGAGAAAACAGCTGTGCACAGTGTTGTCATCAATGATGTAATTTCAGATGTTGCAGTGATTTTATGAATGGTGTCACAGAATAATTCATGAGTGATGTAATATGTGAGGTAAACAGCAGTGCATGGCGAGGGCCCGAGCTATAGTTAGTTTAGGGCACAAAATATAGTTGTTTGAGATGACTATAAATGTTGAACTTCTGTGGTTTTGTTAGTTTAAAATGGTATGCTATAACTGACATTTTCACCTAACTATAACATCATTTTTTACCATTAGTTTTCTCAGTGAGTTTAAGGTGTTATTTTATTAAATTTAAAGTTAGATATGATTACAATTATTTACTATAACTCACTTCGGCCTTTCCTTTTTCTTATTTTTTTTTTTAGCAACTTTGTTTTTTTTAAAAATAGAAGTTACTGTCAATATATAAAATGTAAGCCTATTGGTTTTGTCAGCAGACAAAGCATTTACAGTAAAATAAAATTTTAAAAAAGCATTAAGCGTGTTGGTTTCCCCCCACCACACTTCTCAGGCCATATAATAGAACCAACCACAAGGGCTCTCTGTGTCCCCAAGTCTAAGAGCAAAAGCTACAGCTCTGGGAATGCTTAAAATACCAATAATGTTTCCTGGGGTCATATCCTATAGACCCTAGGAAACCTTTTTTTTTTTTTTTAAAGGTACATGTGGGGTGCTGCAGCACTAACTGCAGCTACCCCCTCCCCCCCCCCCCCCCAACACACACTTACAAATGCTGGTGGTGCCCCTGCCTAGATCTGGGGCACCACCAGCACCAAAATATATGTATTAAGGCATTATAGAGCACTGCTTTCTAGGAGCAGTGACTAACTATCAAGCTGCTCCGGCTGGTCATTTATTTAAGTACTTCTTGATGCTTTTATTTATTTTCTGTGGGTGTCCTGGTCACAACCAGGACACCTATAGAGCCTGGCTAGCCCCAAAACACTTGCTCAATGTGTGCATGAGCGCACTATGGCGATGTAAGTGAAGCTGTTGACTCCAGGCACTTGACCACTGTGTGCCTGAATGACTGTGCAGCTGCCTGGTGGTCTGACCAGAAGTGTGCTCGACTCGACTATTCTGCTGCATTGCAAAGATCCTAGAAATGGACTAACTGTCCCCACCCAGACCTGGGACTAAAGGCACACTGCATTGCCACCTTATACCCATGAGGTTTGCCTAGCTGATCCACTAACCTACCAATCAAGTGGAGGAAGCCTTGACAAAACCATACGCACCCAGCTTCCGGCTGACTCACTATGTGTCCAGAAGAAATTCACCCACCTGATAAAGGCTGTACTCCTGTTGCCACTCCCCGGACTCTGCCACGAAGCCCTGGCTGCTCCAATGACCGGAGCAGACAACTGGCCCCGCTGTGGCTGACATACTGTCTCATCTTGAGAGTAAGCCACAGACTGAATCACAGTGAGAACTATTTGAGACCTACTGTGGAATCATAATTGGTGAGACAACAGACTGACGCACCGAGTACATGGTCGTGCCTAGAAGAGGGGAGGAAAACACTACATCTGTGTTTAAGACCCACACCAAGGTTCCCCAATCGCAAGAGAGTGGAAATGTGTAGGGAGATGGAGAGGGGACATACTCATCTAAAGGACAGTTGGTCTGCACAAGCGACTGAGAACTTTTAGAAAGATAATCACTGGTCTTGAGAATAGGATATTGGATGTCTCCATAGTGCTGAGCTTGTCATATACCCACACTAGCCTCCCTGTGAGTGCTAGCTATGAACCTCTCTGAGAGGCCTGCAAGTGCTCGCCATCACTAGCACTGACGGTCAAGTGCTGATGGAGTTGAGCTTGATTCTGCTTGCAGAGCTCTGAAACATTAGCGGCAAACAGCCCCTTTCACACAGCTGAAGCCTCCCAGAACAGGATCTCACTTGCATTTTTTGCTGGAGAATCTGAGAATCTGCCTGGAGTACTTAGAAGCCTGTCAATGTTGAGAGATGTAAGGGAGTCTGTCTGGCCCTGTAGAAGGAGAGGCTGTCCAAGGTCAGAGAGGGCCAGCATCTCCCAGGGATTAACGGACGTCCTGAGAACGCTTACTGCATGAAAGCAAAGAATAAACAATTATGCAAGAGTATCTCCTTGGTCTCTCACAACTGGTTTACGGAGTGAACTGATTCAAGTACCTCTGCCATTGGCCCGGTCAGCACTGCATCTGCTGTGATCATCCACTGGCCTGATTAGGTTGCAACTGCCATCGGCCCAATAATGGTTGCAAGTAGCTATGTTCACAAGGTAGGGTCTGTAACTTACTTGCAACCTGAAGAAAATGCAGCAGCCAACTTCATGCCTGCATGGGGGGCCACCTGTGCTGCAGGACTACACTGGGTGGGCACTAAGAAAGAGAGGTAGCCCACTTCTGGCTCACCAGGCAGCCTTGGACTATCTTCTTTCGTCATAGGCCTTTCACAGAAGTGCAGGGGAGGCCCCAGCGAGTTATGAAGAATTTAGGAAACAACTATCATATACCTACTACAAGACCAGGGGGTACGAATGGAGAAAAAAGTGAACTAAGGGGAACTAAGTCTGCACCTATGCCTGATTAATTTGTTTACCTCATTACTAGAGGGGTACCGTCCTAAATGGGGTAACCCTGGAGAGGCTACTGAGACTAGTTGGGTGTAGCGCCAAAAGGGAGGATCGTAAAGGGGTTACAGCCCTGTATTCTATGATGGATTGTGTAGTATTTACTACTCCTATGTGACTGAAAGTACTTTATTTTTCTTGAAAGACAAGTATTGGGGTAGACACTGAAGTTATTGTGTCTATTTGCTGTTTGAGTGCTGAGCTCATCTGCCCCACATTACCTCCCCGAGAAGCCTGTAACTACTCAATCGCTCTCTCTCACCGTAGATTAAAGAGTGGAAGGGATTGTACTCAGTCCAGTTTGCAGAGCCAAGCAGAACGAACCCGATGACACCAAGTGGCAAGCGATCCAGAACCCCAATGGCTGCAGTCCAAAAGTGCTTCTACCCTGTGGCACCTTAAACAGGGTCTGAGAGTGAGCACATTCTAATGGGATGGTTTTGACAGTGGTGCTGCTGCCTGCAGCGGTGAACTTCATTCCAGCTCCTGGTGTCCTGTTACTGCTGGGCCCTGTTTTACGGTATAGTTGAATCAAGAGGGTATGCTGGGGTGCCCTCCCCTAGATACTGGGTGCTAAAGTTGGGGAGCTGCATTGGGTGCGCTTTAGCTTTTGATGATATTGTTTATCACTGGTATAACAGGCATAGTATAAAGTGTCTCGCCTGACAGCTTGGATAGGCAAGTGTCCCCGAGGAAGTCCTAACAATTTCCAGTCAACAAGCAACGCAGATGACAACTGATGTGTACTCTGGGGCAAGGAGATGGACCTGAGAAAATGGCTAGGGTTGAATGATCAGTGGGAAGCCTTGAGAGGTTTCCACTCATGAGGAGCATAGCATGCATGACTCAATTTACTTTCCCTTTTTACACTACTCCATTGATATGAACACTTAGAGGAGGGTGTTCTTCAGGGTAGTTCTCTCTCAAAATCACATTTTAAAGCATTTTAAAGTGGAAGAGAAAAGGTTCCTTTAATGCCTAATCATCAGAAACAGAGATGACAATCTTCTCTTAGACAAAAATCTGAAAATACCTTAGGGCTAGAAACAGCTCTCGACTGTGATACAGTGAAGATGTGCAATTTCTTAAAACTGCAGGCAATGGCAACAGGATAGCCAAAAACATTTAATTGAATTAGCTGCTTGAAAGATTTGAGAGTGTATGCTTAGGATGAGCCACATATGATGTCTATTGTACTGTTGTGTCTATTAGTTAAAGGTTTACATCATTTGCTGTTAAATAACTATTTCTATCACCTATCAGTTACAGAATCTTTTAGGCCATAGACCCTCAGCGTGAAGGTAGAATCTTGAGAGTGTCTCTGAGTCATATAACCTGTAGGGACCAAGGCAGCCTTCCTCCCCCTAAACCAGGATAGTGTCTATTCTTTCTGGTATGTGGCAAACAACCTCTGGATAGGTTACAATAGCCAGCCCAATAGGTTAAGAAACAAATTTGCATAAATAAAAAGTAGAGATATTAATCATTTCATGTGGCCAGAGGCTAAGCTCAACTCGAGGAACCACCTCTATACTTTCTCACACTACTTAGCCATCATGTTAAGTACTTTCTTTGCCAATATTATTACCTCTTTGCCATTTCAAGAATACGTGAACTGGAGGTATTTGACACCAAGAAAATGTATTCTTTGGTGCCGTTGTGAGCCTCTGTATTGCCAACAAAATAAAACTCTTCATCTCAGAGGCCATCATCATCAACTAGTTTATTTCAGAAAATGTTTTCCTTAAAGACATGACACATAAATTCAATCATACAATACAGTAACAAACAATTATACAATATTAATTGATATGGATTCCAGACACCACATATTATACAAGATAAAGACTACAAAGCCAATATAGCAGATTGCACAATAAAATCAATGACCCACAGGGGACACTCTTTAAGCCTTGTTAAAAGCCCCCTATCTACAGAATAAGCTGCATTGTTGTTTTCAAAACCATAAATTGAGCTAGAGTGATCCACCCAAGCATATGGTTGGATAAAATATTCTAGATCATTTGCAGCTTTAGACCACCCAGTGCCACAACTACCCAAACATCCTTGTCCATGCCCACATGTTTTCCCAGAGATCAATAAATTCTCTCTGTTTGATATGATGGCACACCAAGCCAGTGACTGGTCCTCGGTTTCGTGGCAGCAGGGATCAACAGGCCTCGAGCCTCAAGGCATCACAGAAGACCAGTGGACTGGCTGCAGGGAATGTGGCAGTCGGCTGTGCATGCGTGCACCACTTTCGGTGTATGAAATTGTGGTTGCCGTGGGGCAAAGGGGCATGGCAGTCGTAGATGGAGGACCGTCTAGCGACACTGAGAAAGAGGCCACTACCGTGCTCCCCACAGGTCTTGGGCACAGGGAGCAGACTGGAGCCTCAGAGGATGTCCTGCAGGAAGCAGCTTAACCCGCAGCCCATCAAGCTGGAATCAACAGATGCCCTAGAAGTGAGCACTGAGAACCTTGTTTTGGAGAGTGACCCCGCTGCTAGGACCGGACCTGGAATTCAAAGGCCGCAGCAACAGAATCCTGGCATTTGAGAAGGGCTCTGAAGATTTCATCATTACCAAAATTGAGATTCCTACATACTCGCTAAGTTATGATGCGTACTCCAGCTACTCACAGCTGAGTGTGGAGAGTGATGTGGGTGATGCTGGAGATGTTGAGGGCTCACTCACTGACAAAGCCCTTCCACTGCCAACAGTGTGGCCTGGTGTTGTAACAGCTCCTCACGCTGCCTTGATTTTGCTTTCAGTCAACACTGTTTCAGTTGAACGACTGAGGGACCATTGGAACATGAGAGAAATTACAATGAGGGTACTGGCTGCTTAAAGGCAGAGAGGATGGTATATTCATGCAGGTTATACTGTTTTGTCACACGTTACTCCAGTCATCTCAAAAGGCACATTAAGACAAACAATGGTGAAAAGCACTTTAAGTGCATGCAGTGCAGCTATGCCTCAGCTTGAAGGTTATCTTAAAGCGACACATGCATACCCACAAGGAAAAAAGCCCTTCTGGTGTGAATGCTGCGGTTTTTCATGCAGTAGCCTGGGCAACCTGAAGAGGCACATGCACATCCACGCCCAAGAAAACATTTTTGACACCCTTGAGACATAAATGTTCTCCTCATGGGTTCAAACTATATTCTTTGCATGTTGGCTCACGTCACAAAAGAGATGCACAAGTAAGCTCCCGCACACAATCTTTGCTTCCTCTCTCCCTCAATGCTCCAAAGAATATTTCCCTTTCATCTTGCATTCACACGGTAATCAGCATGGTTGAAACGTTTCTATCATTATTCTGGACTTATATCATTCTGCTATTCTAACAGACAGCATTAGATGACAGGTATTGATTGGAGGGTCCCACATCTCCAGCCTCAAAAATGTATTACACTAATTTTTCTATCCATCCTCGGGTTGGAGCCCAAATCTGTTGAAAGCGCACTCATTCACTATGAAAGCCTTCATTTTTCATTTTTGCTGTTTTAGGTCTCAGTTTACTTTCACAATGCAAAACAAATGCCTAATATGCCTCCTTGATGCTCATGGTTATTAAAAGAAATCCATTTTGAACATTATGTTACTTTCTACTGCATACTCAACACTTTTCTGAGAACAACTTAATTTAGTACAACACTCCATTTTATTAACTGGAGAATTTTTATCAAGGTAAATGTATAGACTGGGAATGCACATTGATAATGTTTTCTACATAAACACTCATCTCTCAAAATAAAAATGATTGCACAGCTGCCCACCATGTATCCTTTCTTAGCTCCCAGGACGGTATTATCAATCGCTGTTAGTTCTTGGTATAATTAAACATCTTAAGCTCATACTTATGGTATTAAACATGATGTTTAAAAATGGTTAAGGCTCTTATTTTCCCTGTTGACCATGTTTGAGTGATCTGCGTGTCTGTCCCTTTGATGAACCCATAAATGCTTCCATTGAGTTGCCTAATTTCAAAATGCCTCCTCCACATGCTAAAGGAAATCCACATCTAAATGACCTCTCCTATATCTGCTAACTCTAGGTCCATTCAACCAGCCCTTGTAGAAGATCAAGAGATCTTGCCTGTAGAAACAAAGAGGGCACAGTATTATCTATTAGCACACAGGTAGTGTTCCTCCATACAGTCAGTCAATACTGCTCGCTACATCGTTATTTGGCATCATTTGTCAGCTTTAGACTAGCCAACATCACATACATTTATGGTCTACGTTGAGACGATTCTGCATCAGCCCAAAGACCAATTAACAGAGGAAGAAAGCCATCAGGCTACATTTGCCCAATTGTTGGTTCATATAGTACCACACATGTAGGCAAGAGTTCTCCATTCTCAACCAGGCATGACTCTGGGTATTCTCTAGAGCGTAACAATAGCCCCACAGCTCCGCAGTGCGGGGGGCCCCTCAACACAGCACAATGTGCACAAGCAGCTGGCCCCTGGCCTGAGAGCTTTTGACTGAGTGCGGTGTGTCCTCCATGTACTGCAGGGGGGGCCGTGTCAAGTTTCATTACACCACTGCTCTAGAGCCAAAAAGGAATTATCTTTGAATTAAATACAATGACGCAACCATCTCCCTAAAATCCAAGATTCTGTCTGGAGAAGGAATGGTTAGGTGCCAATGGAAAAAACGCTCAATGAAATGGGGCATCTAATCTATGTGGAATCTCAGGCTGATCAAAGTGTCGTAAACATTTTTGTAGACTGTATAGAGACATGTGGAGCCTTCAAGACCATATGTCCAAAGTTAAGAAGAATCAAGACCATCAATTTGCTTAGGCGTACCATCAACTGAAGCAGCTTGGTGAACTTTCCAGGGCCACTTTGCATGACGAAGGAAAGAGGCTTGTTATAGTGGAACAACTTTAAGTTATAAATCTGATGTGCTTCCTCTGCAGTTCCATTATGAGAATATGGAAGAAAGCATCCTGGCAATCCATCAAAGACATCTAATTCTCAAGTGGCAGTCTAACACAATTTGAGGGGCTAACCCTGTGAAAGGAATCTGTTAAAAAACTTAAGTTCTGGCAAGGGGCTTACTGTTTTCTTTCTGCCCTGTGAATTACTGAGTGAAGAAATAGTACGCCGTTTGGTTGCCTTGGACTGGTTAAGTAGCTCTTAGAGGGGGACAACAGCTAAGTTATGTAAAGCAGAAGATCATTTGTAGCACCTGAAAAAAAAAAGTGACAATACTAGAAGAGTTTGAGATAAAGTAGGGGAGGAACTATTTGCTATTTAGTACCATGCAACGCAGTCTGGGTGATAATTGCTCCTTGTTGAATAAAACTGGGATGTGTCATCCTCTGACAATAGACACTGAGGGAGAATAAAGCCTCCTCAGAAGAACCACTCAAGATTTACACTCTTGCAATAATGAATGTTGTGCACTTTGACATGGTGTTAGTGCACTTGGTTGGTCAAGCATGGCACTGCATAAACATATCATAAGTCATAGAAGAGGCACACTAGTTTGTACGCATGAAACAGCAGTTTAAAATTGTTTTAGAAATTTTATAGACAATAACCCTTGTAATTAATATTGTGATCAAGACACACACCACCACACACCAAAGACTTTCATACACAACACAAGAAAGGAGTGAATTGCAGCAAAAACACACAAACATGGAAGTTTTCCTAAATTGGCATGCAGCTAGTAATGTTTCAGAAAAGTAATTTCTTATTAATCATAAAAATCAGATGTAAGAGATTTTTTACACAATTTAAACAATTTATGTTCGCTAAATAGGTTATCATAGAGAATTTATTTAAATATAATATGTGTACTTTGTCTGTGGACTCTAATTTCTCTTTTTGCTTTTACAGAATTTATTTACTTGCCTCTTTAGGTTCTGAGCACTAGAAAGCCAGTATCCAGCTTTCCATTTCATGTGCCCTGACCGTTAAATTGAGAATGACTGGCTAACCCCAATTTATATATTTAACTTCTACACAGATCCAGATTAATGTGACGAAGAAAGTGCACCAGTGGCATGCAAATTAAGTGTTGCATGACAGCTGCAGTAGTTTTAAACCACTCACCTGACTTGAGGCTACACCCTGTAAACCTGAACTTCTGTGAGAAAGCTGCAGCAGGCACATGCCAAAGGAGACAGAGTTTAATAGAGATAAAGGGTTACTTTAGACATTAGTTATGAGACATAGTAGAATTACCTTAAAGAATGATTGGTCTAGGTGCATAATAGGCAAATACTGGAGAAACTCAGTATTTAGACTGGTATGATCTTGAGGTTGGAGGTCACTAAAAGCTATTTTTTCACTGCATAGGCAGTGGCAGCCTTTTCCCTATGGTACGTATGGTAGGATTAAAAATTAATTTTGAGATGGCAGACTTGGAAAAGCTACAGAGACCATCTGTGCACTGTTAAAAAATCTACAGAGGTGATAATAGGTTTTGACTGAATAAAGTGCAAATATGATTTTATAAAAACTTGTTTGCCTCTATCTGAGACTGTGAGCCATAATTAATCCAGTTTCACTTGGTTTCCCTCCTCCTGAGAGCAGGAAGTGCTCCAAAAGATTCTGCCTGATTTAACCTGGTTTTAACCTCCAAATGAGAAGTGGGTTAGACGGAGTCATAGATCACTGGCTTGTGAATGCTATAATAAAGGCTTACCACCATCAGCACTAGAGAACCCAAGTGTAATTGGGGGAGAAAAAAGAACAAAACAAGCATATGCAATGCAGTAGGTCTCACATTTGCTTGAGTTTGAGCTATTGGCATTGAAAACTCATAACTGGACTTTTCTTGCCACATAAATCAGTCAACCCTGCCGCATAAACTGGGACACAATTTTTTTTTTGTGACAGGCTGGAAATGTGATTCATTCTACACCAGTTCAGAGTGAATCATTCTTGGACCTTATCTTGAAGATCAAAGACTATTGTAAAATGAAATTGTCGCATTTATCTGGTATGTAGGCAAGTGACAGAGTAGACAATGGAGTTTTTGCTACAGTCCCATATCGTTTTTAAGTCTTATCGAAATTTAAACGGATTTATTATTTAGTCCATTCGAAACACGTTTGTAAAGACCTTTCACACTGAACCCTACCCTGCTGAAACAAAAGGAGAAAACTTTAACACAGAACAGTCAGTAGCTTGTTAGTAACAAATGCAGTGGTTGAGTTGCTTGGATTCCCTTTGGAATCAATTCATCTTGGTTCCCTTATTAGGCTCCATGCAAGAGCAGTACGAAGCCTCAGGATTACTTGGGAAAACAAATGCCATCTGAGCTGTCTTTTATGGGCGAGCGCAAAGCGCTCCATCCATTCTGTAATCTCTCTTTGGGCTTCAAACCACGCCCATGTCACGTCAGTTACTTACATTGGTTCGAGGGCTTGCCTTTGAAAATCCGCTTGCTTTCATTTGTGAAAGACATGCATAGGTCATGCCTTTTCCTGTGTTTGGCCCACCTACACAGCACCGGTAAACTACTAAAAACATACGAGGCTCGATGTTTTCAGCCTGGGGTCCGGACTACCTTATCTGTTTTATTTTCCACAAAGCGCGATCGCCCTGCATTTTACATAGTGCGATCGCGCTGCGTTTTTCTTTCTTTACAACGCTAATAGCTCTATCTCGAGCAAATGTGAGACCAGTTGCATTGAAAATGCTGGTTTGTTTTGTAGATGTTGCTCATGATAAACATTGCCTCGCTCTGAAGTCATTGCTCTTTTGGAAATGCATGACTGGTTATCCCAGAAAAAAAGGCAGCCCACAGACTAAACATGCAGAAGTTCACAATCAGTGACATAATGTTGACTTCACAGCCATGACTATTAACTTTTAGACATCTCGTCCCTGTGTAAACACGTCTGACAGAAGCACTTTCCAAATCTCAAGGCAACGTTATTGCTTCTTTTCTCAGGTCATTTCCAAACTGCAATATGTTAACAGCATAGTTAAGCATGTTTGTATTTGAAGAGGCATGAAGGGATATGAATGAAGCTGAAAAGAGCGCACGTGATTGTTGACTACCTACCGAGTGCAACCCACTTCCAGGGATGGCTGGAAGTGATTAATAGTCGCTCCCGAAGTGAACGGGATAATTTCTTTTTTTTTTTACAAGGTCCCGTGACTCCTCCTAAAGCCCAGCAGACATGGCAGCCAACATGTCCCACGTCTTCAGTATGTGGGGGATGATGAATGGGAGCAAGAAGCAGGCGCCGCGCCACACTGACAGGAGCAGTGATAATTAATTGCGGTTGTTTTCCTGGAAAAGGACTAAGTGCAGCACCTCTTCACCCTTGTATGGTTGTTATGGTAGTGCTCTCAAGAGACAGTCAGAACCACCTGTATTCTCAACAGAAAGGCTGAGCAAAAAGCAACTTCTAAAAAGAACCAGCAGACTAGTTTGCACTGGGAAACGTGCTGAAGCTCTGGTTGGAGTGAGTGATAAGAGCTTGCCTGAGACCTGGATGTTAGAATCCTTCCTTGGCTGTTTGGGTGCTTAATGAATAACCAAAAGGAGGCTATCCACCATCTTTAAAACATCAGGAATTTATGCTGAGGCTATCAGAAACTACCGGCTGAAGCTTTTTGCCACAAAGGGACTCCAGGTGCACCTAGCAGACAAGTAAGAAGTTTCATTGTGCCTTGCGCAGCTACAGCTTTAGCCCCGCACCCTGGGGGATTTCGTGTTTCAAATTAGTTACAAAGTCTGATGATAGGAAAAAGGGGGGTCTAGGCTTGAAGGGTAACCACCATGATGGTCTCAACTTCATTGAGTTCCCGTCAACACATGCCTAAATCAGTACCACCCACCATGATACTGAACAAGGTAGGGGCCTGGCAGCTCTTCATGTGATGGTGTGAGGCAAATAGTGTGTCCATTGTCTAACCTGGCAGGTGGAAGACCCCTGTCTGTGCACAAGTGTCCCTCCTCCTACCCTCTTCCACCCTGAAATAGGCTGCATGTTGCCTGTTGCTCATTGCTAATTAGAGAGCTGCACCATCTTGGAGACAGACAGACCCGTGCTGCTGGAATGCACCCAAAGTGGAAATTAACCCTGCTTAACCATGAGGAGGGGTTACACGGTTTCACAGTTGTGGGCTTGTGTGCTGCTTAGGGGTCAGGGATGTGGCTGGGGGAACCACCTAATGAGAGGATTGAAGCTCCCGTTATCCAGAGAGTACTAGTGCAAGCTGCAGGGCGGACAGGCCAAGAGACAGTCTGCAGGGTTGACAATACCTCCCTGAGAAGGCCACACCCTCTGGACCTGTCCCTACTTGCAAAACATTTTGTGGGCTGTACAGTGCTTAAGTAAGACGGTGGTTGCAGGTGAGGCCCACAAGCACTTATATTCCCTCACTGGCTTTAACCTAGAGCAAGAGAGAGGAAAACACAAAAGGGAGATCAGTGATGTATAAGAACCTACAAGCGTGAGCTAAAGAGGCAGGGGGTGCATGGTGGGGGATAACTGAGACAGGAGGAGGAATCAAGACAATGCTGCCTCAGTATTCCGATGTTCAATAGCACCAGGCGCAGAGGTCTGAGCAAAACCTTGGCCCACAACACTCATTCTTTTACAAATTAAGCACTTAGGGTAAGAACTGTTTGACACAGGTGGCAAAAATAGCAAGAGTCACGGATGCGAAACTCTTGTTACTGAGTAGTTGGGATGACAGGATTACTCCCAGGTATGGTTATCTAGTCTGGGATTGATTGTCACACAGTGCAACATTGCAGAACAACAGGTAACAGTGGACCCTTCTGAGGTTGAAATATGAAAATTGGCCATGGACTAGTGTTTAGCTGCCCCAAAAAATGGTTATTAGAAACAAGCATGATAAATTGTGGGACCCATGGGGAGATTATGAGCACCTGAACAAATCCATGACTGAGGGATTTCATAACATTGGTTCTCTTATATCATGGAATAAGACAGTGAGTGACAAAAGGCTGATATACTATTCCTAATAATGGGTCCAGGAAAACTACATGGTCTGTGGACGTGAGAATACCTGATGTACCTATAACATTTTGCCGGTCTGTAATTTGCACTATGTGTTTACTGTTTTACTTCCCATCCTATAGCAGTAACAGTAAGACTCAGAATCTGTCTACATTATTACAAGTTTACCGGACCCATATTTTACTGTGGTCGGCCTGAAATTGCAGCTACGTCACACCCATTGTCTCTTTGTAATTTTTTTTTTTTTAATGTAAAAAATGTTTTAAAACATTCATATACATTTTTTGGGTTGTTTCTAAACTTTAATTCTGCTTTTGGGTGGGGGGTGTTAACAAAAATGTCTCTGGGGAAAGCTTGCTTTGTGCTATTGCTACCACGGGATAAGCCTGCTGTCAGTGGCCAAGATACACCTACATTATTAATTCGGTGGTGCCGCCACCGCCCCTAAATTAATAATCTCACAGTCCGGTTTTAAAGTGGGCCAAAAAAGTGTGACCATGCCTTCATGGAGATCTCCAGTCATCTTTTCGAATGTACCCTAACAGTTTTTTTAAAGAATTTCTTTATTGGATTTTCATTCACAGCTACAACATTGCATCATGAACCATTACATAACAACATTTGAAATGTGAAGATCACTGCCATACTTAAATGTACCAATTAACTTTGTTAAATGGCCACTGTCGTCTCTGGAATAGAAAGCATGATATTTCGTAAGTGCAATTAACAAACACATGTCCCTATCATAATTGTTTCCCACCCAGTAGTGTGTAAGTGGCTGCTTGTCATTTTATCACTATTAATCCCTCCTAGTCTGATGACTCCCTGTGAACTGGGTATCCCTCATTTCGAATCTAGACAGTAATGTTCTCCAAGCATGTAAATTGTCCTCTAATTTGTTATCTGTTCTTGAATTTTTTTAGGTGAATCTCTTCTGCCACCGCCCATTCCTTTACATCATTTTTCCATCATGTAACCTCAGGACCCACTTGTCGCGGCCATGTGATAGCAATCCTGCGTTTTGCCAGAAGTAGTGATATTTGTTAAAAAATAATTATCTTTTTCCCCTTGTGTGAGTGCACATCCCTCAACAACCCCACTGCCGGGCACCGCTCCAGCCGTACCACACATGAGGTCTCCAGATGTTGAAAAACCTCCTCTCAGAATGCCTTCACAGGTGAGCGATTCCAAGCAAGGTGTATGAAAGCTGCATTGTTGTCATGGCAGTGGGGAGAGCACGCCGTCTTAACTGGGTCCATACTACGAGGTAGAACAGGTGTGACGTATGTACGGTGCAAATAATTAAAATCTGCCAATTTAAATCTGGCATTGGATGACAGTGCGTACCAAGGAGCACTTCTTGGACCACTGTTTATCTGTAAGCGAAGGCCCTAAATCTACTCTACTGTCCCTCCCCTAGAGCAAATGTCTCTCTTGCGGCTTCAAATGAAAGAAACTTGTCGGAGCGATAGAGATCTCCTAATGTCTCACAGCCTCCCACACTCCAGGCCGATGTGTCCACCGTTATGGTCAGTACGCGAAAGGCCAGTAAGTCCCAGAAAGTGAACTCTCTGGAGAACAAGGCTCTCCCTAGTATCATTTTGACTGTTCTTCCCATAATGTTGCAGTGTGTGCGATTAGGTATGGGACCCTTTCCGTGGCTCTGTCGTCGGCATGTAAAAGGAGTGGCAGCTCCGTCTCTCTCCAACTGTCTGCAAGGAGTGCCTTCTCCCACTTTGTTTCTTCTGCTAAACAATGTGCAGCATGTTGTATTTGGGGAAACCAGGTAATACCATTGTATCTGTGAGACCGCTAGACCACCCTCCAATGTCGGCAGGTGTAGGTGCTCTCAGGCCACCTTGTATCCCCCTCCTTTCTAGAGCAGGGTCGTGATTAGTGAGTGTAGGTGTCTAAACTCTGCCCTAGGCAGTGTGTCAAACGAGTGTTGTAGAGTGTAGACACAGCGGGAAAAGGAGCAACATTTTTGAGACTGCCACTCTGCCAATCAATGAGAGGGGAAGCGTGTTCCAGAACTGTACCGAGGCCCGCAGACCTTTGCTCATTTTCTCTACATTATATTGGGTTCGCTGTTGTGGAGTAGTCGCTATGATCACTCACAGATATCTGAACTTTTCTGTTTCCCATCTTAGTGGGAGCTGAGGTAGTATACTAGTGTCCATCTGAGCCAACCGTCCCAGCGGGAACACCAGAGATTTGGCCTGATTAACTTGCAGGCCTGTTAAGTCTCCAAAATTGTTCAAGAATTGAAGTAGAACAGGCAAAGATTCCCTGGGCGATCTCAAATAAAAGAGAGGATCGTCCGCATATAAGGACATTAAGTGAGTGGTATCCCCTACCACGATCCCCCACCTCTCCATCCGTTGTCGAAGTTGTATCGCCAGAGGTTCCATTGCTAACGCAAAGAGCTATTGGGACAATGGACAATCTTGTTTCATCCCCCTGCCCTACGGGATCGGGTCCAAGGACAGTTAACCCAGTTTGATTTTGATCATTGGTTCTGTATAGAGGAGCCGGATCCAGGCTCAAAAGTGTGGGCCAAATCCCACTGCCTCCAAAACACTCTGAATATAGTGTAAGTCAACTGTATTGAAAGCTTTGGCTATGTCAACCGACACAACCACCATGTTGTCCTGCACTTCACTGTTTCATGCACTAAGTGCATGGCGTGTCTCAGATTCCTCGTGGTACTCCTTCCCAGTATGAACCCACATTGGTCGACATGTACCAACTTAGTCATTACAGGGCGAAGACGGAGTGCCAACAGCTTACATAACAACTTAACATCTGTATAAATCATTTTAAGTGGTCTGTACAAGGATGGATCTGAGGTGTCGGCTCCTGGTTTTGGCACCATCGTTATGCACCCCTCCCTCATGGACGAGGGCAGGACTCCACATTCCTTGGCTTTGAGATAAACCTCTAGCAGTTGCTGGGAAATATCTACTGTATATGTACTGTGAAATTCTGCTGAGAAGCCATCACTTCTAGGTAATTTCCCTTCCGGGTGGGTATTTAGTGCCAATCTGATCTCTTATAGCATGATATCTGCATCTAGGTCTCTCGTCATCCCTTCCTCTGTCGTGGAAGGTCTAAATTTGCAACAAATTCCTACCTTCAAACCTCAATTCAAAACTCTACCTTAGTTAATAGTAAAATAAGTTCCAGAAATAAAACACGTTTATTAGTTAAGACCATTACCATATTTACACATTGTCCATTATTTAAATAAGGCTTTCTCGACAAAGCTATATTGTCACTTTTTTAAAATGGGTACAAACAAAAATAAATTACTAGCTTGTTTACAGTCTGGACAAAACATTACTCTGTCAGCATTTCTTCCTATTTTAAACAGATACAACACTATGGAAATAATGTAAATAGCTGCATGCTTTAGTTCAAACAGCATAATCTAATAAGTTATCAAACTTCAGTTGACAACCCTGTACCTTGCACACAATGATTACAATCTGCATACATCAATATAGGTCTATCTTATACTGCGCCATCATTGGAGGCTCACCACTACCCTAAAATCGGGCAATATCTTGTCTGGCCACTGCAAGTGCCACTTTGCTAAATATTCTGGCATACTTAAACCTCCCCCTCCCCCGCATCTCCCCCCTGAATGCCACTGGAGGGCTGTCAAGGCTCCCGCCACGAATCTTATCTTCAAGATCTCAGAGATGCGCTGGCCCACTCTTTGCCAGTAGGCATGTATTTCCGGGCACTCCCACTGGGTATGTACTAGTGTCCCTCATAGCCCAAAGCACCTCAAACATCTATCACTCTCAGTCTTTACCAAGTGAAAGTCTCATTCTTGTGTAGTGTAGTTCTTTGAGTTGTACCTTTCTAAAGCTAGCCTTCAAGGCTAACTCTCTTCAGTGGTGGCAGGTCTTCCCCCAGTCATCTGCCGAATGTTCCAAGGTTGCACTACCATGTGCTACACAGTCTGTTGAGTGGCAACCGTCTGTGGTTCTGCAGTGTTTCGTGAATCAATGAGATAGCATGTTTTTTTTTTTGGGGGGGGGAGGGGACGGGCGGAGGTAGCTGATATTCGTATAACGTTTCCTCTGCCCAGTCTCGCAACTCCTCCTTATAGTTTGACAGCGCCTGTTGTAACTGTCCGTATTGATAGTATTGACTGTCTGCCATTTTGTATTTGGCCTGTAGCTCCTCGAAGGAGTGGATGCCCTGAGCACTCAATATGAACCCCTATTTTGTTAGCCCCATTAGGTCTCATTGTCTCCTTGTAGGAGGCTGGCCTGGTTTGTAGTGGGTACCAAGGGGTACTTATTCTCTGCACCAGGTCAAGTTATCCCTTATTAGTGTAGAAGAGGTGTCTAGCAGTTTAGGCTGATAGAAAAGGGTAGCTTAGCAGAGCAGCTTAGGCTGAACTAGGAGGCGTGTAAAGCTCCTACTATACCACTGGTGTCATATGCACAATATCATAAGAAAACATAATACACAGATATACTAAAAATAAAGGTACTTTATTTTTATGACAATATGCCAAAAGTATC
Organism: Pleurodeles waltl; assembly: GCF_031143425.1. Lineage (NCBI taxonomy): Eukaryota > Metazoa > Chordata > Amphibia > Caudata > Salamandridae > Pleurodeles > Pleurodeles waltl. Next base: position 1,029,484,382 of record NC_090440.1, read on the forward strand.
TCAGTGAGTACCCTCAGTATGAGGATAGCAAATATACACAAGATATATGTACACAATACCAAAATTATGCAATAATAGCAATAGAAAGCAATGCAAGCAATGTACAGTCACAACAGATTGCAATGAGAGCACATAGGTATAGGGGCAACACAAACCATATACTCTAGAAGTGGAATGCGAACCACAAATGGACCCCAAACCTATGTGAGCTTGTAGAGGGTCGCTGGGACTGTAAGAAAACAGTGAGGGTTAGAAAAATAGCCCACCCCAAGACCCTGAAAAGTGGGTGCAAAGTGCACCTAAGTTCCCCAGAGAGCACAGAAGTCGTGATAGGGGAATTCTGCAAGGAAGACCAACACCAGCAATGCAACAACGATGGATTTCCAGATGAGAGTACCTGTGGAACAAAGGGACCAAGTCCAAGAGTCACACTCAGGTCGTGAGTGGGCAGATGCCCAAGAAATGGCAGCTGAGGGTGCAAAGAAGCTGCCACCGGATGGTAGAAGCTGTGGATTCTGCAAGAACGAAGAGGACTAGGAACTTCCCCTTTGGATGATGGATGTCCCACGTCGTGAAGAAGCTTGCAGAGGTGTTTCTGTGCATAAAGACCGCAAACAAGCATTGCTAGCTACAAGGGTTGTGGTTAGGGTTTTTGGATGCTGCTGTGGCCCAGGAGGGACCAGGATGTCGCCAATTGCGTGAAGAGACAGAGGGGGCGTCCAGCAAGACAAAGAGCCCACTCAGAAGCAAGCAGCACCCGCAGAAGTGCTGGAACAGGCACTACGAAGAAGAGTGAACCGGAGCTCACCCGAAGTCACAAAAGAAGGTCCCACGATGACGGAGGACAACTCAGGAGGTCGTGCACTGCAGGTTAGAGTGTCGGGGACCCAGGCTTGGCTGTGCACATAGGAAATCCTGCAAGAGTGCACAGGAGCCGGAGCAGCTGCAAATCACGCGGTACCCAGCAATGCAGTCTAGCGTGGTGAGGCAAGGACTTACCTCCACCAAACTTGGACTGAAGAGTCACTGGACTGTGGGAGTCACTTGGACAGAGTTGCTGAGTTCCAGGCACCATGCTCGTCGTGCTGAGAGGGGACCCAGAGGACCGGTGATGCAGTCTTTTGGTGCCTGCGGTTGCATGGGGAAGATTCCGTCGACCCACGGGAGATTTCTTCGGAGCTTTTAGTGTAGAGAGGAGGCAGACTACCCCCACAGCATGCACCACCAGGAAAACAGTCGAGAAGGCGGCCGGATCAGCGATACAAGGTTGCCTTAGTCGTCTTTGCTACTTTGATGCAGTTTTGCAGGCGTCCAGAGCAGTCAGCGGTCGATTCCTTGGCAGAAGGTGAAGAGAGAGATGCAGAGGAACTCTGATGAGCTCTTGCATTCGTTATCTAAAGAATTCCCCAAAGCAGAGACCCTAAATAGCCAGAAAAGGAGGTTTGGCTACTTAGGAAGCCCATCATAGCATTTCCAGAGGCTTGGGGAGGCTACTCCTCCCCAGCCCTGACACCTTTTTCCAAAGGGAGAGGGTGTAACACCCTCTCTCTGAGGAAGTCCTTTGTTCTGCCTTCCTGGGCCAAGCCTGGCTGGACCCCAGGAGGGCAGAAACCTGTCTGAGGGGTTGGCAGCAGCAGCAGCTGCAGTGAAACCCCAGGAAAGGTAGTTTGGCAGTACCCGGGTCTGTGCTAGAGACTCGGGGGATCATGAAATTGTCTCCCCAATGCCAGAATGGCATTGGGGTGACAATTCCATGATCTTAGACATGTTACATGGCCATGTTCAGAGTTACCATTGTGACGCTATACATATGTGGTGACATATGCATAGTGCGCGGGTGTAATGGTGTCCCCGCGCTCCCAAAGTCCGGGGAATTTGCCCTGAACAATGTGGGGGCACCTTGGCTAACGCCAGGGTGCCCACACACTAAGTAACTTAGCACCCAACCTTTACCAGGTAAAGGTTAGACATGTAGGTGACTTATAAGTTACTTAAGTGCAGTGGTAATTGGCTGTGAAATAACGTGGACGTTATTTCACTCAGGCTGCAATGGCAGGCCTGTGTAAGAATTGTCAGAGCTCCCTATGGGTGGCAAAAGAAATGCTGCAGCCCATAGGGATCTCCTGGAACCCCAATACCCTGGGTACCTCAGTACCATATACTAGGGAATTATAGGGGTGTTCCAGTATGCCAATGTGAATTGGTGAAATTGGTCACTAGCCTGTTAGTGACAATTTGTACAGAGAGAGCATAACCACTGAGGTTCTGGTTAGCAGAGCCTCAGTGAGACAGTTAGGCATCACACAGGGAACACATATATAGGTCACAAACTTATGAGCACTGGGGTCCTGGCTAGCAGGGTCCCAGTGACACATAACAAACATACTGAAAACATAGGGTTTTCTCTATGAGCAATGGGCCCTGGCTGGCAGGATCCTAGTGAGACAGTGAAAACACCCTGACATACACTCACAAACAGGCCAAAAGTGGGGTTAACAAGGCTAGAAAGAGGCTACTTTCTCACACTCCTGCCTTCCGGAGTCTTCTGTTCTGTCGGATATGCCACAAGGGGGCATATCCGACAGAACCCCAATCACCTTGTCTGTAATTTCCAAATGTATATCGCTGTCTTGGTCATGGGGGGGCACAGAACTAGGGTCCACTACATAGTTTTGCAAACGTACCACTTTGGCTCCATCTCCCTTCTGCTGCCCATCACTGAGGGCTCCTGTGACAGTGAAAAGTCCTGCTGTTTATTACACGGAGCTACGTCATCCAGTAGTAAAGGCAAAGATTGGGGGGGGGCAACCCCTCTTCATACTGGTTTTTAGTCAGTGAGTGTAGGGCTATGTTAAGGGCACCATGTTCCACAGGACTAACTGTTCTCCCCTGTGACCATGTATACTGCCCTGAAAAGCCCCTGTGGAATGCTGTTTGGAGAATTCTGAAGCATGTGCAGGAACCTGGGTTGCACTATAATTTTGTACAGGGTTGCTCTGCCCATTAGGGACAACAAGAGCCTCCTCCAGTGCCCAACACTCTGTTAAAAGAATTTGAGTATGCGACCAAGGTTGTGCCTGTGGAAGTCGTCTGAGTCTAGGGTAATGTACACCTCCAAGGTATTGAAAGCCATCGGTGGTCAGTCGAAGAGGATAAGGCAACTGCTCCCTAGGGGACCAACTGCCTAGGAGGAATGCCATTGATTTATGCCAGATTATTTTGACCCCCGGAATATCACCCGAAGGTATCCACAATCTCAGGTGCCCTTGGTATGGACATGTGGGAATCTGCCAAGAACAGTAAAATGCAATCTGCATAAAGGGAGATGATATCTTCCCAGTCAGTGCCCCATCGTAGGCCTCTAATTTGGGAGCTCCACTCTCACCCAGCATACCAATGGAACAAGAACAAGTATCAACAGTAGGGGAGGAGACTGGGCATCCCTGCCTCGTCTCTCTACTCAGTCAGAATACCCCTCACAATGTTTTGTTAACCCTGACCGTCACCACCGGCTCCATATAAAATATGCATTCCTCTGGGGTAAGACCGGGCCCAAACCACATCCTACTGTGGACATGACAGAGGTATTCCCAATTTACAGAGTCAAGAGCATTCTCGGTATCTAGGACCAACAAGAACCCAGGGTCCCTAAGGGTGTTACTCCGTGGCAGGCATTCATACAGCTTTTGGAGGTTGTGTCAGGACTTAAATGAACGGAGGAGCTCTCAAACCCTCCCTTGGCTCTGGGATCACTATAAAGTGCTAGGGCTTGATCACATGACCATGGCTAGCAACTTCTCCACCAGTAATGGGATCACTGCTAGGTCCTTAGGGCTTAGTCAAATGACAAAAACCTTTGACTCCTGACCTCTCCCCAGTACATAAACCAGTTCCTCCGGGCACCCAGCCTAGGTGTCCAGGTAAAGCTTAAGGGCATCACTCCTCTTTAGGCATGTTTGGGCCTTAAAAGAGCAATGGAAGGAGACTCTGTCTCTACAACCCATAACTTTTGAGAAAGCCCTCACCATTTAATTGCCTACATTCCAGTGCGGACTAATCTCTCACTCTTAGGATATGGGACTTCATCCACGGAACACAGTTTTATAAGCTTTATTGCATACCTATAGCAGAATCTTGATTTAAGGGCTTTTAGATCATAAGTATAATTCAGTACCAGTACTGGTATTACAGCTCCTTAGTATTACTCAACACTAGTTTCTCTGGGTATTTAGCACTTTTCTTGGACGCCAGGGATTATCACTCCTCATCTGAGAATTTGTGAATTGTTATTGCATACATTTTACTCCCTTTATGGCGGTTGCAAATAAAATTATTCTGGAATATGCTTGAACTACAAAGCAGACATCACTGTGTCCTTCTAAATATCAGTAACTTGGTATCCAAAAACCTGCCTAGACTACATATTTAAACTTTCACACTCACTAAAATAAACAGCACCTTATACATGACAATAGTATTAACAGAGTGAAGCGATTGAGCACATGGAAGTAAAATTATCTAACAAATCTGAGTAATACTGCAACCATATTGAGAATAATTTCAGTCTAGCATGACTAATGATAACCCTTATGTTTAACTACTTCACTAACACTGTGCTGCCAAGGAGTAAAGCACTACCCATCTGAAAGCACTTCAGAACCTCGTTCGGGAAGTATTAAATTAATTTGCATATCATTTCTGGGGTAAACTCACTTCTAGCACAGAGTGGTAACTACAGCTGTGCCCAAATTTCAGCAATTATCGATTCTAGGTGACCACAGACTTCACTGTGATTGCCATCACAGGGTGTTGCACAATACCAGCACCGCCTTCTATGGGATACTCGCTTCTCAGGCCTCTTCTACTAGGAGTCCATGTTCGTTAACACACCAGAATTAGGTGGTTGGCTACTCATTATGCTCTACACCTGCTTTGTGGGTGGTGAAGTAGAGGACTGTGTTCTTAACCCATACCTGCAGATCTAGACCCATTCAGAAGCTCCCTATCCCTACCCCTATCATGCAAAAAATAAAAGCAGTTCAAGATAAACCCTCAAACATTTGGTTTACACTTCTATACCACCACAACGTAAGTAGAGCCGATGCAATTTTAACCTGCATGACAATCTCTTCTGCCCATCATTTATTACACTGTCAAGTACTGCGTTCTGAAACAAGGGAAAAGCACCTATCTGGTCAATCACGCACAACCAAAAACAATGCCACATAGGCTCAAAATAAAAACATCACTCTTTCAGCTACACACCCTGCGCGATTTAGCATGTTACCTCTGTGTGAGTGCTTCACTGCCCCACATAGCGGTTGTAAGCACACTATAAATGCTATATGTTAATAATACCTAAAGATCAACCCGGGCTCAATGTTTCACCAGGAAAGAATCATTTTATGAGAATGAATACGGTTTTAGGTCTGAGTAGAGACGCTTTCTCTAACTTCCAAAATGTAAGTGATACATAAAGAGCATTCAGGAAGGGGCGCTCAGATTTGACTTGATCAGTTTTACATTTTGCAATAATGAGGGAGTTGAAAACGTAAGCTGTCTCTGCATCGCACTGCAGAATTTTTCACTCACACAAATGTTGACCTCCCCTGTCCTCGTAACTTAAGCAAGCATCCACAGCAAGACCACAACAGCAACTACTTTTGACATCACAGGAGGAACCACAAGTATAAGGACAGTTGCAGAGACCACAGACGCTGCAAGAGCAATGATCACAGCTGCCACCATGTAAGGGGCAACAGGAGTAATAATAAGTGCCTGCATAGAACAGCGGCAAGCGCAGCTGTAATCACTGCCGGGATGACAGGAGTGACCACTGATACCAGCTGCCAGCAAAGGCAGGTGCAACACCAGTGATAACAGTTTTAACCACAGTGAGAAAAACAGCAACAACAGATACCACAACAACAGGAACTACAGTCAGGACAAAAGCTGCCACCATAGAAGTAACAAGCGAGGTCTCGTCACTATGCACAAGCAATACCACAATAGCAACAACAACTGTAACAATTTCAAGCTCAGGACGGAACATAACAGTGATGACACCTGCTATCACAAATGTAACATAGTCCTGGCCACATTAGTATCAAAGCTGAAATCACACCAGGGGCAACAGTAGCAACCACAGCTTAAACTACTGCGTAACACCTCAGCTACCACTATGGCAGGTACAACAGATGCCTTCACAGAATGGATAACATCGGCATCCAATGCTGTAACAGCCGGGTCCACAGTAGTGATCACAGCTGCTACCAAGACAGGGAAAACTGCAGTAGCAACAGCTGCCAGCACGCAAGGACTTTATCGCAGAAACATCAAGGTGATGGCAGGAATGCCTGAAATTCTCTCAGCCACCGGCAATCATCCATGGGCCACATTGCAGACAATATTTTTTCATTCACTGTGCCATTCTAGAAAAAGACCCGCCTTAGGCAAATGAGTCTTAGCTCTGTTTTCCAAAGCACAATCCAGCCCCAACTGCCAGGCCAGGTCCTCTCCAGATGGAATACAAACAGCCCTAGACATCTGTCTCACCAGTGAGGTACACTTTATGTACTATGGCATGCCCGGCCATACCTGTTGCACTTACGGCATCTACTGCAAAAACAGGGTGATGGAAACAATGGACTGGGATGCGGGCACTAGTACCTACCAGTGGCTGAGATTAATTCAAGCATTCCATCCTTCAATTTTCATTGCGATGCACAACGTGCCACAGGTGTTCCCCCAGATGTGGGTCCCATGTTCACTGTGGCAAAGGAAACAGGCTGCACCTGACTGTAGAGGCCCAAATAAACGAAAACTGGCCTTGGGTTGCCGGTATTCAAATTCTGAGAGGAGCTGGCTTGGCAGTTCAGACTGGACTGTTATTATTCAAAGTTCTTCTCCAAATGTTCTCTGAACCCATTTCACAGACCTAAAAAGGAGCTAAAATCTTGAATTTGAAGCCTGTTAAATTGTAAATACATCACTAGGATTAAAGCATACCCCTTTGAGTTTACCAAGCTTTACCCAGAAGCCATGGAGAATTTATGGAGCAAATAAAAATTCATATGTGCCTAGCTATCAAAAGGCACCTTCTCTCTCTGGTGACTTTGTTAATTCTTTTCTGTGCAAACCTTTGGTGAATACAGCTTTGAGGCCACAACTGGCTCAAAGGATTGAGCTATATTAAAAACATCTAAGTCTTGTTCACCAAGGCCACCCACTAAAGGTATAGAAAATATACGTACTCATAGGTGAGTTTAATTTTGCCTCATTCCACTAGAAATATTCACAAATACATATCTTTATGTCATTTTTAGCAAAAGATAACTTTAGTTTCCATAGAAGTATAAATGAATGTTAGGCCTATCTGACTTTAAATGAAGACAGTACATGATACTTTTTAAGTTCAGAGTACTTGCAAAAGACCATGCCAGCTTTCCAAGATCTTACAGTGTGTTCAAAGCCAGCGCACTACTGTCTCTCGGTAAGCTTTGTCACTCAGATGCTTGCTTCTTATTTCATGACTTGCCTTTTCTATGTTGCATATGTCTATCCCAGGAACATGTCTTCTTCATTTGTGTCCTTTCACAGTTCACTTTAAGAAAACTCTTTTTTTCTTTTTGCTTAAGCACTTGCAAGAGCATGTTTTCCAGCTGTCTCCGTCATGTGCCTCTCTGTGTTGCTCTTCCATCAGCTTGTCTCCCTCCCTCCCCAACACTGCTCACTCGTTTCCTTTTGATTAAGCACTCAATGAGAGCTTGTGGTTTACTGTTTTCTCTCTTCCATGCTTCTCTGCCCTTCCTGCTGGTGTTCCTCTCTCATTAATGTGTTTCCCTCCCCCTTGCACCTCTCTCTCATGTCCGTGAGCTTCTCTATCCCACCAATGCTGGTTTATCACCCAGGTGCTCCTCTGGTGTTCTCTGTATCTCTATCTTGTGCTTCTCTCTAGCCCCCTTACCACCACCCTTTTTTGGGCTTTCTACCCACCACCCGCTCATCTTTCATCACCACCAACATCTGGAGTCTGCGTGGCGAATGTGTGAGTAAGTCAACTGGCACAACCATCATTGTACTTTTTTTTTTAATGATGCTGTACAGTTCTACCACAGACAATTGGCAAAGTCAATAGGCCTCAAAGGCAAGACCTACTACTTTGCCATCGCTTGTATTTAAATGGAAAAATAGTGCCCACCTGGCGCTCCATCACTCTTCCTCCCCACCATGTATGTAAGCAATTCTCACTGCATAAGCATGCTCAAATTATCATCTAATTTTACATTACAATTTTCAAGGTAATTAAGCTGCATCCTTTGAAAATAAACGTTCAACAGTATGAGGGTTTATTATAAGGTTTTCCTGTACAAGGGAGATTCATTTCGTAAAGATTTTGATTTCCAATTTTATTGCTACTCTTACAAAACAAAAAGGTGGAAAACAAAAGCCCTTCATGCCACAGCTTTCAATGACACATACAACTTTTCGTTAAAAAATGCCCAAAACAAGGAACGCAAACGTTAAATATTCCATGTAGATTAAATAGTATAACGATGGCTACATGCCAATGTCAGTGCTCCATAATGCAGTGACATCAATGCAGCCATGATTAGTGATTCGGTGGCACCATCTATCCATCCTCACTCATTTAGCCCCTACTCATATAAAATCATCACCGTTCACTTCCCCCAACCCATGCTTACCATCATTCACCCCTTCACACATTCACCGCCACTTTGGGACGCTCTATAATTCAATCACTTTCTTCAGCAAAATTTACATGGAGGCATGTATCATAGGAAAGAAAATAACAGACGCAAATTAATGTAGGTTCCCCTGTCCGTTAAAGAATGGAGTGCAAGTAACTAAGTGTACAGTATCCTCTATATTTTTTCAAGATGCAACTACTGCATAGAGAAAATATGGCTATGTTTTATTTGCCATCATAGGTTATTTTGTTGATAAAAGAGGTACCTTCAAGTTGCAAAATAGAGCATCATACTTGCAATATTTTAGCAGATTAAAAATATGGCTTACTTGTCAGGGTTCTTCACTCTAAATGTTGCATTGATAGCTTTTAACCTTGAATCTGCCTGGAAAACAAACGACCAAGTTAATTTCAAATACTAAAGAAACATTTGCTTTTATGGTATTATGAAAATTAGTAATGATGTGCGGCTTGGTAATTAAAACAATTCTGTGAACTCCAGTAAACTTTAAAACTAGGAAAACATTGCAAGCTGTTCTCTATTGTCCCCACCCCTCACCCCATTTAGAAATAACTTTTGCCTTTATGCCTTAAGAACTGGCCTGCATACACTTCTGCAAACGGACACCATTCACAAACCATATTTCATTGTATACAACTTAATCCTCGATCGCTGCCCTTGCACATTCAACAAAGCCAAAACCTCTTAGCTCCTATGTCTGCTTCCAGCTACGGCAGCTACCCAGAATCTTGTTTTGCCCACAGTCACCTTTGGTACTACAGTATATACCTAAAAAATCAAAATGCTCCTCGATTCACTCCCTATTCAGGAGGCAATGGAGCACACAGTGACTACTGAGACATTTTGCCTCTGCTGTCACCGGGCCTGTCTTACTATGGATATGCAAACTGTGCCAGGTATAACCATTTCCGTGCTTGACTTTCAGTAGTAGCGACGGCGAGCAGTCAGAGGCTTCTCTAGGAGGTTAGCGTGTAGGTACTGAGAAATTAATATCACCGGCTCACCCAGCAGCGCAATAAGATCAATGTCCAGACCAGGGCTTCTCTTTGTAGAACAAAATACTTTACTACACAGAATTCCACTACGTATATAATGCATGAATACCCAGTTCATGGGTGAGTCTTTGTGCTTTCAGGGACCTCTGCCAACTAATTCAATTACCCTGTGCGACATCACACTCCGGCTGCTTAGTATTCCCTGGGTACTCTGCATAGTACTCCCCCCCTCTGTTTAAGAGATCACAACAGCAAACCACAATGTATCTTAGGGTCCCACCTTTATACCGATTTCAGAGATTAGGGATGTGTATTCAAGATCTGCTTCTTTGAAACAGGTTTGGGTCGGTTCCCCTTTCATGTGTCCTGGCCACTTCACCTTTAAGGACTGGTCTTTGTCTGCTATGACACTCTGTCCAGCAGAACCGTCTTCAGATGGAGTGGATCACAGATGTACAAAGCAGTATGAGCAGGCTGCTCCCTGCTATTTACAAATTCTTCACAGACATCAATCACAAAGAGAGACTATAATATGTGCACCTTCAAAGAATCCTTTCCCTAATAACAGATACTGCATTTCTCACCCTGTACCCCCTGCCATCACTTAATAGCAGCTACAATCAGAGCCATTTACAGCCCAATGCATCAGGAAGATCCTGGCACTTCTAAAGAAAGCTTGTCTCCTCTTTCCTCCCCATACTGTCTGGTGTTCCCCCTTCATCTAGCTGATGGCAGCAAAAAACGTATACTGTCTGGGGAAAGCAATCTCTACTCTCAATTTAGTCTGTGTGCCTCCAAAATGGAACCCATAAGCTTGTGTCATTGATGCACAGCACACTATCAGTCCTAGCACATACGCACAATACATTGGATGTTGGCATTCAGGATTCTGGACTCAAAGTGTGCAGCAGAACTTTAGATGAATGGGCACATTCATGTTTCATAGGTAAAAAGCCTATCACTATAATTAACTAAGCATGTCATTCTGCCACCACTGCGCTCCACACACCAAACCCATGGCAGGGTTGGCAGTACTCTGTCACTAGAAGGGTGTGTTTAGTGCACCCCTCCCAGTTCAGAACTAAGTCCCAAACTGATCATTGTAAAACACCGGGCTTAGATCAATGCGCTCTTCTACCTCAGGTCGGGTAACACGTCAACTTCTGGAGTAACTGGCTGAGCAAGCTTTTAATTCACCAACCAAGCTGGCAGACCAGACACTATGTCAATCAATCTATTTTATGAAGCATGTTTATGAAACACATGCCTAGCTTTGTAAAGCAATGCCATATTCTACACTCGGGCAGCTTTTTGCCTTACAAGAACCTACACAATAAATGCTTTATGTAGGTGCGTGGAGTGGACCATGTGCCAGGTGTTGGCTATGGGTATATGCCTAAGAAAGGCGATAGTGGAGACTCCCTTGTGGTTAGAGTGCAGCCATGGGTAGATAGTTAGGGTCCTTTAAGCTTTAAGGTAACAGGTCTTGATGCTTTTAACAATCCAACTGGCAATACCTGCCTTAAACATGGTGTGTCCTTTGAGGCTGTGCAAAGGACACCAAAGAGGTGTGGTGGTTTTACAGAAGGATTCGGTCCTACCTATATAATAAATAAACAAAACTGCGCTTGATGACAAGTGTATGAAGTACTCTCACAGTTACCGTGTCAGGCTATGGAAAGAAGACGGGGAGCTCAATTGTTTGGTTAAGGTGGAGAACGGCGTCAAACTTAGGAAGGAACTTGGGGTTGGTCCTAAAACCAGCCTGTCATTAAGGATCTGAAAATAAGGTTCCTGTAGTGTGAGGTGTAGTTCACTAATATGCCTAAGTTATAGCAACCAGGAAGGCAACCTTCCAGGAGAGAAATCCCAAAGTGCAAGAATGAAACAGTTTGAAGGGAAGTCCCATTAGTCAGGTGAGGACAATATTCAGGTTCCAGACTGGGGCAGGTGGCACTCTAGGTGTGAAAACAAGTTTAAGGCCCTCAATATAGGCCTTAATAATAAGAATTATAAAGAATGATGAGTGTTCCCTGTTCTGCATGTCTGTGGCGAAATCAGGTAGGTGCAGCCAAATCCTGGTGTAGGCTAATCCTGACTACAGATGTAGGCAGTAACAAAGTGGCGTCTAGTGCTGTAGGCGTGAGAAGATTTACGTGGCAATTTAGCAGTATAGCAGTTGTGTATGTTAGGTCTACTTGCTACCTTCAGTATTTCCATGCACTCATGAGGTAAGTTAAGGTAGCCAAACTCTAGGACCTCAAGCGCCAGATTACTAGGTTGGGCTGCCTAGGGTCACAGTGTCTGACTTTGCTTTTTTTTGTGTAAGATGTTCTGGCCTGGTGGGGAGCTTCTTAGGTTGGGTTGGGGAGGGGGGGGGATATTTCTATAAGTGTCCAGAACCATAGCTGTTGGGTTGTCTCTCACACCTGAAAGCAGCAGTGGCGTATGCATGGGAAAACCAACACGAACCCCTAGAGGGGCACTGCTTGGCTTCAACATTCAGTCGCTTTTCTTTCTTTGAAGAGATTTGGTTGTTGCCAATACTCGTGCATCTCAGTGTGGTCTTGAGATGAGGTCCTGGGTAGATAGAAGTAGATGGAGTGCTCTTGGGTGCCCCTTCTTCCTCCTGGACTTCTTTTTCATCGGCCTCCAATGAGTTCGATCCAATGATTTTGCAGCTGGGTTGGTGGGGCGAAACGTCAGGTGACTCATTAAAGTCCCCTTCTTCAATACCGAGTGGGTCTGCCTCAGGGACAATGTCCGGTGTCTCCAAGAATGATCTGATCAGGCTGAGATGGGTTGTGGTGAGAGACAATCTCCTGGGAACCTTGATGAAAGTGTAACTACAGGCAACATTCCCCTCCATCCCAGGGTTGAGACCAACCAGTCCAACTCTAGGATACTAGCCAATGATGCAGCACCCACCTAACTAAACTTTATCCTTAGGTACTTTGTTGTGTGTTTGGTGAATGCAGAAGGATCACAGGTCATCATCATTCCCATAGGTTTTACACAAAGGGGAGCAACCACATAGCATTAAACACTTGAACAGCTGTAATCACATAATACAAACGTCTTGACAAAGACTGCTGCCCTACTAGGTACGTAAAATAATGGCCAAAACATGTTCATGGTATTTGATGACCTGGTAAAAACCCACTTCCATTGATATACACCACAAGGGGATCCTCCTTTTTAATCAATCCAAGGCACCCTAGAATAAATATATTAAGTCAATAGTCCTAGACTGTTTTAACCAAAAAACACTACAGCTCAGACATAAGAAACTTCTCTACAAAAATGCCCTGGCTCCCACACTCTGAGGAAGAGCCCACCCAGACCACTAATGGCCCAAGTGTGGAAAGCTCAATAATAAAGCATGCCACAAACAGTGGGTGAGGGCCTTCTATCTTCCAGAAGCATATCTCCCACAAGAATGTTATGACGCAGGATTTGCAAAAAATTCGCCTTACTCTTACTTCTTTATTATGATGTTTAACTGTTGAGGGGGAACAGAAGAATAGGACTTTAACACTTATCCCCCCCTTTCAGGTGGATGCGACTGAAAACTTTGAAAGCCAAAATTCTCTCACTGACTGCCTCATGGTCTTTCTGATGCATAGCTGTGTGTAACCTGCTCTTCACCCACTGCTTCAATGTGTGTTCTCTCTAGGTCTATTTGTCTCATAGCTTTGAGTATTTTATAAAATCTGTATTCTTTGCCATCTCTGCCTCAACAGCGCTCTCAGATTCCAAAGCTTCAGAGGCTTACATTTATGTTTCAGAGTTGACAACTCTTCAGCCACTTTATAGCCTCACTCGTACTTCTCAATAATACTCTGAAGAAGTGTCATTATGCTTATGTTTATTCAGACCTGCGTTGTTTGTTTTTAACTCAGAAGAATGTGGTTTATCACCTTTCTCAACAACTGATGATTTTGATGCAGTGCATGACTTATCAACCCTTTTGGCAGCTGCTGCTATCGTTATCTTCAAAGAATTGCCTACTGAGTTTGAAACCAGCGTTTCCAGCTCTTAAAGACTCTTCGTTTAAGATACTAGAAGCTTAGCATCTTTAAATGTTTTTTCTGGGAGTGACTCTTTGAACAGTATTTGTTGAGCGGAAGCTTCTTCCAAGTGTGAGTCATTAACTGCTGCGCGGGAGCCTTTTCTGTGACTTCAACATAATATCCTCTTCAGAAAAGATGATCTATGTAGAGGGACCTTATTTCTTTGTTTAGGAAAAGTCAATGTGCCACAATATTTTCATTTTAGACCAATGTGCCAGTATTATTTTGCCATGTTCTTCAAAGGCTTAGCTCTGGGCTGAAATAAAGATCCAGGGTTTTCAGGTTACGGCAATGGATTAAGGAAAGTTTATGTTTCACAAAAGGGGTCAGAAGCATACATGCGAAGGACATCTACCAGAAAGAAATTAGTACATAATGCAAAGAAAAAAGGGCTATTGCCTTTCAATTCAGTAGATTTCCATTTTATATACAAAATGCTGTACCTTAATTTGGAACCCTGTCTCGTTAACAGCTTCCTTCCATCCACTTTCCTGCAATAAAGGAAAAAAATATATTGTGATTTCATACCCTGTCACAGATATATATCTTGAGCTCTTTTCTGTTACTTCCACAAATCCAAGCCCAATACCCACGATGCACATTGGAGCGAGAGGGGTCGATGTTCATTCAAATTTAGTACGTTTTTCCTCTTTGTAGTGGGACAGCCAGTGGGTGTTGCTTTTAACAGAGTTTAGAAATGGATTACTGCAAAGTTCAATCGGTCTTCAAATTAAATCATTTAGTAATCAGGTTGCTTTCGAAATTGGGTTTTATGCACGGTAGTCCTTCGAACAGCCAATAGAGAGACATGTAAAACAAGAATAAAAGGTAACATTTCAAAAGACAAAAGGGAGAATGTTAATTATAAATCCAGGTCAGCATGAACTGCATTCAGACTTAATAACTACCAGTCTGTAAGAAGCTACATAAACCAGTAAAATCCCATCAAAATAAAGCAAAATTACTCAATGATAATCTAAAACTCATTAAAGCCTAGGAACAGCGACTATCACAAAAAAATGGAAAACAGCAATCATCACGTTTGTAAAGGTGTGTAAAATGGCAGTTGTGTCCCTTCCAGAATAATTGTGAAATTTCAAAAAATTCTGTCTGCACTGATTTTATTTTTATTTTTCAGCGGTTTATACTGATGCGCTTACAAATAATAAGCAATCAGGCAATACAGCCTTCATTAAAAACAACCCCAAATAATATCCCTGTTCCTTCCACCCATAATCCCACCCCCACACAAGAGCAGTTGTACAATTAACAATAATACATTACATATTATCTAGAGCTTCCGAGGATCCAAATCGAAGTCAGAAGTGCAGGATCGAGCAGATCCAGGGCTCTTATTGTTTGTGGGCATATCTTACCCTTGAATCCCGCTTTTAAGTTTGAAAGGACAGGGCCCCACTGTTTTTTATAGATATCAGGTTTATAGACCAAGTCATATGCTGTTTTCTCAGGTTCCAACAGGTTCTAGAGCTTGTGGGGCCAAAGTTCGTAGGTGAGGGCTGTTGGTTTCCTCACAGAAGAAAGAATGGTGTGATTGCAGCAAGAAGGAGATGGGATATTATTTTGCCTGAATTGGAACTGAGTGGATAGAATTACTCTGAGAGTCTGCCAAGGAGGGTGAACTCCAGGAGCTTGTTTAGTTCTTGACCATCGATCTGGGAGAGTAAAATAAAAATAGCATCCCAAAAGTCTCCCAGTCGGGGGCATGACCACAGGATGTGCATGAGGGAGCCTCTGCCTCTGCATCCACATCAGCAAGACTCAGGCTAGGTGCAATTGATAATGTTAAGAAAGGTGCCTACAAAAGTTTTTATAGAGGATCTGCCTGCCTTAAACGTGGCGAGCAAACCTATTAGTGCAATGGAACACCTACTGCCACTGATACACACTGAATGTACTGTTAAGATCTTTCTCCCAGTGTATTTGAAAAGATGATTTACTAGCCAAATGCCATGGTTTTCAGTATGCTGTAAATGCTAGAGACCGAGGGCCTGGTTTAGAGTTTGGCAGAGGGGTTACTGCGTCACAAACGGGAAGGCGATCCTGTCCGCCGTATTACAAGTTCCATAGGTTATAATGGAAATGTAATACGGCAGACGGAATATCAGTCCGTTTGTGACGGAGTAACCTTCTCCACCAAACTCCAAATCAGGCCTCAAGCATGTGAAAGAGGAGAGGCGCTGAAGGAATTTCTCATAAGTGGTAGCCAATCTAATGGTGTGTTCTTTACCGCCACGATATGCAAACCAGTGTCGAACCTGGAGGCAAGGAGAGCACCCTGCCTTGGGAATCCCATATTCATGTTTGATCTCCACAAAGCTTTTCAATTGGCCGTCGGATTTGTAGCCCCAAAGGTGAAAGCAAACGCTCTCCCTCAAGCCCTAGAAGGCCCATGTTGCAAGGCCCAGTGAAAACTTTGAATTGTCTATGTTGATGTGAACAGAGGGAAAAAAGGTGAGGCCCAGTTTAGTTTAGTGGCAGTAGAGTCTCAAACTTCTAGTGTCACTCTATCGATGGGGAGACTTACATAAGCCAGCCTCTCATGTTCTTAGGAACCCAGGGTACCTCAGCACCATTGTTTATCTGTTTCCCCTCTGAGCCATTGAACCATAGAGCGTAATTGAGATGCCTCATAATGATGTGGCAAATATGGGCCTCAGCCCCAGCCCCTCTCTCCCTGGAGTCTTTTGTGCAAGTCTAACCCGCTAAGTGGTTTCCTCCCAACAAAACAAAACCTTCAGATTTCATGAACCAAATTGTGAGTAAAAAAGGGTTGTATAACCATTCCACAGCATTAAGTATATACCGTTGGAGGTATGTGGTTTTAGGGAAATCCTACACAGGACTTTTGGATGTGAAATACAGTTAGTTAACTTTGTGTAGCATTTCAACAAACTTTCAAGGACAATGTGCAGATTCCTAACTTGGATCCTTCTTCAGATGTTGAAGAGACCACTCCACTGAACAGGGGAGGCAGTGAGGGATACGTGGTTACAGTATCCACCAGAAAAGGCATCAGTTAAGGTAAGTAGGTCATTCTCCTTGGGATGGAGACACTACTTATGGTCATCCAGGCTCTGTTTTTTTCATCTTCTCTGTTCTGGCATTCAGGGTCTCAACAAGGTGGTTGGTGACCAGAAGGGCACTCTGCTCGGCAACCTCCAAAGACTTAGGTTCTCCTGACACAGGATCCAAGACCCACTCTGCCCAGCTTGTTGCAGTACCACACGGAGGTCATGATGTCTGTGTAGTCCTTCATTAGCCTCCCTTTGATAGATGGCATGAAGCCTTTCAGGCCAGATGGATTGTCCGAAGCTCTAGAAGTCTGATGTAGTTAGTGATGGAACGCCATAAAAGAACCCCTAGCCCTCTGATCTTTACCTCTCCGAAGGGACTACTTCCCTCCTCTCCCCCCCCAAACCCAGCAATGATGCCTCTGTCACAAATTTAAACTCTGGACAGGGAAAGAAGCATAGCCTGTGGAGAGGGAGGAAATGAAAGACAGGGCATAGTCCCTTTGAATAAAGACCCCCCCTGTCCAATTTGATGATCTCCAGCCAAAGTAGGAAATGCAACAGTCGGCCCTCTATCAGATGGACACACGGTTGTGAGGAAATACCAAAGCAGCTGGCAGCCACGTCAGCACACAAAATATTAGTTGGAGGATTGCTGCATCTGCATGAGTAAGCTGCCCTGGCTGGTGTCACATCCCCTACCTCAAATGGACTGAGAGTACTGCTGTAGCACAAGTTGGGAAGGCAGGCATGTTTTATAATCTACCCCACTGGAACATCCCAGAAGAACGAGTTACTTACCTTCGGTAACGACTTTTCTGGTGGATACATTAGCTACCTGTGGATTCCTCACCTAATGAATACTCCCAAGGCGCCAGCATTCGACGGAAATCTTCTTCCTAGCTTCTGCACGTCGACGAGGACGTCACACTAGCCCACGCAACGCCGTCTGACGTCATACAGGCAATAAGAGGTCCTCGCCGACGTCAGTACCAACATTTTTTTACGTGCATGAGAACAATAACCCAATGCAATGAAAGAGCAAGGCAACATCTCATAACATTGTAAATCACACAACATTGCAATAAAATGGCTGTAGATTTAATATAACTTTTTTTTTTTTTTTTTAAATCAAACAAACAAATATATACTAATCATGTATATACACAAAGATATATATATATATATATATATACATACAAATATACAAAATCTATTGCAGCCTTGAAGACCAAGAGGAGCGCACTCAAGGATTACTTGGTAAGACCAAAAAGGCAACGGGGAGGCGGGTGGTACCGTGAGGAATCCACAGGTAGCTAATGTATCCACCAGAAAAGTCGTTACCGAAGGTAAGTAACTCGTTCTTCTGATGGATACAACTACCTGTGGATTCCTCACCTAATGAATAGAGTCCCAAAGCAGTACCACGCCCGGTGGTGGGTGCCTAAATGGTCAAACCAAGAAATCCTGCAGCACTGACCGTGCAAAATGGCCGTCCCTTCTGACCTCAGAGTCCAAACAGTAATGTTTCGCAAAAGTGTGAAGGGACGACCAAGTTGCGGCCTTGCAGATGTCGACCACAGGAACACCTCTGGCCAAGGCCGAAGTGTCCGACTTAGCTCTGGTGGAATGAGCTCTAATGCCATCAGGAGGATCCTTCTTTGCTAAAGAGTAACAGATTTTAATGCAAAGAACAACCCACCTGGAGAGTGTTCTCTTGTGGACTGCCTTTCCTCTCCTCTTGCCCACGTATCCGATGAATAGCTGATCCTCCAGCCTGAAATCCTTCGTTCTATCAATGAAGAAGCTTAACGCCCTCTTTGGGTCCAAGCGATGTAGTCTCTCTTCCTCCTTAGAAGTATGAGGTGGAGGATAGAACGTGGACAAAGTAATTGTCTGGGCCAAATGGAAAGGTGAAACAACCTTCAGGAGGAAAGCAGCCTTGGTCCTCAACACCACCTTATCCCCATAAAAAGTTGTATAAGGGGGTTTTACCGATAAGGCCTGCAACTCACTCACTCTCCTAGCAGATGTTATAGCCACCAGGAAGACTGTTTTAATAACTAAATACCTTAAGGGGCAAGAATGCATAGGTTCAAAAGGGGACCCCATAAGGAAAGTTAGGACCAAGGACAAATCCCATTGAGGCATAACAAATGGTTTTGGAGGATATTTATTTAGAAGACCTTTCAAGAATCTGAGAACAATAGGGGATTTAAATAACGATGGTTGGTCTGGAAGACAAATGAAGGCTGACAAGGCAGACAAATAACCTTTAATGGTAGCCACTGCACAACCTTTCTGCGCTAGAGACAGAGCAAAAGACAAAACATCTGACAGATGAGCATGTAAGGGATCAATCTGTCTCTCTCCACACCACATAACAAATTTAGACCACCTATTAGCGTAGATAGATTTAGTGGAGTGTCGCCTGGCCGCTAATATAACATCCACTACATCAGGCGGGAGAGAGAAGGAACTCAGGTTGCCCCGTTCAATCTCCAGGCATGTAGGTGCAGACTCTGGAGGTTGGGGTGTAAAACCTTCCCCTGCAACTGCGAGAGGAGGTCTGCCCTGAGAGGGAGACGGAGCGGAGGGCACAGCGAGAGTTGGAGAAGGTCGGAGTACCACACCCTCCTTGGCCAATCCGGAGCTATTAAGATGACTTGGGCCCGGTCTTGGCGAATCTTCCTCAACACTCGAGGAATCAAGGGTATGGGGGGAAACGCGTAAAGCCACTGGTCGCACCAGGTTATCTGAAACGCGTCCCCCAACGCTCCCTGCACCGGATACTGGAGGCTGCAGTATAACGGACAATGCGCGTTCTCTAGAGTGGCAAACAGATCTAGCCGAGGAAACCCCCACATCTGGAAGATTAAACGAACTTGATCTGGATGGAGACGCCACTCGTGGTCGGCCGAGAAATGGCGACTGAGACTGTCCGCACGTACATTCAAGACCCCGGCCAGATGATTTGCTACCAAGCAAATCTGATGGTCCTTTGCCCAGGACCATAGTCGAAGAGCTTCTCTGCAGAGAAGGTACGACCCTACTCCTCCCTGTTTGTTTATGTACCACATCGCGGTAGTATTGTCCGTCAGGATCTGTACCGACTGACCACGAAGGGAAGGGAGGAAGGCCTTGAGAGCCAGACGTACAGCCCGCAACTCCAACAGATTGATATGAAAAATCTGTTCCTCTGGAGACCAAAGCCCTTTGATCTCCAGATCCCCCAGATGAGCTCCCCACCCTAGAGTGGAAGCATCCGTTATGACCGTGGTCACTGGTGGTGACTGCGCGAACGGCTTTCCTTGTGAAAGACTGTTGCCCGCAATCCACCACTTCAAGTCCACAGCAGCATCACTGGAGATCTTGACAGCACCTTCTAGATCCACTTTGTGTTGAGACCACTGCCTTCGGAGGCACCACTGAAGTGCCCTCATGTGCCAGCGAGCATGCGTTACCAACAGTATGCAGGAGGCAAACAGACCGAGCAGACGAAGGACCTTGAGGACTGAAACTACCGCTCCATTTCAAAACATTGGAACCAAATCCTGAATATCTTGAATCCGCTGAGGCGGAGGAAAGGCTCGATTCAATGTTGTATCCAGTACTGCCCCTATGAACAGGAGGCGCTGAGAGGGCTCCAGGTGAGATTTGGGCACGTTCACCGAAAAGCCCAGGTCGAACAACAACTGGGTTGTTGACTGCAGATGATGCAACACAAGCTCCGGAGACTTGGCTTTGATCAACCAGTCGTCCAGGTAAGGGAATACTGCTATCCCCTTCCTTCTGAGCTCTGCCGCAACCACCGACATCACCTTCGTGAAGACTCGAGGTGCTGAAGTAAGACCAAACGGGAGGACCGCAAACTGAAAGTGCTGCGACCCTACCACAAACCGGAGATACTTCCTGTGCGACTTGAGTATCGGGATATGAAAATAAGCATCCTGCAAGTCGACAGACACCATCCAATCTTCCTTGTTCAACGCCAAAAGCACCTGAGCTAGGGTCAGCATCTTGAACTTTTCCTGTTTGAGGAACCAATTCAAGATCCTCAGATCCAGGATTGGTCTCAATCGACCATCCTTCTTGGGAATCAGGAAGTACCTCGAGTAACAACCCCGACCCCTTTCCTGCTCTGGGACCAACTCCACCGCGCCCTTTGAAAGGAGGACTTGAACCTCCTGTTCTAGCAACAGGAGGTGTTCTTCTGAACAATAAGATGGGCGGGGCGGGATGGGGGGCGGAAACTCCCGAAAGGGAAAGGTGTAGCCTTTTCCCACAATACTGATAACCCAAGTGTCCGATGTAATAGTCTCCCACTTGTGGAGAAAATGCCGTAACCTTCCCCCTACAGGAGAGGAGTGAGTGGGAAATGGTGGAAGCCTAAGGCTGCTTTCCCTGATGCACCCCTCCAGAGGATGAGGAAGAGGCAGAGTGCTGCTGAGAGGCTCCTCTGGTGCGGGCCCTACCCCTCCCTCTAAATGATCTATAGGGGAGGGAAGAGGTAGGTTGCTGGAATCTCCCCCGAAAGGAAGAGGAGGAAGAGCCACGCCCAAATCCACGAAACCTCCTGAAAAATCTGGAGGAGGCAGAAGAAGAAGGAGCTTGCAGCCCCAATGATTTGGCTGTGGCCCTGCTTTCTTTAAATCTCTCCAAGGCCGAATCTGCTTTGGCTCCAAACAGTTTGTCCCCATCAAATGGGAGGTCCAACAGGGTTGACTGCACGTCCGCAGAAAACCCTGAGTTACGGAGCCAGGCTTGTCTCCTTGCCACCACAGCTGTGCCCATCGCCCTAGCCACCGAGTCGGTCGTATCCAGCCCAGACTGGATAATCTGGGTTGCGGCAGCCTGGGCATCCGAGGCAACATTCAAGAGTCCCTGGGGAAGCTCCGTAAATGAAGATGAAATATCGTCCATAAGAGCATGGATGTATCTTCCCAGAATGCAAGTCGCGTTGGTGGCCTTCAACGCCAAACTACAAGAGGAAAATATTTTCTTAGATTGTGCATCCAGCTTTTTGGAGTCCCTGTCTCCAGGTACCGTCGGGAAAGATCCAGGCGCTGACTTAGATGAACAGGAGGCTTGCACCACCAAGCTCTCCGGCGTAGGGTGTCTAGACAGGAAGCCAGGGTCAGATGGTGCAGCTCGATATCTCCTGGCCACAGCTCTATGAACAGCCGAGGAAGATACTGGCTTCTTCCACACTTCTAACACCGGATCAAGCAAAGCCTCATTAAATGGCAAGAGAGGCTCCGCTGCAGCAGAGGCCGGATGCAGTACCGCAGTCAGTAAATTCTGCTTCGCCTCTGCCACCGGCAAAGGCAAGTCCAGAAAGTTAGCTGCCTTCCTTACCACAGAGTGAAAGGTAGCAGCCTCCTCAGTATATTCCCCTGGAGATGAAAGGTCCCACTCAGGGGAAGTATCCAGCCCACTGGCTGTATCCAGACCATGCAGTCCATCACCAGAGTCCTCAACCTCTCCTTCCTCCAAGACTCGTTGGTATTCTTGCTCTTCCAAAAGACGGAGAGCACGTCTCCTCGAATGTAGTCTCTCCTCGATACGCGGAGTCGACATGGCCTCCGCCGAAGTCGAAGATCGGCGCCGATCTCCAGAAGCATCCGACGCCACGTCCGGCGCCACAGGCAGCTTCGCCGCAGAGGTAGGAGCCAGATGAAGAGATCTTGGAATCTCCGATGGACCCGCCGGAGTCACAGGACGAAATCCTGACGTCGACGGGATGGAAACCTCCGGGGCCAAAACCTCTGGAGCCACCGGAGCGGCCACCGGCGCCGACACCGGCGAGGAGCCCACATTCCCTAAAGGGAGAAAGGGCATAAAGGGTGCCGGCCGTAGAGGCGCAGGATCACCCAATGAAAAGGCCAAGGGCCCCGAAGGACCAGCCAGAGCACCTCCTGGAGCCATCTGTTGAAAGATGGTATACATTGCATTCAGAAATGCGGTATTATCGGCTCCAGGGGTGGGAAAAGCCGGATACTGGGGTTCCTGGATCAAAGGCGACCCCGACCCCAGCCTCGACGTCTGCGACGCCGGAGACAACACAAGAGGCTGCATCACCTCAATCACAGACGCCTGTCCAGTCGAAGTCGGTGACGCCGGAGAGGGCAACGGCGTCGAAGGATGTGGCGTGACCGTGGGATTGACCTCCCAAGTCTTCCGACGCCGAGCCGAAGGCGACCTCGAACGAGACTTCTTGCTGGAATGACGCCGTGAATCTCTACGGCGCCGGGAGTCTCGATGACGCTGATGAGACCTTGGCGAAGAAGACTTCTTGTGATGTTTTTTCTCCTTTCTCTTCGACTTCGCCATGAATAGTTTAGCCTCACGTTCTTTCAGGGCCTTCGGATTCATGTGCTGACATGAATCACAAGTTGCGACGTCGTGGTCGGAGCTTAAACACCATAGACAGTTGGAGTGAGGATCTGTAACAGACATCTTGCCTCCACACTCTCGACAGGGCTTGAAACCCGACTTCCTCTGAGACATTATTACCGCAGAGAAAAACTACGCAGCAGAAAATACACGGTAACTACGAAAGTAACAGTAGCTCCCTCGAAGATAACCGTTTCGAATGCACGGAAAAAAGGAAACTGACGTCGGCGAGGACCTCTTATTGCCTGTATGACGTCAGACGGCGTCGCGTGGGCTAGTGTGACGTCCTCGTCGACGTGCAGAAGCTAGGAAGAAGATTTCCGTCGAATGCTGGCACCATGGGAGTATTCATTAGGTGAGGAATCCACAGGTAGTTGTATCCATCAGAAACTTTATTTTTAGTGAAACTGTTCACCAGACACTATAGCCCCAAAGATTGTGCTGCGACTTTCCTTAGAAGGTTCCAGCACTTCTCTCCAAACAACCCTGACACATTAAAGCATGTTCATTAAGAATCCTAGCAACGTGTGTGAAATTCCACCTGATCTCATCCAGGCACACCTTTTAAGCATTACACTGGTGCCAATATTTCTTCATACGCAGTGTTTAGTGAACAAGCTGGCACACAGAACATGTTAGGCTGCTTCCTTACTCTTGGATCGTTTGGACAAAAAGGTCCTGAGGTCTTCTGGGACAGCCATCAAGAACTCAATGGCCATGCTGCACAAAGCAAGAGTGTACGTACCCAACAGGCATACGTGGTTGAAGGATCTATGGGCCAAGCTATCCAAGAAGAATATTTTCTTTCCAAAAGCATCAATTTGTTTTAACCCTCTATAAGGGCTACTGGTTAGAAAATAATTTGGGTTCACCTTGTATGCTAATGCCTGGGCTAGCAGGTTTCCAGTGAATGGTGTTTAATACAGCATAACCAGGAGACAGTCTATGTCGGTTAGCCACAGGAGACTAATCAGAGGGCCAAAGCAAGGTTTATCCCACGTCGCCATCGGGATGTCAAGTAAGGACTTTAATGAATGCCAATAGTGCTGCAAGTAAAGCTGGCCCTGATGACGAAACTCAGCAAATTTGCCTTTGTTTGAATGGTAGGCAATGGTAAATGTATGCCCTCAGGTGCCCGTGGTACACTACAGGAAAAAAGCATTCCTCTGTTGGTGACCCAGGAGAGGAGTCTAGCAACATTTCAGGGGACGTACCTAGCTCACTAACATATTATAAAATGAAATATCTTCCACACAGGTACTGGCATGAGGGTCATTAGATATGTCCTGAACTGCTCAGAATCAGATCTGAAATTTGAGTGTAGCCTTTGGTAGCAATGGGGCAGTGACAGAGGCTTAGCATTGGTGTCTGGATGAATAATAATTGCTTGCACCTTTGTTAACTTGTAGCGTGAAAAAAGGTCTGGGATGGGGTTGGAAATTGATGTCAGGACTCGTATGAAAATTAGTTACTTACCTGTAACTGTAGTTCTCATATATTCGAATCTTTCATAGATTCACATGCTTGAATCATTCCCCGTCGTCGAGATGGGAGTCCCTGTTACAATAAAATAGCAATCAAGAAGCAACTATAATGAAAAAAGCCCACAAGCTTTCTTCCACCTTAGTAGCCTATCCCTGTCTCTTTGAGTAAAAAGGACCAAACCCAAGTCTCAGCCAATCAGGCTTCCTCTCCCTCTAGAACCCTCCTGTGAGAAGCTCCCTTCCCTCAGATTTTCTACCGCACGTCGTGCTAGGCAGTCTCCTAAGCTCTACTCAGTCAAATCTGCAAATATCTATTTCTAGTTCTTTTTCTACCAGAGAAAGAAGATTTCTTCAACAAGTAAGGCTTCAAATTCTTTCCTGGCCTAAGGGAATTCTATTTCCTCAAAATTTCAGCATGTCAGACAAGGAAAAGAAAAGCCTTTTTAGAGCCTTCAAAACCTGTGGAAAGAAGAGACTTAGGGGGTCATTCTGACCCTGGCGGTCATCGACCGCCAGGGTCGACGATCACGGAAGCACCGCCAACAGGCTGGCGGTGCTTCCTTTGCTATTCCGACCGCGGCTGTAAAGCTGCGGTCACCCAGCCGGGTCCGGCGGTTTCCCGACGGATTTCCCCCGGCTGGGAGAATCCTCCATGGCGGCGCTGCTTGCAGCACCGCCATGGGGATTCCGACCCCCTTCCCGCCAGCCTGTTTCTGCCGGTTTTCACCGCCAGAAACAGGATGGCGGGAACGGGTGTCGTGGGGCCCCCTAACAGGGCCCCATAAAGATTTTCACTGTCTGCATTGCAGACAGTGAGAATCGTGACGGGTGCAACTGCACCCGTCGCACCCCTGCAACTCCGCCGGCTCCATTCGGAGCCGGCTTCATTGTTGCAGGGCCTTTCTCGCTGGGCCGGCGGGCGCTCTTTTGACGGGCGCCCGCCGGCCCAGCGGGAAAGTCGAAATGGCCCCCGCGGTCTTTTGACCGCGGAGCGGCCAAGTGGCGGTTCCCGTTTGGCTAGCGGCGACCGCCGCCAGCCAAACTCAGAATGAGGCCCTTAATTTTGAAGATCCACACAAGGACTGCATTTATTGCCTCTATTCTGGATCCACTATGGCTTCTGGGAATATTCTGAAGGTGAGGAATCTGCAGGTAGTAACATTTCTTAGAAAAAGTTGGTAAATAAATTGTTTGTCAGCAACAATGATGGTCATAATCTATTTCCCAATATAAAATATTTAGAAAAATCAAGGTATAAAGATTCTTTACAAATGTTTGTAATACATAGATTCCATTTGAAGCTTCCATTGTGAGCAACCCAATCAAAATCTGGTTATTAGTCGCTCTGACTTCACCAGAAGTGCTCTCTTACCCACTGTTTTGCTGCTTTACGCAGGCTTTAGGAGCCCTAAGAACAGAGGGTGAATGGGTTTTGTTGTTTCATGTGCTTTCTTTCTCCTCTCTCGGGTCTTTACAGACAAGAGTGTTGTGAAAACATGGCTGGCACTGTGCCTGCGACAACTGCCATGTCTCTCTGCAGACCCGCAATGACAAGAGAAAGGAATCCATGCTGACCAGTGGCTCTCATTGTGTACATGTTGGAAGCCGGGACATATGATTTGGTGGGAACTATATAACAAATACATTATAGACTAGTGAACAGTGAATAATGGGGAAGTGTTTTGCCTTGTGTGACAGAGTGACAGCATACACAACTTTGCTCTCTTTGGTTGAGGTCACTCCTAATCCCCCTGACACGGTGAAAAACATCACTTATTCAGTTATCCATACATACTTCTATATGTAATAACATTCATTGGGTTATAGAAAGGTAAGTATGGACTGTTATGGAGCCACGCATTTCCCCAATTGTACAATTATATTACAGAGACCTTCACCAATGTCAGGAATTCTTGCTCAAACAATGACCAATAGTTAAGTGTTATTAGTTCACATTTTTGTTTCAATTACAATGCATTCTTTTTTATGTACATGTCCCACAACTGTGTATTCAATGTAATTACAAATAAATGTTTAAATCATAAAACGACCTCAGGGAGTTACATGGCTTCCGTAGGTATAATTTGTCATTTTTCAGATTAATACAAGATGACTACATATATACTTTCAGTCTGGCATATTCCTTTGGACGAATCAAATGTGGTCATACGTAGAAAATGACTGTGACAAAGGAATACAGTACTTCAGCAATATTTCTTCCGGAACTAACACAATCTCATTGCCAATTCACTACTGTAGTATTGTTCACCTCTGAGTGGGTAAATATCACTAGTTGTTGCCACACAAGTGATCTAACTGGCATGAGCCACAGAAAAGGCACAAGAGGAGGTTAACAACAAATGTTAGGTGGCATGGCCAAACAGTATGGCTGAACGGGCGCAAAAGTAGTGCGCTCCATCGCCTTAAATAACAATCCTACAGAATCCTGTTGTGCAATCATTAAGGGCCACTTATTACAGAGGGTAGACCTGTCCAGACAAACAAGGAAGTGGTGGGAGCAGCAATCTAGTCATAATTGCCAGGGAACAGTGAGGAGGCAAGACCTGCGAGCTGAAGCACAAAGTTATAGAAGGTGTGATGGCTGCAGTCTGAGCAGGCAGCAGGTGTTCACCTGGGCCCATTCACTTGAGGGCTTAGCCAGTGCCCAAGGGATTGGAGCTTCACAGCAACTACCCAGGTGGAGACCAGCAGGACCACACAGTGACTGCAGCAACTGGAGGGGAGTGGCGGCCATGATGGATAGCATTTGCTCATGAAGAGCTAACCTGACGGGAGGTGAGGCCTGACATTCCACAAGCTCACAGGTAGACCAGCTATCTGGAACCCCTCCTCCACCACAACCACGTGGTGCTCCTTAATTACCTCCCCTTTGGGATTCGACTCACTAGTCCCGGAATGCAGGGGCCTACATGGGAGGACTGGTGACTGGCTGACAACACACAGCCACTGGCTGGAGGGTGCACTGGATTCCCCAGGTGGTGGATACGCTGAATGGACAGGCAACTAAAAGTAAAAACCCTCAAAGATCATATGTCCAAGATGATGGCAGCAACAAAGACTCTGGGAGGCAGAATGGAAGATGCAGAGGGCAAGTGTGTTGTAATAATTTGCACTTCTTGGGTTTTCTGGAGGGACTGAAGTACGCAGTGTCAGAGCCCTTCCTCGGGCATTGGATTCTACACCCACTTAAGCTCCAGGGACTGTCAACAATGTTTGCTGTTGAGAGAGCACTCATGGCAGCCAGGGAGGAAGAAACATCCAATATGAAATTCATAAAATTGCCATCTACCCGACTACACCAGGAAGGTTCAGTCTAGGAGGAAGACGTTTATTTGTGTAAAGCAGAAACTCAAGGCTTTGAACCTCACCTATATGCTGTTATACCCAGCTAGACTGAAGGTAGTGTCGCAAGGTAAAACTCATTTCTTTTACTGCCCGAAGGGGCTGTGGCCTTGGCTGGAACTTTTAGGTGAGGTGCCCCAATTAGAGGAAAGGACTCTCCGAACATGTCCCAGAGGGGAGAAGAGGGAAGCCGTCAAAGAGGGGCCAATGCACCATCAGAGCCCCGAGATGGGAAACCTGTGTTGGAGGAGGCAATGTTGTATGTGGGGGATTGATCCAGAGGAGTCCTCGGATCAGATGGAGGAATCAGCGGCGACCCCGAAGTCCTCTACTGGGTGAACTGAGTTTCACTGAGAGAGGGGCACTATATTTTGAAGGTTAGTCTGGGACGGCATGGTCTTTCGGGTCCTTATCACTTGGGGGGATGGGGAATGGAGAACAAAGCAGAACTGGGTCAAAAGGGTGATGGTCTCTATTGTAATTCTGACACATGATCCACACAGCTCTTGATAATACTATGACATGATATGTCGGAGGTCATAATAGTTGAGGCAGGTAGGGCAGCAGAGGTGGGGCCTTCTCTAGGACGCCTTGACCACTCCAGTTGGAGGGGTTGCAGGGCTCAGTGGGGAAGGAGGTGGGAAAGACCGCTGCCCGGTAATTTGGAATCCATGGAACCATGACATTGGATCAATATAACTTCCTTACATGAAATACCCGTGGCCTGGGTACATATGTGAAACAACACATATGTATTGATATTGACATTTATACGTCAACACAAAATACATTTAGCCTGTCTCCAGGAGACATATTTGATTGACTCAGACTGATAAATAAAAAAAGGAAATGGAGGGGACAATTTTACTCGTCCATGTCTTTGGTATATGCCAGGTGAGTGTCCATGTGGGTGGCCTAAGAGTACCCTTCAGACTTACTTATTCTGAAGCAGACATGGAGGGGACGTATCTCTTTTAGCAGAAGACATTGGCAGGGAGAGAGATCAACATCCAAATTCTTTATGCACCAAACAGAGAGACTTTTTTTCAAGATTCAAGACTTACTGATGTACCGCCTTGAGATCCCACTACTGAGGGCAGGAGATTTCAACTGTGCATTGGATGGGTGCTCGACAGACATCCCCAGAGACACAATGCAAAGATGCATGGTGACTGCACTGTACCTAGTAATGTCTAACATGGGCAGTGCAGATGTGTGGAGAACTCCACCCACTGGAAAGAGAATACTCATGCCACTCTGTGACTCATCACACGTCCAGAAGACTAGACAGGCTGCTCGGGTCAGAAGGTATTCTTACCCAGGTCCAGTTAGCACGAACCCAGCAAGGTATTTATCATACCATTCCCCACTAAGGATTGACTATGGAAAAACAGACTTTTTGCAGGTTTTCCCCCCATTTATTTGCCCCATTTGGACTACTAGCTACTGGTTTAGGCCTCTGAAAGTGCACTGGAGCCTGCTAGCCCAACTGCAGTGCTAGGACTCTCTCCCTAAATTTGCACATGTTAATTGCCATACGCAATTGGTAAGCACTTTGACCCCCCGCCCCACAAATATGTCCCTAGTATATGGTATCAGTGGTCCCAAAGATATAGGCGTTAACGAGGCCACACTGGATGAAACATGAAGATTACTGACAGCAGGCCTGAAAGTGCAGACCGCAGGAGCAGTGTAAACTGCTTGAAATCGCTGGTGCCCACACCATGTGTGGCAAAGCCAAATCACTCTGTTATATAAGTCAGTCACCCCTAAGGAAGGCCTCCTGAGCCCAGAAGGCAGGGTGCATTATATTCAAGGTTTGGACTTATAAGTGCAAACTTATATGAACCTATAGTGGCCTGTTCCATTAAAGGCTACTCTAAGTGAACAACAGTATACCATTGGCTGGCACCCGAGCAACCCTGAGGTACCCAGCTCCATTATGGTACTGCCGAAATGGTTCATGTTTGGTATCAAACAACGTGCCTTCTCACCCCTGACATGAATCTTTTGTCGAGGGCAATGTGTGATGGACCAAGAGAGCAACCTTAGAGGTTGCCCACAGAGTTGCCCCAGTTGTCCTGTGTTCTTGTTGGCAGTTTGCAGCTACTGCCAACATGACAGGATTCTGACCTCATGGGCAGAAGTGTGAACACTCCCAAAAGTCAGGACAAAGGCCTGGATGCCATGGAGATCACACCTCCCCCTCCCTCCCGGGTAGGCTACTTAAGTGGCACATCAAGGCAGTGAGCTTCAAAGGGCATGCTGCCTCTGATATGGAAGCAGGCTGTCCCCCAGAGAAGGGCAAAGCCACCCCCCTGCCCCCAGGCACATTTGCACCTGGACAGGCTAGAAAATTGGTTTGTCAGGAGGCGTACACACCCCAGAAGACTAGCCACACCTCTAGTGTGGGCTGACTGGGCTGTCCAGCCAAAGAAGCTTCTGCTAGCTTGAAAAGAGGCAAAATAGAGGGTTCTGGGTAGCAAAGGTGCCACAACCCACCAGATGTGGTCACCTCAGGAGCAGATTAGCCGCCGGGGCTAGTAGACTATTTAACTTCCACCCACACCGCTAACATCCGTAAATCTAGGATTTAAGTGACACCCCTGGCACCAGAACCTCAGATCTGCTACAACTTGTGACGAAAGCACAAGAAAAGACCCACAATTATGATAAAAGGAACCTGCAAAAACTAAAGGTGTGATATCTTGAGCCTGTGGCAACCTTCCTGGAACTTCTCAAATGTGGTCCATTCTGGACCAAAGACCGATTCCCACAGCAAGAGGGAACTCTTTGTGAGCCAAAGGCAAGAACAAACTCCTCCCTTGGACTAATGCCTATAGCCCCTGTCCGATACAGATAAAAAGCACCTACCTGAAACCGAAGTACTTGCCAACAGGCCCTCCGAGGGAATTGCCAAAAAGCAGGTGGTCCAGTGCACTGTGGTAAGTGTAGTCCAGCTCTCTACCGAGTTACAGCCAGTTACTGTTTTCCCCAGGACCTCTGAAAGGGGAGCTAGCTTCACCTCCACCTTACCACTGCTAAGGCTTGTTAGTGGCCAGTCCAGTCATCACCACCTTTACTTGACGCTGCAACCCGAGACACACAGCAACACATGCATCCGATGTCACCAGTGGCTCCATTGTCGAGTTTTTGCATATGTTTCCAAGCCTGCACTATCACAGTGGTAAAGCCAGCAACTGCAGCTCCCATCCGGCACCACGGATAGCCAAGCATGCCTCTGCACCCAAGACACCCGAGCTAGGTGGAGCTGTTCTGGTTCAGGGGCTCACACAGGCTTAACCCCAGAGAGCTCCCACAAACTCGACTTGCAAGTGGCGGAGTACCATTTTTGCGTACCCGGGGCTCCTGTGAACAGCACTAAGGACAGCCACAATACCTCTCCACTCAGGCCCCACAAGCCAGGTAACATTTGTCTGACTGTCGCAGCTTGGTGCTGGGACCCGCACAACCTTAACTTAAGTGGGTTCCTCTGAGCTCACCCAGCAAGTGACTGAGTATCACTAGTGATTTTTCCCATTGACTGCAATGGTATATGTTTGACAGCTTGAACTGTATTGAATTTTTTTTCACTTGAAAATCCATAATTCCAGTTATATGTATCTGACTCACTTTATTTTGGAGTCTAATATAAAAATCTGCTTTATTTTTATAAATTGGTCTCGGGTGACTTTCGAGTCATGTCAATTACTTATCGTTCATTTTGGTACTCTGAAATGTTGAACAGATGTTCCTCTAGTAAAGCCTGACTGCACTTTGCCACACTACCAGGGCTGAACTAAGAATTTAATATTGTGAATCCAAGGATCATCTTTTAGGTTATTGTGGGAGTATTACATAGTGGAGCTTAAAGAGCATCACAGCTTAACACTCCACTTTCCTACATCGACACTGACTGGGGCAACAGATGGGTGGAGTCCACTGCATGGAGAATGCACCAATGGGTCTTACCGGACCAGGAGTGTCAGGAGGACCTCAGTCTACAGACAGAGGTATATCTGACGATCAACTGGGGATCCACGACCACAAGGGGAATGAATGGGAGGCACTGAAAGCAGGAACTTATGGGGTATGATTGGAAAAGATGTGCAGAGTTAAACAACAGTTACAGAAGGACCTGACAACAGAGAAAACCCTGCTGGCAGACTTACAGTGGAGGGTAATGGAAGGGGAGGAAATTGAAATGGAGATAACAAAGGCACAAAGGTCCTTTGGAGAAACTTCAGAAAGATTGGATAAACTGCCACAAAGGGGCTAAAGGCGGCAACTGCAAAGTGGGGGCAATGAGCCCAGCAAGTTGTTTGCCTGGATCCTAAAAAGTCATCAGCCGTGCCAGTAATGATACTGCAGTGACCTGATGGAGTGAGGGACACATTACAGGCTGCAACTAATCTTACATTTGGGGAACTTTAAGTGAGGTATACTGGAGTGTAGAGTCAGCAACCCCGGAGGACATAGTATAATTTCTTGCCATGACAAAGTTCACTCGGTGGCAGAGGCATTCCAGGAAGAGCTGGAGGTGGACATTACTTGGGAGGAAATGAGGGGGCCCAAGAAGCACAATCTACAAATAAAGCTCCAGGCAGCGATAGCTTCCAAATTGATTTCTATCAATCGCTTAAGTCCCTATTAACAGAGAAACTGTTAGAGGTTTTGAAGAGAAAAAAATCATGTTGTTAACTGCCTCCGTTGTAGAGAGAGGGCTTTATA
The DNA here is from genome assembly GCF_031143425.1 of Pleurodeles waltl. Classification (NCBI taxonomy): domain Eukaryota; kingdom Metazoa; phylum Chordata; class Amphibia; order Caudata; family Salamandridae; genus Pleurodeles; species Pleurodeles waltl. The sequence continues at coordinate 1,029,517,188 of NC_090440.1, forward strand.
TGCAAGATGTTGAAATTCGGGGGGGAGCCATTCGCTGTCACATCCAATAGACTGTTAGCTAGAATTAACTCTGATGCCAAAGTGCTGTGCAAAATCTTGGCACTTCATCTGAGACATGTGGCTGGCCTACTGGTCCATTAAAATGAGGCATACCGCAATATTGCATCAGCGACCTAGCATCCTTTCTGGCCACAATAGAGTTCCCTCGGGTGCCAGACGCATTCCAGAAAGAAATGGAGGCAGATATTACTTTGGAGTTACTGGGACCCTGGAGTTAATGTCCAAAATAAAGCTCCATGCAGAGCTGGCTTCCTGATGAATTTCTATCAATTGTTTAAGCCCCTTTTAACAGAGAAACTATTAGAGGTTCCTGAAGAGGCACAGATCAAGAGGCGAATTGCCCTCATCGATGAGAGAGAGCTTTATATGCAGGTCACTGAAACCAGGAGGGAGACCCATTCGATGTCACATCCTAAAGACCGTCAGCTATGAGGTCCTTTATGTGAGATGCTTGATTCATGTGTTACACAGTGCAGGAATGAAATAGGAAGCTGGTCTTGGCATCAGTGGATATTGCCAAGGCATTTGACACACTGGAGCGGACGTACCTAATGGAGGTGTTGATAAGGAAGAGATTTGGAAGGAATTTTTGTGCCTGGATCATACTGCTTCATATGAAACCTAGAGCCAGAGTTCAGAACGGTAGAATGATGTCAGTTTCCTTTGGGATACAGTGTGGCGCCAGACAGGGATGCCTACCACTCACCACTTTTGTTTGTGCTTTAGCCACTGGCCATCAAACTTCGGAGGGCACTGAAGGAGTGGGGTGGATCCGACTGAGGGAGACTACCTATGTGCTCTCTCTTTATGCAGATGATGCCCTATTTTACTTGTTGTGGCCGGGAGAGTCTGTCTTGGTACTAATTGCACAACTAGAAGAGTTTGGTAGGGTAGAGGGCTTGAGAGCTAACAGGAATAAGACTATTCTGTTCCACTTGCGGGCCCTGGGGAAAACCCCTATGGTCTGCGTGCCTGTCCTCCTATTACACTGGGAAACGCACACATTTCCTTTGTACCTTGGGATAATGGTGGCAGCGACGACTAAGAAACAATATGCTCATAATGTTGGGAGGACGACGGAGGGATTGCAACTGTCGACTATGGGGATGGATTCTTCTTACCCAAATGGTCTTTCTTCCTAGATGAATACACTACAGTGCTTTAAATGGGCCGGTACTCTCCGGTACTGAGTACCGGCACTTTTTTATTTTGAGAGGGAGAGTACCGGCATATCTCAAGAAAAACGTAATACTTTTAATTGGAGAGTACCGGCACTTCTCAGAAACAAGCAGGTACTCTGGTACAGAGTACCTGCACTTCTATTTTTCCATTTAAAGCACTGAATACACATGATAAAAAAAAAAGAATCCATGTGCCCCTTCCCACGAGCTGCGTTCAATCACTATTAGTATCGCTGGTCCGTGCTGTGTGGCTCTTTCCAGTTTAAAGTTGGATCAGGAGGAGGGGGGGGGCTGGGAAAACCAGACATGGAATTATATTACTACCGCAGCACATGTACATATTAGGCTAAATGGGTGGCTGAATCAGGTAATAGAGAGAAATGGTCACTGTATGCAATGCATATCGATGCACTCCTGCTTGAACTATTGACAGGAGCTCGAGGCTGGGAGAGGAGTTCCCTTTTCTCATGTGAAACACTGCCCGGATCTGGGATTGGATAGTCTCCATGGTGCTTCGGCAGTCACCCTTCTCCAGGGATATAGATATGTAGCCGCTGAAACCATTTAAGTATATTGGTTTTAACATGTCCGTCGCTCAATGGCAGAAAGAAGGATGCCAGCTACTGTGGGATCTGTATCTGGAGGGGCACCTGGTCTCCTATGAGGAGGCACAGGAGGCTTTCTCGTTGGGTCAGGGTCAGTACTTACAATATGCCAAAATTGCACGAACAGCAAGGGAAATTTGGAGGGAGTCCCTGAGGTTCCCTCCTGGTCACCATTCTTGCGCTCCTGAGCATGGGGGAGGACGGACACCTGGTATCTTGGATGTATAAATTCATTAAAATGTACAGGCTCAGAAGACAGTTGGTATCTAGAATGGCCTGGGGGGGACGAATTAGAGAGGTAACTCACAGAAAATTAATGGAAAAGGACCTACTCAGTTGTTAAAGGGGTCTCTGTGAATGCCATATTTAGGTGAATTCATTTTAATGATGCACATTGTACCTCACGCCACTTAAGCTGCACAAGACTTATGTAGGCCGCTGTGCAGGGTGCCCTTGCTTTGGACAGGGAGGTGCAACATTTTTACGTTTGGCATGGAACTGTGATAAAGTTCTGACAGATGGTGGTTGAGCGAATCAGGGGTGCGACGGTGTTGACCCTAACCCTATCCCCTACGTAGTGCTCGCCAAGTATTGTGGTCCGACTCAAACAATTAAAGATGCAAACAAATGTCCTTCAACTAGCACTCCTGAAATGGCAATAGAAAGGTAGGTAAGGGGCTCCAATGAATTACCAATTGCAGAGGAGACTCACATCAGGATCTCACTTAGAGACAAAACGGTAACTAAGGGCTTAGATATGGGGGGGACATACTGGCGACATATGAGGCGGTGGAGACACAAGAAAGGGAACAGGGGTCTACATCTGGTTTGTTTGAGAGGGCTTTTTCGTAGCTCAGGGATGCTCCAGGACTTGTGCAGAGGAGTATATGTATTTCCATGGATCAGGCAAAAGATATGACTTGGAATGATAGTAGTTGAGGGGGTTGGATGATAAGATGCATGGAACGAGCGAGATGGGGCACATACGAGGGCCAGGTGATTATAACAACAAAGGTATGTGGGCAAGAATAGAAAATACATGTTACAGTTGTTATTTTTTGAGGTCATAATGCATGTATGTCACTTTTCAAATGCATATATAAAGATAAAAAAAAAAAAGAAGGAATGACAAAGCGCTCAAGCCAATAATGCTATTAGCAACTCCTTACGCCAGCATTATAACTAGTAAACAAGCCAGCAGGATCACTCCTTCCCCACTCATGGTGCTCTATTTCTACTGGTACACCAAACTTAATCAAGCTGCTCTCCAAAGATACAGAATATTTCTATGCTTGAAGAAAATAAAAAGGATGTAAAATACCTGTGTTAAAAAGGAGTAAAATATTTTGTCTTGGCACAAAATAGGATGAGAGGCCACCCGCAGCAGGAAGTTTTCCAAACCGATCCTTCGTCTTTCCACGAAGTCTGGATCCATGTTATCAGCTGATAACTTATGCCAAACAAACTCGGCCTGTGTGAACAAAAATCAGAACTCAAAACACAACTCGTTTAAGGTAACTGTTAAAAGAGGCATCTATTTCAACCTACCCGTTTTTCTGGCAAAGGTGGCACAACTATGCAGGGGTAGTTAACTAGCAAATAATTCCGTAGAAGTTCAAATTCGCTATACCGTCTCCAAAGCGAGTCTGGAGGAGAATTCTGTCCTTCATTTAGTGGGTCTACTGACCTAAAATAAAAACATAACATATTTATTCATTACATGATGTGAGCACCGCACATTACTGTTCAGTAGTGGAGCAGGTTCATTTTAAGAAATAAAAACGTGCTGTAAGAAAAGAAGAATGGTTAATATGTGACGTAATTCTTCAGCGAGGAAAATTCTCCAGTAGTCCAGGCATATTTTCAAAATGTATTTTTAAAAACTCCGCCTTCAGTTCTGCGCTGCGCTCCCGCAGGGGCAGGCAAGCGTTCACGACTGCACGGGGGACAGCGCATGTACTCTAACAAGGGGCACAGTCCAGCCTGCACACCCACTTAAAGGTGCGTCATATTTGTAACATAGGCGCAGGTTCGTCTTTGTTCTCACTGTGCTATGTGAGACCATACATAAAATAATACTGAAGGCACGAATTTAAGGCATATTTCACATGCCCTGTCCCCTGCCAGCTGCAACACCATTCTCACATAACACTGCCATGGGCCACGCCGGACTTTACTTTAATTCAACTATAAAACTTATCTAAATAAACCTGGATGCACAGCAAAATGGAAATGAAGATGGTTCAAGGTCCCCGTCAACCGAGGGGGGTCGTTCCCCTTACTACTGTAACATCAGCCAGTGGGCCACCCTTCTAGTCCAGAGCACCTTCCACTCAACATATGCAGTAAGAGCCCCATAGCCATGTTCAGCACCCAACCAAAGCAATCAATGGTGCCTGGCGCCTACGTACCAGAGAAATGTCTGCAGAAAGCATTTGTATCATTTTCTGAAAAAAAGTATCTACACACATTTTCATGACACTTCCTTGAAGAGATGCTGTCAGAGTGCACCCACGGCAGACTGCACCACTGCTTTCTCACTATACTAAGTTAAACTACCCAGTGAGATCCACCCTTTACTTCTACATCGTTTATCCAGTGACCTCTACACAACAGGCTGGCATTTACGGAAAAGGTGGGGATAAAAACAGGAAAAATACGGTGTAAATTTTAAAAAAATGGAAACGAGTCTCAGGCTTGTCCACCACCAGATTGCAAAATCCAGCCAGTTATTTGGGATATTCACAGAGCATATGACTTTATGACATAATGAACTTTAATAGTGACTGTTCTTCTGATCAAGCTTACTGCCCCCAATGAATGACTCCCATCAGGGCCAGCTTTAGGACTGGTGGCACCCTGTGCGACAGTTTATTGTGGTGCCACCAGTCCCATGACCTCAACGGTTTCACTCACTACCACCCGGCAAATGTGCCCCTCATCTCGCCATTGCTCCCCTTTCACATACATTCATGTGTTTTAGAGCACTTGTAAAGCCTAGCTTTACTAATCCACTCAGCTAGCCATATAAAATATAGAGGCATATTTAAGAGCCCCTAGCGGCATTCTAACGCCCAGCCATATTTACAAAGTGGCGCCATGTATGCATTGCGTCACTTTGTATCCCTTTGTGCTACATTATGTCTGCACCAGGCATAATGTATGCAAAAGTGGCATTCCCCCGTTTGGGGATGGATGGGGGGCAGAGGGGGGAGAAATGGCACAAAGAAATCTTACAGATTTCTTTGCGTAATTTTTTTACGGCACTTTTAATAGCTGCTTAGAGCAGGTGTTAAAAGGAGGCGTCTATTGGTTACAATGGGCCTCTGGATGCTTTGCAGGATTAGCACAATTTTTTTTTTAAAGATAATTAGGGAAAGCGCCGGACTAGTGTAAAAACTTCGGACACTAGTCCCCTAACTACCACCATGTTGCACTATATTTTAAATTCAGTGCACACGTGGTGGCGTTAGGGGAGCGCTAAAGGGTGCAAAAAAGTGGTGCCGCACCACTTTTTTCAAATATGCCCCATAGGGGCATATTTAGGAGCCCATAGTGCCATTCCAATGCCACATTAGTGTAATTTTTTGTTTAACACTAATGTGGTCTTAGAAGGCCAAAAACGCAGTGCCATATTTACAAAGTGGCGCATTGCATAAATTGCGCCCCTTTGTAACCCTTTGCGCTATAATATGCCTGTGCCAGGCATAATGTATGCAAAGGGGCATCCCCCCATTGGGGGGAGGCCAAAAAATGGCGCAAAGAAATATGAAAGATTTCTGAAGATTTCTTTGCGTCATTTAATTACGGCACTTTTAACGCCTGCTCAGAGCAGTAAAAGTTGTGTGTATGGAGAGAGATTTATACAGCCAAAGGCTGTGCGCACCAGTCGTTGTATTAACATACAGTAATTATAAAGATTTCTTGAGTTATACAGGTGGAAGTTGAAGTTGCTCCACTGCTAGTTCTCCTAGGGGTGCTTAAAGGGGTGAGTCCCAGCAGAGCATATCGGACATTCGTAGGGGCAGCCGGCTTGGTGGCCAAAAAAGACATTGCAGCGAACTGGAAGGCCGAGATCGCACCTGCGATTGTAAGGTGGCGTCGTGGGGTGGACTGGTGTGCTCAGCAGGAGAAAGGGGTCTATGAAGCACGGGGGTGCCCAGTCAAGTATACAAAGGTGTGGGAGAGTAGGGATGGTGCAAGGAGCCTAGTTTTTTTCATGGGAGGTGTGCGCAGTCTAACGAGTGGGACGGTGGTTCTTGTGTGCGCATCGGTGTGTCAACCGTTGAATCTACATGGTGCATGATTTTACCTGTGCTGATTGCACCAGTGACCTGTTGGGCTTTTATGCAGTTCTATATAAAACTAATAAAATTGGTTTATCAACATACGGTAATTATATATTACTTTACATTAAAAAAAAAAAAAGGTCACAGGGACGTTATAGTTAGGTTGACGTTTTACCCAAACAAAACCATAGAAATTCAGCAGTTATAGTTATGCGTATGTTAACAAACTATAATTCATAGCCTAAAGTTACCTAATGACACAAGTTACAGTTTCTACAGATAAGTATAACTGTAGGTTTAACTATTACTGCTGAATGACGCTATAAAAGTCGTCAGGAGTGCTGTAATATCAGGGGTAATTAGCAGTGCATGGCAACGGGGCAAGTTAGGGCACGAGTTATAGTTACCTGAAATAACTAACTGCTGAATTTCTATGGATTTGTATGAGTAGATTCAGAACCTATGGAGCACATGTAAATTGCCCAATTTTACCCCCCCCCCCCCCCCAGAACAGTTAAGCACATATAAAGGAATACACTTTTTGTCTACAAAAAAACAAAGGTTAAAATTACGTTTTAGTTAGGTGACAATGTCAGTTGCAAAATTAAAAGAAACACTGAAATTCCCCAGTTATAGTTAACTGACTTAATTATATATTCTATATTTATATAAGTATAACTTGAGCCCTGAAGTAACTATGGCCATGCACCTTGTTATCATCAATTGTCATTTTAGGTGTAAGTAGTAATGTTTTAAATAATGTAATAAAACATGCCATGAGTACTATACTATGTGTAGGTACAGCACCAAAGTTATAAGCAAACCAAAAAAATCTATTTCCTATGGGAGCATAGTCCTAACTATAACTACTGAAGTAATAACTTGATCCCTGAGGATTCTATAAATCACACCCGCCTCGCGAAGTGATACCTTTATTGATGTTATTACAGGTATCATTAGTGATGTTAGCAACTATATCATTGACCATGTCACGAGTGATGAAATATTTGAGGTCATAAGCAGGGATTGGCAAGTCTACAAGTTCTAGTTATTTCAGTTAACCTTAACAGGAGAATTTCTTTGAGTTTAAAATGGTATTTTTAAACACACATTTTCAACTAACTATTACATCACTTAAACCTCTGTTTTTTTAGCGAATTTCTATTTTTTTTTTTTAACGCCAAGTACGATATTATTATCAGAGCCAATTAGCCCAGTTTCCCGACATGCATTTCTTATACCCTCACATACTTAATCGTTCATGATATGTTTAATGACATCACGCTGATAACAATGACATCTGAAATGACATAATTAATGGCAACGCTGTACATTGTAGGGAAGCAAATTATAGTTTCTTTACAGGGCGAGTTATAGATACATGATGTAACTATAACAGTAAACTTCTTTTAATTTTTTAGTCTAAAATGTTATATCAGAAGTGACATTTTACCAAACTATAATGTCACTTTAATCTTTTTTTTTTGTTTTGTTTTTTTCTTAATACCGAACTATAACTGTTGGTTGTTTTAGTGAATACCATATATATATATATATATATATATATATATAGTTACTATCCAGCCCGGGGACTTAGGAAAGCAAGTAAAATGAGTTTAAGCGAGATGGAGAGACTAGTTTTCAAAATGTTTAAAGAACAAGCCAGAGTGCAGCGACCTTCATTCATTGGGAATATGACATCAACTCAAGAATAGAATAGTACTGAGATGGCGGCACCTTGACAGCAATAAATCATGAGGAACTGAGAGTCCGTCATCTGCCTCTCTGGAGAATATGTGCAGAAACTCATTTAAATGGTGATCAGGTGTTGCTTTTCCTTTTGCGCAAACACACTGAGGAAGGCAAGTGTTGCTGAAACGCGTCTTTGGCGCAATAAAATGAATTTGTGCCTGTGAGTGCTCCATTTTCTTTTTGGGTTGAAATTTAAGAATGTGAAGCCATTTTCACGTACTGGGTGCACCCGTCAACAGTTCGGCATGAAAAGTGGACTTTGTAATGAAATATATATAGTTATATATATATATATATATATATATATATTCACTAAAAAGCCAAAGGTTACAGGGACGTTAGGTTCAGATTTTAAACCATACAAATTCAGCTTTTATAGTTAGAGTTATTTCAAGTAACTATAACTCGTGCCCTAAGGTAACGATAACTTGCGCCCGTGCCAGGCACAGTTTTCTTATCAATAATTTTATTGCAAATGTTACAAAGATATTTTCAATGATGTCACAGAAGATGTCATGAGTGATGTAAAATCTGTGGTCATTTGCAGAGGCCGCAAATTATATGGTTTTGTGCGAGTAAATTCAGAATGTAACTATAATATCCCTCTAACATTTTTTTTTTGAAAGTGAATTTCTATGTTTTTTTAATTCTATTTCCTAACTATAACTTCTCTGTAACCATAATTTTTTCATTGTATTTCTATGTTTTTTTTTTTTTTTTTTTTTTTTTTTTTTTTTTAACTAAATGCCCCGCGGCCAACCCCTATATCCACCTAACCACGGACAGCCTTCGTGACACACCATAAAAAAAAATAAGGGGGCTGGGTACATATACCCTAACACCTTTGCCTTGGTCCTAGAGTCCCCCTGAGACCCTGTCAGGGCTAAAAAGTTTTATTTTTTTAAGTTTTGTCAAAATCCGGGGCACTTCTTATTAATGTTGCAGCAGGATGGGTCACATCCCGGGGGCATGGCCAATTAAATTAATAGCAAAGGGGACACACAGGGCCCCCCTCCAATGCTTTTAAAAAGCCCGGGGACCACCACATCCTCAGGCCTATATCTTGAAAATGTGCGAGAGGCTGCTCAATCACCCCCCCCCCCCACCCCCAACCCCCTGGGGACCAACACCTCCCTGGGGCTACATTTTATGATTTTACAGAGAGGCCACCACACAGCCATGACCCTCTAGAACCACCAGCTTCCCCGGACAACTTTTAAAAAAATGTGGTGAGACCACACAGATCCCCTCCAGTCCCTTTTTAAAGTTTTGGCAAAATCCGGGGCACTTTTTATTAATGTTGCAGCCGGATGGGCCCATCCCGGGGGCTTGGCCAATTGCATTAATAACAAAGGGGGCGGACAGGGCCCCCTCGCCAATGCCTTTTAAAAGCCCAGGGACCACCACCTCCCCAGGCCTATTTCTTAAAAATATGCATAGGATGGCACAAGGCCGGCTCCAGGGACCACCACCTCCACCGGCCCCAATTATTATTTTTTATTTTATTTTTTACAGAAAAGGAGAGGTCCCATATGCCCCTCCCCAGGATGATTTCGGCACTGGGGACCCCATCCCCTGGGGCCCAGTCACATGTTCTTGGGTGCCCTTGCCCCTTCCAGGGCATCCAGTACAGATTTATGGGGACTTCAGTGGGAAGCCTCAAGGCCTCCGCGGTCCCAGCTGGCTCCAGTCTCCTGCAGAAGCCGGCACTGCTCCCTCACGAAGGGAACTGCTGTAAATAAAAGCTCACTGCGTGCAGGAGCAATGTTTTCATCTCTTTCTCTGCCCACATGTTAGCGGGCAGAGAAAGAGATAAGAAAACTGCTTTCAGCAAACTGGAGTGTTTTTAACGCTCCCCCTTGCTGAAAGTGGGGTGTTTGGAGTGTTTCCTTTCAAAGAGAGGGTGTTTGCATTCTCGGAGAGGGTGTGGCGTAATGGCCCGGGCTGTGGACTGCAGAGCTTGAGGAACAAGGTTCGGGTATCGGCGTCAGCTCAACATCCTGTGATTCTGGACAAATCAGAATCTCCCTTTGCCTACAAATTCAGCACCTTGAGACCCTCAAGGTGATTTGGCACGCTTTACAAATCCTGAATTTATTTTATTTGAATGTACGAAAGTGGGCGGGGGGGTTCTTAACCGAAGTGTTGGCTGCCAATCAGATCTCAGCAGAAGACTTCCTTGGATATGCGGCCCTAGATATACAAATTTATTTTCCCTTTAATATGTCAAAAGCTACTGAACAGATTTCTACCAAATAAAAGGAAGGGTGATCTGCGGCCCAAAAGCTACCTTTTTGCCAAATTTGGTGTAATTCTGTCCAGCGGATCGGGCTGCACGCGTGTTTAAAGAGTCTATGGTAATTAACATGGGAAGCACAATTTTCTTGACACACCCCTCTCCACGTTTACTTCCCACCCCACCCCCGTTTCTCCACCCTCACTTCACGTATTATCCTGAAACTTTCCATGCAAAACAAGACTCAACTTGACACTTTTTTGGGACAATTTTGTGACGATTCGTCCAACCGTGCTAAAGATATAGACAAGTCAAAAATTGCTTTTTCTACGGAAATTAGGTCCTAACTACAACTCTCTACTGGCAGCTGTCACTAGGCAATAAATAAAAAAGTGTATGTATATATATATATATATATATATATGTATATATATATATATATATATATATATATATATATATATATATATATATATATATATATATATATATATATATATAAATATATAGATAGGTTGTTATAGTTAGGACCATATTTCCATGGGAAAAAAAAATTCTTATAACTTTGGCAGCATTTGGTGCATCTTCACTAACTTCCTAAAATAAATAAAATTTTCATTCACCTCAGCTTCTTCGTGGAAAGTTTCAGGGTTATCAATCAAGCGGGAGATGAGGGGAAAAAAAACGAGGGGTAGCCTCTAAACTAGATTTATCTGTGCAATTTTCCACAGGAAAATTAGACACAGCTATGGCCAAAATTGCACTAAATTTATGAAAGCTAGATCTTTGCCAAGAAAGCGTGCTTTTTGTGATTTGGTGTAAATCTGTTCAATAGTTTTTGAGAAATTAAGGCACATATCGCAACACTGTACAATGAGAGCTCAAATCACACGATCTGATTGACTGGTTGCAAAAGAAGATAAAGTTGTGACTGACATTTTATGCTTGGTGACTCAGTTGTAATGCTGTGGTGAAAAAAACGAATGAATAAGGCGGCATGGTGTGGGTACCATGCCATCGCAGGAGCAAAAGACCTTACTTGCCACCAGGGCTGCCGATGGGAGTTTGGCACTAAGCCTCGGCACAGGCCATTAGTGCACGGGGTAGGCCTAGTTAGGTGTGGTAATAAAATACTACTTTACTTTGAAATAAATCCTAGAAATTCACTGCAAAAAAATAAAAAAAAGGTGCCATTGACATTATACTAAAAATCAGGTCCTCGCCATGCACTGCTTATTACCGTAAATATTACATCACTCATGACGTTTCCCATGACATCACTGATAACATCAATACAACATCTGAAATTAATGACAATGTGCATGGCGGGGTTACATGTTATAGTTACTTCAGTTAGCTATAAATGGTGAATGTCAGTGTTTTTTAAGTTTAAAATGCAACATTTTAACTGACATTTTCACCTAACTATAACATAAATTTAACCTTTGTTTTTACAGTGAATTTGAGGTTTTTTTTTAATGAGAAGTAAAATATTATAACCTTACCCAGCTATCACTTAAACTGTTAGTTTTTTTTCAGTGATTATATATACAGAAATACATACAAACATATACACCTGCATACATGCATTTATAAACACACACAGATAGTGTGCGGCACTAACTTTAAACACTTCTACCTATGGTAGGACCTCCTGCCCCAATACCTTCCTTCCCCCTTCTGGGAGTATGAATCGGGGTTATAGCTGAGTGCCTGCTATCCTGTTTGAACAAGACTAACGGGGCGCAGCTTTTGGAGTAATTAGCTGTATTTCACACTAGAGACATGCCTGTGGAAGTGAGAGAATATGCAATATTCAAACCATCACTTCTAAAACCAGGGACATGTATTTGCAAATGTTAAAAGGGTCGGAAAACTGTTTCTCATTTCAAAGCTCAAGGAAAGTTTGAATTGTTTCAACAAAGGCACGTTAGTTAGAAAACTTCACAAACATCCACTTATCATATTAGAGGTAAAGCTCACTTCTCTGGGCCCACAGCAGACAGTATCCTTTCACACTAAACAACTGTACCCATGACACCATTTAAAACACAACACTGCTATAGTTACAGTATATATGCAGCTCGTCAGGAATAAATACTGTGTGTACTGCTAAACATCAGTTTCTTTCTACTTTTTAGGTCTCAGCTTTAGACAGCGCATGCGCTGTCTCAAAGAGACATGTTATATTTTGTGGATTTCAGTCCGTCCTTAGGCTTCCCATTTGCTGGCTCCCATTGTCGCTCTCATATTCTTTCTACCATTTGTCCAAGGCATAAATCCATCTTGCCTCTTCCTGTGTTTAGCCCTCCCCAAGATCATAGACAAATTATTACTATCCATCCCATTTTAGCAAATATTTTTGTAACTAAAATTTCTTTGATTTGAAGCACTTTACACGAGAGAACTTTTTTCACTGGCTCCGAGCTCCATTGACCCGTTTCTGTCAATAAAGCTTAAAATCTTGTTCTTATCTCGCCACAAACCGCTGCTCCAAAAATGTATATTTATTTTTTCTAGGTTGCACTAAATATAGATGGGTTTATTAATGTTTGTGCAATTCGTAATGTAATAGAAACATCGATCATTTTTCTAGGTTGCACTAAATAATAGATGTGTCCATGATTTTTTGTGCAATTCGTAATGTAATCGCAACACCGGGCATTTTTCTAGGTTGCACTAAATAATAGATGTGTCCATGTATTTTTGTGTAATTCGTGTTGTAATCGAAACATCGAACATTTAGGGCCATATGTACGAACACATTTTCCCATTGACACAGAATGGGAAAAACCCTTTGCTACATCTGGCCCTTACTGTCAATGTGCGGACTGTTTCTGTAATTGGCACCCTTCCCGGTGTCCTGTTCTGCGATGGTCTTTCTCTTTTCTCAGCTTCTAGGCGCAAGTCTCAAATCTAGTTACTAGCCAAAGTGACTTCAAAGGCAAGCCACTTCTCAAGAAAGCAGTGGTTGTTCTTTTTATCCTTTCTATAGTTGCGCATTCAGCATCCCTGTTCTTGGCAGGAAGGAGCTATTGAAGCAACAAATAACCAGTTGAAGCCACAGTTGACACAGGAAGCTATTTTTAGCAAAGAAAAGAAAACGGTATACTTGTTGAATGTCGACCACACGAAAAAGGCGTTTTAATTATTAAAAGGCAAAATTAAGAAGCACAGCAAACCTTTCGCCTGATATCGTACTGGTGTTGTTTACGATTAATTCTTCAACTCGGAAAGGAGCACGCCAGGCCTGCATGTGTGCCTGTTTACCACCGATAGCAGGAGCAGCTATGCTCCGCTGCTTCTCTGAAGGCCACCATTCATTATTTCCACGTGTTTATTCTACCGAATGTACGCTCTCCATGTGGCGATGTGCGCTATCGTACTAATAACCCGCTCGGTCTTAACAACATTAATATTTACAACGCCACAAGATCTTGGATTGCTGAGACCTATTGGCTATTTATTTTCAATGTATACCCACCCCGCTTTTTCTCATCCCATAAACCCTCCCATCTACGTTTCTTCCAGCCGCGCTCTGGTGTATTTAATCTCCCCTCCCTCAGACCTTCCTGTACCTGTCCCCCCTCACACCCACCTCACCCATCCCACCGCCCCAGTCTCAGTTTCTTCAATCCCCTCGCACCCGCCAGAAGGAAAAAAGCGCTAGGAAGCAGCCACCCCTGGCAGCTTTATAGCGGCTTTTTTTATTATCCCGTTATCCACCCCCACCTCTACCCTGTACCCTGTACCCATCACCACTCACTGGATTTTAAATACTGTATTGAAGTGTCACTTATATGTTCTGCAAATCTGTGATACTTCACAACAAAACCTACCACGATTCCTTTAATTCACACTTGATGCAGCACATATTATGAAAACAGTTTCAACTCGAACCAGGATTCCAAGGTGACATCACGAGACAAACAGTTACAGCTGAACTCAGATGTGTGGATGTTCAAGGGAAATGCATCTTTTTGATGTAGTGCAGGAAAAGGCAGTCTCTAACGACGGTATTTAGTAGCAATCTGTTTTTTTGTTTGTTTTTTTTTAACTACAAGTAGAGAGACCGTGCATGCTGTTGGGAAGTTGCTAAACTTTTTAGGTAACGAATAATTAAGAGGCGATCAAAATTAATTTCTTTAAATTGTAGACAATGGCTCTTTTAGAGGTGCATAGGATTCCTTTACAAGCACAAAACCTCTTTAAAAGTGAGTTTAATATTTTTTTTAAAGTTTGCAAACTGTTGTGAAGGGTGCTTTTGTTTTTTGAAAGTGAACAGTATGATTAAAGAAAATGTTTTGCATTTATTTAAACGGGTTATGATGGGCCTCGGTCATTCTTGCTCTTTCCTTCTGTCTACCAGGAGAGTAAAGTGCTGAAAGAACAGGTCTAAATGAAATGCAAATACCTTCAACCTGTGCAGTTTTGAGTCACATAACCAAAACTGTTGTCTGAGTGGAGAGACAGATATTCCCCAATGGGATTTTTTTTTTTTTCTTCTGGTAATGTAGGGATTCAAATTAAACAAGAACACTAAAATGCAATTCAAAACACAAAATATCTCAGTATTATGTTTCAAGCATGTATTGAGAACTCAAGCATCGGTCCGGTGGAAAAAAGTGCATCATTTTAGCGTAAACAGTAAACAAAAATGCATTAAAGGTTCTGTCACTACTATGGTAAGAACATAATACATGTGCACTTTAGTTGGGATGGAAAAAATGTTGCTGTTATACTTTTAGTACTAGTAAACTTTTATATAGCAGACAACATGCATTTAGTATGGCATTGCAGCGTTTTTTGACAATCTAAGATATTAATTTGCAAATCAATGTATCTCTCAAACTGTATTGGGAGTCGCTTTTTAGGTCTCGCCTAGATGAGCGAATGCAACTTTTTCGTTCAATAATGGCCTTGGGATCTTGCCATTCCTTACCATTTGTTGGCATAATTGTTGCTTTTCTTTGTTGTGTTTTCGTTGGGCAGCACTTGCTATGTGTCACTTCCTGTTCTCCGCTGACCATCTGCTGCACATGCTGTGATTCAAGTACTATTTCTGTGCTATGATGTGGTCAACGATGGTGGCATTTTTATTTTACTGATCCCCACCTTATGCACGTTTCTTCTCCACTTCGACCTGTACTGCCAAGTCACTTCTCCCCCTCCCACAAGTCCGCCCATGTTTATTCATCCACCAACCCTCCTTTGTTTCTGCTACTATTCAACAGCCAATGTTTCTTATCCCCTCCCACATGCCTTCCCATCCCCGTTTCTTCTCCTCCTTCAAGTCACACGAAGGGGGGAAAAACAGCTATGAAGCAGACAGCGCCGCCCACTTTATGGCACTTTTGAAAAAAAATCATCCCATTACCCACTCCCCACCTGCTCCCCGTTACCCACCCTCACCCTATTGCCAAAGCCAATAGGTCACCCATAGGCGAGACCTATTGGCTTTGCCAATGCTTGTTCAATTGCTTTTCACTTATCTGTGCATGGTGGTCAAATCTGCAACCTACCTTTTAATTACATAATTTTATCTAAATTCCTGCCATCGCATACACAATCAGTTCTCACCCTGTTGCACATTCTCAACATTCATACAAACACAGCAACTCCACATCCCACTTTTATTAATGTCAAATATGTCCTTGATGATAAAAAAACCTTACTCTAAACCCACGCACATATTTTGATCTTTTACCAGAGATGAATTATGCTCAGTGGTTATTTAAAAAAGGTGAAAGAAACGATTCGGTCGACATTGTCATTTCATCCACCATCATCATGTGATAAAATTTCAACCCATCAGAGATTTGGGTACAACAAACATTATGGACAAGTTACTACAATGTGCAGAAAACTATCAATATATGTGCCATTAACCCTATGGCTATTCATGCAGTAAGCAAAATGGTAGTGAGGTCAATGTTGTTTCTACTCCGACTCCCAAGACATACTTAAAGTCTCTATATTTCTGTTCACCCCACATGCAAGCACTTCACCATCGAGATACTAACATGACACACTCTGAAAAATCTAGCGATCACCACTGTGTAGTTCTAGTCAGGTCACACTTTCCATATAAAGAGCGCTTTTTGTTTTGCTAATAACTTGGATGCCGTTTGATCAACCTCCATGAACCTTTCCCAAAAAAGATCATCTCCCTCCGCTCCTCCCTGGAAAGTTTTAATGTGATCTGTCAAGCAGGTGCCAAAGAACAGGCGGCGTCTCAAAACATTGCTTCCCATGTTAATTCCCATGGGAAACTTCTGTAATAGGCAAAGAAAAACAACATCTGAACAGATTACACTTAATCTGGCAGAAAGTTCTAGCTTTACCCCAAAACTGTGCGTTTTGAGATTTGGTGTAAATGTAACAAATTTGTGCTTAAAGAGACGCTTGGGGTTGTCATGAAGTAGTGGAAAAAAAGGTAAATCTGAACAGATGCAAACACAGTGTCCTTTGATTGGCCAAGGGAGACTTTTCAATTGTTTGCCCTTTCACTACTGCATGAGCGGTCCTGGTCGCACTCGATCTGATTGGCCAGAACTTGGAAGAAAATGTTGTGATGTCACTACATGACTTGGTCCCAGTGTCCTGAAAAAGTTTTTCAAAATAGCACAAGGGGGAAGGGGAGGGATCATTTTTTTGCAGTTTATACAGTACAAACTTGACCCAAAGGCATGGTTTGCTTTACATGAGGATCAATTACATTACACAAGGAATATTACTTTTTTGAAGACACAGGGATATTAAGTGGTTTTCCATATTTCACAATATGCTGAGCCAACACAGTCTCGGACCTCATTCCCCAAGCTCCAAAGACAGCAGCTTTGGTTGTTATGCCACGTCCTCTCACTCAGATGCGGTGGAGGGTTGGCTGCCCATAGCAGATTTGGTTGTAGAGAGGCCAGACCCTGAAGCCAAATTCCCCTGTGCACTGCCATAGTTCACGACCAGGGTGGCTGGCTGCCTATGGGAGGTTTGGCAGAGTAATTGCCACCCCCACCTCCACTGCCGCGCACAGGCTGGACGGGGCTGCCGGTCGGCCGGATATGATCAATAACCCCAGAAATTCACAGAAAAAATGTAGATTAAACTGACATAAGATTCCACTTTAAGCTAAAAAAAAAAGAAAACAGAAAATCACTAAAGAAATGAAAGGTTAAAGTGACATTATAGTTAGGTGTTACAATAACACAAAAACTAACATTTAAAAAACAAAACACTACTAAAATTCATCAGCTATGGTTTACTGAGCAAACTATAACTGACACTCTTATCAACCACAGCTTATAACCTCACATTTTTACATCTCTCATGACATGTTAGATGATATCACTAATGACATTGCAAATTAATTCATTGATGACATAATAACAATCTAGTCATTGTTACAGGATCCTATAGGGTTTGTGGACTTCGGTTGTAGAATTTCAACATGCCACAGCTGTAGTCAATTTTCCATTCATCGTAATGGAATTACTCTCAAAGACTTCACATGATCCCCAATTTTAGGTCAAAAAGGATGACAAGTATGCATTTGCCACTAAAAAGACACTGTTTGCATGCTCTATGAAGAGCACTTTGTAGTTTAATAAACTCCACTACATGCATTCCTGAGATAGGCACGCCTGCATACAAGCATACAGTCCAGATCACAACACAAATGTGTGATCAATGACATGCAAGTGGGTCACCTCTAAATTCAACATTAATCAAGATTCTGCAATGCCCTCCTCTCCTGGAATCTGTAGGAGCTACGTTCTTGGAAAAAGCAATATAGGGTGTTGTCCCTGCTTAAAAGGCATGGAGTGGATATTGTGTGCTTCCAAAAAAACTCACTTAACTGATGCAGAAGCAAACAAACTGGCAAAGAAATGGAGGGGTCAGGTATACTATGCTAATTACAAGTCCTTCTCCCATGGGGTGATGGTGTGGTTTGCCCCTGATGTCCCCTTTTTACTGACTTATATGGAGATGGAGCTGGAGGGATGATACCTGCTTCTAAAGGGCAGACTTGATGGGGCGGATATAGTCTTCATAAACTCCTACGGCCCGAACACAGATGATTAATCCTGCTATACTACAGTAAGGGAAGACACCAGGGAGTGATGGGCTTTCAAACGAGTTTTATCAAGCCTTTTTCACAGAAATTACCAAACACCTGTTTGAGGTATACCAGAAGCAAGGGAACAAGGTGTTTTGCCCCCCACATACGAGAGGGCTGCATTACTATGGTCTCAAAAGCTTGGAGTGATCCATCAGCATATCTCCCTCTCACAATGATGAACACGGACATAAAAGTTCTCTGTAAGGTCCTTGCTCTTTGGCTGCAGCCGATAATCTCCCAGCTGGTCCACCCGGACCAGTGCAGGTTTATACCAGGATGTAATACCACAGTGAATCTGAGATGACTAATGCATTTCATGCATGAAGTCAAAGAAACAAGGGAAGAAATTGCAGTGGTCTGTATTGGTATCACTGAGGCTTTTGACACACTAGTTTGGCACTGTCTAATGTGTGTATTGGAAGAAATGGGACTCGGCCAGCAGTTTCTATCAAGGATACGCCTGTCGTATACAGCACCTACAGCGAGGGTTGAAATGGGACGATTATGTTCTGATGCATGGGAGGTGGGTAGGAGCATGCAACAGGGCTGCCCGCTCTTGCCCCTACTATTTTCACTGGCAGTGGAACTCCTGGCAATTAAATTGTGACAAGAAATGTTGGCGTGGGGTATCCAAAGTGTCCCTCTATGCTGCTGACACTCTCTGCTATCCTACTGCTCCGAGAGAGTTCTTAGATTTGTGCTTGGATAGTTCGGGGAGTTTACTGGGCTACACAAGTCACTGGTGTTCCCGCTGGGACGGATGGCGACGACAAACCCCAATACTTTGCTGCCACTACAGTTACGTTGGGAAACTGACCAGTTTCGGTATCGGGTGATCATGGTGGAATACACGGCACAACAACAAAAGCCATATGATATAAAATTGCAGAGAGATGAAGCGCCTTAGTGCAATTTTGGAAAACCCTACTGCTGTCTCTTATGGGGTGGGTGGCCATGACAAAGATCGTGTTCCTGCCATGATCCCTATACACATTGCAGCATTCGCTGAATACACTTTCTAGATCAATCTTTAAACAACTGAACTCCACGCAGACAATGCTTAATAGGTAGGAGGCAGCAACAGGGTCGCCCGTGAATTCCTCTACTTGCCCACTCTGGAGGGCAGGCTTGCAATCCTGAACCTGGAATTGTATTGCATGTCCTCCCAGTTGCAACATGCAGCTCCATAGGCTGTCGGAATGGGAGACCTGGGAGAAGGCCCTGCTAACGGATGAGACACGTTGCACTACACTGCCTCAGCTGTAGCACTGGCGGGCAGGATCGAGCACCAGTCACGTACATTATTAAACATTCTGCATCCTTGTGGGAGCGAGCCCGTTTCGCCTGAAAGTTTAACTTCTGGGACTTGCCAGCATTCCGTAATCTTACGGGATCAGTCGATGTTACCACATGGCAGGAAGATAGGTGTGAGACCCTCAGTGAACTGTAGCCTAGTGAGGATTTTATCTCTTTCAAAGTGGCCCAAGAGGCATTTGATGTAGGGAATGGGCAGTTCTTAACACATGTCAGCATAGCTACCATAGTTTGGGACTTGTAGTCTATGTATCCAACTGCTCCGCCCTCCTCGATGTTGTTCTAGGTAATGTTGGAGTTGGGGGGTTTCTCTGCACCTGATTTCACATCTGTAAAAAGCCACGCTTGTTGATAAACCTAGGACCCCCTTCCCAGCCATTTTTACATGGGAGGAAGAACAAGGATTGCCACTTGGGGACGTGCAGTGGAGCAGGGCCTGCTCATTAATCTGACGGTGTCCTATAATGCACGATTTAATTTAGTTCACTTTAATTACCTGCACCGTATGTTTGTCACCCCTGCCTTGTTACAAATAATAGATCCCACAAGAACAGGTGGATGCCACCGATGTCAGGAACAGGAGGCTTCTTTTATGCACCTGGTATGGCACTGCCTTCCAGTCAGCACTTTTTGGGACACCGTAGTGCTGCACCTGGTGACAGTGTGTCGTGCATGCATAGAACCAAATCCGGTTGCATACCTGTTGGGTGACGTTAAGAATCAAAGGCAGGAAGATGGAATTTAAATTCCTGCAATTGCTCCTTTTATTAGCGAAAAGGAGGGTTGCAATCAGGTGGATGGGATAAACAGGCCCTAGTGTGGATGGCTGGGTCAGAGATGTAAAGTAATGGCCATTGACTCAGGAAGTCTCACTTTGCAAATGTGGACAAGATGACCAAGTGGCAGAAGATCTGCAAGTCTGGGGGGTCGTTACTGACCAAATTTGAGACTGGGGAGGGAGGATCACAGGAGGACTCCTAACAGGACGATGGGTGAGCATCTCTTAAACCGAGTGTTGTACTGCTTCTAACACAGAGAGGGAAGAGTATTGAGGAATATATTTCAATGTGATGCCTAATGTAATGGTCTTTGATTTGTGCTGACTAATTTTTACTACATGTCAATTGAATGGTGATAGTTGTAATGTTCATAACCGGTTAACTGTACTGCAACTGTTTGTGGTGGAAACAATACAAAATATCTGTAAAAATAAAAAAAGGATTCTGCAAATGCCATAAGATCTTCAAGGAAACTCTGGAAAAAAAATATCTACACCTCAAACTTCCTTGCAACACAGAATTCATCTACGGCATTTTATTATAACTCTTTAAATTGGGCACATCACCCAATATTCACTGGAGGATAATCTATTGTCAACAAAAGCTCTGGCCTTTCTCACAAATAGTTTGTAATAGGTTTTGGCTTCAAACCTCAATCTAACTTGTAACATATTGCTGCAAACCACTTCAGGCATGCTCAATCTTCACCTTGTTGCAAATGGAGTAGTACTTGAGCCCTCAACTTTAGTTATTTGGAAACAGTGCACCATATAACTTTCCTACAGGACATGCTATTTCCATGCTATGCACCCAAACTGCATGCTGCGTATGACTATGGTGTCACCAATGTCGTCATATAAGATGTAATCAAATGACATAAATGTCACACGGGTGGAGCACAAGCTATAGTTAACTCAGTATACTCCCTGAAAAAGGGTCAACATGTTTCGCGTCTTTATTGTCCAATTGGATCTGGCGACGCTTCTGCAGAACCAGGTGGATATATGCTTCCCCTTTAACAAAACTGAAAAGACTCCTATAAACTAGAACTATCAGTTATCACGTCTCCACTCACTTACACTAATCAGATGTAACTTGAAAGTCCTATTCTTAACTGTCACCCCTCCCTATAGAGGAACGTGCTTCATGGGACAGCGGGGGCCCAATGGCCGGGCGCACAATTTTTGAATCGCTCCTGTGCCAAAACGGTAAACCTACCCCTGGCTGCGCTCCCGAAGGGACGGTCTGGTAGTTCCACACCTCCCGTCTTCCAATAAGTGTGGTTGAGAGTGTTTTGATCATTATCCTCATTTCGCTCTCCTCATCATTTATTTATCTTTGCCTTCACCCTCCATGGTTTAATAAAATTGTTACCCCCAGGTTTAGGGTCCTGAGACAATTTTAATCTCTAGTGTATCTCTCCTTTCTGTTTTTTCCTTCCAAGCTCACTTTTGGGGTCTTGGCATCATCGAGTAAAGATCTCCGGCAAAGAGCCCCCCTACAGGGGGTGCCCGTCAGGCATTGCAGCGCCGGTCTGATGAGGAGCAATTCCAATGATGAAGCATGACACCCATTAGGGTGTGTGAGGACTCTTGCTCCTAGAATTAGGATTTCTCCATCCTCCTGTCTTTTTCTTTTGGAAAAGTGTATTTTGATGTGTGATGTATAGTACTAACTGAACTAATCTGGGGAAAGGGTAGACGCCAGGTGGCCCTGACCACGACACAGCATCCCCTTGACAAGGGAGGCCTTGGCATGCCTAATCTTGAGCTCTACTACGCCGCGGCACAGTTACAATGGCCATTACGGTGGCTTCACAATTGTGGGTGACTTTTTTGCAGAAGGTACACTACAGACGTTCGATGAACTCAGAGAATACAACGACCTGCAAGCAAGATTATTTCTATCATACTGTGTGATCAGGCGACTCATACACAATACATGGAGGAATGGCGACTCAGAACCAAGAACATCACAAGCACTCACAATGATATTGTCCGACCCAGGGACCAGTAAAGCAATTTCCACATTATACACTGCCTTAAAGACAACATACTGTCCGGGGGTGGAGAACGCCCGATAGGATGAGGTACTCGCTCAAACCTTGCCCCAAGTCTCATGGGTGTCTGCATTGTCTGGGATTAAAGGGGTATCACGCAACCCCAGGCTCCATTTCACACTATTCAATTACTTGCAGCAAACCTACTTGTCCCCTTCCCACATTACACGTATGTTCCCGATGTCTGACCCAAATGCCCAAGATGCGGTCTGAGCGAGGCTAGCTTTTATCATATGGTATGGGAATGCCCCCCGCTGCAGTCGACCTGCATCAAGTGTCAGACCACAGCTGACATAACAGACCACGCTTTGACACCCACACCCAAATCCTGTTTACTGGGGCTATGACACAGAAAATGTGGAGACAAACACCTCCACAGATTTATAGACATGGCGTTTACCACCTTTAAACGCCTCATCGCCATGTGTTGGAAGGCACCTTCGCCCCCGGACATCACCAGATGGCTACACTCCCTGCTACAGCTGGCATGAGCGGAAGAGGAAGTACTGAAAGCGCTGCTGTGCAGGGGCCCAGCACTAGGGGGTAGCGATATATGGAACACATTCATCAAACTAGAAGCCAAAAGCGAGACTCGACCTCCATGAACAAAACATACTACTATACCTACATCTGTACATGACAGATTCTCTGCTGCACCTAAAAGCATACCTAGCCTGTGTCCCCTTGCAGGCCCGTAAAGTAGTACTCTCTGTCCCGCTGTATTACATTGGGGAACACTCTCCACACAGGGGCACTTCCCGCAACTCAGATCATTCACCATATGGCCCTATGGTTACGGCTCATACACAACTGTATTCATACTGATTCCTATACGGTCTCTCCTGCGTACGAGACAGGTTGAACAAATACCTCATTACTATTGCACTTTGATTATACATGCTATCAGCAAATCCTTGTATCACAAACTGTATAAGATGTTTTCATGTTTATGGATGCACTCGTGATATAATGTGTATAACAATGGGGTATTGGTTCTGTGGCCACTATAACTAACTTGCGGTGCCCCGCCCCGCCCCCCTCAACCCTCTTGATTGTCACACAACTGCCATAATAGTGATGTGGATGTAATTGTGCGGCTTCTGTTACTTTTTTTTTTTTTATCTTTTGTTGTTGGACTCATATGCTATAAACCTTGATAAAAATAGTTTTATATAAATAGCAGATTAGACACAACTTTGACTGGGA
Organism: Pleurodeles waltl; assembly: GCF_031143425.1. NCBI lineage: Eukaryota > Metazoa > Chordata > Amphibia > Caudata > Salamandridae > Pleurodeles > Pleurodeles waltl. Next base: position 1,029,540,788 of record NC_090440.1, read on the forward strand.
GAGTTAGAAAATTACAATTACACACAATCATGATACTTGGTTATGTCTCCTGCCCCCCAGATCTGGTAGGAAGCAGCTCGCCCACTAACCTGAATCAGAAGTTGCTCTGGAGTTTATCAGATAATATGAATCTTACTTCAAGGAGGCGTAAGCTTCTGTGAGAAAAAGGCACTCCATTAAAGGCATCCTTTCAATCTGGCCCCGAGATGGAGTTAGGTCAGCAGCAAGACACTATTCTCACTAACACTAAGAAAAATATCACTTGCAGAAGGGAGAGAAACAACAGCAAAAACCTATTGAGTTGGCACTGCAACCCCTACAAAACTTACATTTGATACATGCCAAAAGACCTAATTGCTGCAGTTGTAGACAGGTGGGAACTGTTTCTTACATGCTGTGAGGATGTGATTAGATCAGAAGGTTCTAGACGGAGGCCCTTGAGGTGTTAAGCAGATGGCGGGGGTATTTGTCCCATAATCCCCTAGCAGTGTTATGCAGAGGTGGATCCTGAAAGTGGAAAGAGGATCAGTTAGGAACACCTGTTGTCTCAAACGTTTAAAGGCGGCTAAATAAACCCTTCTTTTTAAATGGGGTTTGGTTCATGTACTACACATACACATAGCAAATCTGCATATCTACTGGGAATAGAGAAAATCTCTTATGTCATCCAGCGATTGGACAATGTATTTTTATTATGGGATCCACTCCCTGCATATGTATCTAAATAATGTAGAGGCCTCACATATCTAACTGCAGCCCCTCTCAAATTCTTCATTAAGGTACAGGTATAAGTAGAAAGAGGTAAGTTAACCTGCATACGTCTACGTGGGTGCTCTTGATTAGTCACTTAACTGTGATCTTGGGTGTGAACAGTTAGGGAGCTAGGGAGGTTGGGATTTTGGTTACTTAGTTTTATTTCTATTTGTGCTAATTGTTTTTTGCTAATTTTAAAATTCAAATAAAACTTACTGAAACCATAACGTTATCCACGGTGGGTGGTAATCCCGAGAGTCTTTGTTCTTCTCTTTCAGTCTTCTATGGACCATATGTACTACTTCAGTACCAATACTGCCCTTTCTTTTCCAGCTAGTGCTTTCATCTGAGTTAAGGATATGCCAACTTGAGTCGAAAAGTATTTTCAATACTTGTTGAATATGCTGATACATCCACACATTATTCTATCCCTTGCTTCTTATTTGGCTTTGAAATAAGACTGGGTTCGAAATAAGGCTTTCTGGTTATAAAACGGTGCTCTTTTGAGAGAATTACATTATCAATCTTCGAGTTTATATGAGCTATGACTCTTTCCACACTTCAGCACGTACTTCCAAACCAAACTAACTACACAAATGGGAGAGTTTCCTTCCAAATTCTAGATTAAAAACTCGAGCAATAATGTATTACAATCTGTGGGTTTTCTATATATCTCTACGGATAGTGTCGGATCCTTATGGGAAAACAAGATCTAAGAAAATACAACCCTGATTACTAATTTAGAATGTTAATTTTAAATTATCACTGTATGGACTCAACCACTCTAAAAACTCTCATAGTTATTTCCTCTCCTCACCAAATAAAAAAATTGATGAACATAACTGGTCACATACCCAAAACGATTCAAATGTTTCAATTGAGAACACCATACTCAAAACAGCACTCTACACCAAAACACACCACTCACTATCCACCAACAAAACACATTATGACAAATTTCCACAAATAAATTCAACTCTGCCCAAATATGCAGCTAACTTAATATTAGAAGCTAATTGCATTTGATACCGAGAGCTTATTTCCACAAGTATGAGTCGGCCAAACAACAGCATGCACACCGACCAAACATATGAAGCAATAAGGTAAAACTCCTCTGGTCTCATGCATCAGAGACCAAGAACACTCACACACAAGTCTTCAAATATGAAACATTCATCCGAGTAACATTCTCATTCACTGACAGCACATCACCACAAGCCAGATAAGACCCGGTACGCAACAGAAACTCAGAACTACTGTGTACATCTGATTCAGTATTCTCGGTAACAGTGTAAGTCAAACTTTTTTTTGTGTCGCCACCCTTCAAATTAGGAAAACTGAGCAAAGTTTCTTCTAAGCAATTTACGTTCCTCTTCGATGTAAGATCAAATACATCCCAACATTTTCACTTTGTCAATGTCAAAGGTAACTCATATCCATTACACACATATATACAAATTGTAACAGTTCAAAATGATACCTATAATTATTTTGCTGCACATTTCCATAATTGGACAATAAGAAACGTTCAGATGCTAAACTAAAGCACACTTTTTGCTGCAGACTAAAGTGCACGGATGAGTAAAGAAGTTAGATTCTTTAACAGCTTCTGGGGAATTCTAAATCAATGCCAACCTGCATTATAGAAGGACAGGGTCTGGGTGGGGTGCCGAACTCAGATGCTCAGGTTATATGTAAGAAATTGCTTTATTTGTGGATGAGGAATACGCATTTCAAAGAATAATCACAACCCTTATTTTGGGGGGAATTTTGTGTTAAACTTAGTTCTGATGGAGCAGTTAACTGAAACCATGCAAATGCAGCAAAAAAAGTTTTTCAAAGCAACGGGAAACACATTTGCAGCATTCCAACGCATCTTACTGCTGATGATCAAAAATAAAAGACAAAAACAGCCTCTAAAAAGGCAAAACCGCTACAAGTAAACTGTTAACTGACAGTAACTTTAAGAACGAACAACTAAATCAAAAACTCGTGCAGTACCTAATATAATACTGCCATGAACACAACTAGGTATTCACAATCCAGTTTAACTTCTTAATATGTGTGGTTAAAAGACTACTTTCCGGGACAAACACGGAAAAACAGATTTAGGTGCCAGGTCCCTGTGGCAGAAAACTGCACACAGGCCCTGCGCTTGCAGGCCAGAGTCAGGTTTGAAAGACTACTCCAGCGGGTGGAGCAAGCAGGGCTGCAGGCCCACTAGCAGCATTTAATTTACAGTCCCTGGGTATAGAGATACAACTTTACAAGGGACTTACAGGTCAATTAAATATGCCAATTAGGTATAAGCCAATCATACCACGCTTACAAGGGAGAGCACATGCACTTTAGCACTGATTAGCTAGCAGTGGTAAAGTGCCCAGATTCATAACGTCAACCAAAAAGGGTCAGAAAAATAAGGAGGAAAAGCCACAAAGTTTGGGGAGTGACCCTGTAAAAGGGGACAGGTCCAACAACTTCCATTTTTGTTCCTCCTTCCACAGTTTAATGAAACACACAGGATTCAGATTTTCCTTCTCTTTTTTACTTTGTTCTAGTGTTCTGACAACCATAGAAATGATTTTGCTGGAGGCTTTTTTTGTACACCTTCTTTTGTATTTTGATAATGGCGTTCCTTTGAGCACTTGTGAAAATAACACTCCAAAGGGTCTTTGCATATTTTAGTGTATTAAGTATTAAAGTCTAAAACAGCCGACCTTCTTCTGTCTTTTGAAATTCTGCTGTAGCTTTCTTCGGCTTGCTTTTACTTACCTCGTTTTCTAATTAATTATCAGTGCCGTTTTGGTTGTATTAACTGTGACAGCACATTTATGTTCTGGTTCCTTGTTTTGGCTCTCTTCAGCGGTTGGCCTTTCTCTTGGTGTTTCAGTATCACATAGTGGAATGAATTACATTTGTTTTAACTTTTCAGTGAAGTTAATCGGTTTTCCCCGTTGAGTGACTTGAATGGTGACCGAAGAGTTCTGAACGCTGCTTTACTCATGTAATTGACTTTTCTTTTGTAATAAACTACTCATTTTCCACTCTGTCTTCAGCTGTTTTTCCACACTTATTTCCATGTTGGCTTTATTGTGTTAGTAATAGTTTTCCGAAGAAGGATATGTATAATTTGTAATGTTTTATTTTTTGTTTCATCATTACATCTTTACCGTGATTGGAATAGTGACTTGCTTGTGATGTCTTGCAATTAATATTTAATGGCTCTTCGCCTCTTTCATAATCTTATTGCCTTTTGGGTCTTTCCTTACATTTTGTTTTACTTGGAAATAATCTAGCTGAGCCCCACATTGTTAACATTGTATAAAACAGAAAATCATCTCCGTTGCCTATTTCTGTGTGGTGGCTTGAATTTCAAGCCATTCGTCTAGGCATCCTTATGCAAACACTGCGTGATTGTCTTGCTGCTAGTTATCTTTTTGTATTACTTTTCTTTTAAACACGAGTAATCCCTTGCAACGTGTTTTTAAAATGTACATGTGTACATTTCCAGCTGCATATTTAGGCTTATTGGGGGTGTTCCTCCTCCAAGTATAGATGCCTGTTACTTGCCGCTGCCAGTCTGTAGTCTGCCTCCCCTGTATTTACAATAATTCCTGGTAATCGACCCCACGTGTATGAGTCATTACAAATTATTTCGTGTAGTGTGGGTCTTGTACCCAGTGGTATTTATTCTTCTTTTCTGTTTTCTCTTTATTTTGCTGTTCAGCCAGCTCTGTATACGAGACGTTGGCTTCGGATATTCTGTTAGTTTGCACTTGCATTCGGGGGGGTAACGCAGGGGGTCCCAACTCTTCTAGGGGGCACTTATTCAGGAGGTGGGGGCAAGTTAGGCCAATGCTTTCGTTTGCTGCCAACCGAAATTAATTCCAAAGCAGTTCTTTGTGTAAAGAAGACAGAAAGCCTGCGTCTGATGGAAAAAGTAGTGCCTGTAGCTTACTTGTGTGACTATATAATAAACTACACACAGGATAGTGGCCTGTTAATGCCCTATTCGTTTAAGTTGAACATCTGATATTTCTTTGTTTACATGTTTTCTTTTTTATAAAATAAATGTTTACATGAAAACCTCTAGTTTCAGAAGCGACTTGATCACCAAGCCAAGGCCAAATTGCTCAGAGTGAAATCTAGAATTACAGGCAAGACTAAATAGGTGGGTGGTCTGTCACCCTGTTTCAATAAATGGTGCGCTTACAGTGCGGTTCTTGTGGCCACCGGATCTGGCTCCTGCGTAGAGAGTACTTCTGTCGTGGTGTGCAACACTTCAACAGGTGTAATGAGGAAGTGTGCTAAGGTGTTGAATGAGGGTTTCATTAGCAGTGAGGGACTTGAGTAGCGTGGAACATGAAACTTAATTCTTACGGTTACTGCTGTTTAAACGGAATTGTCATCCAAGAAATCGGACCGCATGAACGGCTCCCTACCAACTCCCTTCCCTCATTTCTGGAAGAACTCCATTTGGCAGCCCTATTCGGATGCTCAGGTCCGAGTTGCTGCTTTTGCGACCACACAAGTATAGTAGTTACCTCACTGAAGCAAATCAATTAAGCAGTTCAGTATTTTTAAGGATAGCAAGATCATCCCACCCACAAAGATTTTACTACATCACCTTACTATATTGACAAACTAACAGAAGAATGAAAACTGGGGAAAGGCCGTCTCCCTTAAACCATAACACAATAATCTGGGCTGGGAAAATAGCCTGTACCAATGCCTCACATTCGGACTTCTTGTTATATGGTCTTTTCACTATGGCTTGTAACACGCTTGCCCAAGATAAAGCTTGGAAAAAGCTTGTGTGAACTTTGTACATTTGTTGAGGGAATTAGTGTCTACACTTTATATTATGGAAAAATTATCCATACAGATTAAAAGATAAATTCTGCACCTACCCAAAGATTGTGCTTCCCAAACGTGAACTTGCTGTCAAACAAAATGATCCATACAAATTAAAAAAAAAAATTGTTACCTACTTGTCAAAAGCTTGTGCTTCTAAATGTGAACATGTTAATCAAACAAAAACAAATTAAAGCGACATGGGGCTCATTAAATCATAGCCAATTAAACAATTCACAATTTGTCATTCAGTGTTACTTCTAAGATCCCTGAAACTGTGAATATCCATATCTAAAATGGGAGCGTGCTCCCACCACTTAAAATAATTTAGTACATGGTCTTTAGAGGCAACATTTAAAAGTGCGTAGCTAGCCCTATGGGCAGGGTACTATGTATGTAGAAGGCAGGACGTGTGCCTAGTAGCGTGGCCTGTTTTGGTAGTGACAAATAGCCTATTTGGTTTCTCACTGCTGAGAGTGCTGCCTTCGCACAGGATTACATTGGAAATACCCTGCCTTATGTGTAGGGGGTATTGTCTGATCTATGAGGGGTAGCGTAGGCATGTTTGGTATGATTGTAATGGTAGTGAGAAATGCTGCTTACTGGAGTGAGTGGATTTTTTATTATTATTATAGAAATGCCACTTCTAGAAAGTGAGCATATCTCTGTGCTTAGGACTCTGGTGTTTTGCAGCTTGACTCCAATTCACGCCTGGGCAGAGTGACAGTTGGGTTTTGTGTATACATTTCAGACAGCCTGTACACAGGGAGGGTGGAGGTGTCACATAGGTGCATCTGCATACTGAATAGTCTTCCTGGGCTGAGAGAAGGGAGAGACGGGGCACACCTGCATTTGTAAAGGCTGTGCCCTGGTTTCACACAATAGGGTTGTTTACCCCCAACTGATGTTTGGAGCCTGTGCTGGAGGAGGGAAGGGGTACTCCCAGAACCAGGTGTAACTGGCTGGAACCTCCTCTCCCCTTTTTTTTTTAAACACACTGTGAAACTGAGTATACGTACAGGGGAGTTTTCCCCACAATTTGGAGACATTATTGGGACATCTTCGGGACCCAGAACGCTATTGAAAGGACTCACCAGGACCCACCTTGGACTTCTACTGTGCTAACCTGTGACCTGCTATGTCACAGGTTAGCACAGGGGGAACTGCCACCATCTGCATTCCTGGTGCTGGCCTGTTGTTTGGGCCTGCTAGCCCTGTGCTGCCCCCTTCTATCTCCAGGGGAAGGGTGATGTGGGCCCTGACCCATGTAACTATTGCCAGCATGAGGAGTGCTCCCTGGCGTCCTTTAGCTCCTGGAGGGTGCTTGTTTGTGCTTCCAGCACAAGCGGTGCCTCATTGCATTATTTAAGCACTCATAAGCGCCTTGCCACGTTCCCAGGAAAAAAGCATGACTGGAGAAGCGCTTACCAGGGCCCTGCGTGGGAGAATCACCGCCGCAGCCTGGATTACTTGAGCGCGTCTCAAACAGGTGAAGATTGGTGCCACTGTGCCACCAGTACCCCTGGGGCACAGGAGGCCTTCCAGAGGCGCCCCCAGGGCACTACCCGGCACCTGCTAGTGGGCCTTCACTGCAACGGCCTGGGTCAGTGTGCTTACGCACCGGATCGAGTGCGCCCGCATCAGAGTTGGGTGGAAGCCTCGCCGGAGGTCCCTGCTCCACCATGCCCCACAGCTTTTGAGGAGCGTGAAGGGAATCCTCAACGGAAGCTTCCCGCCTCCCTTCCAGCACCAGAGATCTGGGGCGTGCGGACACCTCAACAAAGCCCTCTGTGTCTCCATGTCTCTTCTTCTGCCCCTTTGCGAGGTTTTTCGTTCTTGCCTCCCCCCTTTGTGTGGGGGTCCGTAGTGGCCCCGGAAGGGGGCGCCCAAGTGTGCGCACGTCCCAGGAGGGGCCGCACCAGAGGAAACAGAGGGGGTACGTGCCGTCTCCCTCCCCCCTGATGTAAACGGCCCTCATTTTTGCACATAGGAGCACCAGAGGCCCCCCATATCGATCTTCTTGGCACTAGGAAGTTCCTCTACATCATAATACAGGTACTTAAAAAGGACTTACATAGTTCTTATGCTCCTAGTACGGACATTATGTTAACCTGCCATACGTTTGCTAATGTTCCTTTTATGGGCAATATGATTTTATGACTTGCCATATGTTCTCTAATGTTCCTTTTATGGATATGTATGATGTGTTTATGACAAGTGTATTTCTTTCTTTAATGCGATTCCTGACTACTGCTTACATTGCAGAATCCGGAGTACTTATGTGTTCTATTATGACTACTGCTTATTCTTGCAGAGTATTAGTAACCTGTGTAACATTCTGACAACTGCAAAGGTAGCAGGTTATTACTGACACGTAACGTTTGGTCTAATTATGTTTTGTGCAATACAGTTTATTTTTTACATAGCTCAGTGTTGTGTTTACTTTGTGGAGTATATATTGTGTCATGTGTTGTGCAAACGCTTTACACATTGCCTCCGGGTAGGCCTGACTGCTTGTGCCAAGCTACCAAGGAGGTAAGCAGGGGTTATCTTGGACGTGTAACTCTTGCCCTGTTTAGAGTAGGTGGGTTCTGCCAGGCTTAGGTGCATAGCCTAGCCAACCAGAAAGCCCATTTCTAAGAGGAGCTACACAAATATTTGCTTAAAAAATTAGTTTTGTAGAAGTAAATCAAATGTGAGTGAGAAAGCCTACCTTAATGAAGGATTTACATTGCTTTGTGAAGAAAAGAGCCAATACCGATAAATTTCTTCCCAAGGACTCTCTAAATTTAGATATCTTGGCTCAGCCCACAGGAGTTTTTCTCTGACCTGATGCTACTGGATGTTAGGACATGTATTTCCACCTCTAATACAGTGGCTATATTGAACAACATGATCGTGATTTACAATAATTAGTCTCTGTCTGCTTCTGCAGGCTGCCCTAACACCCTATCTCTTTCGTGTTTGTACGTTAGACAGTGCATGACTGTCTTGAAGAGATATGTTGTATATACTTTGTGGGCTTTTCATTTGCTGGCTCCATCGTTGCTCTGATTTTCTTTTCGCCAATTTGTCCATGGCAAGCATGCGTCATGTCTCTTTCCTGTGTTTAACCCTCCCCGAGAGCAGGGACCAAGACCTTGATCAATCCACGGATCACCATTTTTGCATCTGTTATAGGAAAAAGGGTTCTTGTGTTTTGCTCTGAGCTCCTCTGTAGATAGGCCAGTAAATCTTGTACTTATATCTTCACATTTGCTGTGCATTCAGAGACCGAGATCACATGTCAGATGCTGTTTTTCTGTGGGCCTGTTTACTTTTCTTTGTCTGACTTAAAATTGAGTGGATTTTTTTGTTCATGTCCCGATGTTGCTTTTGGCTCTCAACATAGCAACCATACACAGCTGACAAGTCGAGGCTTGCCTGTGAGACGTGTCCTGGAGGCCATTTCGTATTATTTCCTTTCCCGTGTGCAGGCAGTAGAGCATCCCTGAGTATGAATCAGACCCAGGCTGCCCTCCAGGGGAATCAAGAATATATTCTGCTGCTTGTTCATTTTGCACACAGTAAGTACTGTGGAAGGCTGTGTGCTGCCTTCTATTTTTTCGTTTTAATTTGTGTGCATGCATTGTTAATGAGCAGCTGCTCTTTTCCATGGCATTCATCCTGGGTGTTTGTTTTACCTGAATTTGTTGCGGGAGCCAGCCCTGCTTGACTTGTTTGTGGAGTTCTCTATGATGGGTATGACCTATCCCCTTTCCTTCGTCACCTCACATGATGCACTTTGGTTCACTGTATCACATAATGCCGTTCTAGGGAAGCTAACCTTTGGATAAAGGATGGAAAACACTTTATAAACTTTAGAACAGGGTCTAGGGCGGCTTCCTTGAATATTTCAGGAATGGTTAGGGCTGTAAGTTTGAGGCACAATCTACATGCCTTTTGTTATTACTTCCCCCTGCATCTCTCTCTGTCTGTCTGTGCCACAAGTGTCGGTCTCTTTTGTGTCGAGTGCCTGCACCATCCCCCCCTTTCTTCTACACCTTCAACTGTCTGTGCCACAAGTGTAGGTCTTGGTACACTCAAGACACCTCAAGCCTTGTGACTCTTTTGCTCAGTCCTAGCTTTTAGCCATGAACAGTTTGCATTCTGGAAACTTGTAATGCTTCTTCTCGTGCTGTACTGCAGGCTACATTTCCAGCACGACACCATGGCTGCGCTTTTGAGGTCCCCTTTAATTTCACTGAGTATGCCTAAGCTCGTAATTATGCAAAGAGCCCCCTGTACTGCAGAGGCCTGCAGGCAGCTCAGGGTCACTTGCTGTTGAGTAAAAAGTCGCTCAAGAGCTTTGTGCTCCTGCGACCATTTTCTACGATTTACCCTTTTCTCCTGTTTTTCAGATATTTGTTCATGGTCCTCCCTTTATTAAAACAGTACCCTTGCTACAGTATAAAGTTGTCTCATTATATGGTTATTTTGTATACTTATGTGGTTTATTTTTTGTATCCGTTGCAGCATCAACATTTCATAATTGTCTACATTACACCCTAGGATCACAGTTTTATATATACTAAATGTGTGTTCGCATGGCATTCACAAAGAAGGGATTAGTGAAAAGAATGACAAAGTATAATTGGAAAAAGCAATTTCTGGGGGCGGTTTAGAGGGTGTTTTTGATAAGTGCCTTTGAAACATAGGAGGACTTGAGAGGCATCTTTACTGTCTCCTGGTTGGAACTAATGGGTTTAAATTGGAATGCCGTCACAGTCCATGATTCACTGTGCAGGAAAGTCGTGTTTCTGTTTTTTTTTTTGGGTAGCTAGGAAACTGAGTAGGAACTTTTTTCTTTCTTTGTAGTAAATGATTGTTAAAAATAAAACCTCCCAACCAAAGCTGCTCTAGTCAGCATTTCTTTCTGTGAATTTAGTGCATTCTAGTGTCAGCGGTTGAGGCAGAGCGAGTGCAACGCACAACCCTTGTGCATGGTTGCTGAGGTGCCTACGGCCCATTCTTATCAAAATATCCACTGCAACTGAGTGTTCACCAGTGACTGGAGCAGGAAAAGAGAACCCGGTTTGGGACGTCTTAAGGATGATTCAGCCAGGCCTAGGTCAGGGAGGGAAAATGATTTCTTGTAATTTTATACATTTCAGGAATCAGAGCAAGATGGTTTTAAAAAAAAAACTTTACTTAATACAAAACCACAATCTCAATCTCAAGAGAACACTGGCAAAGCCCATAGTTCTGGTAGTCCAGAATGCTGGTCAACCCCAATCCAAAACAATCTGCCACATTCCAATCCAACACAATCTGCTCCACTCCAATCCAAAAAAACAATCTACCCCACTTCAGTCTGCCCCACTCCAATCTGCATCAGCCGCCCTAATCTGCCCCACACCAATCTTTCCCACTCTGCCCCACTCCAATCTTCCCCATTCCAACCCACTCCACAACAATCAAGCATCATGTCTCTTCCTCGGTTTAGCCCCCCCAAGAACATGCCACAAAATGCAACACCACACACTTCCACACCAGTACATGCTACTCCACAACACACAATACCACTGAACATAACTACACTCCATGACACACAATGCCACTCCACAGAATTTCAGTACACTCAATACCATGTAATTACTATCCAGATAATTCTACTGCACATCATCCCACATAATTTCACTAAACAACTTTACTTAACGCCACACAATGCCACACCAAGCAGTTCCACAACAATTCCAAACCAACCCACATAATTCCACTCAACACACATCCACTCTACTCAATAACACATAGCTTAAAGACATTAAGACTGAAGCTCCAACAGCTCTTGGAAAACCACGATCAATTGGCTTTGCCAATGCTTGTTTGTTTCCTGTGAACTGGACTAGGAAGTCCTTGCAGGACTGGGGCTGCACATGCCGTGAGTCCTGACTCACCTTTTCTGCTAGGCTTGGAAGGGGGCAGGCCTCTATCGGGAGAGCAGCAGTCCTTTAGAAGAGTAGTGAGGCATTCTCTCCTGACCCAGACTGTCTTTCCCGCAGAGCGAGGGACTGATGGACGAGGCCATTTCCTCCATTATGACGCTCCCTCCAATAGGCCAGGTGAGGAGGGAGCATCACAGGTACTTGCATGCATGGTAGGGAATTCCCTGGGGTGCATGCATGCCTGCTCAGTAAGGGATTCCGTGTTGTGAACAAGCTTGTCCTTTCATTTTGAACGCACATATTCCAGCGCAAGTATAAAGCCTGGTTTGGTGAGTGGCTTTGTGACTCTTCCGGATTCTCTTTGAATTTCTTCCTTTGTGCCCTGCTGTGTTGGCCTTTACAAGGGGAAGCATCTTGCTAAATGGAACCATGCTTCTCCTGCGCTTTCTACTGCTTCTTCCTCTTCGGGCCCGTCTCCTATGTCTAAGCACAGGAGGAAGCATGAAGGAATAAATGAAGTCAAAACTAGGCAGGTTGTTTTAGAGACCCTGACAGCCTTTAAAGACAAGTCTCCTCCTCCTGCTCGTCCCAAGAAAGGTGCAGAGGAGCGGTCTTTGTCTGAGGTTCATGATTCGTCAGATGATGCACCTACACCCTCTGATTTTAAGGGGAAATATGTTTCAAAGGACATGCTTGGGGGCTTGTTAACTCATATTATAGAAAATATGGGATTTCCTCCTATTGACAAGCCTGGGTCCTTAATGAATCCGTGCTGAGACTATACAAAAAAACATTCAGTGCTGGTGTACCTCACCATCAGTTTGTTAAAGATGTCCTCAAACAGGAATGGAAAGATCTGGTCAAGATTATGTTTCCTACATTTATGGCTAAGTTGTATCCCCTTGAGGATATGGACTGTGTTACATGACAATGTTCACGTTGATTCTCTGGAGGCCAGCCTACTGGGTTGCCGCCCCCCCACCCCCATCCCCCATAGCAGAGGAAAACATTTTAAAGTTTTATCAGACAAAAAATGGGGATTCTGCCTTGCAGAAGGTTTTCCCTGGACCTCACATGCTTATGAGAGCCAGAATTTATGGGGCATACACTGTGCAGTCCAGCATCCCTGATTTTAACACCTTGATTTCTGCTATCCAGCACAAGACAGATTGCCTCCACTCACTCGAAGACCTGGAACATCAGACTGAATTCCTCTCTGACACTTCCTTTGATATGGTTAGATCAAGAGCCCTGGAAGTAGGAACTTTCATTGCTCCTAAGATGCCATTTCTTGGCTCTCATCTCTTTGGTGTGAATCTGGAGGGTTAGCATGCAATGAATATTTAAGGAGCCACAAGGGTCTTCCCCAAAATGATGGCACCAGTGGTGACTCCTCTGCATCTTTTGGGGATTACAGTTTTTCCCTACCTTGACAATTGACTCCTGAATGCCTCAAGTCTGGTCCAGAATCATCTCTTCTGGGATCAAACAAAGGAGGTTCTTCTCCAATCTGGGCCTCCTCCTCAATCTTCCTGAGTGCCAGCTGTCCCTCTCAAAGAATTTATTCTTCACAGGAGTCTGTTTCAGAACAGAACTGGGGAGAGTTTTTCTGCCCAATGGGGAGAGTTTTTCTGTCCAATGGGAAGAGTTTTTCTGGCCGAGAAGAGGTTTTTGCATTTACAGTCAGTGGTACAGGATTTGATCTCCAGGGACCAGGCTCCGGTGAGACCTTGGTTGGAGGTTCAGGGATATGTGGCAGCCACAGTGCAATGGGCAAGTCTTCACCTTCAGCCTCTTTTCTGGCATTTGATCAATCACTGGTCAGTAGCCCTTCATTCCTTTGACACACTGTGCCGACCTCCTGAGACAGAGGAATCAGTCTTCTTTGGTGGTAGCACATAGGGAATCTGTCCTAAGGGGTCCAGATGCATCTGGATCCTCCAGTAGTCCTGACAACACATGCTAGCAAGCTGGGCAGGGGTGCTACTCTGCTGGAAAGGTCCAGCCAATTCAAGTGGTCCTTCCTGTAGAGACAAGGACTGTCAAAATCAAGAGAATTGATGGCGATCTTCAGGGCCTTTACATTTTTCCCTCACCATCTGTTTCAGGAGAATGTGCTAGTAAAGACAGACAATGCAGTGGCAGTCTCTTACATTAACCATCAGGAAAGCACACGTTCAAAATCCCTAAATGCAATTGTAAAACAGACATCTTCAGCAGAAACCTTCCGAACTCACAGAAGCTGACGCTATCCAGATCAACATTTCGGGAAATATGCAGATGGTTTAAAAGACCCTTTCTGGTTCTCTTTGTGACCAAGGACAATGCTCTATTTCACAAATCCTGCTCCAGGTTTCCAGAACAAGAGACTTCGGGAGTGGACATAATGGTGATGGCTAAAACGTCTTCTCCATGCATGAGCTCCTTTTTCGTTGATCCAGAAAGTTCTCTTCAAGGTCCAGCAGGAGAAAGGGGACTTGATTCTGATGGTCCCTTACTGGCCACGGAGATCATGGTTTCCTCTTCTGTAGTCCTTAGCTCTTCTCCCTCCTTTGTTGCAGCCGAAGTCTCCATCTCCCCTTAGGCCTACAGCCCTGACCTTCCGGCTCCAACTAACTCTATCGGTCTAGAGGTTGCGAAGTTTGGACTTTCTAGCAAAGGTTCTTTCACCTTCTTTGGTACAGGTAAATCAATACTCCTAAGGCCTTCCACTTTGAAATCCTACTGGAAGCACTGGAAGTCTTTTGACACATGTGTTCTGCTCACAATATTTTTGCACCCCCTTGTAGTTTAACTAATGTTTTGCACTTCATTCTGGATGGGTTTCACTTAAATCTTTCTCCTTCTACTAAAGGAGCACAATGGTTTGAGATTAAGGCTTTTGGGGACTTTTCTGAACATTCTGCTGTGTTCCAGTCACTGGTTTCTAAACTATTCATGAGTTGTTCTGTGGTGAGACCAATGAAAAATCCTTTTCCTCCAGATTGGGATCTTCGTTCTGTTTTATGGGCTATATACAATCCCATCCCTTTGAGTCATTAGACATAGTAAATTTAAAGTTTCTTTCCCATAAGGTGCTTTTTCTAGTGGCCAGGAGAACTGGGGAACTGGGAGCCTTAAAATGCTCCCCTTCCTTTATTCGGTTTTGGATGCTGGTGTTGTTTTGAAACATGACCATACCTTTATTCCAAAAGTTAACTTTATTTTTCATGGTTCTCAGAGGATAATTTTCCCTTCTTCCTTTCCCTCTCCCCCCTCTCCAGAGGAATACTTGCTGAATACACTTGACGTTAAAAGAGCTCTTTTGATTTAGGTTGCCAAGTCTCAGCAGTTCAGTAAAACTGACTCCTTGTTTGTGACCTATGGGCAGTCTGGAAGGGGCAAGCGGCAACCTCTTTCACTCAGTGTAGATGGATTAAATGTACAATCTCACTGGCCTTACAGGATATGGCAGGAGATCTTCCAGTTCAGGGAAGGTCCACAAGGGGAATGGCGACCTCCTGGGCAGAAGTCCAGGGATTATCAAGCCAGGAAATCTGTAGGGCGGCTACATGGCCCTCAGAGCATACTTTTGTTAAGCATTATCGCCTTAATAATGTTTCTGGTTTACCTTTGAATTTGTGTACAGGTGTTTTGAACTGTACACGATAATCACTTTATTTTGTGTGCATTTCTGGTAGTTGCATTTATTAAACCTATGATGTTGCATTAACACTGTGAGTCCTTCCTTCAGTTCGTCAAAGGACTTTCAGCTTTGGTATACCTGATGTTGGAACGACTGGGGAGAGGACAAGGCACATAGGGGTAATCTCCTGGTTACTTATCGGTCATCTTCATTACCCTTAAGTCCAGATCATCCTCATCGGTTATTGCACCCCAGCCACCCTCCCTCTTATCAGTCCTTTGACGAGGGCTTAGATATATACAGGAGGTGTCAGGAGTATCGTCCCTCTTTATGGCAACCACGTTAGGTGGGTGGGGCTTGCCTTCAAGGATCCTCCTGCTCTTAGTTCCTATTGTGAGGTGACTTCACCTCATGTTTTAATGAATGTGACGAAGAAGAGATGGACTAAGAGTAATGAAGATAACCGGAAGGTAACCAGGGCATTATTGGATTTCCCTCCTATATAACAGAAAATAATAAGGACTATAATAAAGGCGAGTCCTTGCCATCCAACCTTTACTTGACAGACACAAAAACAGGATTATATTGGAGGCTTCAATATGTACATCTTTTCATTTCTTTGACTTAAATGCGATTTTGCATTATTGATTAGCAAATTAAGTATAGTCAAATTGTTGACTTCCCAGCCTTGAGAAAGATTTTTGAATTGCGAAATACGCTGGATAGCCCTTTCAAAGTTATAATTTAGGATTTAATTGCCCATATTTAAATAAGCCAGTAATCTTACTCAACATCATCAAGGTACTGAAAGAACACCCACGGGCTGAGAACAAAGAGCACCAGAAACGTCAAACCTATAAAAATGACAAGCTTCAGAGTTCTGCCCTGTGGAATTTAGGCTGCTCACAAAAACATGGCAGCCAGTGGTACCCAGCCAACTTAAGTATAAAACGGAAGTTGTGCAACACTGCACCTGCACAGGTGCTCTAGAGGAAAGGCAAGGCACATATCTAATACCATTACTTACCACGTGTAATGTCAAGGCTGGCAGAAAGGTGTTCTTGCGGCTGGAAAAAACATTCTTTTCTCAATATCTACGGGACATCATGTAGTGCACCGCATGAACGACTTATGTTAAAGCCATCTTGTGCTATTTCACACAGGTAACCGAGAGGAAGCATACTCCAGCTGATAATAGTGCATATGAGCCTAATGTTCCAACGATAAAGGCAGTAAAACCTTTTGATTGAATCATACACACAAATAAGTAGTTATTCAATTATCTCATATTTTAAAAGAGTTTTTATTGAAGTTTTACCCACACAGTAATGCAACACCGAGTTTGCTAAAACCATTGTTCCAGATCATGCAAATATTAAGTTTTAAAAGACCACCTGCACAGATTTAGCAGGTTAAGAAAAATATATTCCCGTTAAACTTGTGTGCTTCAAAATTAACATAAAACAGACCAGTGTCTCAAAACTGACTTGCCAACAGAGACCGGATTTGCTGAGGTGGCGGAACCCAAAGGCCCCTTTAAATTTGAAACGCTGCCAACATAGACCGGATTTGCTGAGGGGGTGGGACCCAAAGGCCTCTTTAAATTTGAAACGTACGCGCGCCTGCTTCGCGGGACCCGCCCAGGCAAGGCCCGGGCCAAGTGCAGGCCCGTCTGTGACCGGTTGAGGCCGGGCTGGACCGCCCCTCTGAGGCTTGCAGACCAGGAGGTCTCGAGTGTCCAGCATTCAAGTAAGAGAGGAGAAGTAAGCCATATTTTTGACCTGCTGAGTAGTTTTACTTATTTACGTATTTCAAACTGTTACACAGCACCTTTTGTGCCTCATTACTATTTGTCTTGGCTAATTCTGGGAGTTCTGCCCTATTACCATTTGAACACGATCATCCGGGGCTGAAGGAGTGCATGCTGTGCCTATGCAATCATCAATAACTAGCTATTTATCTACAGTTATTGGGGCCATTGAAACTGAAATTTGTCAAGTAGAAGAAAAGATTGGGGTGGTCAACAATTTAACTCAAAGAATCCTCTTAGAGCCTACGGTTCATATACAGTCTACAGATTTTTTTAAACTGCCCCTTCTAATTTTGGTTTGCCTCAACCTGAAGATAAAATTAACGTCCCGTACTCCCTACAGTCCCCTAATGTATGCAATGAAGCCACTATATAACACTTAGTTGCTATCTCTCCTCCTCCTAAAAAAAGGAAAGCTGGAGGTCATCGTAAAAGCACCAAGCTGTTAAAACAAGCGCCGAAGGCTAAGGAATCTATTTCTTTATCATTGGACGCCCCCGTTGATCACTTCTCCACGACAAGTTTACCATCAGGAGAATTGGGCTCAGATAGTAGGAATTTAAATGACAACTCTCTGCCCAACTTGGACCAAATTCTCATACCGCTTTTTGTGGCTTTAGAGGAGGAATTAATATTATTAATTAATTGTAAATTCAAGCAGCTACAAAAAACTGTTTCCAAATTTTTGTCTCAACAGTCCATTATAAAAACTGATATAAATTCCGTGGCTTCTTCTATCCAGGAAACTGCTTCTGATCCTAAAGATTTACAGCAAGTTAATTGCTTAATGGATTACGATCAGACTTCGGTCCTCCGTAAACCCACTCGTGGCTTTCATGGTGACTTACCTATAGATCCTTTGCCTATTCTTACTGGCAGTACGACTACTTTGTTGAAACCCAATACAGCCTTTAGGCCTAGATCTCTCATCACTCCAATGGAGGTTTTACAGCTTTCGCCGGACAGTATGCCATATGTTTTAGTTTTAGCTAATGTGCTCCCTCTTGACTGTACTCAGAAGGAAGACACTCGGGCTCTAATAAGGAAATGTGCACACTGGATGAGGAGAAAACGTAGATATCGAGATGATTTAAATAACAGAATTATTATGGCAAGAAGGGTGAAGTGGGTAGGTCTGTCCAAAAAAGCATATGAAGGTGATTGTATAGTGATTAATTTTGCCAACCCTCATTTGGTTAACTATTTGCTGGTGACCCTGCCATTGTGTGCGAAGGGGGATGGTGGGATCAAAATTCACTCTAAGTTTTTTCTATGAGCTGACTGTTTTATCAATTCCCTCTATGAAGGTTCCTTATGGACTAAATGTAGCTCCGTTAAAGGTACCACCACGGAACCCCACCTTCGATTTTTAAGGTAATCAAAATCTGTCACCCCTTGATGTTAATGATTGACAAGTGGAGGGGAAGGGGTCTCCAATTGATACTCCGCAGGAAAATGAGATGGTGGGAGGGCATATATCTCTGGCATTATCAACAGGGTCTGACGAGCCAGTTATTTTATTACAGAATGTAACAGATATTGCTATAATTAAGGAGCCAAGGAATATGTCCCAGGAAAGCACTGAATCTCTATCCTTAATTAGTTGGAACATTGCAGGGCTTCGATCTAAAGTTGAAAACCTAGAATGGTTGGAGTTTGTATCTACTTATGATATTATTTGTCTCCAAGAAACTTGGTCTATGGTCCCTTTCTATTTGGATGGTTATTATTCTATGTTTCAGCCAGCTCTTCCATCCACAGCAGGCAAAGCAAGTGGTGGGCTCCTGGTACTCGTGTCTTTATTGCTTCCAAAAATCGAGGTCTCTCTGATTTGGTCTTCTGCCTTTTTTATGGTGGTTTTATTATCAATGGCTGGGAGTAAGGATATTTTACTTCTAAATAGATATAATAACATTCTGTGCAATGCCTTGTTAGGAAGCCTCGAAGAGTTAACAGACTTTTTAGACTCTGCAGGAAAACTCCAGGATAGGAAATTTGATATGATTTGGGTCGGAGTTTTTAATGTTCAGTAGTGTAATCATGAATTACCCCATATATGTGGTGCCCCTATAGAAGGCAGAGAGTCACTTACACACTTTATTCACTCTAATTTAGGTAACGCTCTGAATTCCCTCATTTATAAATCCGACCTTGTTTTTGCAAGGGATACGACAAATAGTCAGATAAGGAAAATACCCACCTATACAGGGAGCATGAATGGTAGCATTATTGATTTTATCCTTATCTGCCCTTCACTCCACTGTGTAATTGTGGATTTTAAGATTATATCCCACTGTGCCAGTGACCATAATCCCTTGAGTATAAAACTAGCCCTTAAAACTAGGGAATTTTACCTAGGACAGAATGCAAGAGGAAAGTGTTTTTCAAAATAAATTTTGGCCCCGTATGAAGTGGGAGAGAGTAAATTCAAACACCTTTCACACGGAGTTTATAACACAAAATAAGGTCCACATTAATACTTGTCTGTCTCTGCAACCTGTTTGTGCCCATCTTGTAGCTGCTTATGAGTCTTTAAGTTGCGCTATTTCTGAGGCACTGACGTATGCTGAACACTCTAAAGGTGTAAAACCTCAATGCTGGTTTAATTCGGCTTGTACGGCTGCCCACAGAGATTTAAAAACAGCTATCAAAACTATTCCATTTAGCCGTGACTTAGTTATACATGCTAGGGGTCGATATAAGTCAGTTCTTGAGGATAGGAAGAATGAAGTACGTACTAGAGCATGGGAAGATCTCATGACAGCCACGGAATTGAGGGACCCCACTCAATTTTGGAAGGTGGTTAACCATCCATATTTTTCAGGACAGGATAATAGGGAGGATGACTGTGTGATACCGGAGGGGGTCTGGGTAGAACATTTCTTATCTGTATTTCAGTCCACAAATAACCCTAATCATGGTACGGAGGTATGTGGCTCTCCGGCACTGGTTACTTCCATTCCAAATAAGAGTGTAATTTCACTTGAGACACATGAGATTGCCTTAGCAATAAATAAAGTGAAACCAGGGAAAGCCCCCGGACCTGATGGGGTACCAGTGGACTTATTTAAATCTCTACCTGATTTGTGGGTCCCGATAATCACAAATGTTTTGAATAGTGCCATCCAAAGCTCTATTCCTTCATCATGGCTAACGGCAATAATTGTCCCGATATTTAAAAAAGGTAATAGGCTTGACCCCTTTTGTTACAGACCCATTTCTCTCATTGACTCTACGGCAAAGATCCTGGGGAGTGGGTGGCAAGTACAAATATCTTATCGCCAATTCAATACGGGTTTAGGCCTGAATTAGGTACAGTGGATCAGGCCCTAAACTTGCACCTTATTCTTAGCAAATATGTAATTGCTAAAAGGGAATCTATCCACTTAGCCTTTAAAGACCTATCCAGTGCATTTGACACGGTGAACAGAGTGAAACTGTGGGCACTAATGGATACAATGGGGGTTGAGCAAGATTTGTTGGATCTGATCAAACGCTTATACTCTGATCTTACTATCTCAATTCAGTTTGGTCAACATGGCGAAAGGTCCCATCCCCTTGCATCCAATCGGGGTGTAAGACAGGGCTGTACTTTGGCACCTTTTTTATTTTTGTTATACATTAACGGCTTGTATAGTTATCTAGTCCAAAATGGTAAGGATTTCCCAAGGATGAGTTTCGGACAATTGCCGATTTTATTGTAAGCTGACGAAGCAAACCACAACAAAATTCCATGGTTACATTTTATTCAAAATTGTTTTCGAAATTTGGACTTGGAGTTTATGTATCTTATTCCGGAGTTTATGCCTGCCAACGCGAAGGAAATTGTCAAATTCCGTTATAAGGAGTATGTCATGAATCTCAGATACCAAGTGGCAGAGAAATTTAGATCCTTTGAGTTATATGTACAAATTTCATCTTCAAACTCGATAGAACCCTTTTTTGTCTGGTTTCCGTTTCCCTCCCTATATTCTTTACTTGTACTTTTTAGATTTAATATGATTCATTTTAGAGTGACGTTTCCAACAAAATGTGTGTGGGAAAAAATATTACCGCCATGCCCTTGCGACAACTTCTCGAAACAAAGCACTTGTCACTTTATTCTATTTTGTTAACTTTACTCAGTTCCTAGGAAAACTTTTATATTACCAATTTTGCGCAACTTACATACTCTTTCTTATAAGGAAGGACTGATTGGTATTCAAAGCCTTTCATCTAAACAAATGTGTAGTTCTATTTTAAGTTTTATCAAATCAGCTGTTGTTATTAGAAATCGATATGAATTAGTTGATGTGACTATTTGTTAACGTAATTTTAAATACTGGTTTATTGTTGCATATGATTTTACAAGTATTAAATATTATATTCTGATTTAGAAGGGCTAAGGGACACGTTCAGATTTTTAGTTTTTGTAAATTAGCAGATCAAAGAAATTCGGTTTTAGAATTAAGTAATAAGTATTGTATTTTTATGGTGATACATATATATATATGCATGTGCACTTTTATGACAATATGCCGAATAAAGTTTTTCTGACTTGTCACACTATAGCTGGTATCTCTCCATACAGCTGGCAGTACAACATACTGCTGTACTCGAAGAAAAGATATAAATTGTTAAGCTCGCTATGCAAAAAAAGTGATAAATGATGTAATGGCCAGACATTTACCAACACTCAAGTATTAACCTTCTAGACAGCTGCTTCGTCAGAACCATTTAGAAATTAAAGCAGAGCTGCAGGCACAAAGCACCATTCAAGTGGAAGCCTGCTCAGAAAGGAGATCAACAAGATATAAGAGTATCCAGGATACATTCGACCAACCAATATGTTATCTTAACACTTAATTTTTTCTTTGCCCTTCATGAGTTGGAAGCCTCAGACCTCAAGGTAATTGGTGTAGTGAGTAGACACAAATCTGGAGGTTCTAGCCATGTGACAATGTTAAGAGCTGAGGCACTCAAGAGGCACAAACGTCAGGGAAAACAAAAGGAACAAGGTAAAGCAATGTAGTAGTAGGGCATTACAAATCACAGTCTTCAAAATACTCCTAATTACAACGTGCATTGGCAAAGCCAATAAGTCTCCCCTATGCAAGAGCTCTTGGCTTTGCCGAAACGTTTTAGCCATGTCATTCACAAGAGTGGCTGCTGTCCAGCATGGCTAAAGGTTATTGGCAGAGAGGAGCGTGTCATGGAGTGTTGTAAAGTGGAATGGCTAAGAGTGTTGTAGAGTGAAGTGGCAGAGAGTGTTGTGTATTGGAGTGGCATAGTATGGAGGCGCACAGAGTGGCATACACTGGAATGGCAGAGTAGAGTGGACTGCATTGGTTTAGAGTGTTGCAGAGCGCAGTGGCATTGAATGCACAGGTGTACAATGCAGTATCATACAATGCAGTGGTGTAGATTAGAGTGGTGCTCAGAAGAGTGCAGGGGCGTGAGTAGAGTGCACTAGAGTAGCGTAGCATACTGTGGTGTGGAGTGGCATAGAGCTGAGTGAAGCAGAGGGGAGTGGCATAGAATGGTGCAGAGTAGAGTGCAGTGGCACAGAGTGGAGTACTGCAGAGTAGAATGATGTAGAGTTCAGTGACAGAGTGCAGTGTTGCAGGGCAGTGTCAGAGTGCAATGGTGTGAAGTAGACTAGAGTGGCATAGAGAGCATTGGCGTAGAGTACAGAGTTGTAAAGTAGAATGCAGCTGTTGAAAGTAGAGTGGTGTAAAGTGGCATGGAGTATAGTGGTGAACAGTAGACTGATTCAGAGTAAAGTGGTTTAGAGTGAGTTTTGCAGGGCAGAGTGCAGTTGCGTAGAGTGGCATGGAGTGTAAAGGCATAAAGTAGTGCAGTAACAGTAGATTAGAGTGGCGTACAGTGGATTGGTGTAGAGTGCAGAGGCATAGTGTTGAGTGTTACAGAATAAAGTGCATTGGCGTGGAGTGCAGAGTGGCGTAGAGTACAGTGGAGTTGTGCAAAGTAGATTGGTATTGACTGGACTGGAGGGATTTAGAGTGGGGTGGTGTAGAGAAGAGTGACTAAGAGTGTATTGGTACAGACTGGAATAGTATAGGGTAGAACAGAGGGGTGTAGCATAAATTTGCATGGAGTGGAGTATGCATAGTGTGGTAGCACACTGCCATTGCAGACAACACATTTTCAATTGAAATGACCATTACAGTTGCACAGACATTCAGCATTACTAACAGAACTATACAGTGCACAAGTGTGGAAATTGCATCATCCTGCTAAATGATTTGTTTTAATCAAAATAAAGTATTTGTTTCAAACACCATTCAGAAGATAAAATGTGCTTAACACTCGACCCCCGCCATGCACAGTCTTCTGATCAATAATTTCACTGCAAATGTTGTTGTGACATTATTAATGATGTAACAGAAGATGCTGTAAGTGATGTAATATGTGGGGTAAATTGGCAGTAAACTAGCAGTGCATTGCAAGGGTGGGAGTTATATTTACCTTAGGGCATAGTTATAGGTTCTTGAGATAAGTAACTAGAACTACTGAATTCCTTCAGTTTTGTATGTGTAAATTCTGAACCTAATTATAACTTCTCTGTAACCTTTGTGTTTTTTCAATTAATTTCACCAGGCCATATTTGTCCCACATTGTAAATTCGGGAGGTAGGCACGCAGCCCCTTTCTCCGGGCCAATTTCTGGCACCGGGGACCCCATCTCTCAGAGCCTGGGCATATTTAGAAGGGCGGTATGTGCCTCTCCCCCTACCCGGGACATATTACAGCCCCATGGACCCCATCTCCTGGGGACGGGCCTTATTGTAAATGGGGAGGATGGCACAAGGGGACCCCATCTTCTGGGGCCTGGCTATATATGTAAGTGGGGGGGGGGCATGCGCCTCCCCCTCGCTAGGTCAATATTGGCCTCAGGGACCCCATCCCTAGGCCCTCATCTTTTATTAATTAAGGAGGGGGCCATGCGCCACCCAGACCAACTTACTCATCTTTTGGGGCTTGGCTATTGTGTGATGGGGAAGGGAGCTGGCCAATATTTGCCCCGGATATAACATCCCCCAAGGCCTAGCCTGTAAAGTGTGGATGCCCTGGAGCCCACCAAAGGCATCAACTTCCTCTTTGTTCAGGGCTACGGGGGGAGCCCCAATGCCCCCACGGACCCAGGAAGCTCTCCTGCACCAGTGGGATTCGGCATGCTGCTCACTGTGGGCAGGAACAATTATTCATCTTTTGCACTACCCTCCTCACACCAGACAGGGAAACACATGTGGGTGGGAGCATTTTTCCTGCTCCAGCCCACTGAGAGCGGACTTACTGTTTGCTCTCACTTGGTGGGAGCTTTAGAATTACTCCCGCCAAGAGAGCGCAAAAAGAGTTTCGGCACTGAAGGTTTCGGTTAATGCGGTTTGGTCAGCACCAAGTAGAGGGTCGGAGCATTTTTCCTGCTCCAGCCCATTGAGAGCGGACTTACTGTTTGCTCTCACTTGTTGGGAGCTTTAGAATTACTCCCGCCAAGAGAGCGCAAAAAGAGTTTCGGCACTGAAGGTTTCGGTTAGTGCATTTTGGTCAGCCTCATGTGGAGGCTGATGGTTTTTGGTTCAGCACCAAGGCTCTAATCAAAACAGAGAATCTCTCAGCCCAAGGAGAATAGGGCTGATGTAGTGGACAGAGCATTAGACTTTGCAGATGGTTTTTGTGCTGAGCCAGAGGGTGGGGCATCCAAAGTAGCCGTTCAGCACTGTGGCCTGGGGGCACTGGCAGACCGGCAACCTCAAGAAGGGGTTGGAGAGTCTTTTTTACAGTCTTATAGTGCGGCGGAGGTGGGTACGGTACTCACGAACTGGGCTGAGGTGATCTTGTGGCTTTCAATGTCGGACTGAGTGGCCCAGACCGAGCTGTCCAGGATGGAGAGGGCATCTTCATCTTGACAGGCTCCTCTTGAACGTGCTCCTCACCAAAGATGTCCAGGGTGTTGTGTGGAGTCTTGTGGACCATTTCCAACTGACGGACCAATTTACAGGCATAGCAGTTGCCCTCTCGATGTTTCGGGAAGAGGCAGAGGTGCACATAAGATGGTGGTTGGTTGGCGGAAGTTTGGCAGGGCACTGAGGGCAGAAGCGGAATGGAGTCCATTCCATAAGGGTAACATTTCCTTCGGTGACACGTGGAAGGTTGGCCCGAGGTGGGCACCACTAAGGGCAGGCAGTTGGTTCCCGAACCGATGGAATGAGGAGAGTGCTAAGATGGAAAAGCGCAAGCAAAAACAAAACCATGAAAATAGGTAGTGTGAAAAACAAATCGGAGCGAGTTGAAAGATGGAGCATAGAGACTCGGGTCCGAACCCGATGTATGAAGAAAATTTAACAAAGGAGTCTATGCCCATGCACAATATTACTAAGACTTAATCCTCTTAAACCTCTTTGGAGAAACAAAACTAGCACTACCCAGGACACAACACTAGATGGCAGGAGTATGCAGAG
The DNA here is from genome assembly GCF_031143425.1 of Pleurodeles waltl. Taxonomy (NCBI): domain Eukaryota; kingdom Metazoa; phylum Chordata; class Amphibia; order Caudata; family Salamandridae; genus Pleurodeles; species Pleurodeles waltl. The sequence continues at coordinate 1,029,566,215 of NC_090440.1, forward strand.
CATGTCAGGTATCATTTTTATCGGGAGACCCGGGGGAACGCTGGGTGGGTAGGAAATTTGGGCAGGCGGGGTGATCCAATAACTTTTCCACACAGATATATGAGGAACATCTAACTTTTTGGCTAAATGTGAAGTTTGCAGGGGATTCTGTGTAAGAAAATGCTGGGGGAGCCACGCAAGCCATACCACTAGCCAAGCGCCAGTAGACGCACACCGCCAGCCAAGCGCAAGTCCACATACCACCAGCAAAATGCCAGTGCACACAGCCATCCAAACGCCATTGCAAGCAGATTGCTTGCCAAACTACAGTTCCCAAAAACAAACACGCAAATTTTTCCTGGAATCTAGTGGTTTTCAAAATATCGCTGAATTGACACAAAGGGGGGCAGAACTGGCTAAAATGTGCTCTAATAAAAAAAGGAAGCAACCCTTGACTATGGAGCCGCTTCCCGACATGCCCATAAACATATCCTTGGTGCCTAGTGGGCTTTCTGTCCCCAGCCCCTTCACCATCTGAACCTCCCCCCAGAAAGCCCACTAATCTTTAGGTCCTGTTGTAAGTATTCTGTGGACTTTTAACCACACCCATGTCACGCCCAACACCTTCACTCGTTTGTGGGCTTGCCTTTCAAAAATCCCTCAAACGTCATTGGTAAATGCCATATGTTTGGCCCACCTTGGGGCTGTTTTGTTACTGCCTCACAGACTGACCTGTTATATGGATTATTGCATGATTGCTGATATACTTCAGAGTGGCCAAACTATTTCTTTTGTCTCACCCCTTCATACTCCATTATGGCCATGGCTCTCACAGCACGAACAACACAAAACAGCACAAAACAGCACAAAACAGCTCGAACTCCATTGGTGGTATTGAAGCGCTGGTCACATTGTTCACACTGTTACCTAATCAGAGTAATTTCTTTTCACTCTCCCCTTCAAGCTCCATAGTTTTCACAAAAACACTTGTAATTGATAAATGCTTTATGTAAAAAACACAGAAATCCTTAAAGGGCTCTCCTGACACAGCGGGAGAGCTGATACTGCAATATTCACTGCACTTTGGAAACTCGATCCATAATGCTTTGCACAGCATTACTTTTAGAAAATATTTTTGCTCGTATCTCAGCCTGTGGTGGTCCTAGACAATGGGACCACCGCTAAAACCCCTTTGCGGGGTGAGCCTCTTTTACTTTTGAGAATTTCTGTTTGTCAGAAAGCATTCACCAATTTCAAGTATTTTAAGGGGGGAGTCACAAGAAATTACTCTGATTAGGTAACTGTGAACAATGTGGCCAGCGCTCCAATACCGCCAATGTAAAGCATTTACCAAAGCATTTACCAATGACATCAAGTGATTTTTGAAAGGCAAGCCTACGAATGACAAAGTGATGGGCGTGGTTAAAAGCCCATAATACTTACAACAGGTCAAAGCGCTTGCATGCTCAACCTAAAAAATGAAGCTGTGGGGGGGAATGCTAAAAAAACACAAATATCATAAAATCTGGAGTCCTAATTGGAAGGCAAGTGAAAATACAGCATATCCTTTGCCATTGCCTATGTCAGAGCTCAGCCGCCCCAGTTGGGTTTGACCTATATACACACCCGCTAACATACATATATATATATATATATATATATATATATATATATATATATATATATATATATATATATATATATATATATATATATATATATATATATATATATATATATATATATATATATATATATATAAAAAACATAAGTATTTTTTGTGCAATCCATACTTACTTTGTGTCGATTACTTAATGGAACAAAAAAAATGGTTTGTAAGCGCCTTACCTGGAGCACCTGTGTACACCAATATTCTAAGACACGTCCAGAACAAGAGAATTGTTTCCAGCTTTACTTATTGTCGTTATCAATTCACTTTCAATGCATTAGTATAACATGCTGAATTAACAGAATAATCTTGTTCCCTCGTGATGAGCACTCTCTTAATTCCAACAAGCGCGTAGGAGCATTTACCGGGCCCACTGAAATTGTAGGTTTTGTACTTTACACAAACATTTCAGCTGCTGAAAACAGTTGAAAACTCCATGTGAAAGTTTTGTGGAAAATGAAGAGCTTATGGGAGAACCAAACCCTGAATTACTGATTTTCCCTGTGATTTCTCATTTTTTTGTTGGCCTCAGCCCTTAATTTGAGCTAGCAGCTGCTGGTGGGGCCCATTGACACTTTATTTTGGAACTGGCACTTATTTTTCTTCCGCACTCAGTGCAAGAGAGAAAAACACAAAAGGGGGAAAGGAGGAGGAAGAAAACAATAGAAAAACAGCAACAAAGACAGAAAACGAATGAAAACGAACATGAAATACTGAAATTAAGGGGCAGGAGTGTCTAGCAGTGGATCAAAGACGCTGAGATGAATAAGACCGCACAGCCTTGGGATTCAGCACCACCGAGATTCGCTAGTGCAGACCGCAGTTTCCGAGCAAACCTCTGGAGACCTCATTCAGGAAAACAAACACAACATTTTCTCCAGTCTTTCTGGTAGTAGAAGACCGCCCTTTTCAATCTTACAGAAAGAAGTGATTGAACTTTTCTGGGTATGTGAGGAAAAAATATGCAGACCACCCATATTAGGCACCTAGGTGACAGGTCACACCCTGAAGGGTGGACCAGTGCAGGCTGTTTTGTGCCAAGCTGCAACATCCTTCTACTTATGCACCCCCAAGGAACATTCATGGCTGCCAGAAGCCAGTCACATGTGCAACTGTTTCAATGCAGCAATCTGTAAATGGTGCAGCAGGTTTGTGCATGCTGTCTAACTTATAGCACCATGGTGCTTCACATACCGGGCAATGCTGAACTGGGCAGGACACTGGTGTACAGGCAGGAGACTGACAATGCCGAAATGGGCAGGATGCTGGTGCATGGGCAGGAAACTGGTGTTTCACATACCGGAAAATGCCAAAATGGTCAGGTTGTACCAGATACTGGTGCTTCACATACAGAGCAATGCAGAAATGTGCAGGACCCTGGTACTTCACGTACCGGACAATGCTGATATGGGAATGTCTGTGGCGCTATACCCATACTAGTAATTGTAGAAATTAACACGATTGGGTTTCACTTACAGGACAATTTAAGAATGGGCTGGACAATGGTGATTTACATATATACATAAGCTTGTGGCAATAGGCAGCAAACAAGGTCACACATGCAGTGTAACAAACAAGTGGCCAGCAAGTATGCTTTGCACAGAAGACAATTAATCCATGTTGCTTTGTAAAATGCACTGTTCACTGTCATATTGTCCAAAATGTTCTTGGAGAACTCATCCAAACTGAGGCAGGGAGGACCAGGTTTGTTTACAAGTCTTGCAATCTTGTTGGAATGTTGGGGATGGAATTATTAGTTCTGCCTTCAGACTGTGGTTGTTTTCAAGACCTAGTGTTACCTATTCTTTAACATATCCATAGAAAGCAATTTGCCTCCGCCCAGAGAAGTAGTTCCCGCTCACATAATTTAACCCACTATTTGGTGCATCAATCCACCTCCACTTAAGTGCTTACATTGCAAAGTATGAGGGGCTATTTTATATATTAAAAGTATGAAATCATTAGACATTAAATTGATCATCTTATATATGCATTCTATACAGAACACATTCTCTTAATTCCTTTTTTTTTTCCCTTCGGCAGGCTTTTTAAAAAATGTTTTGGTGAGGACACATGCATGTTCTATTTCCCATTCTGTCTTTTCTATTGACGTTCCATGTATGTTTATTTCCTATTTTTATTCCCAGTATAGAAAGCTCCATTGTTTCATCCATCTGTCTCTTACCCATTGTTCTCCCTTTTCTGTTTTGATTTAATAGAAATTTCCCAAAGCTAAGACATTTGACATTAACCCCACGGGTGCCGCGGACGACCTAGTCTCGTCCAGGCACACGGTTCCCGTGTACCCTGGACGAGACCAGCTCGTCCTGCACCCAGCCCAAAGGGGGGCAAATTAGTATTGGCAATTTCTGCCCCCCTTGGGGGCAGATTGGCCTATTTTTTTTTTAGGCCCATCTGCTCCCAAGGGGGGGGCAGAATCCACTTTGGCACCAGGGATCCTGTGTGTGTGTGTTTTGTGTGGGGGGGCACCTTTGGCAAGGGTCGCCCCCAAAGTGGGCACGTTACTGATGGCCATTTCTGTCCACCTTGGAGGCAGATCAGCCTATTTTTTTAGGCCCATCTGCTCCCAAGGGGGGGGGGCAGAATCCACTTTGGCACCAGGGATCCTGTGTGTGTGTGTTTTGTGTGGGGGGCACCTTTGGCATGGGTCGCCCCCAAAGGGGGCACGTTACTGATGGCCATTTCTGCCCACCTTGGAGGCAGATCAGCTTATTTTTTTTAGGCCCATCTGCCCCCCGGGGAGGGGGGAGAGCAGAAGGAACCAAGATGTCAGAGATTTTTTATTTTGGTTCCCTTTGTTTTTTTGTGTGCTGGGGCGCCCCCTTTGACAAGGGTCGCCCCCCTCCGAAGGGGGCAATCAATCAAAAAATGTATAAAGCGTGATACTCACTCGTGAGGGTCTCAAGGCGCTTCGTGGGGGGGTGAGGGGGGGCAGGAGGGTCATTGTTCGAACAGCCATGTTTTGAGCTGGAGGTCTTTGGTTTTGAGGAGGTTGGGGGGGAGGGAGTTCCAGGTTTTGGGAGCGAGGTAGGAGAAGGACCTGCCTCCTGTGGTGGTGCGTTGGTTGCGAGGGGCTGTGGCTAGGGAGAGGTTGGCTGATCGGAGGTTGCGGGTGGGAGTGTGAAAGTTCACTCTTTCGTTGAGGTATGTCGGGCCGGTGTTGTGGAGGTATTTGTGTGCGTAGATGAGGATCTTGAATGTGATTCTCTTGTTTATGGGGAGCCAGTGAAGGGTTTTGAGGTGTGGTGAGATTCGTTCGTGGCGGGGGAGGCCAAGGACGAGGCGCGCGGGCGTGTTCTGGATTCTCCGGAGTTTGCGTGTGAGTTTGAGTGTGGTGCCGGCGTAGAAGGCGTTACCGTAGTCTAGTCTGCTGATGATGAGTGCATCGGTGACTGTCTTCCTGGTCTCTGGGGGAATCCATTTGAAGGATTTGTTTTTAGAGTGTGGAGTGTGAGGAAGCAGGAGGAGGTAAGAGCATTGATTTGCTTTGTCATGGAGAGGGAGGGGTCCAGGATGATGCTGAGGTTGCATGCGTGGTTTGCGGGAGTGGGTGGGAGTCCTAGGGTGGTGGGCCACCAGGAGTCATCCCCAAACGGTTTTGTTGGGGCCGAAGATGATGATATAGTTAAGCTTGAGGTGATTAGTTGTCATCCAGTTGGCGGTGTCGAGGAGAGCTGCGTGTAGGTTGGTTTTGGCAGTGGTGGGGTTGCGGGTGAGGGAGAGGATGAGTTGGGTGTCATCTGCGTAGGAGAGGATAGTGATTCCGTGTGATCGGAGAATGTTGGCTAGGGGGGATCATGTAAATGTTGAAGAGTGTGGGGCTGAGAGAGGAGCCTTGGGGGACTCCGCAGATCTTGGTGGTGGTGGAGTGGAAAGGTGGGAGTCAGACTTTCTGGGTCCGGTCAGTGAGGAAGGAGGTGAGCCAGTCTAAGGCTTTGTGGCGAATTCCTATGTTGTGGAGGAGTGTGCGGAGTGTGTGGTGGCAGACAGTATCAAAGGCTGCAGTGAGGTCTAGGAGGAGCACAGAGCTGTTGGCCATTTCTGCCCACCTTGGGTGACTGTTTGGGGTCAGGCGGCCGAAGTGCGCAAACCTGTGTGCATTTTCGACTACAATAGGCACATGGGTGATGTTGATAAAGTAGATCAGAGGTTGGAACCTTACACTGCTCTTCGTAAGTCTTACGTGTGGTATAAAAAGTTGGCCCTACATTTATTTCGTTTGGCAACTTTTAATGCTTTTATTGTGTTCAAGGATTGTTCGCCTGAGTCAAGGATGAAATTTGTTAAATTTCAGGAGTCAGTGATATAGAGCCTTATTGTGGTGGAACAGGCAAGAGTTCCTAGAGAAGCAGTGGTAGAGGATGTGACTAGATTGAAAGATCACCACTTTACAGATCACATTCCTCCCACTCCCAAAAAAGACTTGCCCACTAAGAAATGTAGAGTATGTGCCCAAAGAGGTATCCAGAGGGCGAGCCGGATGTACTGCCCTGATTTCCCTTCAAAGCCTGGGCTGTGTGTGGCCGGCTGTTTCAGTAGTTACCACACAAAGAAAAATGTTTGGGAAATACCTTAATAAACTGTCTATTTTATATTTTCATATGTTCAGTTTCACAGTCGGCATTACTGTCATGTATTTAGTTCGAGCTTTTGTGTTTGTAGTTTTGTACTTATTTTAAAATTAGTTAGTGGTTTCTTTGTTGTTTATAAACAAACAAAAGTGATGGTGGAGTGCGTGGGGTGGTGCTTGGCTGGTGGCGTGTGTAGGGTGGTGCTTGGCTGGCGGTGTGCGTGGGGTGGCGCTTGGCTGGTGGTGTGCGTGGGGTGGCGCTTGGCTGGCGGTGCCAGCCAATTGTCAGTCCACATACTCCCATCAGCTAGTGTGACTGCTGTATCAGGCATGTGGGCGTATGTAAGTGATGGGCCCTTGAGGGGCACTGTCTGTCGATGCGAGTGTTGTAATGTGCTGGGCTCGTGGCTGGCGGCGTGAATGGTCTTGTGCATGTCATGTATGCCAGGTGTGTGAATGGATCGTAAAACGGTTGGTGCCTTGACGCGGCTTTACAGCTCACGAGCTGTGCGTCATTGGTTCAGTTTTTTTCCCTTTTGGTTATTAACAGTACATTACACTTTTGTGAAATCTCTTGTTAAAAAATTTGATCTACTGAACCATCACTCACCCTCGTGCCAAATCCAAACAATATGTGTGGTAAAAATGACAAAACCTGATCCGCTGTAATGAGGCATCGCAGCACACTTGTGACACGCTAGGTGTCTCAGGTGGGACCCCGATGATGAAGCATGCCACCAACTTAGTTGGTGGGTGAGGGGTCTTTTTCAAATAACCTAAGTGCATTTCTTTTCACAATTTTAGTGTTTGGCACATCACAGACGTACGTGGACACATCAAAATGATATATTACAAAATTATCTGTGTTGGGGGGGGAGGGGGCACCTATGTTTTTGGTCCTGGGTGCGGCCTTTATCTGGGGAAACCTACCAAACCCAGTCATTTTTTAAAACAAAACACCCCAAGGAGTACAGGGAGGTGTGGCTTCTGTAGATTCCCCAAAATTTCCTTACCCAGACTCCTCTGGAAACCTAAAAATTTGCTTTAAAAAGCATATTTTCCTGACTTTTCTTTGTAGGATCACCGCTCCAGCACAAGATTCCTACTCCACAGCGTTCCCCTCAGTCTCCCAAGTAAAATGACACCTCACTTGTGTGGGTCCCCAAAGCAGAGTCAGCCTAAAGATGTATAAAAGAAGAATATGTGCTTATCAACTCACTGTGCTATCCCCTCAATCTCTACAGGTTTGTGGCCTTTTTCTGTTGCAGGCACTAGGCCCAACCACACAAGTGAGGTATCATTTTTATCGGGAAACTTGGGGGAACGCTGGGTGGAAATTTGTGGCTCCTCTCAGATTCCAGAACTTTGTCACCGAAATGTGAGGAAAAAGTGTTTTTTAGCCAAATTTTGAGGTTTGCAAAGGATTCTGGGTAAGAGAACTTGGTGAGAACCCCGCAAGTCACCCCATCTTGGATTCCCCTAGGTCTCTAGTTTTCAAACATGCACAGGTTAGGTAGCTTTCCCTAGGTGCCGGCTGAGCTAGAGGCCAAAATCCACAGGTAGGCACTTTACAAAAAACACCTCGGTTTTCTTTGGAAAAATGCGATGTGTCCACGTTGTGTTTTGGGGCATTTACTGTTGCGGGCGCTAGGCCTACCAACACAAGTGGGAATGGTGGTCCTTGTGAAATGGTGAAGTCAAATAGAAACCCAAACAAAAAGGATGTGGAAAATGCGAGCCTCTGGCAGGTAGTAACAGGTTAGGAGCCAAGTGTGCACTCATCAGCAATGTTTTCTGTGTCGTGTTTGCACGCAGAAATAAAGGGCATACAATAGCACCTCTTTTACATTGTAGGCAGGCCCTACAATGTCACAGCAGTTCGGAATGTGTCCAGGCGGGACGGTTGGGGCACAGGGTAATGTCAAAGGAGATGCACCCTGGCACAGCAGTCCCAGCAACTCTTGCGCTATCAGTGTACGTGACACCTCTACTCCATGGGGAGAGCAATCTGCATTCAGCACTGTTCAAGCAGTTCAGCAGAAATGGAACAGACAGGAAATAATACAAGAAAACCCATGCTGTCCCATGGAGTGCTCAAGGCTAAAGAAAAAGTAGTTGCCTGAATGTAAGCAGTAGAAGGTTAAAAGTCAACCAATCAAAACAGAGGAGCAAAAAACCTATGCTAAAGGGGAGGAACATACATACACAAGGGGGACAGGCATCAAATAAGAAGCAAGTAAATGAGACTGACAAGAAAGCCAATCAATAGTAAGCAGTAGGCTGAACCAAAATCCAATGAAAGTATTGGTAATGTACAGAATAGATCCAACAACAGAGAATCAAAGGACTCTTTCAGGCAAGATCTAAAAACCATGTCTCACAACAGCAAAGTATTTGTTGATGATAACACTTTGGTATTCTCTGAAAGTAGTGTGCAAACCTGCCATATTGCACCTTCTCCAGGCTGAAAGAATGAAACTAGATATCCGCACGTGCCCGAATCCAGACTAAAAGAAAACATGCAAAAGAGTATTGGAGTTTTTAAATTGAGGTGCAGGCTGTTGGCTGAGCACTAGGCACTTGACAGGATATAATATGTTATGCTGCAAATCAAACAAAATTCCTATAGCAGTGGCAATAAGGCTGAGTAGATAGCTGCTTGTAGTCTTACAGCAACAAGAGTGATGGAAAGGATAGCAGAGATCACGATCCCAAGGGGAAAACAGCTTGCATCATTGGTGATTTTTGCAAAACTCTACATGGCGTAAAGATAAAATCTTATTTGCACAATTTGAAAGTGCAAAAGCTTAAGCCTTTAAGCCTGATCAGGCTGCCCCACTGGAATGCCATATTATGCTAAAAGAAGTTATCTCTACTATTTCTTGCCTAAAACCTACAAGGTCCCTGGTGGCAGCTATAACTCTGTTCTGAAAATCATTGTGCTTGACCTATGCTTCAGTGCAGGCAAGACTAACTTCTTCCCAGATATTGGCTTGATCTGAACACTGATGTCAGAAGCACTGCTATTGGTAATCCCCAAAACAAGGAAAGACTCACTGCTATGCTGCTCTTAAAAACAAAAAGATCTTACACACACATAAACACACACATTACACACTCACAGCTATACTATCATTGGATGCGGAAAAAGCATTCACTTGGATCAATTGGGACGCCTTGGGGGAAAACAGTGAAGTGAGTTGGCATGGGACTGAGCTATGTACGATGAGGTCCGGCAGGATAATAGACTCAAACTACACAAGTCAAGGCAAATGGGGGGCTTGCTCCCCTTTCTTTCCTTCAAAACCACGAGGGTGACGAAGTCGGGATGTTGTTGTCTCTGCTTTTACTTGACCAGGTGATGAAGTCTTTTTCCGCAGCAGATCATAGGAACAAAGGAATAAAATGAGTTCTGTATGGAGGGATAACCTTAACCTGCCAATGTATACTGATGATGTTCTGCTTACATTTATTAAGCTGCAAAACTCTCTTTCATTGCTCCTGGAGGAGATTAATAGGTTTGGAGAATTCTCCAAGTTTGTTCATTTAAATAAATCACACTTCTGGAATGTTTTTCACACCTTAAGACCAACTAGAAACACTAAAGCTACTTTTCCTATTCAAACAGACCACATACTCACCTGGGTGTTTGGATTACCTCAAAGATGAAACATAGTGGAGGAGTGAGCGATTGTAGATCCCTTAGAAGGTACAGAAAGCCCAGTTTGCATGACACGAGGGGCCTCTCATGATTTGGACACCTGGCAGCATTTAAGTTGTCTTTTCTGCCTAGGCTGATATTGAGGTTTCAAACATTGCCACTGTTCTTGCACATCTCCCTACTCAAACAATCTCAGAGGGATTATGATGGTTGTAAAACTCCCACAAATCTTTAAGAGATCAGTTTGCTCCATTCAAAGATGGGTACCTGGAACTCCCAAGGAAGACTGAATATTACCAAGCAACACAACTACGGCATGCAGTGGGGCAGAACAGGGCAAAGTCAGAAAACAGCAGCTGGTCTACCTATTTGAAACCCTGTATGGCTGCACAAAAAATAAAGAGGGTTTACTCCTCTCTTATCACTAGAAACACAACAACTGTATGGAGCAAGGTAGTGGGTAAGCTCAGACTTCCCACATTCCTGACAGCCCTACTAGGAATTAACTTCTCACCGGCTGGGAATATTGAACTCTTTACCATGAGGAAGTCTAAATATTGCACCAGAGTGGGAGAACTGTATGATACAAATGGCATAGGATCAATTGAGAAGCTGAGAGCAATCTACAACCTTCCTGAAAAAGGAAGGTTTATGAACTACCAGATTAGGAACTGGGTAATGTAGTTCTCAGACGAACCTCTAGTCTCTAGGCAGCACACTTAGAACTGAGAAATAAATTTATATGAAAATCGAAGGCAGAAGGCTCATTTCACTTTAAAAAAAAATAAAAAATGTTGTTTTTCCCAACTTAACAGATATGGGGCCTGATTCTAACTTTGGAGGACGGTGTTAAACCGTCCCAAAAGTGGCGGATATACCACCTACCGTATTACGAGTCCATTATATCCTATGGAACTCGTAATACGGTAGGTGGTATATCCGCCACTTTTGGGACGGTTTAACACCGTCCTCCAAAGTTAGAATCAGGCCCATGGTCTCCTGCTAAGAAGCGGATGAGTAGCAGAGCTAGGCAGGACAATTTTAGAATGGAAGTATGGGGACATACACAGCTGACTTGCCACACTGCCAGAAACTGCACAGGGAAGGAAGCAATGAATAAAGTTATGATGCTTTGGTATTACACACTGTTGAAAATTTGCAAGTACGGCGCATGGGGTCAGATACATGTTTACACAGATGTAAGAGACACAGGGTTCAAAACCTTTGTCACAGTCTCAAGATAAAAGCTTCTGGTAAGATGTTTTGGATGCGATTGACTTCACGTTTGATACCTCTAGCCCTAGATTCCCAATCTACACCCTGTATGGTATACTTACAAAACTTTTCCCTCCACTACCTGAGGATCAGGCAGATATGATAACTACTGCGTGAGGAGAGGTCTGTCTGAGTTTCCTCACCACAAATGGAAGAAGAAGGAGAGGTGGAAAAGCGTAGGCAAATATCCCTGACCAGCTAATTCAGAGCATTGCCTTTGGATCGTGGGTGTGGGAACCCAGAGGCAAAGTTTGGGCATTTTGCATTGTTCGCATTTGCGCACAGGTTTATTTGTGGGAATCCCCATTGTTAGAAGTATGGTTGGAGGACTCAAGGGTGGAGTTCCCATTCGTGGACTTGCTGTAACATCCTGCTGAGCAGGTCAGCAAAGTCATTGTCCATCCCTGGGAGGTGTTCTACTAACAAGTGAATCTGATGTCGAATTGCCCAACGCCAGATTGTCTGAGATAGGCGTAACAACTGTAGAGTGTGTCCTCTCCTGTTTCTGTAAATAAAACAAAGCTGTTGTGTTGTCGGTTCGGACCAAGACAACTTTGCCTTGAAGGTGAACCAGAAAAGCTTTCTATTCTAGACAAATGTCTTGGAGTTCCAAGTAGTTGATGTGTAGAACTTTGTGTTTAGAGTCCCAAAGTTCTTGTATTGTATTCTTGGTTGAGTAGGTGAGAACCCCAGCCTGGGAGAGATGCATCCACTGTGAGAGTGATCTGAGGAACAGTGTCTAGAAACATACGCCCTTTCGACAGATTTTGTATGTTCCACCATTGTAGAGAATGATGTGTGCGGCTGTTTACCAACACCAGATCTAGGAGTTGACCCTGTGATTGAGTCCATTGACTTGCCAGACACTCTTGCAGTGGCCTCATGTGTAATCCTGCATGTGGTACTATTGCAATGCAAGAAGCCATCATCCCTAGAATTCTCTGAATTGTTCTCACTGTTATCTGTGGATTAGGTGGTAAATGCTGCAAAAGAGTTACTACATTTTGAATCCTGAGTGCATTTGGGTAGTTCAGTCTAGATATGGCTGTATCTGAGACAGTTGAAGATGGGATTTTTAGATGTTGATGGTAAATCCTAGGTGGTGAAGAAGATGAAGTGCTGTCTGAGTGCGCTGAATGCATAGCGGGAGTGAAGTTGACTTGATTAGACAATGGTCCAGATAGAGGAAGCCATGAATGCTTTGTCTGCATAGATGTGCTGCAACTACCGTCAGGCATTTCGTGAATACCCAAGGTGGAGATGTTACTCCTGAACGGAGTACTTTGAATTAATAATGTCTTCCCTGTATTACAAATATAAGATATTTTCTGTGGGCTAGATGTATTGGGATGTGCAAATATGCATCCTTTAAGTCCAGAGCAGACATGAAGTCTCCTTGTTGTAATAGAGGTATTACATCTTGGAAAGTTACCATATGGAAATGTTCTGATAGCATGTACTGATTTAACAGTCTGAGATCCAGTACTGGTCAAAGTGAGCCGTCCTTTTTGGGAATAAGGAAGGATAGTGAATATACTCCTATTTCTCTCTGATGAATTGAGACTATTTATATTGCCCTTTTTTGAAGGAGAGCCTGCACTTCCTGATTTAGTAATTGCAGATGTTCTACATAGATTTTGTGGTTGCAAGGTGGTATGTTTGGAGGTGTGTTGATGAGCTCCAAGCCAATAACCATGTTGGATAATATCCAACATCCACTGATCTGTTAAGTTTTGATATTTTTGGAAACACTGTTGTAAATGTCCCCAACATGTGTTGAATGATCAGGTAGAATGAGAAAAGAGTCACTGTTTTGATGTGGCGGGAGTAGCGCGAGCAGAGGTACCTTTCCCTCATCCCTTTGAATTGTCGTCCCTATATGTGCCTCTATAGAATACTCTTGAAGGAGAGGTTGGATGGTATTGTCTAAAAGAGGTAGGTGATTCTGATATCAACTGTTTATTTGAAGTGTACCCATAGATTTGGCTACCTCTGTGTCTTTCTTCATCTTTTCCAGAGTTTGTTCTACCTCAGGGCCAAAAAGGTGCTGTTTATCAAAAGGGGCATTTAACAATGTTTGCTTCACCTTAGGTTTAAAACCTGATATACGTAACCAGACATGTTTACGGAGTAAAACACTAGTGTTTATCCCTCTAGCAGCTTTGTCTGCTGCATCAAGAGCATATTTAATGGAATTATTCGAAATCAACTTTCCTTACTGTACAAGTTGATGACCTTTCTTTTTAAAATCCTCTGGAAGATGTTGAATGAGTTCGCCCATCTCATCCTGCTGTGCTCTGCCATATCTAGCTAATGATTCAATGAATAGCTGCGTGTACCCCCACCCTTTTACCTGACATATCAATTAACTTGGATTCTTTATCTGGTGGAGGTGGATCTGCTGTGGTTTGCGAGTTCGCTCGACTGCGAGCGTTTGATACCACTAGAGAATCTAGTGGAACGTGACCTCTAATATATACAGGATCAGGTGGAGCTGCCTTATATTTTTTGTCGACCCTGGGTATAATTATTCTGAATGATCATTCCCTTCAACATGGGCAGGATTGGCATGCCCTTGTGGTGAAGGAAAGGGTCTCAAATAGAAAATCTTCTTCTATAGGATCCTTGTGTAATGGGACCTGATGATATGTAGCCGCCCTAGATACCAACTCATTAAAAGATGTGTCATCTGGTGGAGCTGGTTTAGCCGGGTATACATCCAGATTATTATCACCTGGTGGGTCAATATCATACATATACAAAGGATCTACTGGCTGTTGTGTAATATTATCATCGTCATCATCATCTCCTTGTTTCCCTTCGTAAGGTTGTGGAGAACCTTGTGGAGTTATCTCAACAATATCACCTATAGGCGTTGGAGAGTGGAGTGGTGTGGTGTGGTGTGGTGTAGGAGGAGAAATAGGACTCGTGGCAATATCCTTTCTTTTCTTTTACTGTGGTAGTGGTAAAGTACTATCCTCCTCTACAAAGACTGACGTTCATTTTGTGTGGACGTCCACTTCATAAATTTAGTAATGATTCGAACAGTACTCGGTTGAATATAAAGGAGTCTTTTGTCTCAGATCAAGTTTGTCTGCCAGTCTGTAATATAGGCTCTGGTTTGGAAGCAATTTGTTTCAATGCTGGAGACTACATTTTCAGTACCGAAGTGGGTTTCTGTTTTAGTGCCGGGGTGGTCGGTGCCGATGTGGTTGGTACCAAAGAGCTAGATGTTTGAGTCAGCCTTGAAACTGGTCGGGCCTTGTGAGTGGTGGGAGTTTTTGGCTTAGCTTTCAGTGCTGAGACCGAAGGCGGGGCATCCTTAGCGATTGTTTGGGGCCTACCATGGCCTGTCAGAAGTGGTGGCTCAGAAGTTGTATGTTCGGTCGGTGCTCAATGTCTTTTGGTGGGCAGGATAGGGGCCTTTGTACTCACTGCACCGATGGAACATCCTGCGTGTGCAAGCTCATCTCTGCTTCAGAGTCCGACTCGGAGCCTGGGATGGAAAAGGCCTCTTCCTCAGCTGCTGAAGCCTCGTGCAGCTCTTCCTGCAGCTGGATGTCTTGGAGACCGAAGATGTCTGGCGCCTCCTTCAATTCCTTATGCTGCATTTCTTTCCTGCGCGTTCAACAAGCCAGCAGTGTTTTCTTCTATCGAAATGATCGACAGGCCTCACAACTCTCCTTATCGTGGTCCGGAGAAAGGCAGAGGTTACAAGCCAGCATGCGGGAATTTAGCGGGAGGACAAAATCAAAATGGTGTCTGTTCCCTCAACAGAGCATTCTTTACCTGTACCAACGCTTGTGAAAGGCAAAGCCCGAACAGGCAAGGCCCGAGGGCCGAGAGCAAAGCTCATCGAACTGACAAAGAAAAAGTTCCTTCTGTTTTCGATGTATGTAGGTACTGACGAGTATGGAACGTACAATGTTCCGAGGGGAGCTCGAAACGATTTTGAATAGGAGCACCGAAGAACATGTTTGAATCTGATGGCAGAAAGAAAACAATGGAGTTGATGCCCATGCGCAATATCACCGAGAGGAGGGGGTCACTTTACCTTGTGACTCAAACAGCTTCTTCAAAGAAAAACAACTTGCACACATCTGGACCCAACACTAGATAGCATAAGTATGCAGAGCATGTGTATATACAGCCACCAAATATATATATATATATATATATATATATATGGAAAATGAAACTTACCCAGTGTACATCTGTTCATGGCATGAGACGCTGCAGATTCACATGCTGTGCACATCCCGCCATCTAGTGTTGGGCTCAGAGTGTTACAAGTAGTTTTTCTTCGAAGAAGTCTTTTTCGAGTCACGAGATCGAGGGACTCCTCCCCTTTCGGCTCCATTGTGCATGGGCGTCGACTCCATCTTAGATTGTTTTCCCCGCAGAGGGTGAGGTAGGAGTTGTGTATAAAGGATAGTGCCCATGAAATGGAGTAAAAATGTATGTACATAATGTGGTTTAAAGTGATACATTTACAAATGTTCAAGATCAACTTAAAACGGCTACAGGCTCCCGGGGAGGTGGGAGGGCGCATGTGAATCTGCAGCGTCTCATGCCACGAACAGATGTACACTGGGTAAGTGAGATTTTCCGTTCAATGGCATGTGTAGCTGCAGATACACATGCTGTGCATAGACTAGTAAGCAGTTATCTCCCCAAAAAGCGGTGGTTCAGCCTGTAGGAGTTGAAGTTGTTTGAAATAAAGTTCGTAGTACTGCTTGTCCTACTGTGGCTTGTTGTGTTGTTAACACATCCACGCAGTAATGCTTGGTAAATGTATGAGGCGTAGACCATGTGGCTGCCTTACATATTTCAGTCATTGGTATGTTTCCCAGAAAGGCCATGGTAGCACCTTTCTTTCTAGTTGAGTGTGCCTATGGTGTTATGGGCAGTTCTCTGTCTGCTTTGATATAACAGGTTTGAATGCATTTAACTATCCATCTGGCAATGCCTTGTTTGGATATTGGATTTCCTGTATGAGGTTTTTGGAAAGCAACGAACAATTGTTTCGTTTTGCGAATCTGTTTTGTTCTATCAATGTAGTACATTAATGCCCTTTTGATGTCTAATGTATGTAATGCTCTCTCAGCTACAGAATCTGGTTCTGGAAAGAACACTGGTAGTTCCACTGTTTGATTTAAGTGGAACGGTGATATAACTTTTGGTAAGAATTTAGGATTTGTTCGTAGAACTACCTTATGCTTGTGTATCTGAATAAAGGGTTATTGTATGGTAAAGGCTTGTATTTTACTTACTCTTCTTAGAGATGTGATGGCTATTAGAAATGCTACTTTCCATGTTAAGTATTGTATTTCACATGAGTGCATGGGTTCAAAAGGTGGACCCATGAGTCGTGTTAAGACAATGTTGAGGTTCCACGAAGGAACTGGTGGTGTTCTGGTGGGATAATTCTTTTAAGACCCTCCATAAATGCTTTTATGACTGGGATCCTGAATAATGAAGTTGAGTGCGTTATTTGCAGATAAGCTGAAATTGCGGTGAGATGTATTTTAATGGATGAAAAAGCTAACTTTGACTTTTGTAAGTGTAGTAGGTAGCTTACGATGTCTTTAGCGGATGCGTGTAATGGTTGAATTTGATTATTATGGCAGTAATAAACAAATCTTTTCCACTTATTTGCATAGCAATGTCTTATGGTTGGTTTTCTAGCTTGTTTTATGACCTCCATACATTCCTGTGTAAGGTCTAGATGTCCGAATTCTAAGAATTCAGGAGCCAAATTGCTAGATTCAGCGATGCTGGATTTGGGTGCCTGATCTGTTGTTTGTGTTGAGTTAACAGATCTGGTCTGTTTGGTAGTTTGATATGGGGCACTACTGATAGGTCTAGTAGTGTTGTGTACCAAGGTTGTCGTGTCCAAGTTGGTGCTATTAGTATGAGTTTGAGTTTGTTTTGACTCAATTTGTTTACGAGATATGGAAGGAGTGGGAGAGGGGGAAAAGTGTATGCAAATATCCCTGACCAACTCATCCATAACGCATTGCCCTGAGAGTGAGCCTGTGGGTACCTGGATACGAAGTTTTGGCATTTTGCGTTTTCTTTTGTTGCAAATAGGTCTATTTGCGGTGTTCACCATCTTTGGAAGTAAGTCTTTAGTATTTGGGGGTGAATTTCCCATTCGTTGATCTGTTGGTGATCCCGAGAGAGATTGTCTGCTAACTGGTTTTGAATTCCAGGTATGAACTGCTCTATTAGGCGAATGTGGTTGTGAATCGCCCAATGCCATATTTTCTGTGCCAAGAGACACAACTGCGTCAAGTGTGTTCCTCCCTGTTTGTTCAGATAATACATTGTTGTCATGTTGTCTGTTTTGACAAGACTGTGTTTGTGGGTTATTATGGGTTGAAATGCTTTCAGCGCTAGAAATACTGCTAGTAGTTCTAAGTGATTTATGTGAAGCTGTCTCTGCTGAGTGTCCCATTGTCCCTGGATGCTGTGTTGGTTGAGGTGTGCTCCCCACCCGATCATGGAGACATCCGTTTTGATTACGTATTGAGGCACTGGGTCTTGAAAAGGCCGCCCTCTGTTTAAATTTATAGTGTTCCACCATTGAAGCGAGGTGTATGTTTGGCGGTCTATCAACACTAGATCTTGAAGTTGACCCTGTGCTTGTGACCATTGTGATGCTTGGCACTGTTGTAAGGGCCGCATGTGTAATCTTGCGTTTGGGACAATGGCTATGCATGAGGACATCATGCCTAGTAGCTTCATCACTAATTTTACCTGTAACTTTTGTTTTGGGTGCATGTCTTGTATTACGTTTTGAAATGCCTGTAGCCTTTGTGGACTTGGAGTGGCAATCCCTTTTGTTGTGTTGATTGTTGCTCCTAAGTATTGTTGTATTTGACACGGCTGTAGGTGTGATTTGTTGTAGTTGAGTGAGAAACCTAGTTTGTGAAGGGTTTCTATTACATACTTTGTGTGTTGTGAACACCGTTCTTGCGTATTGGTTGTGATTAACCAATCGTCTAGGTACGGGAACACATGTATTTGCTGCCTTCTGATATGAGCTGCCACTACTGCTAGGCATTTTGTAAAAACTCTTGGCGCTGTTGTTATCCCGAATGGCAGCACTTTGAACTGGTAATGTACCCCTTGGATTACAAACCTTAAGTACTTTCTGTGGGAAGGATGTATAGGTATATGGAAATACGCATCCTTGAGGTCTAGTGTTGTAATGTAGTCTTGTTGTTTGAGCAATGGGATCACGTCTTTTAGTGTCACCATGTGAAAGTGATCTGATTTGATGTATATGTTTTATGTTCTGAGATCTAGGATAGGTTTTAGAGTTTTGTCTTTTTTGGGTATGAGAAAGTACAGGGAGTAAACTCCTGTTCCTTTCTGATGAATTGGTACTAGCTCTATAGCATCTTTTTGCAACAACGCTTGGACCTCCAGTTGTAAAAGATCCATGTGTTGTTTGGACATGTTGTGTGTTTTCGGTGGGACATTTGGAGGGAATTGTAGAAATTCTATGCAATAACCATGCTGGATAATGGCTAGGACCCACGTGTCTGTTGTTATTTCTTCCCAGTTTTTATAGAAATTGGTTAGTCTCCCCCCACTGGTGTTATGTGTTGGGGATTTGTGACGTTGAAGTCACTGTTTATTTTGTGGAGTTTTGGGACTCTGGAACTTCCTTCTACTCTTTGGGAACTGTCCCCCTCTGTATTGTCCCCGAAAACTTCCCCGCTGATATTGACTCTGATAAGTGGGCCTTGTTTGTGAGGTTGAGGGTTCAGTGCTCTGTCCACGAAACCCCCCTCGAAAATGTGTTTTCCGAAATGTGCCTCTGCTCTGTGGGGAGTAGAGTGCGCCCATGGCTTTGGCCGTATCTGTGTCCTTTTTAAGTTTTTCGATAGCAGTGTCCACCTCCGGCCCAAACAACTGCTGTCCGTTAAATGGCATATTCAGGACCGCTTGTTGTATTTCCGGCTTGAATCCAGAGGTGCGTAGCCATGCGTGCCTCCGTATGGTCACTGCTGTATTTACAGCCCTAGCAGCTGTGTCAGCTGCATCCATTGCTGAACGTATCTGATTGTTCGAGATACTCTGGCCTTCCTCCAGCACTTGTTGTGCTCTTTTTTGGAACTCTTTGGGCAGGTGTTCTATGAAATGTTGCATTTCGTCCCAATGAGCCCTATCATATCTCGCCAGCAATGCCTGTGAGTTGGCAATGCACCATTGGTTGGCTGGCTGTGCCGCAACCCTTTTCCCCACAGCGTCGAACTTGCGACTTTCCTTGTCTGGAGGTGGGGCATCTCCTGAGGTGTGTGAGTTCGCCCTTTTGCGAGCTGCCCCTACTACCACTGAATCTGGTGTTAATTGCTGCGTGATGTACACAGGGTCTGTTGGTGGTGGTTTGTACTTTTTCTCCACCCTTGGAGTAATGGCCCTGCCCTTCACAGGCTCCTGAAACACTTGTTTGGAGTGTTTGAGCATTCCTGGTAACATAGGGAGACTCTGGTACTGGCTATGTGTGGACGACAGTGTATTAAAGAGAAAGTCATCCTCTATAGGTTCTGCTTGCAGGGTGACATTATGAAACGCAGCTGCTCTTGACACCACCTGTGTGTAGGCAGTACTGTTTTCAGGTGGTGACGGTCTGGCTGGATAACAGTCGGGACTGTTATCTGATACGGACGCATCATAAAGATCCCATGCGTCGGGATCATCCTAAGTCATCCCTGTATGAGTTGGGAACTGCATCATTGGTGGAGTGGCTACCGGTGATGGTTGTGGTGAGCGTTGTGGAGATGGTGGCGGAGTTACTTGTCTTGCCACCTTTGCCTGTGGCTGCTTGTCTTTCTCTTGGAAGGCAAGTTTTCTTTTCATTCGGATTGGAGGGAAAGTACTGATCTTCCCTGTGTCTTTTTGAATGTGGAGCCTTCTTTGAGTGTAATCTGGCTCCCCTGCCTCTAGTTCCTGTCCAAATCTGTGTCCTTGCATCTGTGAGGACAGGCCCTGTTCCTCAGTGTAGGAACTCGATTTCGGTTCTGAGGCCGGATGTTTCGGTATGGAAACTTTTTCGGCAGTCTTTTTCGGCTCCTAAGACACTCTTTTGATTTTCAGCGTACTGATCTCTCGATGCCGACTCATTTCGGTGCCGCTCTCTCGGTGTCGAGATTGCTCTGACCCGGTGTCTCGGGGTCGAGCCTGTTCTGTGACGGTTTTTCGATGCCGATGGTCGGTCACCTATTTTTCAGGTTAAGCCATGGCCTGCTGGCGGTGGCGTCCCCTGGGCTTTTGTGGTTTTTCCGTGAGCTTTGTGTTGTGACGTCTTACTCACGGTTTTCGGCGTCTGTTCGGGATCGACCTCATCCGAGTCCGAATCCGCGATGGAGAAGGTTTCTTCTTCTTCTTCCAAGTGTTGTTGTCCTGTCGGCGCCATTTGTAGTCTTCTTGCTCTTCGGTCTCTTAAAGTCTTCCTCGACCGAAACGCACGCCAGGCCTCACAGGTATCCTCTTTGTGTTCTGGAGACAAACACAAATTACAGACCAGATGGTGATCTGTAGAAGGATACTTGTTTTGACATTCGGGGCAGAAGCGGAATGGGGTCCGTTCCGTTAGCCTTGAAGACGCACGCGGTCGGGCAGACCAGGCCCCGCCAGGGAATCGAAAACCCCGAAGGGCCACCGGAGCTCTTCTAAATTCGGTGTCGATCTGTTGTAACTAACCCGAAACCGAACGCGAACAATACCGTCGAATTTTCCGAGATTTTAACTAACTTTCCGAAACGCGGAGCGAAAAGGAACACGTCCGAACCCGATGGCAGAAAGAAAACAATCTAAGATGGTGTCGACGCCCATGCGCAATGGAGCCGAAAGGGGAGGAGTCCCTCGATCTCGTGACTCGAAAAAGACTTCTTCGAAGAAAAACAACTTGTAACACTCCAAGCCCAACACTAGATGACGGGATGTGCACAGCATGTGTATCTGCAGCTACACATGCCATCGAACATATATATATATATATATATATATATATACACACACACACACAAAAATATATCTACGCATATACATACTTACATATAGCCTCTGCACAACAGTGGAGGGCTTAAGAAGGACTAACAGTAGCTTAAGTGTCCTCAATATCCTTCTAAGATGTAGAAAGTAATGCATTTAAAAACAAAATGTAGGGCAACATTTACACGACCAAGGAGAGATTGTCTGTCCTTTTACAGAGTACACACTGTTAATACATATTATTGAAATGGTGTGTTGCTCCTTGTTTTTGGAGTTTGCAGTAACCATAGACTAAGAATTACAAAGATGAAAAATGTACTTACCTTCTGTAACAATCTTTCTCATGGATATTATACCTGCAGATCCCTCACCTCTTGATCCTCCTCATGTACCAGACCACATCAGGAACGTTTACAAGCGCTCATCTGCAGGTGGCATCATGGATTCAATTCAGGCCCTGTACTTCCCAGATACAATGTCCAGAAGACACTACATTAAACTGTGCGGACTCCAGTTCATGTCCTTTTTCCCCCTCATGCCCCTAGGGGTGGAGAGGAGCCGAGGCACATAAAGGAATACATTGTGCAAAACCAATAACACTACAGCAAAACCAGTTACCACTCCCCAGAGTACCAACCTACACAAGGAAGCATAGGGAGGAAAAGAAGACACACAGGCAATGCCAACTTCTGCCAACCAACAGACAGATAATAAGTAGCCAAAGCCAGCAAGCCAAAGGTGAAGAGAATGTCTCAAGACCAAAACATCCTGAGACATAAGGGGCAAGAGCAAATCAGTCAGGGATGTGGAATTCCTATCGCCGGACGCCCGGGACATGTGTTTGGGGTCAAGGGCAACAAGTTTTTATGTTTACTTTGTCCTTGGGACAAGTAGGCCCAACCCTCTGCAGCACAAACCCTTTGGCTGCCTGTTTACAGAGAGTACAGTGGAACTCTGCAGTTGAGGTAATGTGTTTCCAAAAGATGATGCTGTTCGAACTTGTATTTATGGTTCATTATTTGAAAGCCTTCATTATTAGGGTGAGTGCTGTAAATAAATGTTTTAAGGTCACACTTCACTACTGACGTTGGTTCCAGTACAAAAAAAAAAAAACGTGTATACACATGTTTGAAAAGTTTAGGCTATGAGGCTAAGTATAATGCTCCCAGAATGCTCTCTGATTAAATGCAAATGAAGTGTCATTTAGTAAAATGTGTTGGTGCATGCTAGTATTTCCCAAAAATATTTCTAATGGAAAATCAGTGTAACCATTTTCAACACGATTATGGAAAGCATGAAAATAAACAAACACTGACAAAGCTAACTGATCTGACATATTTTTATAAGTCTTTTAGTTTCATCAATGCATGTCTTGTTTTGACATGGCTTTTGTAACACTTTATTGTTGTGGGAGCTATCAGGCCCTCAACACTGTAACAAACACTGGCAAAAAAAAAAAACAATACGTTTTTGAACTCTAAAAGCACATGTTGCCACCAGTGGCATAACAAAGGCCCCGCAGCCGCCCTCCAGGGGGCCCCTTCAGCACAGCACCTGGCCTGAGTGAGTCTGGAGAGGGGGCTCCTCCATGTTCTTTGCAAAGGGGCAGCCTCCAGTTTTGTTACGTCACTGATTGCCACTGTAGTTCCTGACACTGAACAAAACTACTTTGTGTGCCAATATGCTCCTTGGGGAAGAGCAGAATGCGATCTCTCACAGTAAAGCCAGCCGAAAGAGAGAGAAATAGAAGTTTAATAAAAACAAAATGTCTTTGTTAACACCAGACCTAATTAGGGACCAAGACCCACATGTAGGTAGCTTTTTGCATGTCGCAAACAGCTACTTTAGCTGTTTGCGGCATGCAAAAAGCACATTGCGATGCACAAACCCAGTTTTGCGATTCGGTAACCTGGTTACTGAATCGCAAAACGGGTTTGCGACTCGCTATTAGGAAGGGGTGTTCCCTTCCTAATTGCGACTCGCAGTGCAATGTAGGATTGTTTTGTGACCACGAACTCGGGCGCAAACCAATCGCAGTTTGCACCCATTTCAAATGGGTGCTAACACTTTCGCTAAAAGGAAGGGGTCCCCATGGAACCCCTTCCCCATTGTGAATGTCACTGTAAACAGTTTTTTCAGAGCAGGCAGTGGTCCGTAATGCATCTTGTTTTCCTTTAAGGAAAACGGACTGCATTACAAAAAAAAAAACTGCTTTATTGAAAAGCAGTCACAAACATGGTGGTCTGCTGTCTCCAGCAGGCCACCATCCCTGTGAGGGCCGCCATTCCCAAGGGGGTCGCAAATTGCGAGCCACCTCATGATTATTAATGAGGTTGGCATTTGCGAAGCCCTTGCGAATCACAGATGGTGTCAGGGACACCATCCTACATTCGGATTTGCGACTCGCAAATTGCGAGTCGCTCTGACTCGCAATTTGCGGGTCGCAAATCTGAACCTACCAACATGTGGCCCAAAATTCTTAAAGAAAGTCACAAAAGTGCACCCATGGTATATGTCGTTCCCCTATAAAATATTTGTGAACTGTATTTTAGCATGGGTAAATACGATGTGTAGATTTGCTCATGTGAAAATCTATTGAGCATTTGCAAGTTAATTTTCCCTCCAGCCACTTTCTTCCCAACCCTGGAAGAAGTTCTAATTCTGCCATTGTCAGGAGTAAATGTCCAACCTTTCTTATTATGGGAAAATATTAGAGAGAAGCTGGTGAAAATCTTTAAAACATGCAGGTTAGTAGGTTTGCAGACTCAAAGGCATTCCAGCCCTGGAACTATTGCTTACTGCTTCCTCCAGCCCCAGTATGCAGATCTGCAGAAAGGCGGCAAAATAAGGAAATTGCTACAGTAGGGATTGAAACTGCAAGTATTCAAGCCCTACTAAGGTAGTAGCCCTGGCATAATCAGAGAGGCTATTATCAGAGCTCTTACATAATGAGATTGCTGCCATAATTTGTCGCCACACTACATGGCACCAAAGGGACAAGTAGATCTTTTTACAGGACAAGTAGATTTGAGAAGCAACCCGTCCCCTGGACAAGTAGATATTTTAATAAATTCCACACCCCTGTCAGTATCCTCAAAATCCCCTCCTCAGCACCCAGTATGATCCTGGGAGGGTGCCCCAGTATAGTAGCATAAGGCAGTAACCATCAGTCACACCACAATGTCCCAAGCCAAAGACAAAGAGAGACAGACAAGTAGGTAATTACAAACAAACAATGGCATACCGCCAGAAAGGAAAGCAAGCACCACAAATGTCAACCCAAGGGGTGAAAGCTAAAATGGAGCAAGGTGCCAGAACTCCAACCAACCTGCAGAGGCCATGGGTACAAGTCACACATAGCATGTAGGCTAGGCCTGTTAATTCTGCACAGCCCAACCAAAAGCTGAAAGCATAATCAATACAATAAATGCAGGTATGCACAACCAAAGGATATCCAGGAGCCCACATACAGGAAAACACACCATAACCAAAGCAACGTCAAACCACACAAAACAGACAAAAAAAGTCATCCAGAGAAATCCAGATAAATAGAAGATTAAATGGAAAGTCTGGGCCACTAATGACAATGACAGATAGTACATGCACAGGAGTTTATAAAGATCACAAGTGCATCCAATCTGCCTCAGACCACTTGCCCAAAAAGCCAAGTGTAGCCCACATTCCGTTGATATAACCCTCATCTTGTGGCTAAAGACAACACTGTATGTAATGGGGAAGAAAAGAACCAAAAACTAGGTGTCCTGTTCTATTTTTTTTATAAACAATTTTTATTGAGTTATGAACAAGGGATACCAAAGGAAAACCACAGCAGTCCCCAGCACCAATATATATATATGGAAAATGTCACTTATCCAGTGTACATCTGTTCGTGGCATGTAGTTCTGCAGATTTACATGCTATGCATATCCATTCCGACATCTAGTGTTGAGCTTGGAGTGTTACAAATTGATTTTTCTTTGAAAAAGTCTTTTCGGAGTCACTGGATCGAGTGACTCCTCCTCTCGGTTCCATTGTGCATGGGCATCGACTCCATTGTTAGATGGTTTTCCCGCAGAGGGTGAAGAAAGGAGTGATAGAGTATATAAGAGAAAAGAGATGTCCATGCAAATGTAAATGTATGTACATATGCACAAATGTTAGTAACTTAAATGACTACAGGCTTCCGGGGAGGAGGGAGGGTGCATGTGAATCTGCAGCACTACATACCACAAACAGATGTACACTGGTAAGTGACATTTTCCGTTCGATGGCATGTGCAGCTGCAGATATGCATGCTATGCATAGAGTACAGAGCAGTTAGTCCTCCCAAAAAGCTGTGGCTAGCCTATAGGAGTTGAAGTTGTTTGAAATAATTTCCTTAAGACAGCTTGTCCTACCGTGTCTTGTTGTTGTGAGAAAACATCAACACAGTAGTGTTTAGTAAATGTATGAGGGGTTGACCATGTAGCTGCTTTACATATAACAACCATTGGTATGTTTCCTAAAAAAGCCATTGTTTCACCCTTCTTTCTTGTAGAATGTGCTTTAGGAGTGATTAAAAGTTGTCTTTTTGCTTTGACATAACATGTTTGTGTACATATAACAGTCCATCTTGCTAAACCTTGTTTTGATATAGGATTGCCTGTATGTGGTTGTTGGAAAGCAAGAAAAAGTTGCTTTGTTTTCCTAAGCTGTTCAGTTCTGTCTATATAGTAAATAAGAGCTCTTTTTAGATTTAGGGTATGAAGAGCTCTTTCTGCCACAGAATCTGGCTGTGGAAAGAAGACTTGGAATTTCAATGTTTGATGTGAAAAAGAGACACTACTTTTGGTAGAAATTTTTGATTTGTTCTTAGTATAACCTTATGCTTGTGTACTTGGAAAAGGGTTCTTCAAGCCTGAATGCTTGTATTTCACTAACTCTTCTTAAAGAAGTAATAGCCACAAGGAATGAATGATGATTCTAGATTTCACAGGCTCACTAAAAATGTGTAACATTGGGAGGCACTGGTACCTAGAATGTGTTGAAGATAATGTATCAAATAAAAAAATCTTCTTCCAATGGCTCTGAATGCATTGTTACCCCATGATAAGCTGCAGCCCTGGCTATGACCTGGTTGTATACTGTGGTATCCTCAGGTGGAGATCGTTTGGATGGGTAAGTATCTGGGTCATTATCTGGGATGGGGTCAGGGCCATAAATATCCCATGGGTCTTCTTGTGAATAAAAAGTGTGTGTTGGAGAAGGCATTAGTGGAGGGCTGGTGCGGGGGAGACAGATAGTTGTGGAGAATGAGGAGGAGAAGTATGAGGAGGTATTGGCTTCTTCTTTTGTTTTTGCACCTTTTCAGGTGGCTGTACACTGTCCAGTTCCTCTTAGAAAGCCTGCTTCCTTTTTGTTTTTAAAGGAGGTGCAGTAACAATCCTTCCTGTCTCTTTATGAATGTGTATCATAGATTGCCTCTCATCCATAATTTGTAGAACAGGCTCAATGTCCGACTCTTCCTCAGAGGTTTTATGGCTTTCTCTTAATTTCTTGGAAAGTCCTTGCTCCTCTGTATATGATGTATTCTTCGGTTCCAAAGTTTGTTGTTTTTTCGGTACCAAAAATGTTGGTTGTGGAAGGTCTCGGCTCCGAAGCCAACTTTCAAATTTTCGACTCCGAAATTTGGGGTTCCCTGCTGGAGTCCGAAATGAGCCCTTTATAGTTTTACTCGACTCTGAAGTGGACGGAGGAGTGGCCTTTTTCGGTGCCGATCCCGAAGGTCAGTCACCGACAGTCTTTCTCCAGGCCTTCCGGCAGTGGTGTACCCAAGGCCTTCGAATGTTTTTTGTGTAGGGGTGCAAGGGCAGACGCACTCACATGCTGGCCAGCTGCGATGCGTCGTCCTCGGATTCCTGTTCGGAGTCTGTTTCTCGGCTGGAGACTGCTGTCTGCGCCAGCTCTTCTTCAGTGACGTAGAGATGTTCACTGCTTTTCGAGGCCATTTCAAGTCTTCGGGCTTTGCGATCTCGGAGAGTCTTTTTTTAACGAAACGATCAACAGGCCTCACAGTTTTCCTCCCGAAGTTCTGGAGAAAGGCACAAGTTACAAACCAAGTGCTGGTCTGTATACGGGTACTTCGCGTGGCACTGAGGGCAGAATCAGAATGGAGTCCAATCCATCAGGCTTTCCACGAGGTAGGCCTGAATAGGCTTGAGTTGGTACTACCGGTTTGATGCTAGATGGAGAACGCGATCAAAACAGCACTGACGAAAAAGGGAGGTTTTCTAAAGTTTTCCAAATCGAAATCTCGGAGCGAGAGGAAACACGTCCGAACCAGGCGGCGGAAATAAAACAATCTAACAATGGAGTTGATGCCCATGCGCAATGGAACCAAGAGGAGGAGTCACTCGATCCCGTGACTCCGAAAAGACTTCTTCGAAGAAAAATAACTTGTAACACTCTGAGCCCAACACTAGATGTCGGAATGGATATGCATAGCATGTGTATCTGTAGCTACACATGCCATCGAACATATATGTACACACATACATACACACACACATACCCCTCTGCATAACAGCCTCATCCTCCATTACCATTTCGAAGCAATAGGCGCATTCACACAAATCGTTTGAGCCCCATGGAAGTTCATGATAGATGACCCGACTATTTGCCCCACACCCTGGCATGTTTATGAGTTATGTGGACACCCTCATGCTTCACAGACTGGTCCCTCCTGTTGCGCGCACCAATCAACCCCTCGTCTCCATTTCAAAAGGGACAGTGGACTCTAGGATTTACAACTGGTTACAATATCTCTTTTCGCCACCATCAAGGCCATCCCTACAAAGATACGTTCTGATCATGGACCATCTACACCTTCCATTACCCCCAAAAGAACCAACAATGGGGACAGCAGAATCTTCCACTCCACTATATCAGTGAACTCCTTCAAAATCTCCATCCAGTACAGTGCAATGTGTGCACATGCCCATATCACGTAATAGAAGTCTGCAGATGGTGCCAAGCATTTAGGGCATTTAGAGTCAGGGAGGAGCCCTACTTGATACAGTCTATAGGGCGAGAGGTGGGACCCATGTAAGACATACAGTTGTAGCAATCGTAACATCGAAGATATAGTTATCACCCTTGGTGCCATCAAGGCATCTCCCCAGTTTTCTCCCTCAAGGGAGGCCATCCATTGTTCCCAATGAACTCTAACATGAGTCACATCATCTGGTGTGTTGTATACACTTGAGACACACCTCCCCTTTCCAGTGCCCCCAAAAGCAATTTGGCCTTAAGCGGACTGTATTCTTGGAGGGAGTCATGGTGGGATAGATCTGCATTGAGGGCGTGGCAGAGTGGCAGATATTTATAAAATTGAGTGTGGGAAAGTTGACAGGTGGCCTGTCGGTCTTAAAAGGATCTCATGGATGCACCAGCCCATACGTCCCCCAGCTGCGAAATGGCCAATAATTCCCATTTACCAAAGCCTTGCAGGGCCGATGACTCTTTCAAGCGAGTTCCCTGCCAGAGAGGTGTCTGTTAGGTCAGAGTGTTCATCCATGGAGTATGCTGCAGAGCCGCAAGCCAGCAAGGAGTATCACTTTAGTCACTGAAGCCATAGCTGTAGGGAGCGGGGAGCCGTAAAGCAGATCTAAAATCTGCGGGAAGATGAGAGAGGCAAGCTCCAGCTGATACGCCGGGTCCGCTCATCCCCCGGTAAACTAGTTGCGGATGACTAGGAATTTGGGTTGCTAAATAATACAAGTACTGATTAGCCATGCCCATTCCAAAGTCGTAGGTACTCCTTTGATAGTGATGCAATGCGATTCAATGCCTAACTTCCTGCCAGTCGGCCAAAGCATTTAGGGGTAGGGAGCGCCATCTCATCAGATCTGAGTTGGCCCGACGTGCCAAAGGTCCAAGAATTAGGGACCACATCAGGTCTGGAAGAAGCGCCACCCACACACTCAAATACCTAAAGCTCAGTCTGCGGATAGGCACCGTATCTTGCTAATCGTAACAGTTTTGGGATGGCACCAGTGGCACCAACACTGATTTAGAGGGATTCATACGAAGCCCAGACATCTCTTCAAAGCAGTGCAGTAAATGGAGGTTCTGCGGGCCAGTATCAACAGGGTTCGACATATAAAGTAGGACATCGTCAACGTATAATGCAATATGATCTTCATGAGCCTGGCCCTAGTGCCAGCCCTGATAGAGAGGGTCCTTTCTAATCAGTTGTGCCAAAGGCTCAATGACCAGGGCATAAAGAAGAGGGGATAGAAGGCAGGCCTGCTGTGTCCCCCTACAAATCAGAAATGCACGGGAGAGGACGCTATTAAGCTTAACACAGGCTACCGGATTCACATAAGGGGCACTGAGCAGCCTGCGGAAACGAGGTCCCATACCCTTTCGATGGAGGACGAGTCGCAGATACTTCCAGTTCACTGTATGGAATGCCTTCTTGAAATTAACAAAAGGGAGTGCCAGATCAGAAGGAAAGCAGTGGAGCTGAGCCAGTGCTGCGTGAAGGCGGCGCATACAGTGTCTCGAGCTCCAGTTAATCATAAAACCGCATTGGTCCGGATGAATCGAAAGTGGTGGTACCCTCTTAAGGTGGGGGGGGGGTCTGACAGAATAGTGGTGTATAATTTGACATCGTCGTTGATGAGCAAAATCGGCCTGTAGACAGTACAGGACCTTGACAGTGGGTGTGTTTTTGTAATCACGACAATAGTGGCCGTATCCACTTACTCTGGAAAATAACCTATTTTATCCACCTCATTGTATAAGGCCAGAAGTTTGGGCACCAAATTGTCTAGAAACACTGGATAGTATTCAGACGGGAAGCCGTCTGGGCCAGGAGTTTTCCCAGGAGCCAGTGGGAAGATTGCTTCAGTTTTTGCCTCACTCGAGACGGGTTCATCTAGGATCTTTCCATCTAGCCTAGGTACCTTGTGAAAAGGCACGTCCATCAGAAATTGGGGTGCATAATCCGTCTCTACAGTCAGCAATGGTCCATAAAGCCCAACATAATAATTTGCAAAAAAAATGCCACCACCTCCTCTAATTTAGTTACTGTATCTCCCTGGTTATTTATTGTTTCAGGCACAATTCTAGATTGATGATGGTGAGAGACCAGCCAATAAAGTAGTTTCCCTTTTTTATCGCTCTACCACTAGACCCAGACAGTTGATGCCGGCCACAAATGTTTAGCAGCCTCCATTGAGTGGTCTTGGATTTCTTCTTGTATTAACGAACGTTGGCGGGCTCCTGGGCCCGTCGGGTGTAATGTCTGGGATGCGTCCAATCAGAGCACCTGGGCCTCAAGTTGAGTGCTGTGTAGGAACTGGTTTTGCTTTTGATCTCGTATGTACCCCCTCGCCATCCCCTGCATGACTGCCTTGCTTGCCTGCCAGAGGGTGCCTGCTGCTGAGACCGAGCCCTTGTTGAGTTTAAAGTAGTAATTTTGAATTTCTTTCCGCAGGTGTTGGACACATGCTTTCTGATGCAGGTATCATGCATTTAATCGCCACATAGGGTGAGTCTCCTCTCCCCTAGAGACACATTAGAGCGGGACATGATCAGAAGTGTCCAAAGGAAGGATCTCTGTGTAAGTAAGGGGGCAGCAGTCCACTGCCGGCAAAAGAAGGAGATCTATCCTGGAGTGAGTGTGATGCGCCGCTGATTTGTAAGTATATTTGGGATGCTGTGGGTGCCACGTCCTCCAGGCATCACAAAGCCCCAGGAAGGTCAAACAACTTGCTAAAGTATTAGCTGTGGTACTTCTATGAGCTGAGGGCAGACTCGAGGTGTCCAGTCGGGGATTGCATTAAAATTCCCACCTAGGAGAGTGGCCCCCAAGGTGAATCTATTAGCAGTTTAGGTAGATCAGTCAAGAATATGCAAAGGGCTGCCAGAGGGGCATAAATGCTTACCAAAATTATTGTGTGTCCCTCTACAGCCCCAGTGAGGGCTAAGAAATGCCCTTGCTTGTATCTCTGCACCTGGGGAACCAACATCGGGAAGGAACAATGTAAAAGGATGGCTACCCCCTTCCATCCCCAGCATGATAGACCCTATCAAATCCTTTGCGGGCCAGAAAGAGGCGGTGATCTCCCATAAGGTGGGTTTCCTGGAGCAGCTGCAGCACATCAGGGTTCAGAGTGGCGACGCTGTGCAAAAGCTTGTACCCCGGTACGCTTTATTAACATTCCAGGACATCATTTGTACTGGCCATACCATACATGTATGTTCTCCCAACCCCCTTTCCTCTCAGGATCGTGTCAGGGGATCCAGTATTGGCATGTGTATTTCTATAATAATAGCGGCATGCCTGTTGAGGTGTGTGTTTAGATTCGTGGGGGACTGAGGGAAAGGGAAAATGCAACAAACTGCAGTGAAAAACAACAACTGAAGCATATCAAATAGCATGCTTGCCCACCTCCCCCCAACTCCCACCCCATACTTCCCCCCCAGAAGCATCTGTTGCCCCCTATAAAACATCTATTTTGGAGAAGCATAACCTCAAAACTAAAGAGCAGTGGCGAACCCCTTTATTAGGTAGGATTATGAATAGCCAAAGCAATGCTTTGACGAAAAAGACAGAAATACAAGTACAAGCTATTGCAGCCTAGCAATTACTTGCTAGTTCTCCAGATATGTTCATGTAGGGCTATCGCAGCACAGAGCTCTGGGACAAGTCTGTGTCACTCAGAACCTCCACATGGTCAGAGGGAGGTCCCTCTGTGATGTCCCCCAGCAGAACACTGATTACTGACCTCCGTAACCCCTCTGATCGGCCCGGGGCCAGAGGTTCCACCCCGGGACTGAGGCAACAGGTACCCCAACCGGCGGTGTGACCTCCTCCGCCAGAAGTGAATGGATTTCCTTTGAGTCTTGGGGCGCACCGACTGATGATCCATTCCCACCGCCTCAACGGCAGCTGTGATCTGAGAAGGCCAACGGGCATTCCTCGATGAGCCAGGTCCAGGCAGCCACAGGATTGTTAAAAAAATATGTTTTGTTGGCACAGACCACTCTGAGCCAGGTGGGAGAGAGTAGGCGGTACGACACTCCCGCCGCCCTGAAATTCTGTTTTACCTCCACTTAGGTCTTGTGCTGTTGTTGCACCTCCCTGGTATAATCGGGGAGCAGAAGAACTTTGGTGTTTCTGCAATGTAGACCATGCTGGGAGCGGGCCTCCTGCAATATTGGGTCCCTGTCCTGATAGTTAAAGAACCTGAGTATCACTGGTCTAGGGGATAAACCAGGAGGGGTTTTAGCTGTCAGAGCACCCTGTGCTTACTCAATGGTAAACCATGGGGAGAGGCGTTGGATGGCATCCATGTCTTAAACCATTTCTCAAGGAAGAGGACCAGTTGCTGGGCTTCCATAGTTTCGGGGAGGTTGATTATCTGTACATTGTTGCGCAAAGATTGATTTTCGGTGTCTTCATCTCTACGATGCAGTTCAAGAGTTCATACCAGGAGTTTGGAAACCAGGGATTTAAGGGTCTGCATTTCATCCTCCACACTGGAGATCCTGGTTTCAGCTTCAGTTAATCTGGCTGCAGCGTTGGAGATCTTGGCGTATTAGGGCCACGTCAACTCTGAGTGCTCCAATTTTTGTCTCCACTGTCGCCTGAGATTATTGAATTGCCTGGAGAATAGAAGCCAGATCTCCAGTGGGCAAATCCTTGGCTCCAACTCCCCAGTTAAGGCTGACGATAGGCCCATTTTAAATTGGTACATTCGTGTTTGTGCTGTCGCTGAGCAAGCTGTCTTATCTTTACCCATCTTAGGTCCCGCCTCCAGACTCGATTGCGGATGGTGAGCTGGGCCCCCACAAAGAAGAATTATCAGTGTACCCGTGTTTCCCTGGTGCTCCTAAGGTTCCTCAGCCGCTGCCGCCAAAGAGAAGAAAGACGATCTGCGTCCAGGGTCTCATAGGAGGCACAGCACCTTTACTGCAGGGCCCGAGTACCCTTTTCTCACCTGTAAATCAGTACGCCCTCCGCCCTCTGTCATCAACAGCCATCCCAACGCAAACAGGCAAGAGGGTGAAGTATATTCTGGTCTGTAGATGCATTCCCCTGGAAAGCATGGAAGGCCAGCGAAAATCAAGTCAGGGTGCCCTAGAAACACCTGTCGTATGGCCGCACTCCCAGGCACAGCCACAGCCCCACCAGCACTGTGTAGTCATTTCAGGGCTCTCTAGGACACAATTCTTGGTTGGCCTCTTAGATGGCCTTAGACCTTCCCTCCATCCCCAGGGTCCTCCATCCTCGGCAGTAGAACCCTGCAGCCAATCTCACAATGGACCAAAGAGCAGACCACAGGTTGCAAGTCTATTTGGTGCCCCCGGCCTCCCTGCTCCCGTTGATCGGTGGCTATAAAGTGGTTGGCAGAGTGTGGGATCACAATGTGCTCTTTGAGAAGGTGTTTAGGTTCTCAGGGGGGAGCCCCCTTTAAATATTGTATATGTGGCGAATTTGTGCTAGATTGTCATTGTGGGGCCCAAACCATGTGCCTACCGGTCTAGGGAGTCCAAGCGCTTCAGGTACAGCACACTGCCAGGCTCCATTTGAAGCTCACAGCCACAGCCCCATCAGCCCTAGAATGGCGAGGCCGCACATTGCTACCGGCTAGTCACCTGCCTGTCCGTGCTGCCCAGATGCAGGTGATCTGCCCCAATTTCAGCGCCTCCCAACTGCACAAAGGGGGGGGGGGTCTCATCACTGCTAGCCCAGTGAGCGCGCCACCACACGTGGCAGTGCAGCACACACTGGGGGATTCTGCAGCCAGTGTCCTGGAGCGCAGAGGCCGCACAGCCACTCACCTGAGGCCCGGTCTCTTCCTTCCCAGCCCCGGGACACCTCCAGTCTCGCCACCCCCTCAGAAGGGTGGGATGTCTTACAGGGTCGCTCCAGAGGGGGACGCCATCTTGAGTTACCGTGGGGCCGTCTGCATCAAGGGCCACATTTTCCAGCTTCTTCCCTCTCTTCCGCCCTGAACAGCACCCCAGGTGTCCCCGGCCGTCCGGTGTCCCCTCTTCAAATGCAGGTGAGTAAAACTAGGGTTAAAGCGGATGATGGAGGGGGTCGGGAGCACTTCTAAAGTGCAACCCCCATCTTGACACCTGGGCCACGTCCCCCAGGTGTCATATTATATTATCCAGCAGTGCATCAGAGTAGGTCTGCAACTCTGTTTACCCTATTGTCTTCAACCTTTGTGCGTCAGAGACTACACCAAGGGATCTCAGGCAACCAGAAACAGACTGAACTCAATTGAACAGAATTTGAGAAGCGAGAACATCACATTTTGTCAAAACCTGAGAAAAAAGAGAATGGACCCAAAAGCACTGGGTGCTAACAACTTAGGCTTCATGGCGTCACATCAATGAAGTGCCTGAGCCAACTTGGGGCCATGGTGTCAGCTGGCGGAGGAGAGCTGTTTCAAAGTTTCCGAATTTAGTTTGTCGCCTGGGGGAGTGCTATGAGATGAGGAATCTGCAGGAAGAAGTATCCATCAGAAGGTTTTGGCTGCCCAAGGGGGCAGTTAATATAGTGTGCTTGATACCTTGTGTGCTGAAACAGCTAGCAACACACAGGGTATTGAGCACACAACTAGACTAATAAAGAGCTGGTAGCCAATATTAGTCGTCATCACCAACTGATATGATTAACCTACCTGGCGAATCATGCAATATCATCAAAATGAAGAGAGTCTTTTTTTCCCAGGTGACAGTCACAAGCTCTAGGTTTGGTGCTTGGCCCCAGCACTTATTTTACAAATTAAGCTGGGGCATATATTACATCAGAGTAGTCTCTTTATTACTTTTCGTTTCTTAAACAACATTTGAAATTTGGAACAGCAAAAACAATGCCACCTCCAAATCACTCGCTAGTGAAACGAGTAACTGAAATAAATACTCTGCTCTGTAAATAATTCTCTGGCAAACTGCAGAGTCCCCAAAACGATCAGTATACAATAATTTAACAGGACGGAAAGGCATGTCAGATAACCCTGCAGGTTTCACATTGTACACAAAAGACCAATTCACATCTAGGGTGAAAAGGACAACCTCTGTAAAAGTGAGAAAAAAGAACGTTATATTATAGCCGTAAACTTCCAACTAAAAATATTTCCATTACCAGAGCTATTTTCTGCCCCAGACTAATTTCTGTTAATCGTCAGGCCACTGTAATATGTAATTTTCCTACCAAAAAAGACTGCTGCAAGAACCAACCGCAATTGAACGGAGAAAATACACTATATTCTACTCTTGTCTCCGTGTACAAATCAAACTAACACACTGCGATATCCTTGATCCACCAAACCGTCAAAATGACAAAAATAATTCTGTCAGTCGGAAATCATTTTTTAAACCTTTCTACATACAAACGTTCAGCAACTTCAAACAACCAATTTCAATGTAGAGGGGAAAAAAAACAACCAACATTTAAAATTCTGATATTCGTGATTAGCTCTCACGTTCGTTATTCCATGCAGGGTCATCTAAATGACATCATGGAACCACTAATTAAGTCAATTTGCTCATTTTCAATAACAATTATAATATTTTACTGACTTCTAAACCTTTCAATTTTTGTTTTTCTTTAAACAACGAAATGCCTGGGAGAGGCACATTCTGGAAAAATATTCGTTTCTTGTTAAAACAGTTGTCACAATCCGCTGTATTCATAAACTTGACCTAACAGTCTAGAGCAGATTAAGTGACCAATGAACAACACGTATCTTCATTAATGGCATTACATTAGTAAAAGGTCACATTTCTATGAAACACAGCTGTTTTTTTTTTTTTTTTTTTTTTTTTAGAAAAAACTTGAACCAGTTAAACATTCCTTTTTGATGTACTACAAAGGGCTATTTAAATCACTGGAAATTAAACACTGAACAATTCTTAGTGCAAAAGAAGGTATTTTACTGAAGCAGTGTATAACGTGAAGGAAACCTGTGCATGCAGACATGGTTATTTTAAGTTGAAAATGTGGTCTTTTGTCATGCTTAGCGCCGGGAAACACTGAGTAGTTGCACGCTCTACGAGACTATAAACAGGAATAATAATAAAACCAGATCAGGTGTATTTCCCTACAAAAATATATTCTATAAGCCAATAAAACATCTGAGTGACCTAAATGGCTTGAGTTACGCTGTGATCTACATGTGACAAGCTTGAACCCCAGCAAAGCCGATTCCTCCTTCTATCATTAAGAGTTAGATAATGGAGTACTACTAAATTATTCTTTAACAACAACTCGCACGCCTGACTTAGAAAGTAATCAGCTGCAATGGAAAGCCCAATGCCAGTATACCACTAAGCAGGAATGGAAGAA
The DNA here is from genome assembly GCF_031143425.1 of Pleurodeles waltl. Taxonomy (NCBI): domain Eukaryota; kingdom Metazoa; phylum Chordata; class Amphibia; order Caudata; family Salamandridae; genus Pleurodeles; species Pleurodeles waltl. Next base: position 1,029,602,750 of record NC_090440.1, read on the forward strand.
ATGCAAAGAGAAAACCTAAAGGCATGCATTCTGCATTTATGTTCCCAGGACCTGAACTACATCAACATCAGAACTCCTACCCCCAAGCAATTCAAGAAGGAATGGAAAACTCATCTCTTCAAAAAACACTACCAACTAAGACATTAGGAGCCTACTCGCTACCTGCCATACTGTAAACACTCTAAATTGTATCCTGGGCTCTTGCCCTCCGTGCAGCACTACAACATTACCTGCATGTACAAGCAAGACCATTATATAAAACTGCAAAATACCCACAGTCAGTCTTCAACGTTTGAATTTTAAGGTTGAATTGTCAAACAAAAGCTCATCAGACGACAATGGGAGACTCGCATTTGTTCATGGATTCAGTCCCACATTTTGAAATCCTATTTGACTTGCAATGATATGATGTGTTTTAGTAGCCACTCCCAGATTTGCTGGGACTGAGAGGAAAGGTTCTTTGACTTCGTGCCCCCTTGCATGGCAAGGTAAAACATTGTGGTGGTACTTTCCATTCTGGCTAGGACAGAGGATCCGCGAATCTTGGGTAGAAATGACTTTAGCTCTAGGAAAAAAAAAGCCTTCAGTTCTAGCATGTTGATGAGCATCTGTGCTTCCTGGACAAGGCATTTTCCATAAATTTCTAGCTCCTGGAGATGTGCTCCACAACGATCCAAAGAAGCATCCATTGTCATTATGAAACTTGGTCCTGCTGCTTCTCTGGGTTTCCATCAACGTCAAACCTTCTTCCCATATATAACTGACCATAGGGATAGATCAGAAAGACTTGCTTGCTGAGTCCTTAAAATCATACAGAAAACATTCTGTTTGTTTGAGTGGGAGAGGGAGATCAAATCTCTTGGAAGCACAGTCCATGAGCTTGTGAAATATTCCGATTTCTTCAGTAGGGGAAGGTGCTGGAGAAGGTGTAGGTGGCGGTGATGATTCAGTGATGTGCCTCTGTGTGTCCCGGAGTTAGAAGGACTGGTGGATGTTAATCTGAAAAGCGTTATTAATAATCACCATCATCATCCTCCTCCTAATCCTGATATTTAACTCTAATGCAAAGGGCTGTATGCAGGTCTGAAAATCCCTTAATCTGATCATTCCTCAGAGTCAAGAAGGCGGGCCAGAGGCAGTGGGGACACCATGCTGGGTGACATCAACTCTGGTCTAAGCTGAGCAGAGACATTTTCAGCAAAGAATGCTGTCTTTTTACTTCTTGTCAACGGACTCGTCAACGAGGCCGTTGACGAAGAGATCTTCTTAATAATAGTGATGGTGGCCGACATTGGTCTCTTCGACGGTGACTTGAAAACTGCTGTCGACGGAGTGGCCGTTGATGGAGTGTTCGTCGACAGGATGGCAGTGGTCATTGTCGTCAATAAGGTGGTGGTCGTAGTCGCACCTCTCGTCGATGAGGCAGTCGACGAAGTGACTGTCCTCACAAATGTAGAAGGAATAGTCATCATTGAAGTTCTCACCAACGTGTTGTCCTCGACGATGGGACCATCGACGGTCTGACTGTCATAGACAGGGCTTTTTTCTGGGGAGTGACAGGCCCTGAAGATAAGGTGGATAATTTCTTCTGCCCAAAGCCTGTAGAGGAGTCCTTAGAGACTTTTTTCTGACTTCAATTTTTCCACAACCTTTAAAAGTCTTTCAAGGAAGAGGTAGAGCCCTCGTTTTTGTGTTTTCGCTTTGGACTCGCCTTCTTGTCAGAACCATATTGGTACCTGGATTTATTCTTTTGTAGCCATATAAGAAGTCACACTTCTCTGTCCTTTAGAGTTTTTGCAGAAAAAAGTTCTACAATGCTTACAATCCTTAAGTGTATGGTTAGGATGTACACAATATACAGTCTTTAGGATAATCCTCAAAAAAATAGTCTTGCTTTCCTACAGGACCTGCATGTCCTGAAAAGCCTTTTCTTAGATCCTTGAGCCATATTAAAGGTTGAACAGTACCTTAAAGCTGAATCCAAAGAAATCCTTGACAGGAAAACCAAGGGTCAAAAGTTCACCGACTGTAACAACTGAGCTGAGCTGAGGATGACTCCCTCACATGTCATGTGCGGTTAGAAATCTCAAGTAAGATGACTCTGCCGGGGAAAAGTGGTCCTGGGTCCAGCCTCTGATTGGCTGAAGTTTGGGTGTATTAAAACATGGTATATTGGTTAACAATGTCAATTAAATTTTCCATGTTATTCCAATGTACTTTTTAGCACTGCTTATACTAAATACCATGGGACGCCCACCAGGATGACAGGGAAGATTCAAGCATGTGAATCTATGAAAGATTCAATACTGGAAAAAGCATGGTTTCTGACTGGGTCAGGCTAATCAATGCTCACAGCCACACTTTTTTTTTAAATTATGCTTTTATTTTTCGGGTTTGAAACAATTTATATATTCATAATGGGTGCAGGGTGCCAGATCAGCGAGTGCTGAAGGGAGGCAGAAAGGCCTGTGAACCACGTGGTTCTGGTATTTTTCCCTGTCTCAGTCATGTCAACCTCACCCTCTCACCTCTTTTAATTGTTAAGCCCGATGAGAGAGCCAAACATGGAAAGTTATGCTCCAGGTTCGGCAGTGTGTGAGGTGGCATGAGCAAAAAAAAACCTTCAGTAGGGAGCATAACTTGTTACATCAGCGTACAGAAAAGAATATAAAAGTGGAGACGGCCGATGACCGAGGAAGAGCGCCCAATATCAGATTGTGTGCTGGTGTTTATAAGTGAGAAGAATAAAGGAACACCATTTTCAATGTAAATTTGTCACTCAGCAGTGAGCTGAAAAATCATGAAGTCTGAAGCGCTGCCCTCTGTGCACGCTGACTCGGGATGGATCGTTCTGAAGCAGGTGATATGTTGTATGTTACTATTGCAATTCATGCACAATGTGACAATATCATCAGTGCTTTTATAAGCCTAATGTTCTCTACATGGGCTGTTTCCCAGTAAACAGGCTTAGAAAAGCATTAGTGACTAAGCATCCCCTACCTGGATTCAGCGCACACAGGGCAGTGCCACGCCCTGCACTACCTTAAAGCACATATCTGACTAACATAAATTGAAAGTTCTGTACTCTAATTTTTTATTTTTCATGTTGTGGAAAATACCCAACGCAGTACTGGGGATCCTTATATCCATGCCGTATGAGATCCTTTTGTTTTTATAGTTCATAGTTAAAATCTTTTTACAATGGCACAGTGAGCTATGATCTGACATAATAGTGCTGCAAGCAAACTGTAATAATGTGTTCAGTTTATAGTTATTTTTTCTGAAACTCCCATTATTTTAAAGTAGTTTAAAGTGTTCCTTCTGTAGTAATAAATTCATATTAGTCCAGACAACCCCAATCATTACATTACTTATTAAACCCTGAGTTTGTGTTAAACCAGACCAAGCACTCAACATATAAATCAAACCAATCCCTCAACGTATAATGTCTACCAGCATAGGTATCTTGTAACTCCTACAACTTGTAGTCCTACTGTTATGTAACATTCACTTTCCACAATTGTATGGTTGTCTCTGTATAACATGGGAGTGTGTGAGATGTCAAACGACATGACACCCCACATTGGGATAAGTAGTGCTATAAAGAAAATGTAAACGTGAACAGGGAGCTCGGAAGAGATGGTTGGCACTGATGGATGGTGGTAGTGAGTGACAAAGGAAATTTTGGAGAGGCGTGCCTACAAAGATTGTTGCACAGGGCATCGCAAAAGAAAAGGCCAGCCCTGTTAAGGTCCCAGCCACAGAAAAGGTTCTTCATGCTCTTAAGAAAATTATGAACTCAGTAAGGGGTGCTGTTAAACGTCTTCAGCATTATATATTTAGCTTGTAAAGGTACACAGAACATGGCTTCCAATCATATACATAGTCTAGAGGAAGCTACAACCCACACGCCAGGCATGAGACTGTCCACGGTCAAATTGGCTATCACCCTATGTAGGGTTCAAATTTCTAAGAAGCCATCTAAAGAGTCTTTTTGGAGTCCCACTGGAGATAAGGTTTAGTCCCCAGTACCCTTGCCAATTTTCAGAGACAAATAACAAAATCCATGGAAGAGAAAAACTACAATACCCACCTTTCTGAATGGAAGGTGAGTGTTTTTTACTAAATGAAAACCGTCATTCTTTGCTGCAAAACGTGAAGCAGTAGAACTGTCAAGGACCAATTTAATGAAATCTGTCCTATCCTGGGCGAAACACTTGCAGTATAAATTCTGATTTAATCATAATTTCTAACATATGTGGTGCTTGGTTACACTAAATTATTCTGTTCAGGGGTTTGCAGGTATTTGCCTGAACTTCATATTCACATGATCAAAATATCCTCTACATCTAAACATATTGTAAAAAGGTGATAATGGTTCTTAGGCAAACTCTGTAAATCTTTTGGTGATAGAATTTCAGGATATCCACATAATAAAAGTACACAGAATTAATTTCAAAGAAATGTTAATTACATGATCAGTAGTTATGAAAATCTGCAATAGATCCAATCATACTGGGACTACATTAGACATTACGACTGTAAACGCACTAGAGTTGAGAGCAGGAGTAATCTTGTTCTTTTTTTACATCCAGCCTACAAAGCTTTGACTTCTAGTATCACATTACCTGGATTCAATATGATTATCCTGGCATGCATTGTCTCACGTTTTATAGAAAAATAAGTGATTTCATTTTTACTGTCTCTGACAGCTCTAATGGGGCTTTAGCTGCAACACTGCTTTTTTACACTTCAAACCCATTTATCTACTATCTGAGATGATTCTGTGAAGCTGGAGGTTTGCCATTATCAGATGTTAAACTACCAATGTTATCATAGTTCTTCCTCCTAGGACTCCCCAGTGAAATTACAAATGATAATATCTATCTGTCTATCTGTCTTTACTGAAGAAAAGCAGAGGTTACAGGAACGATATAGTTCAGAAATAAGTTTAAAAACAGAGGAATTCACTTAAAAAAAAACAAAGGTTACAGAGACGTTAAAGTTAAGTTCACATTTTACTTGCACTAGGCTATAGAAATTCAGCTGTTATGGTTATCTCAAGTAACTACAACTCGTGCCTTAAGTAAAGTACCTATTACTCACATCCCACCATCCACAGTTTTCTCCTCAATAATTTTACTGCAAATGTTACATTGATATTTTCAATTATGTTATTAAAGATGTCATGGGTGTTGCAATATGTGGGGTAATTAGCAGTGCACAGTGAGGGATTAAGTTATGGTTGGCTTAGGGCACGTCTACCTGGACACCCTGGCCCCACGCAGGGCATCCAGTGTGCAGTAATGGGGACTGTACAGGTAGCCTGAAGACTCCGCGGTCCCAGCCACCTCCCAGCTTCCTATGGAAACCAGCATTGCTCCCGGACATCCCTGCGTGTAGGAGCAATTTTTCATCTGTTTCCCTGCCCTCATGACACTGATAAGGGAAATGGATGAAAACTCCTCTCCCAGAAAGCGGGAGCAGTTATATAGCTCCCGCTTGCCGGGACCAAAGGTAGTGTTTCCTTTTGCTTGGCAGGAGCTGTCACAGCTTCCAAACAAGCGAAATCAAATTGCATTCCCCTGAGGGTTGGCACCTTGGGGGATAGCAGGAGCCGGCCATCGAGGGTGCCAATCCAAAAGACCATTAGTGGCTCCAGGAGGGGTACTTCGCGGCCCCCCCATCCTTCAATTTGCACAGGCTGGTCCTAGGGAGGTTGTGGTCCCCAGAGCCGTATATGCCTGGGAGGGGGGCTGTGAGGCCCCATCCCACTTTTAATTATGTGTTTGGCCACAGGGAGTTGATGGTCCCGGGGCCCAGGCACATGCGTGTCCCCCTTGCATATTTTAATATTTAGCCCTAAGGAGGTGGAGGTCCCCAGGGCAAGAAAAACCCCAAGCGCGGGTGTCAATGCAGCCCCCTTCCAATGTTCTTATAAAGCCCAAGGGGAGGGGGCGTTGGTTCCCAGGGCTCATACGAGCCCATAGAGGGGGTGGGGGGTCCACGTGGCAAGAAATGACTGGGGAAGTGGTGGTCCCAGGGGCTCAAAAGAGCCCCCGGGGGCCCCCCCTAGGGGAGTCCCCCTCCTCGGCCCAATATTGGTCTCAGGGACACCATCCTCAGCAGCCAATTCATTTTATGATTAGGGAGAATTACGGCCCCAGGGACACCATCTCTGAGAAAGTTTAACTTCCTTGTTTCATGCAGTTCTTATTTATTCTGTGCCAGCCAAGTTTAATTTATTCCTGTTTAGTGGACCTTTGTGTTGTTCCATTTCTAAGAAATGCTTATCTGTTCACATATCACTAACCACCAAATATTCTTGACACTCAGTAACAACAGAATAGTGTTATTTTTCTTTCTTAGCTGACAGCTTGATCCTTTATAGAAAACAACTGAAGTCATCTGAAGTCTGCAGGCAATCCTGCTGAGTTATGTTTTTTTATCCTAGAAAGCCTTTGGTAAAGCCCTTTCTAATTTTTGTCTGAAACTAATGAGAAGTCTAAAATTAAGAAGTCCAAAAGCAGTAAACCTGTCAGGAACATCAATAGTCATATCCTTTCGAGGATGTTTGCACCAACTATGATATTTTTATTTCCTGACTCTTTTGTTTCAATTATAACCAATGGTGTATATATTGTGTGCATGTTTCATTCAACAGAGTTGCTGGTCCGAAGTTTACCGGGCTCTCTGCAGTGCTACAGATGAATAAATATATTTTTGTCACACCAGCATTCTGTCCTACTTGTGAGCAGAGACATTATTTTCACTCTATCATCTTCCAGCGCCGGACCTTATTTTGACGGGTGAGGAGGGCATGAAACCCCCTCCCCAGGCCAATATTGGCCCAGAGGACCCAAATGCATGTTTGTTTGGGGCTGTGGGAGGGTGCCACAACACCACTGAGGCCCAAGCTGGCTCCCTGCCTCTTGTGGGAGCAAGCACTGATCCCACCTGCAAGGAGCAGCTAATAATGTTGCTCCCTGCGGCGTGAACAATTTTTCATCTGTTTCCCTGCCCTGCTTCTCTGCAGGTAGTGAAACGGATGAAACGTTCGTTCCCTGTGGGCAGGAGCACTTTTCATGCTCCCACCTGCTGTGAGCGGACTTAGGCCCTCATCCTGACCTTGGCGGGCGGCGGAGGCCGCTCGCCAAAGTCCCGCCGTCAGGTTACCGTTCCGCGGTCGAAAGACCGCGGCGGTAATTCTGACATTCCCGCTGGGCTGGCGGGCGGCCGCCTTCAGGCCGTCCGCCAGCCCAGCGGGAAAGAGGCTTCCACGATGAAGCCGGCTCGGAATCGAGCCGGCGGAGTGGAAGCTGTGCGACGGGTGCAGTTGCACCCGTCGCGTATTTCACTGTCTGCGCAGCAGACAGTGAAATACATTTAGGGGCCCTCTTATGGGGGCCCCTGCAGTGCCCATGCCAGTGGCATGGGCACTGCAGGGGCCCCCAGGGGCCCCGCGACCCCCCCTACCGCCATCCGGTTCCCGGCGGGCGGACCGCCGGGAACTGGATGGCGGTAGGGGGGGTCGGAATCCCCTCGGCGGCGCAGCAAGCTGCGCCGCCTTGGAGGATTCCAAGGGGCAGCGGAAAACCGGCGGGAGCCCGCCGGTTTTCCTGCACTGACCGCGGCCAAAGCGCCGCGGTCAGAATGCCCTGCGGGGCACCGCCGGTCTGTCGGCGGTGCTCCCGCCGACCCTGGCCCCGGCGGTCTAAGACTGCCGGGGTTAGAATCACCCCCTTAGTGTTTGCTCTCGCTTGGCAAGAGCTTTGAAACTGCTCCTGCCATGCAAGAGCAAAAACAGGATTTCCTTGCCCGCACCAGTGCAGGCAGGAAAACTGCTTTGTCCCATGGTTGGCACCATGGGACATGGCAAGAGCTGGGCCTGGGGATTGGGTCCCCAGGGCCATTAATGGTCCCTGGACTGAAATCGGCCTAGGGAGGGGGAACCACATGTGCCCGTCTCCCATCAAATATAATGTATCCCCCCAAGCACTAGATACTGCAGTTGGTTTAAAAAAATTCTTTTGCTGTGGATCCTCCACAAATTTGTGGCAAAATTAACACATAAAACACATTTTTGGCCCCCAGCAGGGTCTCTGTGGGACCCCACCACCAGGCCTGGAGGGATTTGGGGTGAGGTGTCAAGGTATTCCTAACCTCCCTCCTTCTGCTTTTGCCTTTTTTCCCCAAGATGGCTGCCAGCATTTCCTGGTTTAGTTGCTGGCAGTCAATCGGGTCAGATCCGTGGAGGGTTCACATCCCGAGATACACATAAGGTAAATGTTATTTACCCAGTAGACATCGGTTTGTGGCATGTAATGCTTTAGTTTCACATGCTGCCTAAGGGAGACGAAAATTGTCATGTTGTGTGGTGGTTAGTAGTGTCCCCAGTGCTTTTGCTATTTCGGAATCTTTTTTAAGTTTTTCTAATGCGGTATCCACTTGTTGTCTAAATAAGTGTTCCCTATCAAGCATGCCTATGTATGATGATGATTGTGTTAATGCCGAGTGCTGTGGTATCTGAGGCATCGGTTGCGCAATGAATAGAGTTATTGAGGATAGTTTAACCTTCTGATACTATCGCTTGCGCCCTTTTGCCATGCTCCTCTGGGAGGTACTACAGGAGATCCTCCTTTATGTTGCTGTGGGCCCTGTCGTACTGTGCTAATACTGCTTGCAAATTGGCCATACGCCAATGATTGGCAGCTTGTGCTGCTATTCTTATCCCCGCTGCATCTATTTTCTTGCTTTCTTTGTCAGGAGGGGAAAATCTCCTGTAGATTGACTATTAGTACGTTCTTGTGCAGTACTGACCACTATTGATTCTGGAGAAATTTGAGCACATACAGAGGGTGTGAATGTGCCACTTTGTGTTACCTTGCGGGTTCTTTAAAGATATCATTAGCATCTCTAAGCATGCCGGGTAGCGTGGGGAGGAATTGAATTTCTATGTGTGCTGTAATAAGGGTGTAAAAAAAAAAATCCTCCTTAACAGGGCCAGTGTGTAGCTGGACAGTGTGGAATGCCGCTGCCCTTGCTATCACCTGCTGATAAGATGTTGTGTCTTAGGTGGTGATGGTCATGCAGGATATAGACCTGGGTTATTTGGCAATAGGGAGTAGGGGTTGTTCAACTCATAGGTTCCGCAGAGGTGACCGGTTGGATTGTACGTCCGGCTCAGAGTCTTCGATGGAGAAGGTCTCCTCCTGTTCTGGTTCCTCCTGCACGTGTTCTTCCCCGAAGATATGTGGTGTCTCGTCTGGAGTCTTGGTCGCCATCTCCAACAAACTAGATCTTTGGTCTCGGAGCATCTTTTGGAATCAAAGGGAACGGCAGATGTCACAAGTCTGTTTGTTGTGGTGCGGGAGAGACACAAATTACACACCAAATGTTGGTCAGTGTGGGGAAATTTAGAGTGGCATTGAGGGCAAAACCGAAATGGAGTACATTCCATGAGTCCTGCATAGTCCAACGCTACGTGGAAGAGGAGGCCTGGGATGGGTGAGGACTCCTCGAAGGGCTGTGAGCCAGCCACCGGAGCAGAAATTCAGACCAACCGTGCAAAACAGAGAAACCCTATCAGGGGACAATTCAGTCACTGGATGAAAGACAGAAGAGATCATTTTGTAGTAGACTGAGCCAAGGAAAAACCAGAGCGAGAGGAACACGCCCAAACGCAACGGCGGAGAGAAAACAATCTAACAAAGGACTTGATGCCCATGCGCATTATTACCGAGAGGAGGAGTCACTCAATCCTGTGACTCAAAAAGATTCTTCGCACAAAAACAACTTGTGACACTCCGGACCTAGCACTAGATAGCGGACTTATGCAAAACGTGTCTATCTACAGCCACACATGCCACTGAACATCTGTTTTCTTCAATAACTCCAAAAGTAAATAACATATTTACACCAAATTGCAAAAAGCACTCTTTCTGGACCAAGAGCTAGCTTTCTGCCACATTTGGTGTAAATCCATCCAGCCGTTTAGGCTGTAGTCGTGCCTAAAATCTATATGGGAAATTACATGGGGAAAATTTATTTTGGGACCCCCTTTTTCTCGGCCCCCGCTTGATGGATCACCCCAAAACTTTCAAGACAGCAGCTGAAGTGTCTGGCAAACTAGTTCTGGAAATTTTGAGATTTGTCAAATGGCATTAACGTTTTTAGCAAAACAAAAACGTTTTCCCTTTGGAAACTAGGTCCTATCTCTAACTACCTACTGGCAACCACCAGTAGGTTACAGACATACACATACAATAAAATAAAGGTCACATCTGCAGGCTATGCTAACGATTTTCCTTATTCTTTCTTTTACTCTTGCTTTATAAAAAAAAAAAAAAAAAAAAAGAGCAAAGAACTATATAATAAACAAACAATGTAAATGTTGGGACCTGAAGAAAAAAGAGAGAGAGAGGGAGAGAGACTGCTCTGTTTATGTCTGGCATAGGACTGTTTCTTAATGAAGATGAAATGGTATTTTTCCCCCCTGCGCAGAATATACCTTTGGTTTTTAAGAAAGTGGTCTAGTTATTTTTTAGTAACACAAGGAAATGCAGGAAATTATTCATCCTGTAACAGACTTCTTATGAGCAACAGAAATCAAATAAAAGGGGCCCATAAATGAGGATTATTTATGCTCAATGACGGCTTAAGGTAGATTCAGACAGCCCTTCTCATATCAACCAAGTGAAAGAATCTCACTGCTTTGATGATGCTTGAAAGAATATGGGTAACTAAAGTCAGATTTATGAAGAGAGTCAAAATCACCTAACCATATAATTTTAAAGAAAATTAATGTAGTGTTTTCAGAAGACCAGGCCTGAATTTCCCTTAACTATGTGCTGAGGTGATTGAAACTATGAATGCCACTAGTAGAGATGGTTCAGAGATGTCTTGAAAGTGAGTTCAAAGGGAGGGGCCATTGCATTTGCTAAAACAATTTTAAATGAGAAAGAGTTTTTTTTAGTGGGGGGATATTTTTTCTACATCTACCTATAGAAGTCCTTAATCACTGAAAAGGTAAGAATGAAAACCTAATAGACTTTTTGTGTAAGGGTTAATACCTGCCATTTGCACCTTAATCGATGGGAACTGTAGATCAGATTTAGTGTTAAGAAGGAAATAGGGAATTACTGCTTCATCGCAGAATGTGCTAGACTTGATATTCCTCAGTAAACCTAAAATGCAGAAACTCTTGTTTTAAGGCACAGGAAGTTCAAGGGGAACAGTATTTATTGTCCTTTAAAATGCTGATGAACTTTTGTGGCACGTTCAAACACCCATATTTGAGGAGCAACTGAGGAGTCAGGTCACCTAGAGTATTAGGCACTATACAAATCAAGTTGAGGAGTAGGAACAGCAGCAACAGGAATAGCTAAACCGTGGTAAGCTTGAAGTGACAATTTGACCATTAAACTCAGAGTGGAGATTAGGACTGTATAGTCACTTCCTACATGACCCAATGATTATATGCACCCGAACTTGAAAACATTTCCTTCAGAGTCCTCCTGGGTAGATCAGCATCATCCTGAACTAGTAGTGTAGCAGCTCAATTAATACGGATGGTACTGCGCAGGGCCTATAAGAGTGGACCTTAGAGGAATCTCTTCAGCCAGTGGTTAAAAGCGCACATCCTTCATTATGAACTTGTGATACCTTGTGATCTTTTTGCCTGCGGTTCAACCTGTGAAAAATATTGCGCAGAACTATGTTGTTCAGAACCAGTAGCATAACGAGACTGGAAGGGGCCCCCCTGCAAAGAACATGAAGGGGGCCCCCCCTCTGGACTTACTCAGGCCACGTGTTGTGCTGAGGAGGCCCCCTGGAGCTTGGGGACCCCCAAACCACAGGGGCCTTTGTTGCACCACTGTTTAGAACCTCCTTGCGGTTTTGCTTGAAAACCCAGTCCTTGTATCTGTCTCAATGTTGTCCAGTCTGAAGTTGGGATGCAGTATGGCTTGTGCTTCCACGAGGAAGTACCTCTAACCATAGATATTTAGTTAATATATTGCAGTGGTGTTGTCCTTTTGGCAAAGAATAGTATTTGTCTTTTTTGAGGGAAGGGTGGTTTATGTGGCTGATTAGACTGTTCTGAGCTCCAAAAGACTGGTGTAGTACAATGTATTTTGTTTTTAACACATGCCTTGGAACCAAAGCTGATCCCGTATCTCTCCATCTCATCAACAATGTGTCTGTTACAAGGATTTGTGCACATAGTCCCTGTTGAAACTCAACATTCTTCATAAAGTTGTTTCAATTTGGTCTTTCTGGGCTCTAGAGGGTTTTTTCGATTCAACATCATAACACAGTGGAATGGGTTCATGTTTAAACTGGCATTGTTAACTGTAACTATGTACGATGCCATGGAGCCACAAAGAGACGAGATCTACTGCACTCTCAGAAGATGTTTACTATATATACACATAGGAAGAGGTCTACTCTTCAAAAGTAAAAGCACAAATACCCCAGGTAGTTGCTTTGCACTGGTACCAGGGTACATTTGGAGTAACTGATGTGGGTCACAATATTTTACAAAGTTTCTGTTGCATGAAAATCTTGCTGTGCCTTTTGGAAAGATGACTTTTTTATCAGCCAATAGTCAGGAATGGATAGAACAATATTGTGGCTCTTACTTTGGATGATCTGCTGCTAAAGTCCTGCACTTGGAGAAAGTGTGAGAGGCTGATTTGGGACCGAAGGAGAAGACTTTGGACACCTAGTGATTTCTACCTATGACAGTACAGAAAAGTGCACTGTTTCTTTAAAATCGGAATGTAAAAGTAGGTATTCTGTGGATCATTCACACAGAACAAGGACTGTTACAGCATTATGGGGATTTGATGAAAGGCTAGCTTCTTGAACAGTTCTCATTACAGCTGTTTGTATGTGGTCCAAATAAAGAATAGGTCTAAAGTTCTACTTCGGACCTTTCTTTAGTTATGGAGGCTATCACATCTTCTGATACTAAACTAAGATCATTCCCAATAAGCAAGTCCCCTTCCATTATGTATACACTGTCTGGGCAGGTAGCATCTCTCTGGGATAGGCTAGGCTGTTATGTCCGGAAAGATTTGACAGCAACTGCATAGAGAGGGAGACAGATCGGGGTGCATGCTGGTCTGGTTACTTAAACCGGAGCGTCGACCACCTCTTATCACGGCCCTTAAAGGATACAACAGAGTCACGGTAATGGGAAAGGTGGCTATAACACAACAGCTGCAAGATAATTTGGCTCAGGTATATTCCGTTCCGGGGGAAGCCAATATGGCAGAGGTGATGGGATGGGACTCAGCAGAGGCTCCCAAGCTTAGCGGACACACAGGCAGAGATATTGGGTGCGCCACCCATGCTAGAGGAATTAAGGGAAGCACTTAGCGATATGGCCATGGGCAAGAATCCTGGAGCCAATGGCCTCCCTGTGGAATACGACCAGAAGTACTCCGCTCACCTGCTCCCCTCCTTGCTCGAGACGATACTGGAGGCAAAGAATTCAGGTATGCTTTCATCCCATATGAGGGAAACCATTATAATTTTGTTCCCAAAGCCAGCGAAAGACCCCCCCACTGACCCGGGGTCATATTGTCCCTTATCCACGCTTAACATGGATGTGAAGCTATTAACTAAGATATTGGCCCTACGCCTGAAAAGAGTCATTACACAACTGGATCATCCCGATCAATGCAGGTTTATCCCAGGCACACACATGAACCTGCAAAGATTGTTGCATGTACTCCATGCCACACGTTCAACAGCTCTAAAGGTGGCCCTTATAGCCTTAGGCAATGAAAAGGCATTTGACACCCTTTCCTGGCCATTTCTATGGGAAGTACTTCACCAGATGGGCCTCGACAAGAACATCTGTGTCTCCGGTGCAGCTTCTCATCGTGGCCGATGGCGAGGGTGCGAGTGGGATCGGAGGTTCTTCATACAGCGCGAGATATGAGACAGGGTTGCCCACTCTCCCCACTGCTATTTGCCCTGGCCATGGAGCTGCTGGCCGGGTATTTTAGAGGGAAACTGTGGGAACGGGGGGTGAAGGTAGGGGATCAGACCGATATTGTATCCATGTGTGCTGATGACACCTTAATATAGATGTGGGAGCCTGAAAAGTAGGTACCACGACTGCTACAACTAATGGAGGACTTTGGTAAGGTGTTGGGGCTCCTGGTAAATCGGCATAAAGAACAAGTTACTTACCTTCGGTAACACCTTTTCTGGTGGATACACTAGATACCTGTGGATTCCTCACATAATGAATTTTCCCCCATGCGCCAGCATCAGACGGAAATTTTCTTCTAGCTCTGCACGTCGACGAGGCCGTCACAATTGCCCGACTCCCACACAACGGCGTCTGACGTCATCCAGGCAATAAGAGGACCTCGCCGGCATGCTGACGTCAGTTTTCACCATTTTTTACGTGCCTTTGAGGCGAACCGGTGACTACCAACAATACATAATTGAAATGAACTCCATAATACCATATACATAACTACTAAACCAGGGGTGTGGAATTTATTAAAATATCTACTTGTCCAGGGGACAAGTTGCATCTCAAATCTACTTGTCCTGTAAAAAGATCTACTTGTCCCTTTGGTGCCATGTAGTGTGGCGACAAATTATGGCAGCAGTCTCATTATGTAAGAGCTCTGATAATAGCCTCTCTGATTATGCCAGGGCTACTACCTTAGTAGGGCTTGAATACTTGCAGTTTCAATCCCTACTGTAGAAATTTCCTTATTTTGCCACCTTTCTGCAGATCTGCTTACTGGGGCTGGAGGAAGCAGTAAGCAATAGTTCCAGGGCTGGAATGCCTTTGAGTCTGCAAACCTACTAACCTGCATGTTTTAAAGATTTTCACCAGCTTCTCTCTAATATTTTTCCATAATAAGAAAGGTTGGACATTTACTCCTGACAATGGCAGAATTAGAACTTCTTCCAGGGTTGGGAAGAAAGTGGCTGGAGGGAAAATTAACTTGCAAATGCTCAATAGATTTTCACATGAGCAAATCTACACATCGTATTTACCCATGCTAAAATACAGTTCACAAATATTTTATAGGGGTACGACATATACCATGGGTGCACTTTTGTGACTTTCTTTAAGAATTTTGGGCCACATGTCGGTAGGTTCAGATTTGCGACCCGCAAATTGCGAGTCAGAGCGACTCGCAATTTGCGAGTCGCAAATCCGAATGTAGGATGGTGTCCCTGACACCATCTGTGATTCGCAAGGGCTTCGCAAATGACAACCTCATTAATAATCATGAGGTGGCTCGCAATTTGCGACCCCCTTGCGAATGGTGGCCCTCACAGGGATGGTGGCCTGCTGGAGACAGCAGACCACCATGTCTGTGACTGCTTTTCAATAAAGCAGTTTTTTTTTTTTGTAATGCAGTCCGTTTTCCTTAAAGGAAAACAAGATGCATTACGGACCACTGCCTGCTCTGAAAAAACTGTTTACAGTGACATTCACAATGGGGAAGGGGTTCCATGGGGACCCCTTCCTTTTAGCGAAAGTGTTAGCATCCATTTGAAATGGGTGCAAACTGCGATTGGTTTGCGCCCGCGTTCGCGATCACAAAACAATCCTACATTGCACTGCGAGTCGCAATTAGGAAGGGAACACCCCTTCCTAATTGCGAGTCGCAAACCCATTTTGCGATTCAGTAACCAGGTTACCGAATCGCAAAACTGGATTTGTGCATCGCAATGTGCTTTTTGCATGCCGCAAACAGCTAAAGTAGCTGTTTGTGACATGCAAAAAGCTACCTACATGTGGGTCTTGGTCCCTAATTAGGTCTGGTGTTAACAAAGACATTTTGTTTTTATTAAACTTCTATTTCTCTCTCTTTCGGCTGGCTTTACTGTGAGAGATCGCATTCTGCTCTTCCACAAGGAGCATATTGGCACACAAAGTAGTTTTGTTCAGTGTCAGGAACTACAGTGGCAATCAGTGACGTAACAAAACTGGAGGCTGCCCCTTTGCAAAGAACATGGAGGAGCCCCCTCTCCAGACTCACTCAGGCCAGGTGCTGTGCTGAAGGGGCCCCCTGGAGGGCGGCTGCGGGGCCTTTGTTATGCCACTGGTGGCAACGTGTGCTTTTAGAGTTCAAATACTTTTGGGGTTTTTTTTGCCAGTGTTTGTTACAGTGTTGAGGGCCTGATAGCTCCCACAACAATAAAGTGTTACAAAAGCCATGTCAAAACAAGACACGCATTGATGAAACTAAAACACTTATAAAAATATGTCAGATCAGTTAGCTTTGTCAGTGTTTGTTTATTTTCATGCTTTCCATAATCGTGTTGAAAATGGTTACACTGATTTTCCATTAGAAATATTTTTGGGAAATACTAGCATGCACCAACACATTTTACTAAATGACACTTCATTTGCATTTAATCAGAGAGCATTCTGGGAGCATTATACTTAGCCTCATAGCCTAAACTTTTCAAACATGTGTGTACACTTTTTTTTTTGTACTGGAACCAACGTCAGTAGTGACGTGTGACCTTAAAACATTTATTTACAGCACTCACCCTAATAATGAAGGCTTTCAAATAATGAACCATAAATACAAGTTCGAACAGCATCATCTTTTGGAAACACATTACCTCAACTGCAGAGTTCCACTCTCTGTAAACAGGCAGCCAAAGGGTTTGTGCTGCAGAGGGTTGGGCCTACTTGTCCCAAGGACAAAGTAAACATAAAAACTTTTGTTGCCCTTGTCCCCAAACAAGATGTCCCGGGCGTCGGGCGATAGGAATTCCACATCCCTGACTAAACTATATTTATATATAAAGATATATATATATATATACACATATATATACATATATATATTTACATACATACACATACATATATCACATATATAAACAATGGCAACAGTATATACATATCAGTAATATACAGATACACACCAAGGAAAACCTGTTAAAACCATGCATGTAACGCGGCGGGTGACAACTGTGAGGAATCCACAGGTAGCTAGTGTATCCACCAGAAAAGGTGTTACCGAAGGTAAGTAACTTGTTCTTCTGATGGATACAACTACCTGTGGATTCCTCACATAATGAATAGAGTCCCAAAGCAGTGCCGTACTCGGAGGTGGGTGCCTGACTGGTCAAACCAAGAAATCCTGCAGCACAGACCGTGCAAAATGGCCATCCCTCCTGACTTCAGAATCCAAACAATAATGCTTAGCAAAAGAGTGGAGGGAGGCCCAAGTTGCGGCCTTACAGATGTCAACCACAGGAACACCTCTAGCCAAGGCTGAATAAGTGGGAAACTTGCTTCTCTCCACACCAAGTCACAAATTTAGCCCACCTGCTATCATAGATAGATTTGGTGGAGTGTAGCCTGGCCGATAAAATAACGTCCACCACTTCTGGCGGGAGAGAAAAGGAACTCAGATTGCCCCGTTCAATCTCCTGCCCCTGCGACTGTGAGAGGAGGTCTGCCCTGTAAGGGAGACTGAGCAGAAGGCACAGAGAGAGTTGGAGGAGATCTGAGTACCATACCCTTCTTGGCCAATCCGGAGCTATCAAGATAACTTGGGCCCGGTCTTGGCGAATCTTCCTCAGCAACCAAGGGATCAAAGGTATGGGGGGAAATGCATAAAGCAACTGGCGGGACCAGGACCTCTGAAACGCATCTCCCAGCGCTCCTTGCACCGGATACTGGAGGCTGCAGAATGACGGGCAGTGCGCATTCTCTCGAGTGGCAAACAGGTCTATCTGTGGATACCCCCACACCCGGAAGATGTAAAGGACCATGTCTGGATGAAGACACCACTCGTGATCTGTCGATATGAGCCAACTGAGAATGTCCGCATGTACGTTCAAAACCCCGGCCAAATGGTTTGCCACTAAGCAAATCCGATGGTCCTGTGTCCAGGAACAGAGATGCAGAGCTTCTCTGCAGAGAAGGTACAACTCCACTCCTCCCTGTTTGTTTATATACCACATTGCAGTAGTGTTGTCCGTCAGGACCTGGACAGACCGACCGCGAAGGGAAGGGAGGAAGGCCTTCAGAGCCAGAAGTAGAGCCCGCAATTCCAACAGAATGATGTGAAACATTGGTTCCACTAGAGACCAATGACCTTTGATCTCCAGGTCCCCCAGAAGAGCTCCCCACCCTAGAGTGGAGGCATCCGTTTTAACCGTGGCCACTGGAGAAGGTAGCGAAAACAGCCGACCTTGGGAAAGGTTGCCGCTCGCAGCCCACCATCGTAGATCCGCTGCAGTGTCTCTGGAGACCTTTATCGACTCGAGATCCCCTCTGTGTTGAAACCACTGCCTGCGGAGGCACTACTGAAGAGCCCTCATGTGCCAGCGTGCATGAGTGACCAACAGAATGCAAGAAGCAAACAGACCGAGCAGACAAAGGACCTTGAGGACTGGAACGACCGCTCCATTCTGAAACATTGGAATCAATGCCTGAATGTCCTGAATCCGCTGAGGCGGAGGAAAGGCCCGACTCAATGTCGTGTCCAGTACTGCCCCTACGAACAGGAGGCGTTGAGAGGGCTCTAGGTGAGATTTGGGCACGTTCACAGAAAAGCCCAGATCGAACAACAACTGGGTTGTGATCTGCAGATGGTGCAGCATGATCTCCGGAGACTTAGCTTTGAGCAACCAATCGTCCAGGAAAGGGAATACCGCTATCCCCCTCCTCCTGAGTTCTGCTGCAACCACCGCCATCACCTTTGTGAAGACTTGAGGTGCTGAAGTAAGACCAAATGGAAGGACCGCAGACTGATAGTGTTGCGATCCCACCATAAACCGGAGATACTTCCAGTGCGACTTGAGTATAGGGATATGAAAGTAAGCATCCTGCAAGTCGACAGACACCATCCAATCTCCTTCGTTCAACGCCAAAAGTACCTGCGCCAGGGTCAACATTTTGAATTTCTCCTGTTTGAGGAACCAATTCAAAATCCTCAGGTCCAGGATTGGTCTCAAACAACCATCCTTCTTGGGGATCCAGAATATCTGGAATAACAACCCACACCCCTCTCCTGCTCTGGGACCAACTCCACTGCACCTTTTGACAAAAGGACTAGAACCTGCTGTTGCAGCAACAGGAGATGGTCTTCCGTACAGAAGGATGGGAGGAGGAACCTCCCGAAAGGGAAGGGCATAGTCTTTCCCCACAACATCGATGACCCAGGAGTCCGATGTTATTGACTCCCACATATGGAAAAAATGCAATAACCTCCCCCCTACAGGAGATGCATGTGAAGGGATTGATGGAGGACTAAGGCTGCTTTCCCTGCTGCGCCCCCCCGGAGGAAGAGGAAGAGGCAGTGTGCTGCTAGGTCGCCCCTCTCGTAGGAACTCTACCCCACCCCCTATATGATCTATAGGGGTGAGCAGTATTAGGTTGCTGTCCTGCTGACTGGAATCTCCCCCGAAAGGGAGAGCCACGTCCAAACCCCCTGAACCTCCTAAATGATCTTAAAGGAGTAGAGGTGGAGCTTGCAAGCCCAAGGATCTTGAAGTTGCCCTACTCTCCTTGAAACGTTCCAAGGCAGAGTCAGCTTTTGTTCCAAAGAGTTTGTCCCCATCAAAAGGTAAGTCTAGGGTAGATTGTACATCGGAAGAAAATCCCGACGACCTTAACCAGGCCTGTCTTCTGGTCGCTATGGATGTGCCCATTGCCCTGGCCACTGAATCAGATGTGCCTAGCCCTGACTGGATGACTTGAGTTGCCGCCGCCTGTGCATCAGCCAAAAGGCTCAGAACCTCCTGTGACAACCCAGTCTGAGCAGTCTTGGCCTCCTCTATTAGGGCATAGATGTACTTGCCCAAGACACAGGTTGCATTTGTAGACTTGAGGGCCATACCACATGAAGAGAAAGTTTTATTTGCGTACTGTTCCATTTTCTTGGAGTCTCTGTCTGACGGGACCCCACGAAATGACCTGGGAGCTGTACGCGAAGAACATGAGGCTTGCACCACCAAACTCTTCGGAGTCGGGTGTTTTGAAAGAAATCCTGGGTCCCCAGGAGCCACTCGGTACCTTCTGGCTACAGATCTATTCACTGCTGCAGAAGACACAGGCTTTTTCCAATCCTCCAAGATTGGATCCATGAGTCCCTCATTAAAGGGGAGAAGCAGTTCCGCCACAGCTGAAGCAGGGCGCAATACCTCAGTGAGGATGTTAGTCTTGACTTCAGCAGCGGGAAGTGGAAGGTCAAGAAAATCCGCCGCCTTCCTCACCACTGAGTGAAACGATGCCGCCTCTTCTGTGTACTCCCCCGGAGAAGCCAAGTCTCATTCCGGGGAAGTGTCCAGACCACTGGCGGATTCCAAGCCCTGTAAGTCCCCCAGGGGCTCTCCGATCTCATCCTCTTCCAGAAGCTGTCTCCTATAATCCTGCTCTTCAAGTAGTCGAAGAGCTTTTCTTCTGGAGCGCAGTCTGGCCTCAATTCTTGGAGTCGACAAGGCGTTTATCAATGCCGAAGACCTTGGTTGGCGTCCATCATCGGATCCATCCGACGCCGGATCCATCGGCGCCGTGGGTCGATGGACCACCCTCTCCGGCATCGATTGAAGCTGAGGCGAAAACATTGGCGCTGGGGCAGCAGAAGTCGTCGGCGTCACAGGCCTTCTAGGCGATGCCACCGGTACTGGCGCCGAACCAGCACCTCCCACAGACCAGAAAGCCGGAGCACCCAAGTCAAATGCCCTAGGACCCGAAGGTCAAGCAGATCAACCGCCCGGGCCCATGTGGGCGAAGATGTTAAACATCGCATTTAAAAATGCGTCTGGATCCGTACCTGGCACCGGGAACGCCGGATACGCCTGCAGCACCGGTGCTTGAGGTGGAAACTTCGTCGGCTCTGGTACCTCCCATTGCGCCGCGGAGACATCCGGACTTTGATGAGGTTTGACCTCATAAACAGATGGCGCCGGAGAAGCAGGAGGTGTTGATGGTTGAGGTGTCAAAGCCGGGCTAACTTCCCAACCCGTACAGTGCCGATCCGACGGCGACTTCTAACGGGACCGGTCCTTACTCAACCGACGTCATGAACCATGCCGGCGCCGGGAGTCATGACGACACCTCTTATGAGACTTCGAAGAAGATCTTCGATGATTATGTTTCTCCTTCTTCTTCTTCGACTTCGCCAAGAATAACTTAGCTTCCCGCTCTTTGAGTGCTTTGGGGTTCATCCGCTGACATGAACCACACTCCTCGACATCATGATCGAAACTGAGACACCACAAGCAATTATTATGTGGATCCGTAACCGACATACGGCCACCACACTCCCTGCAGGGTTTAAACCCAGATTTTCGTGGCTGAGACATTATTAACTAAGTATCACCTCACAGAGATACAGTTGCTCCCTGGAGCCTCGAAGAAATAACCGTCACTCGAAGGCACGGAAAAAAGGGAACTGACGTCAGCACACCGGCGAGGACCTCTTACTGCCTGGATGACGTCAGATGGCGTAGCGTGGGAGTCGGGCAATTGTGGCGTCGACGTGCAGAGCTAGAAGAAAATTTCCGTCGGATGCTGGCATATGGGGGAAAATTCATTATGTGAGTAATCCACAGGTAGTTGTATCCATCAGAAACAATTTCATTCATGCTAGCCGCACTAGCGGCGGGCCCCCCAGAGGACCTACCACGTGTGGCACTTCCATGGGAGCTACGGAATTTTCACTACCTTAGCTTACAGATCACACATGACCCTCACCTCCAATACAAACTGAATATGGGCAGAGTGGTAGCAGGATTGCATTGCTCGATCCGTTTCTGGATAACCCTGCCATTGTCTGTAATGGGCAGAGTAGCACTGAGTAAGATCGTTTTTTTGCTGCGCTGCCTCAACGTCATGCAAAATTCATCCTGCACTTTGTCTTTATCAGTGTTTGAACAGCTAGATGAGCTATTTGTGAAGTTAGTATAAGCAGAAAAAAGATGCAGAGCCCTTCTTGAAATCCTAAAATTAGACATAGCAAGGGGGGTCTAGGGCTACCTGATCTTCAGTTACTTTTTTATGCAAGGCGACTGCAATATGCTGCAATGTAGTGCGATGATAACCCAAACTGGGAGAAGGCTGTTATCTGGCTCCATAGGGGAATACCAGCTGCCGCAGCTCTTAGTGAACAGGAGCGGCTGTCCTGCACAGGCGCTGCTGATAGTTAACCAGGTAGCTTGAGTTTGGGAGAGGGTGGAGCGCAGAGTTCTCAGACATGCTCCGTATGCCAAATTCTTCCTGCTTGGGTGGTTGCTCCTATTCCGAGACTCAAAGAGGTAATGGATTTTCCCCCATGGACAGTAGGTGCCTACAGTAATGCAGGCGATTTGTATCTAAATGGTACATTCTTGTTACCAGTTGAAGTCGAGCTCCACTATCAGATTAGTCAGAGGTGTCAATTTTTACAATATCAGAGTTTGTCCCACACAGTTCAAGGGGTATGGCACTCCTACGCACACGAACCGGAGCAACCCTCATTAATGCTGCTGATCCTCGACCCGGGCAGTTATCAGGGAATTATCTCCCGCTTCAATAAGGCGCTAGAAAGAGATCAACAAAGAAACCTTACTTGCAGCACGGCAGCATGGGATAATGTAGTTGAGACCCCCCTCAAGGATGGAGAATGGCTCAGGATCCTATCGCAGGTACAAGAGGTAGCCAGTAATGCCTGTTTCAAGTTAGTGCAATTTTACTTTATACACAGAGCTTACTTAACCCCATAACGCCTACACAGAGCATATTTGTCGTGCTCAGCTGCTTGTGCTAGGTGCGGAAATACCCCAGCAGACTTTAGCTAAGTGGCCTGGACTGTCCCCTGGTTGGGCAATTCTGGGAAGAATTGCGGACGAAAGTCTGTAGGGTAACGGCACATAGTGTGGCGCTTTCGGTCTGCCACTGTATCTTGAGCCCATTACCGATACTCAAGCAGGGAAAAAATATGAGATATAAGTTTGCACAGCTGGGGTTGGTGCTTTAGCATCAGAGGTTAGCCATACACTGGGCAAGAGGCCTAGGTTGACTAGGTGAAGGGCGGACTACCTGGAATGGGCAGTGGCTGAAGAGAGTAGACTGCATAGAGTACACAGGGATGACAATGTGGAGCATGATATGGAGGAGTGTAGTGGTATGTTGCAAGCACTGGCTGGCAGAGAGCCCTGTACGTGCTGAACAATGCCCCTGGTCCAGCAGGAGATGCAACAGGTGGCCTAGATATCCAGCACACTCATGGCACGTCTCACTAGAGCTCAAACTTAATGTCGGAATGGTGTCCTCTTACCGAAATTCACATGACACCAGGCTTTCATTTTTTACAGTTTAAAGTTGGTATTCAGGTCTACTGACTGGATGTCGTTATTCCTATTAAAATATGTGAAAGAATGATTGTAGAATGCTTGGTGTGGCCCTGGCTGGGATTGTCTCTCTCCTCCGACTTATTCACCTGTGCACTTCTGTTGAGGTATGTCTAACACACAAATGTTATGTGTTTTATCTTGTGTTAGAAAGCCAATACAAATATTTTTTTTTTAAAGTTATACAATGTCTAATATTTCACAGCTTAGAAAAGCAGTATTAAGGACATCAATTAAGATCCCATTGTAACGTGTTTGTGTTTTATTTATTGAATAAACAAATACTTTGAAATGTTTCCTATTACTTCATCTCTGATGCAGTTTCTTCGATTTCCACAAAACCTTGAACAACACTATAAATTATCCAGGTAACGTTCTTACCTTGTCTCTACGAGGTATGCAGTATACGTTTCTTGCATATTCATGGCATTTCTTCCAGTTCGTTTTTCTGCTTCTGAAACGCTGATCTCAATTTTTTTCAGTAAACAATTATCTTCTGTCATCTTGGCAAAAACAGAAAAATAGACAGTTATATAATTAAGAAACATTATTGTGTATTTGATAAGCTAGTACAAGTCATTTTGTGCAGCGTTTTGTGTTGTACTGGACTGAAGCTACTTCAGAAAAATACACCGATGAAAATGAGAAAGAACTTTAAACTACTTTAAAAACGAGTTCTTTTTTTTTAGCAAATACTTTGCCAACAGCAACCAACCTTCATGTAAACTTTCACGGTTTTTGTGCTCTAATGGAGGGTAGAAATGCCAAAAATGTGTTAATGTCTCTTAGATGTTAGTGTGCCTTCTTGCTGTATGATCTATTTCTCCATTTCATGAATTACAACAGTTAAGAAATAAATCTCCTCACAAACCAAGCCACGTATACAATGTAATAGGAGGGAATTAAAGTAGCCAGGTAAAGTTACCTAAATAGAAGTAAACTATAAGAAACTGTTGGTCAAAAGTAGGTAATCCCAACTGATAATTGAGTTAAATAAAACAAGGTGGAAGACCACATACAAAGACAGCAGAAGCATAACAAGGCCTCAGCCAGCAGAATTTCGTGGATAAAGATTTTGTCTGGTGGGCTGGGAACAAATATTTGCCTGAAACTGCCCAATGCTCTATTCCAGCTTTGCATGTATGTGGTAAGGTGGCTGCATCAAGTAGTGCAGAAAGACCAAGGTTCTAGAGAGAAGTTGCTTACATGAGTGTGTGTACAGCAGCAGTACATGAAACAGTGCCCTGGTGACAGTTTGACAGTACCTTTAAGCATGAAGTTGTACAGTTGCCATGCTACCTAAAGTAATGGAAGGTACGCCAGGATTTCCTGGTTTAGTACACCGATCCACTGAGTAGGGATCAAGCAGGAGTGAGTCTGTTCAGGAGCTGCTTGGAAATCTCAACATGCACTGCATTGCTGTGGCTAAGCCTGCTTGTGATAAGCGCTTGCATGACGGTTTGTCTTGTGTCCTGTGGAAGTCACCTGAAGACAATTCATAGCATCTGCACTATGTGGAAGCAGGCAGAGTTCACTGCATTGCCTTGTGTTGTCATGTTGAGCTTGTCATCTAGGATGATTCCCGGACTTCTAGCATGGTCGGCAGGTATTGGTCCTAGTTCTGTTAACCACCAGATGACAAGCAGCTGGTTCTTATCCATTTTGCTATCACTGTCATGAGGTTTGTGAAGTTGGTTCTGGTAGGTGTCTCATCTGTGAGGGAGAGCATGAGTTGAGTGTTGTCTGCATAGGAGATAATGATGATATCTTGAGAA
Organism: Pleurodeles waltl; assembly: GCF_031143425.1. Lineage (NCBI taxonomy): Eukaryota > Metazoa > Chordata > Amphibia > Caudata > Salamandridae > Pleurodeles > Pleurodeles waltl. The sequence goes on from NC_090440.1 coordinate 1,029,627,874, forward strand.
ATTATGATGTTGACAAGCAGAGCCAAGTATAATTTGAACATGGTAGAGCTGCAGGATGATCACCTGGGGACTCCACATATTAGCTAGTTAGAGCTAGTCGTGACAAGGTAACTCAAACCCATGAGGAACCACGCTCCACAGGCTCTATTCGAGGATCAGACACTGAAGACCGATAATTCTGTTCCCTTTTCTCTTAAAGGGTGCCTCACGGAACAAGAGTAGGCCTTCGTTCACTGATTACAATGAACACAGTGAGACATATCGCAGGTTTCTTTTCTAGCTAAGTTAGCATCAGTCTATGCAAAACTTTAACTAAGCAGCACAATTTAAAAAGTCTTGCTTGGAATAATAGCCGATCAATGTAGGATAAAATTGATCACACATCAAATTTGCAGATGCCTATCGTTTTCCACTTGCATTATGCACTTTCTGGAGGAGAATAATTTGCTTAGTAGGAAGACATGTAAACTGTGAATTGGCATACAATACACATAGTTGATGATTGATGTACTGTGGATTGACTGCTTGAATTATGCAATATTTATTCACCTGTTAACACTGCAATTTTTCTCTTTGCATTTGTGAATAAAAGCCACATTTTCTTTTTCTTTTTTATCCCAGCTGTTTGCTGGATCTCAATTGCACTTTTTGAACTTTTTATATTGAATTGTCTTGGTATTTAAGGTAAAGGCAGAGGTAAAGCAACAGAGCTCTACACATAACAGCAAGTACAACATATTTAAATAATTAGGAGAGTACAATTCAAGACCATATACAAAGTACGGAGGGAAAGCCCATGTTGATGGATTTTGGGGAACTGAAACTTTATGAGCCCTTACTAAGGAATGACACTGAGGATTGGAGGGTTCAAGCTATATTCGTGAGTCAATGACAGGTATAGATCGACGGTGTATAGGGTGCGTAAGACAGGTTCCTGATCTTCTCTGCTTTTTATTTATTGATTTAAAGCCCAGGCAGGTCTGCTCAGTTCCATTACATTTTTCAGTCAGGTATACTGCTGCAGCACAGTTTGAAAAGCCTGGAGCGGTTGCAACTGCTAGTGCTTATCTGGGAAACTGAGGGTACGTTTTTCAGACACTTTGGGACTCTGAATTATGGCAAGTGTGGAGTCGAAGACACAGCAAGAAAAGCATTCCACCATCCAGTTGCGAGGGAACCAAAACTGGGACAGCAGTTAAGAGGTCTGAGTCAGGGTGGCCGTTCTTTACTTTGTACAGCCATGATGACTGGTATCTTGTTGACAGAGTTACCCTGAGGAGGAGAGACTGGTGCTACAAGCCAATGTGAGTGCTTTGTCATTCCTGCAGAGCAGAAGGGTGTATCAGCCAATCTTAACAGAGCCATTCTTGGGTCCCAGCTAGGGCTGGTGATGCCTGAAACTAAAAACTATTTGGTTACTTTATCTTTAGCTTTGACAGTAATGTGCTCTTTCTGTCTACATCATCTTTGGGTCCTCACACTATGTTAGTAGGGACTCCAAAATAATAACTCCCAAGATTAAATGCCCATTTAGCTTTCTCATGACTAGAACTTTTGTTTTACAGTTAGAAGAAGTTTTGTTGTATAGGCCTTGTTTGTAACATCATTGCAGTAGGCCTGCTAGCCCTAAACACACCTTCTAGGGGCTCACAATATGGTTGCATAACCATGTTTCGTACAAACTATATTTTTGTTATGGTGCCCTCTAGGAACTGTTTTGAGCATTACAGTCTAACGCCAAAAGTTTATTTCTGATAAAGGTTTAAATGATAATTGTATATGTTTTCATAATCTCTCCTTATTACATTTATGACAATAATGCATGCCAAATTAACATCCTTATTAAACTATGACTGTTTGAACACTCTTGATATGTTTGGGTGACTCATCTAGCTTATTTCTACTCTATGGCTGTCTTGTGTCTTTTTGGGGGAAATTTTGTTAGCCAGCCAGCAACTCTGATGGTGGGGTGGTGAAAGCGGTATTCTATTAGGATTAGCATGGCAGACTTAAAATAGGATGCTAAATGGCAACACTTTCATTTTTGGTTTCAGATAGATTAAGATGGTAAATGGGAGTGCTTTAGTTATATACAGGGCCACTTGAATTATTTGACAGGAAAAGATGAAATCATGAGGCAGGGTTGACCAAGTTATGTCGCAAGAAAAGTCCAGTTATGAATTTACAATGCCCATAGCTCTAACACATGCAAATGAGAGACCTATTGCATGGCAAATGCTTGTCTAGTTTGTCTGGGAAGGTTCCTTGAGTACAAGACTCACTGATTATGTTAAAGAAGGGCAGGAGTGCTTATTGGGATCTTACAAATGATGAAGGCAGAATAGTCTTTAGGTGTGATGGATTTGGAACCTGCCATGATGTTGGTGAGCTCTGAAACAAAGGGTTTGGAACATGCTCCTCTTGCGCAATTAATCTTGAGCTCAAAGATGACCTACAGACAATCCCCTTGTCACCATCCCACTACAATTTACTCCCAGACTACCTGCCACCCAAATCAGTTGTTATCTAAGATTAATAATCTAGAAATGTCACACCTGAAAGCATGCACATTTTTTCAGTTGATGGGGGGAATAAAAACACAGAACACCCTTATTTTCAGCCGAAGTATTATAAGTCTAAAGAGTGATGTAGAGATTCCTAATGTAGAGATTCCTAATGTAGCGAATCCTAATGTAGAGCTCTCAATTCAGTGGGGAAATAAATACCCCGTGATTAACCACTGAGCCCAATCAAACACACTGCTGCACTTTCAACATTCCCAAGCTGAAAAAGACAGTCAAATACCTCAACTTCCACAAAACAAATCCCCAAAATCCACCTTCAAACAAAAATGGTGTATAGAATAAAATAGAAATGTCAGAAATCACCTACAAATACCCACCAGGTGTCGAGATCTGTATATCTAAAATGGCTTCCTATTCTGACAGAACGACCCGAGCTTCTACACTCCTCATAAAACTTTTGAACCTTAAAGCTAAGAAAAACAAGTTATGCCTCAATGAAGTACTTTTTAGAGCCCGTTTGAAACATTACTTTTCGCAGACCGCAGTAAAAGAACTGCTAAACCTGATAGACTTCAAAATGAAAGTGACTCATTAGCCAAATTTTGCCCGCTGTACTGTTTAAAGGAAACCTACGGCTACCAAATTCTCAACACTTTTCCTTACCTTTCATTTTCCTAACACATTTACACCACCTGAAGATAGACATCATCTCAACAACTTCAAAAAGCATATATGAAAAATCACTATTCCAAAAAATCCACATTAACAAAATCACCATTTGCCAGCAGTATGTATCTATGGAGTGTTAGATCTTCCAAGGACACAGCAAAAGGTAAATTAGCAGCAAGACAGAGGAAAGTGGATGTAAAACAGTAACTTTAACGACATGTTATATTTACACAGGCACATGACTCTTATGGTTTTGGGGCTGGTCAGTTTTTGCACGATGTGTGTTTTGTGCAGAGGTAAATAAAGGTGAAAAGCATTCACAGAAGCTCCGAAAACAGGAAAACTATGGTTTTACAGTTTAAATTAGCACAGAGAGGGAACCTAGTGGGCAATCCTCACAGGGCTTGTGTGCGAGACAAGGGTGGTAGAGAACAAGATAAGAGAAGGAATAATAGTCCACTGACAGCTCACAGCCGATTAGAGATAGGGTGTAAGTCAAATCCTGCCTTCAGTTTAATTTATTTTTAAAAAGTGTCCAGCAAAAATAGATGTAAGTTACCCTCTATAGGTAAAGGGCATACCTCATGTCACAAAACCCGCGCAAGATAAATTTGGAAAGGTCATTGGCAAGTCTAAGATGTGAGGAAATTAATGCGGATTTCCAGGATGACATTAACCTGTTCCCACATGCAAAAAAATGTAATCGAATTCAATGAGCAAATTGCAGGCATTTTTGCAATAATAAAGGCAACATTTTTTTTGTGTGGTCCTGGAAAGAAAAAAGAAAATGTAAGATGTAAATTTGAAGATCTGGCAGAGTTATTAGAAAAAAAGAAAAATGTAAGACCATTCACTTAATTCATCCATCTGCTCTGTGGGCATACGATTTAATAGAGTGGGAGGCAGCTGAAGAGGCTGAGATCAGAATTATGAGAAATTATTGAAAGGCAAAGCTGAATGGGAAGCTATGGTTAAGGCGATATAGGACCAAATGAACACCAGATACCCACAAAAGTAAATTTATTATCAGATCTCTGACAAACAATGAAGAACACCATTGCTCTGATTGACAGGGTTGAAGAGATTAGTTAAGAACTGCCCGTTTCAGGAATGCCTAACAGGTAGCTTAGGTGCAGAGCATTTGCTAGAGAAAACGTTGCCATTTTGGACACTCCGAGATGAGGAACCAAAAGGGAAAAATAGCAATGTAATGAGAACGGAGGTGAAAGTTACACAATATAACTGCAAATGCTGGTGAGCCATGGTGAAAGTCTGCATACTCATATTCTGTTAGTGCTCACTGCCAAAGTCCTCAGTGCATCTGTTGCTGATTAATGTCAATCTATGTTGATTGCTGTAATATTTAAATTAAAAAAGCACCTCAGTGTTTCAGTTTAGACATACATCAAAAACCCTAAACCAAGTGAAACCCCTCAACCAAACTGTGCACGAAAGTCGCAGTCTTCATGACATTTTATTAAATTCAAGAACAAAAAAGATCCTGAAACAGATTATCTGTCCTGGCATCAATAGAAGCGGACCTTTAAAAAAAAAGTGAGCAGGCAGCTGGAACTGGAGAACCTGTGCTCAAATAATACCATTTTAATTGTCTACTTTCCCGGACATCTGACCCACATCACTTCGAGGACAATTAAAACATTAAAGGTGTAGGCATGCTCTTACATGAAAACTACGCCTGATCAAGCAATTAAATTCACCAGCAATATTCTTTTAGTCAATATTTCCTGTCACCATAGCATTCAGATAAATCTTGATGCTCCTCACTTTTGCTCAAAACGTTCTTAAAATAATGTAGTGCTATTTTGACTAGATGAGGTCACCAAGACATGCAGATTGCAAGAAATGTACAACTCTGCGGCCTAACTAAATGCATCTCAGGCGTTCTCTGCAGTGGATCCTACAACTCACCATTTCTCCAAGCCTTCGGTGGCTGCCTGCCACTTTGCCTCAAAGCACCAAGTATAACAGACAAAATAATTCACAGCTTTGGACGTAAATTCTTTTGAACCAAACTACTAAGATACAGTGATCAAAAGTTTTTCAACAGCCTTGGGAAGAATGTTGTTGTAACGTGAATACAATAACTCAGTGTAACTTGTGTCAATATTTAGTATTCATAGATCTGAGCAATGATAAGTCATTAGATCAATGTGGCGTACTCTAAACTGGAGTTGACTCCAGATAACACTAAGATTTTAATTAACAACCAGCCTGTAAAATCAATATGTGACAAGAAGAGGGAATCACTGACAAGTAAACCCTGTCTTTCCCCAAGACATATTTTTGACCATTCTAGCAATAAATTTCTTAAACAAGACTCAGTCTTACTTGCTCCTCTAAGACGGCCTACTGTAAGTAGCACTTGCCTCTTACAAGAAAAAGAGTCAATGATACCAGAGTTACAATGCTCACTTGGATACTCCATTGCCACCATATTCTCACATAAGTGGTTAATCAGACTGACAGTCTGCAAGTATTACCCGACTTAACTCTAGTCACATTATATGTCCTCCCTATAAATGCCAATGAATACTGAATTAAACGCTTACAGTTCTTTTTGTCAAATAAATTAACTGTGTGCTCAGTACATACTAATATGCTCCTATATACAACCTAGATGATAGGATATCTGCTTGTTGCAGGACTTATTCACCATTAAAAAATGGAGTGCAGACATGGACATATTTCCTTAACACCTGCTGACACAAATCTGACAACAGGGTTTTTGGAGGGTGTGATTGCATAGGATTCAAGAAGTAAGTATATATGGATAACATATGTTATGGATACGCAAAATAAATGATTAATCTACCATTAATAATTACTTGTGGTTTACCAGCGAATTCTTCGCGCAGCCACTTTCTTTGACTTGACACCAATACCACGCTGTGCCGTTTTACTTAACAAGTTTACTGCCCCATGATATTTGATTGTGGTATACAATTATACAGTTTTTTGATACACTACGTTACTTACTTGTTTTCAATGATATACCTTTGGGCACACTATAGCACAGCAAGGACTTAATAGGTCTTATGAGGTTGCTATACCTTTATATTCATTACTTTCGTTTTCCATGTTCGGTTTGTGTTGAGAACCCTTGGTTTGCCTGCCTCTTAATTATGCAGCCCATAGAGTTGGCATCCATATACCTTAACTTAGGACGTTAGGACCTAGTTTACAGCTTCTTTTCATAACCTTTTTTTCATATGATTTTCCTTTTTTCTCTTTCTTTACTGATTAACTGACACTTACCACGACTTGTACAGTGCCAGCTAGTTTTTGATAGCTTTTTCTGTTTCCTTCACATTAGGCTTATCATAGCCCTCGTTGCTATCTGTACTCCATTTCCACAGGAGCTGTACTTCTGCGTCACATCTTCCACACAAACCTTTGGGACTCCCCTACATTTCTCTTCATCTTCATGTGTCCACATAACTGAAGGTATTTGACCTTTTATTTCATGTTATTTTTTGCACTTACCTACCTATGCACTTTCTTTCTTGCATAATTTTAAATCAGAAATACTTTCTTTTTGGGGCATTCTCCTGGCTTATTTATTTTATTACTTTGTAATTATCATTTTTCAGCACAAATAGGGCATGGTGCACCCACTGGGAAGGTTGCCGTCTTTGTGTTCATCAGCATACTATCAGCACTTGGTGCTGGGCCTTTCCCACTCCTTCTCTCTCATTCAGTATGTTCATCACTCTCATACAGTGCACTCTCCTTCAAATATGATTCTCCAGCTTTTGTGCGCATCCCGCCGAGTAGGATAGGATCTAGCGACCTTTCAGATACCTATAATCGCCAGTATGTGATACTTCTTTGTCACACTGGGAACTGGTGGTTGGGCCTTTTCCCCCCTTTCATATATTTTTCTTGATGTTGGTTATCTCTGTGTTCACATTCTATTTCATGCATTGGTATTTATGTTCATCTATTTCACAGCCTTGACAAAATCTTGAAGACGAAACACGTGTCGGCTGTTTTGCTGTTTTGGACTTATATTGTATTTGGTCATCTGACTGGAACTCTGACCACTTGCTCTCACCTGCAATAAATATCCTGTGCCACCTGTTTGCCTGGACTTCGACTCAATTCTTGAATTACCACTTGGATCTACTACACGAATGCTTTACGTTGGGTGTGCCCTGGCCTTTGTGTTCTCATTGTTTAGGTTTCCACTCACTAGTTCCAGTGTGTGATCCCTTGACACCTGAGGTGGCAGGTGTTTGGCTAGCCTGGTACCCATTACTAACATTTGCACAAGAAAAGTACTACTGCTGATGGACATTTGTTAAACCTGTGTTGATGTGCAAGCCCTTCGGCATTCTCCACCTGTTTTCGCTTTCATTACACTCCTATCAACATTAGATGGAAATTGGGAGGTTGGAATATGTTTTGTATACTGTTGCTGGTTGAGAGACTGTTGTCTCGTCACCCTGGGGAACATTAGTTGGGAATGCTTTGAGGTGGGTGTGCCCTATAGATAAGCTGGCTCCTTTCTGTTACAAAAACACAGTGGCTGAGGTGTCAAATATTTACGGTCTACCATCTGGGCATCAGGCCTACAGGGCTGAAAATCTGACTACTGTCTCTCATGAACATGGCTCCAATTTTACAAGAATAGCAGTCCCTAATAAGAAGTGTCCAGGGAATGAATAATGCCACTAAATATATATTCCTCCATGTAGAGGTGAGGGGTTCACGTAGCCTTTTAGAAGCACACTTTACACAAGATGAGGACATTAAACTGAAGAAGATATGGAGAGGCATGGTGTTTGCCAAAAGTTAGTCTGCTTACACTACAGGTGTCCTTACTGAGTAAGACAGGAGTCAAATGTTGTGCCAATTCAACAAATATTTCCCAAGTCTTGATTGAAGGTATGTTGTAAAGGGTAGATGATAAATGCACACAACAATGATCAGACTATTTCCCAAGATATATTGTTACCGGTTATGGCTAGGTCCTCTCAATTACTCATGCTGATTATAACATTTAGGAATGAGAGCATATTCAATTTTTCTCCATACATGCACCATTCCATCTCAAGTCCTACAAGATATTTTGCACTACACACTTACATATCACAATTACGTAGGCTGAAAAGATTTGTAAAACATTTTCAAGCCACTACAATTTGCTATTAGGGGAACTAGGATAACTATAGATCAGATCTTTTCCTCCAGTCATATCCAAACTGCTGCACTGGACACCATCAAGGAAGCAATCTAGGATTACTTCACAGACAATAGTGAGGCTGTCTCTGGTTTATTGGGTAAAACGGGGGGGGGGGGGGATTTAAAGTAGAAAACTAACTAAGGGAGGAAGAGTTGATAGTTAGTCATGATCCTGTTATCAGAGATGAGCTTACGAGAAGAAGAGAACAATACGTTACTTTGATGGATAGTCTGCACGGTGTTGACTATTGGACTATAAAGAAAAAGACACAAAGAACAGATTGTTGCTTAGTTGATCAGTCCCGTTTCTGAGGGTCTCCAATCACCAGGGTACACAATGGTGAGAAGAAAAAAAAATCAACTTACACAAAACAATTAATCAATAAAGTGTTTCAGGACTGTTACTCTGACCTCTATGAAGACACAGTATTTTCCTCAGAGCTGGAAAACTATACAAATCAGGTAGAAGCTTTTGATGCCAGTGGCAAAACCTCAGATGCAGATGCTTGCTGGCTTAGTTTTATGTGATGTAATACGGATGTTCCAGCCCCCAAGATTGTCTGACATATATATGTCTGCTATAGAGAAAGGTGCATTCCCCAGTTCGACAAGGGAGGCCTTGACTGCCTCCAGCCTAAGCCTTGACAAGATCCTTTGGATGAAACATTCTATAGGCTCTTGTTGATGCTAAATGTGGATTTTAAGATTTGTAGCAAAATCAATGTGAACCAGATTATTGGACTTTTATGACAATTATTCCCAATAACTAAAGCGGATGTGTCTTGGAATGTAATACATCTTAATACTAGAAACCATGTGAAGCAGGCCACTCCGCTTACGATCTGTAGTAGTTGAAGTAGACTTCAGGAAACCTTTTACTCAATTAGCTAGTGGTATATTATGCGTTGACAAAAATGGGCTATAGGATAACATTATAAAGGAGATTATCTTATTATACATGCAACCACAAGCTATGGTTTAGTCAGGCCGAACAATATCAGAACCACATACAACAAAGAAGGGAATATGATAGTGGTGATCTGCTTCCACTTTAAAATTTGGTTTGGTCCTCAAATTCATGTCCAATACAATACATGTTGAGGGCAAGAAGGAGCTTTTCTTACATCTGGCACCACACATTGTAATTATATAGAGATGAGCTACAGTGTAAATACATTTATAAACTGAACTAGCAAAATGTTAATTACATTAACAAAAAAGAGAAAAAACAGAATTAGTTTTAAAATATTTGAACGGCTGAAATACTTTGGTAAAACTTTGCAAAATATTTGAAGATGTCTTTAAAGGGTTGAAATAACTTTTAAATAATTTTTATCTCAATTATTTCAAAAATATGATTTCATCGAGATACATCTCTTCTTGGTTAGTAACTACTTTTGTAAAACCTAATTTACAACCGAACAAAATGCAAAGTAGAATTAGATGGTTACGTTAAGGCTATCAATTAAATTTTTAAAAGACCACGCAAACTTAAACATTACATTTAAATTTGAAAATCCTTTCTCTGGTTAAAACGTTACCAGTGCGGTAATTTGCTTGAAAAAGTTCAAAACATTATGTAAACATTTTTGACGAGAATAAAAAAGTGCTTATTGAAAATGTCAATGGCGTATGCATGAGCAATAATCAAACTGGAACAGATTGTTTTATAAGTCTAAAACTTTCAAAAATTGTCACTACTGGGTTAATAAACTACCTACACAAAAAAGTAAAACATTTTAGGACCACAAAACATTAATTAAACAAAATAAACTGAGAACATGTATAAAGTACTAGAGCAGCAATGCTGTATTTAGGCTAAGGAGAACTGGCTATCTGCAAGCCTAATTTATAACTAATACACATAAATGGAACTCATTTACATAGTCTGTGGCTCTGATGCTTGTATGTTTTTACTTCAACAAGTACTACATCAACAAATAATACATTTTGAACATTACATTGACATACACCTAGTTTGTCCCTCATCGTTAATGTTAAAATGACCATTACATGGATCCCTACTCTAACCTTTTATCTTTAAATAGCCTTCAATGTTATGTCTTGGTTTCAACACTAAACTTAGCAAAAGTTAATAAAAAGATCAGCAACCTTAACCTAAGCACACATTACACAGTTTTGAATCTTAACTAACAGATGGCTGAAACTATTCTAGTAGTGGGCTACATGGGCAGTGGGTCACAATGGAAAAGAAGTTCAAGAAGCAACAGATGCATTTAACATTTGGTAGAATCGAATAGATACTTCACACATCAAAGATGAATAACTAACTGGGTAGGGTCACCTGCTCTTATATCATGGGAACATGTTCAAATTGTCTTATTACCTATTTGGCCTATGCACAACATTTTTCAAAAGTCAGTTAATTATTGGTATAGTAGGTAGCTTAAAAAGTATCTCAGGGTCCTGAAGTGGAAGATCAATATATTTTAAAAAACTGTTGTAAAACTGACAGATGCTAGCTAGATGACAAATGGAAGGGAATCCACAAGATTAGTAAAATCGGTAATGTGGAAAGCATTTTTATACTTATTATGATATTTATATTAAGTTTGTCCCATTAGCCATTTCAATTCAGTTACACAAGCAAAATAAGTCCCATATAGTAACTGTTTTCATGTAGATGCAGCATTAGGGACTGACTTCACGCCATAAGGTAGTTATGCTGTTGCTAAAGCTAACTGTACCCAAGCTGTGGATTCAGGTATCCTCGTACTGAAGTAGACACTGAAAGTGATGAGCACTTATGGCCCACTTCTAGCTCATTTTACTGCACATATTTTATGGCGGGCCATGAGGATATTGCCAGTTTATGCTACAGAATTCCAACATTTTATTATTCTCTTAACACTTGGGGACATGCTATTTTTTCATCATTGTTCTACAGTGGCAAACCAGATTACCCTTGTAACTCAATTGATCACCCTTTTTTATAGGGATGACAAATTTATACAAAACAGGTATAGTGAGAGCTAGACAAATGAGTTGAAGAGAAGGTACTTCTATCAAACTGGATTTAGGACCCAAAGAAATAATCTGGACCATGTTATTGCTGTGTTAGTCTTAATTTGGCATATGGACCACACGGTTGTGCACTTAGATGTGTGTTTTGTGTATAATAGCCTTTGGTAGTCAGGACTGAGGATAATTACGGGTAAAGCTTTTACTATGGGGCATTCAGGCAGCCTATTTAAAGCATTAAGGTTGTTCTATGAAAGTATGTGTAAAACTGTCACAGGGTCATCATATTTCAACAAATAATGAGGTATTACCGAAGTTAATGTTGTCCCCTCTTCAGCCTGTATGTGGCTGTTGTGGGTCAGAATTTGCAGAAGTAAAAATGATTTGTACTAAAACTGGGCAAGGTTCACATCCAGATTCTGTAGTTTTCACCATCTAATCATTTGTGACCAGAACAGTAACTGTTTGGTAAGAACTGCAAAGGAGTTACATTTGTAGAAACCCCATTAATTTTTGCATGTTAATAACAGTATAAAAAAAAGGATGAGGATCTTCAGGAAAGGTCAGAAACAGGTCTTTAGAAAAACAATTCTACATACTTCAACAAACCTTAATATGGTTGTATGGTTCATCGATAGCGGTTCTCTTCAATTTCATTAAGATAAGAACAAATGTGCCTCTATCCTTTGCCTTTTATGATATAATAAATTACACAGCCCTTCTGCTGCCCCCCCACCCCGAACATATATGAGCAAAGCTGACTCCCACCTTGGACTAAAGACAATTGGCCTATATGGAATGGATAAGGACCTACTCAGATCTGTACCAGTGCAAGACTTATAGAAATGATTTTATGTGCCTTCATACTCTAGTCAAGCTCATATGATATTGGAATTTAACCTATGTGTTGGTGCTAAATGCGGCTTCTTTGAAATTGTGTCATTGTAGGAGGCTGGCCTGGCTTATTGTGGGAACCTTGTGGTACTTACACCTTGTGCCAGGTCCAGTTATCCCTTATTTGTAGAATAGAGGTGTTTCTAGCAGCTTAGGCTGATAGAGGTAGCTATGGCAAAGCAGCTTAGGCTGAACTAGGAGACATGCAAAGCTCCTACTATAACACTTATATCATATAGCACTGTATCACAAGAAAACACAATACTCCGAGTTACTGAAAATAAAGGTACTTTATTTTAGTGACAATATGCCAAAAGTATCTCAGGGGATACCCTCACTTAGGAGGTAAGTAATATACACAAATTATATGTACACAAACCCAAAACAAGTAAGTAACAGTAAGAAAAGTGGTGCAAAAAATGTAGAATGGCAATAGGATGCAATAGGTAGAAATAGGCCTAGGGGCAACACAAACCATATACTCCAAAAGTGGAATGCGAATCACGAATGGATCCCAGGCCTATGGTAGGTTGTATAGGGTCGCTGGGACTGTAAGAAAACAGTAAGGGTGTCCAAAATACCCCCACCCCAAGACCCTGAAAAGTAGGAGTAAAGTTACCCAACTACCCCAGAAAGACAGTATAGTCGAGATAGGGGATTCTGCAAGAACCACAACCACCAGCAAAACACTGAAGACGGATTCCTGGACCTGAGGACCTGTAAAGGAAGGGGACCAAGTCCAAGAGTCACGCAAGTGTCAGGGGGGGCAGGAGCCCACCAAACCCCGGATGAAGGTGCAAAAGGGCTGCCACCGGGTGGAAGAAGCTGAAGATTCTGCAACAACGGAAGGTGCCAGGAACTTCTTCTTTGGTCAGAAGATGTCCCACGGCATGTTGGAGGATGCAGAAGTGTTACCACGCAGAAATATCACAAACAAGCCTTGCTAGCTGCAAGCGTCGCGTTGAGGATTTTGGGTGCTGCTGGGGACCAGGAAGGACGAGGATGTCGCCCCTTGGAGGAGGAGACAGAGGGGGAGCTCAGCAACTCAAAGAGCCCCCCAGAAGCGGGCAGCACCCACGGAACAGGCACTTAGAAGATCTGAGGTCAGTGGTCGACTAAGAGTCCCAAAGGAGGGTCCCACGATGTCGGAGTCCAACTCAGTGAGTTGGGCAATGCAGGACTGAGTGCTGGGGACCCAGGCTAGGCTGTGCACAAAGGAATCTTTGGAAAAAGTGCACAGAAGCCAGAGTAGCTGCAGATCACGCAGTACACAGAACTACTGTCTGACGTGGGGAGGCAAGGACTTACCTCCACCAAATTTGGACAGAAGGGCCACTGGACTGTGGGAGGCACTTGGACCCAGCTCCTTTGTTCCAGGGACCACACTCGTCAGTATGAGAGGGGACCCAGAGGACCGGTGATGCAGAAGTTTGGTTCCTGCATTGGCAGGGGGAAGATTCCGTCGACCCACAGGAGATTTCTTCTTGGCTTTCAGTGCAGGGTGAAGGCAGACAGCCCTCAGAGCATGCACCATCAGGAAATATTCGAGAAAGCCGGCAGGATTAGGTGCAACAATGTTGCTGGTAGTCGTATTGCTACTTTGTTGCAGTTTTGCAGGCGTCCTGGAGCAGTCAGCGGTCGATCCTTGGCAGAAGTCGAAGAGGGAAGTGCAGAGGAACTCTGGTGAGCTGTTGCATTCGTTATCTGAGGAATAGCACAGAGGAGAGACCCTATATAGTCCCAAAAGGAGGATTGGCTACTGAGAAAGGTAAGCACCTATCAGAGGGGGTCTCTGACGTCACCTGCTGGCACTGGCCACTCAAAGCTGTCCACTGTGCCCCAACAACTCTGTATCCAAGATGGCAGAGTTCTGGGACACACTGGAGGAGCTTTGGGCAGTGGTCACTCCCCTTTCCTTTGTCCAGTTTCGCGCCAGAGCAGGGCTGGGGGATCACTGAACCAGTGTAGACTGGTTTATGCAGAGAGGGCACCATCTGTGCCCATCAAAGCATTTCCAGAGGCTGGGGAGGCTACTCCTCCCCAGCCCTTCACACCTATTTCCAAAGGGAGAGGGTGTAACACCCTCTCTCAGAGGAAATCCTTTGTTCTGCCTTCCTGGGATCAGGCTGCCCAGGCCCCGGGAGGGCAGAAACCTGTCTGAGGGGTTGGCAGCAGCAGTAGCTGCAGTGGAGACCCCGGAAAGCAAGTTTGGCAGTACCTGGGTTCTGTGCTAGAGACCCGGGGATGCATGGAATTGTCCCCCCAATACCAGGATGATCCTAGACATGTTACATGGCCATATTCGGAGTTACCATTGTGACGCTACATATAGGTAGTGACCTATATGTAGTGCACCCGTGTAATGGTGTCCCCGCACTCACAAAGTCTGGGGAATTTGCCCTGAACAATGTGGGGGCACCTTGGCTAGTACCAGGGTGCCCACACACTAAGTAACTTTGCACCTAACCTTCACCAAGTGAGGGTTAGACATATAGGTGACTTATAAGTTACTTATGGGCAGTGAAAAATGGCTGTGAAATAACGTGGACGTTATTTCAGTCAGACTGCAGTGGCAGTCCTGTGTAAGAATTGGCTGAGCTCCCTATGGGTGGCAAAACAAATGCTGCAGCCCATAGGGATCTCCTGGAACCCCAATACCCTGGGTACCTAGGCACCATATACAAGGGAATTATAAGGGTGTTCCAGTGTGCCAATGTGAATTGGTAAAATTAGTCACTAGGCTGCAGTGACAATTTTAAAAAGCAGAGAGAGCATAAACACTGAGGTTCTGGATAGCAGAGCCTCGGTGATACAGTTAGGCACCACACAGTGAACCCATATAGGCCACAAACTTATGAGCACTGGGGTCCTGGCTAGCAGGATCCCAGTGACACATATCAAACACACTGACAACATAGGGTTTTCACTATGAGCACTGGGCCCTGGCTAGCAGGATCCCAGTGAGATAGTAAAAACACCCTGACATATACTCACAAACAGGCCAAAAGTAGGGGTAACAAGGCTAGAAAGAGGCTATCTTCCTACAGTCATCATCTCAGAAAATCTCAGGAAGTGCCACAGATGGGATATCTCGAATGTGATTACAGATGGGCAGCACACCCATCGGCTGACAGCAGAATGATTCTCTGCAGGACTGATCATTTTGGGATCAGGGCTTCTTACTCTGCACTGAAGAGTACAGTGTCCAAGCAAACTAAAGAATTAACACATAATATTTTGCTTTGAAATTTACTCTTTGCACTTTCAGTATATATTGAATTCTTGTCTGAATCCCCCAAAATACAAGTACCTGAATGTCTATCTCTCCAAAAGCATGCAGCACAAAAAATAATTTAGCAAGGCTTCTTGTCGAGTCCTATTGGGGTGTTTACAGGTTCATGATCCACATTTCAGAAATGACTGGAGTTTGTAGGGTACATCAACATAGAACAAAGTCATTACAATAGTTACTCTTTGTTTTGCTCACAATCAGAATGCAGGTGAAAGAACTACTTACCACATATGCTAGCACACTATTTTAAAATTTGCAAAGGTGTTAATTTTAGCATCAGTTGTGATAGGGCACAAGTATTTTGTAAGACGGAGAAATTATTGGGTATTGCTTACAAAACCAGTAACTGCATCCAGTAGATAGCTAAGGTTGTTCTTTCACTGGCTGCTTATTTTAATTTACATTTAATTATGTAATGTTTTGATGATGGTTTATTAATCAATCAGTTCTATGACTATGTTGGTAAGACATCGGCAAGGCTAACAGAAAACCCCTGCATATTTATTAATAATATTAATCAAATAAAGGTAAGGTGACCAGATTTTGAAAAGTAAAAACCGGGACAGGTCAGGCATAAAAGTAAGACTAAAGCCCTTAGGCTCACTTTTATATCTGACCTGTCCTGCAAATGTGTGTGTGTGTGTACGCACACGCACACGCACACGCGAGCAGGCAGGCAGGCAGCAGCAGTAGACGGGAGAAACCAATAAATTACTTCGTCAGTTATTTAAGACTAGAGCTGAATGTGGAAGGCGAGCAAACCTTTCACTCCTGTCTGGCAGGTAGACCTGACCTTTGTCCCAAAAACCGGGACATTTATTTAAAATTAACATAGCGTTCACAGATTGACCTGACCTTTCCCCCAAAAACCGGGACATTTACTTAAAATGAACAAAAGCGTCGGGACAGTCCTCTGAAAACCGGGACTGTCCGGGGAAATCCGGGACGCCTGGTCACCCTAAATAAAGGATGTTATTAATAGGGAGCACTGAGGAGCCTCATTGCATAGGCTTTGAATTCTGAATTTCTGGAATGCACATTCATTAAATCCTTTGTCATTCTGCAAGGGACATTTATGTACTTACATTTTTTTAATCGCCCTATATTTTATGAGAAAAGTAAAATGAAGACTACTCTTTCGTTAACCCAAACGTGCAAGGGTTCCAAGTCTCACATATGGGATTTCTTTGTTACTACATCAAGATATGTAATAACACTTTATTCTCCTCAAAAGTTAATTACCATTTTTCACGATCTATGAGTAGGGATTAATTAAATTGGCCTGATATACCAACGTAATCATTTCTTTATGTCTGACACCATTGTGCAATTCCTGGTAGGTCAGGAGCCCAATTACACAGAGGGTGCACTTTTCCTGTTTGGGCCACAGAGTACTTTTAAATAGGTGCGCAGACAAGGAAAGTGGGCCCTATTAAAGTGAATGCACTGCCCACAAGAGAGCAACGAACTTGTGATCCCCTGAGGGCACATATTCATGTGAAATAAAGCTGCTCTATGTTGCATGTTATTCTTTTGAACAATTACTGGAGACAGAAATGCAGTATGCTCTTATTAGTATAAACTGATCATAGGGTTCATGGCGAAGACTGATATGATGTTTTATAATCTCTCATTTATATATTACGCAATTTTTGTAGAGACTCCTTATTCCAAACTTAAAAAATAACACTTTATTATATGAACAGTAATCATTGTAAATTAAATAACAAAAAAAGGGGGCTCCGTGCATCCAGTGTGAAAATACCAAAATGCTAAATACTTAATTACAGGAGTATTAAATATAAAACATAGTGTATCCAAACAAATGTTTTTTAGTTCTAATGCATTTAAAAGTTTGACTTTGAGAGAACAGATAATTCTATGCCTAAATTGATGTAAAGATTTAGCATTTTTTTAATCTACATAAATACTTATCCTAAATTTCAAGGTAATGGTGCAGTCAGATTTACAATAGAAAAGCAAAACTTGTATGCTGTAAAAGCAGGAGCCTGCTGAATAACCCCTCTTACCAAACATCCCTTTACAAGCTCCTGTTCCAGTGAAGGATTATGCTTAGAGCAGTTTGTCTAATTCACAGCATAATCAGTTGGTGGGAAGATCCCCATACACTAGAAAGGCAAATTTGCTTCATAACAGACTAGATGCACTCTGCTGAACTTAATCTGCTTGTCCCATCATATGCTAGAGCTTGTTGCCAAATGCAGGAAATGTTTTACTGTTATAATCCATAAAAAAAATCACTACCATAATTATGTGAAGTGTATAGAGCTAACTAGGGCGCACAACAATCAGCAAATAAAGCAACTGGGCACAGAGATAAAATCTGGAGCTGATCTTGCCCTCCTGGATCCACGTCAAAGAACCTGACCAAGAAGAATTTCAGGGCAGTGTGCTGCTGTACACATTAAAGGACTCTGTATTCCATTTAATGTATTTATCAATTTACTTGCTATTTTTATAGGATGCATTAGACTCGGATAACAAAGCTATTTACAAGTTACAAATTTACATGGCCCTCATTACACGGAGTACAGAGGTAAATGAAATGAAAAATAAAATGCACATGGTAGTAGTAATAAGTGAAACATACGAATGACATTAGTATCACTTGACCTTCAAGAAGGCAAAATGATTAGGTGTCTAGCCCCTATAAGAGTTAGTGTAAGAGCCCCATACACAGGAAATCATTCATTAGGTAGGTTAAAGATTTACGGCATTGCCTAACCAATAAATCAAGTTCTGCATTTGATGCCTTAAAACCTTTCTAATAAGAGAAATTTGAACTCATTTTCGAACGACTGGAGTCAGAAAAGCAGTGGGGGTACACAGGTTGGAGGGGTAAGCATTCCAAATTCCAGGTGTTTTAACTGATAAATTATGTGTACATATTGGGGTTTTTGAAGATGTGCCATGCAGACAACGTACTTCACACACATTGGAGGCTGCACAGTTTCCAACAGATTAAAAAGTCTGACAACGTCAATACTGTGAGTTTAAAAACTGGTTATTTTTTTGTGAATGTGAGACACTTGCATGCACACTGCTCAACACTCCAAAAATGCATAGGAAGTTACAAAAAACTTTTGAAGACAGAGACAAGACAAATACAGTTGTTTCACAATTCGACAATCTTTGAATTTACTTGTTATTAGTGCACTTCCAGAAGTTCCACCTTGTCCTTTATAAGATGTTCAGTCACTCAGAGGTTATGGAACAGATAGTGTGTTCCAGAGTTTACATATTGTAAATAATTAGTTAACAAACACAAATAAAACTAGGTGACTCCCTCTCTAGAAGTTTCTTTCTTACGGTCAGATTTAAAAAAGAGAACGTTACCCCTCTTCTATGTTAGTTAACACAAGTAATTTACACTCATTTGTGATTCCCAGTTCCTTCAGTGGTGACAATTTATGCGTTTTCTAAAAGTGGTTCTTTAAAACTTCTGGGAAGCCAATGTTTGTTTTTATGATTGACCCCAGAAAATCATGTGGCTTATAATGGTCAGTTCAATGTGTGCTTCCTTCTCCGAAATCTGTGCTCTGTGGCAGTAGAGGATGGAGAAGTATTCTTTATTGCAATGTGAATATTATTCTACTCACACCTCCTCAGTGCATAGCATTCCCACAGCTTTTTAGCACTGTAGTGAATGTATGGTGCTTTCATTAGACAGGGATGGACCACTTCTATGTGTAAGAAAAACAACAAGGTCACATATTTAACTGCAGTAGAAGTCATACTCTTTGACAATGCATACTGTACTTCCTCCTCTCTGTCTTTCATCATGTTTTGTCAAAGACAATGGGCTTGGGATGCACTTCTGATCCACGAGCACCACTAACAGGAAGTACCTTATGTTCCAGGTGACTGGTGTTATGTTCTTCCATGATAAATCAATAGGTGCATGAAAGGGTTTATCAATAGGAGTCTGAACCAGAACTCACACAGTGATGTACTTGATTCCTTGTCTACTGAGACAATAATGTTAATTACGTTTTTTAGTTCAAATAATCTTTACTGGCAGCGCTATATATTGAACAATATTATCGTGGGGGTTACCTTACATAGGTTTATTGTGCGGCTAGAAAAAGAGGTAAACAATAGGAACATTTCTAAAAGGGACACACCGGGGACTATAGGGACAGAAAAAGAGGTGAACAGTAGGAAGATTTCTAAAAGGGACACACGGGGATTACAGGGCTGGTAAAATGCTACATTTTCCAAACTCCTATGAATCTGGATGAAGCTCGCCCTTTAGTGCTCTCTAGCAAGAGCAAGTTAATCACCTACAGTGACCCCCTACAGCAACAGTGCAGTGGAAACTGTAGTTTTCTTCATTCATAAAAATATGATGACTATAAGTGTGATGTATTTGGCAAGGCCAAGTTAAAATGTTGTTAATCTCAGGTCAGCAGTCCAGAAATTTCTCTACATTTTCAGGTTGCCAATGGGCACTGATAGATATTTCCAAGGCTACGTTTCAAGTTGTAATGAAGAAAATTATTTGTGACGAGCATTTAAGAAGCGGTGTAGTATTTGCTTAAGACTATTTCTTATTGAAATCAGGGGGAGTTATCCCCTTAAGTATCATCAAAAGCTGTGTGAATTACTGTTGATGAGAACACTTTCCGTGAAGAAAACGGCAGTGCCTTGACAATTTGGTATTCATCAGTTTAATCATGGTTCGTAGCTCAGAAAACTCTTTAAGACCCGCTGTCACACTCTATCATCAGAATTAGCTTGACTTTCATTTGAAACAGACATTAAGGGGGTCATTTTGACCTTGGCGGTCCGAGACCGCCAGGGCTAAAATGACGGAAGCACTGCCAACAGGCTGGCTGGCGGTGCTTCCTGCCCTATTACGACCGAGGCGGAAGCGCTGCGGTCGCACCGCCGGGGCCGGCGGTTTCCCGCCGTTTTAGCCCCGGCGGTGTTAATCCGCCAGGGCAGCGCTGCCCTGGGGATCATGACACCCCTACCGCCAGCTTGTTTCTGGCGGTTTGCACCGCCAGGAAGAGGCTGGCGGTAAGGGGTATCCTGGGGCCCCTGGGGGCCCCTGCACTGCCCATGCCACTGGCATGGGCAGTGCAGGGGCCCCCTAACAGGGCCCTGGCCAGCTTTTCACTGTCTGCATAGCAGACAGTGAAAAGCGCGACGGGTGCAACTGCACCCGTCGCAACACCGCCGGCTCCATTAGGAGCCGGCTCCTATGTTGCGGCCTCATCCCCGCTGGGCCAGCAGGCGCAAACTTGGTTTGCGCCCACCGGCCCAGCGGGGATGTCGTAATGGGGGCCGCAGGAGTGCGGCCGCATCGGCGGCCGCACAGCGGTTACCGCTTGGCGGGCGGCGGTAGCTGCCCGCCAAGGTCGTAATGACCCCCGAAGTCTGTCTTTCCTGTGAGTCCAGATCCAATGGTGCAAAAATTATTCAAGCTGCACTGCTCTCTCCATGCTAAAATGACATCAAGTGTTCCACCAGCCTTGTATTGCTGCATTACACCTTATTCTTGACATGCGCAGAATAATACTTTTATGCACACCTCGTGTGGCGTTCCTTATAAATGTAAGGGGGAGGCACAATCCCATAGAATACATTATTTGTACTACAGTTTTAGGTATAGTTCTGTTGTCTTCAATGCTTTCTATATGCTAACACATCAAGATGGCAGTGGATTTACAAATTCCACAGTTCAAAACCTGATCGCGCTGCAAAAAAAAAAAAGATAAAAAGTAGTCGAGGAGTAGCTTGAGGAGGGTTAACCACTGGAAAAGGCATGACATATGCGTGCCTTTCACTAATGAAAGCAAGCAGATTTTGAAAGGCAAGCCCACGAACCAATAAAAGACACTGACGTAACATGGACGGGGCTCCGAGCCCTTTTCTATCTACTAAAGCGGCTCGCAAACGCATGCGATGCAGGCTCGATCCTAAAAAGGGTGCTTCAGTGGAGAGAAGCAAGCAATTCCAACGATGTAGAACGAAAATCTACAAAGAGTACATGATCACTTAAGAGACAGATAGGGTTTGACATCAGCAGAAATTACACGTCTGTTGGTATTTTGGATCACAATTTCTGCAAGAGATGGGGCTAAGGTGGGGTTAACTGCCTTGAAAAGAAAGTGAAGTATTTTAAAGGGTGCCTTATCATTATTGGATAGGCTGATGACTTCACAATGGAAAGAATGAAATGGATGTGTCTCTGAGGGAGTTAAGAGTGCACAGATGGCATCACAGATTTCTTTCAGAGGGCAAAAGGACAACTGCAGAAGGGCAATAATAAGCGTGCTGCAGTAGTTTGTCTTGCTCATGGGCAGGGTACTGAGGGTTTCCCGGAGCACAAAAATTGATACATCTTCCACCTGTAGGAGTGAGTATTGCGTTTAGGTCATAAGGGAAATGTTGATAGGTGTAATCCAGCTTTGATTGCCATGCATAAAATATAGAGACCAGTCAAAGACCAACCGAAGAGTATAGCTGACTGTCATAGAAGATGAAATAAAGGAGAGGTCATTGTGAACCAGGATAAGGTTTGGAGCGGGGAACTTGGCAGACAGGATTTTACATCTGAAAGGTATAACTTAGCCCATGGCCCATCTGATTTGTGGAACATCTTGTTTTTTCGGGAAGGATTTCAAACACGTAATACCGGCAAGTACATTTCCGTCAAAGTGGTCAACTTCAAAAATCTTGTTAGAATCTTACATGGAGGGTTCTACATATCTTATGTATGAAACACAGTTTTTTTTCTCATGAGGGCTTTGACTGGAGTTTTGGGGTAATGCTCCAATGGCAAAACCTCCTAAACCTGCCACGTTAGTACCACCAAAAGTGCCTTTTTCCAAGACAAGTACTTAAGGAGTGCTTTAAGAAGAGGCTCAAAAAGAGGTTTTGTGGAGCGTGCATAACCGTGTTTAGCTCCCATGCAGGATTTTGTTTTGACAGTGGAGGGAATGTCCTGAACAGACACTTCAGAAACTCTTTGATCACATTGTGTATTGTATTGCTACCGGCAACAGAATATTGCCACAAGTTGGATCCTGACTGGAATTCGGAAGTCTGAAGAGTTGCAAACACACCTTTAAAATGAGGCAGGTCCTCAGTATAAGAATATTACTATAGAGTCTGGGTTAGTCTGACAGTGGTTGTTAAATGAGGAGGGAAGGCAATAATTCTGCAAGCATTAGATGCTAAGCGGAATGGTTTCCTGAAATCGCTAGAGAGGTGAGTTGAGAAGTAATCAACTCTAGAAATAAGATTGTTAGATGTCTATAAAGTAGATGTTTCTACACACACGAGTCCTAAATGCCCAAAAAGGTTTATTTACTGACACTTTTTAATCTACGCTTGAGGACGTAAATCTTCATTCAGTCCAACAATAGGTGGCTATAGTATATGCCCATTCTCTCTATTTCCCTCTGCAACAGGATCCTTTTCCTTTACAAGAGTCCAATTCTAATTATCAACCCCATCCCAACATTCAAAATGGGACAAAAATCCATCCTGAGCGCCACAATAGCACAATCTCATGGGTAGTAGCTTGCGCCATGAGTGCGCGCGTTCTGATAAGGTATTGAAATGTAGAACTCAGCCCATGGTCACGCGTGAAGTCCTCCGGACCCTGGGTTGACATAGCTTTAGACATTTTAGGTCCAATCAGACTGAAATCTGTTGACCGATATGTTTTAGTATGCATTGATATGTACTCACGTTGGCCTGAGGTCAAATTTGTTAGCTCAGTTGAGTCAAGAGATATAATCGACTTTCTTGATGACTTGTTTGAGAGAGAGGGGTTTCCCTCTACTTTGCTGACTGTCAATGGGGTGCAGTTTGTCTCTGAAACAACAGAGTCTTTCTTAAAAGAAAGCGATGTTGTACATAAAAGAATAGTTCTTTATCACCCAGAATCTAACGAAGTCGTGGAACGCTTTATAAAAGTGCTGAAAGAATGCATGCAATTAGCGCTTGTTAATGGTGTTGAGTGGGAGAGTGAAGTGAGAAGAAAAGTACGAGAATATCGATTAACACCACATTCCACCACAGGGGTGACTCATGTACAGGTAACGTCTGCTACTATCTCCTAAAGACTATCAATCTTCAATACCCACCCTCATACACATGCATAGGATGAATAAAAGTATTACTCAAATTATAGATAACTTTCCTGCCTAACTAGTAAAAAAACTACTAGTGACTTAATTAACATTCCACATACATCAATTTATCAGAAAGTCAACCCAAGAACAACACACTACCAGTTCACCAGGAAGAAAGTCAATCACCCCCAGACCTCTACCTCACCACACTGTTAAGACCACTAACTACATCCACCCACTGCCAGCTTCACAAGACATACTTCAGATCTAAGCATAAGGACTTAAAGAACTCAAGCGAACACCTGCACTGCCCATAGCTGCGCTCACTGCAAATCCAACAACACGTTAATTGAAAGACCACAATCCAAAAGACTAATACACACAATGTCACTAACCAAGTGGAAATTAAAATAAGAGTAAAGCGCAAACGCATGAGGACTAGATTCCCTGACAGCACTTTCCATACAGAGCCATTCACAGCTAATTCAAACCACAATACAGCACATTGGTTACAACACCACCACCTACCACAAAAAGCTCACACGTCCACTCCTTAAACATTAAAGTTCTCTAACCCAGCAACCTACTCTTCATCTCAAAACACAACTAAATTATCCCCAATTACCACACTATAGGTCTTTGCTCCTCTTTCCATAGTAGCCCCCACCCCCTCCTCAAAGCACAATCACAACAAGAGGAAAGAGACAACTCTAAAATTCGTACTCTATAATACAAGGTCCATGGACACAAACGCTTTAACATACCTGATCTACTCTCAAACCGCCCAGACCTCATCTTCATTACAGAAACATGGCTCAGTGAAGATTCCATGCCCACATGCCATAAAGCGATCTCAACTTAATTTTTCATCATCAACAAATATTGTATTGTAGCAAAACTTGAGTGTGTCTAGATGTCTTTCAGTGGAAATCACAAATAAATAAACAAATCACACAAAACACTTCACCATGGACAACTGTAAATCCTTGCTGGTAAGATATCACCCCAAGCCACCTCTCACTTATTCCTTCCTCTTAATATATGGACCACCACCTAGTGATCTGAAATGTAAAGATGCCTTACGAGATATAGTTACCATGATTCATCTGACCCACGCCGTTGTATACATTGTCAGAGACCTAAACATATAGTTTCTTAAGAACAATCCAACTACAGTCACAACTATCACAGCCAACCTTCAGGCCTTCAACAAACTGTATACGGCCCAAAGCATTCCGCTCAACATTCTCAACATCATGGTTGTACATCTGGGACCGGTCACAGTGACAGACAACTCCACAGTAATTAGAAGAGACCATGAACATTATTACCTTAAGGATCAACACATCTACCATCAATATTACGAAGATGGAAACAACCAACAACAATAAAAATGCACATATAATGGGAAAAAATAGACCTAAAAAAGAACTCCCATCTTGAAAAAATCCAAATAAATATCAGACCTAAACACATATGCAGCTCCTACAACTGGATCTCCATTGCAGTGGACACCAACAAAGCCACATCCAGGGTTAACCACAAAAAGAAAACTACATGTATAAATGGCATCAAAATAATTAATACACAACTCAACATACTTCAACACAAGTGAAGAAACTCAAAGGTAAAGAAGACAAAATCATATTACACCAGCATAACAGAGTCTACATAAAAGCCACCAGACCCACACAAATACAATACCATTCCACTTGCATAATTCAAGCAGACTCCCCTTCTTAGAACTGTACTAGTTTGTAGCCGAAGTCCACAACCCACAGCGCTAAAACATAAACACCAAAATTGCAAGCCTTCTTTGACATAATTTCCATATAAATGATCTCAAAAATCAAAAAGAAAGAAAATTACTTTAAGGAAAACACAGAACACCACACCAATGCATGAACCAAGCATCACAGAAAGAAACAAAAGCAAACTTTTACAACTAAATACTTTCAATACTCTCCCAGAAAAAGATTTCTTCGACATTATCACTGCAAGCAAACCATCAGGTTCACATTTAGATCCAGCATGGCCTTTAGGGTCCTGCCTATCCATGTCTGCCTCCAACTGATCTAAATTAAATACCTCCATAGCATCTACTTCACACCTGTACAGCTCTGGAAGAAGGGCAGGAGACCTGATCCTGGTTCAACTTGGTGCGCTTATGACAAGGGCATACTCCTCCATAAGATATGGGATTGCACAAACATTAGATAATTCAGGGGATGGGTGGAGGGAGCCACGATGGCAGAAGGTCAGTTCAGCTACATCCCTAAATGGCTTTATTGGGTTTGATGGAAGAAGAGGGTGTTTCGAAATACAGTTGCTTGTTTGTGTAGGTGGGCTGTCGTTTGGCTAAGCTGGATATTGCTAGTTTGCGGAACTCCAAAGAGACCCCACCCATAAGGGTACAGAAGAGGGGAATGCACCACTGCCCTCATATGGAATGAGCGGGCCATATGGCCGAAGGATGACCTTAAAAATATATGATCAGATTTGGGGTCCCTGGCTGGACTTTTCCCCGGACACAGCGACTCAAGAGTTCAGCATAATAGTGTTATGACTGAAAAGCGATGACCCTACACTACCACACTAACTGATACTACGCAGTAAGTAGTTACAACACAACACTATATGCCATATTGAGACACATGCCTTTAGTCGCTTTATTGTTGTATGAATATGTTGTGATTGGCTTCGCTACTTCTTTTAGTTTTACTCATGGGAGTTTTCTTATGGTGCACAGTGGGTGTGCAATGAAAATACATCTAGCAGCACTGTGGATTGCCTGATTTATAAAATTAATGAAGAAAATTAAGTAAAAACGTACATGGGATACAGGACAGAGCGTAGGCTGGAGAACTAGCCTGTGCAGAAATGTAGTTAATGACTTCAGTTCAAATATCATAACACTCCTCTTAAATCTGTCAAAGCCCACAGACCTTTTGGTCAATGTCTTGGTTTGTTTTCCGTGTCTCTTGACTCAAAGTGTGTCTATTAGTAGAACCTTCAAAATACAAGTACTGAGTGGAAACAACAAATAACCCCTCACTTGCATATTACGCTCTAAAAGTAATCCAATAAAATGTCATTCACATTCAAATTTCTTTCAGTTACCAAACGAAAAGCAATGTAGTATAGTGTTAAAAATCTAAAACATCTGCCCCTTTCATACCTACTTGGAAGTCAATTTCCCTCATGTCTGCCACCTACTGCTTTGCATACAGCATGCTGAAACTTTGCTACATGTTACTCTAGGCACTCTGAAGGCAAAATGGGAAAAGATACTCACTTCCATCACTAATATCTGATTAAATGCCTCATAACTCATCGGATGTTCCCAAATGACCGTGGAATCCGGAGAGAGACCATCGGTAGGAGAGACTGGAGCCTCCATCCTGCAGCTCTCAAAGGCAGACAGCGGCTGAACCTTTCAGGTTTTTCCACTTTTACCTCGCTATGTCTGTTCTGAAATGTTCATGTAATATCCGTTCCCCGTGCTTTCACAGACGAATGATATGCCATACCACACCTTGTATTTAACCTACATACAGGCTTGGAGGCGGAGCAGAGATAAGGATGATTTTTGCATGAAACAAATACAAACCAACGTCTGCACTACAATGAACAAAGCCCAGTTGTGGCTACTCGATACAGCAATGGCCACTAAATGCAAGCCATGCTGCATACGATAAACGGAAGATGAATGAAATGAGGCAAACGGGTATTACAAGGTTTGCCCATGATCCATTAATATAATCACATGGATAGCGAAGATTAAACCTTCTGTTTTGTGGCAGCAAGACATCTGCTCGGTTGAGCGGTACATCAACCAAGGGAACATTGTAGAATGGTGGTTATTGGTGGTGGTTTGTGGCAGGATTGGGTAAAGGAAGTATTATTTTCTCATCACTGGACGGGCACTTTAAGGGCACAGTTGTCAGCCACGAATAACCTTCCCATTTAAAACAAGCTCTGCTGGCTCTTTGCATTTTTTCTGCTAATCAGAAAGGAACTCCCTCTCCTCAGTCAAGCAACTGGGTCTCGTGGCCTGCTCGTCCCCATTTACAAGAATTCAGTTTAATACCGGTGATACGGTCAGGCCCTTACAAATAATGGAAGAAAGTTGTATATCAGATGATTTTCAACCGATTTAATGGCTCAAATATTAAAACATTTCCTCAACAGTAACAAGACTTCTGGCCCAGGAATTTGAGGGACTCTATTATGCTCAGCTTCATCACTGGTTCCTGTATTCCAGCATGGAAGAAGCTGCCACGAGAGATAAAACCAACGTTGAAATAAGGGGGAGACTAACTGGAATGTAGGAAACAATATCCAAGTCATACACACAATTTGATGCAGGCCACACCGGTCAAGGAATGGTTGCACAAGGGAACATTTTGCAAACAGCTAGAAACACA
Organism: Pleurodeles waltl; assembly: GCF_031143425.1. Lineage (NCBI taxonomy): Eukaryota > Metazoa > Chordata > Amphibia > Caudata > Salamandridae > Pleurodeles > Pleurodeles waltl. Next base: position 1,029,655,979 of record NC_090440.1, read on the forward strand.
AATTGATCAAAGGGAATAAGGGGAGACAGCCATAATAAATATTGAACATTAAAACCTAAATTATATAATCTTTTATGAATGGAATTATACCACAGTTAAAAACATATTAAATGTTCCTAAAGGCCCTGAATAACTGTTGAAGGAACTGTGGTGGGGTGCATTAAGCTTCTTTCCTTTTGGAGGGAAATGGCTAAAAATACTAAAAGAGGTACTAGTTTCTCCATTCCTGTTCATCCAAAGACATTCGTCGTAGGCATGGGACCAAACAACTGTCAGTCAACATAGATCAAGATCGAAATGTTGCATAGCTCTGCAATGCTTGGTGGTAGCAAAATTAGCTATCAGTTTTGAATGGAAGAACTAAGACACCCCCAATGTCCCAAACGGTACTACAGATTATGGTACATGCTAACCATAGAGAATCACGGATGTGGAGGTCACACACCTTCTCTTTGAGGGGCAATCGTGCCCACTGATAAAATACCTTCTTAACAGAACACCAAAAGTGGTGCTAAGTCTAGGTTGGAGAGTGATGGGTATTTTTTTTCCTGGAGTGAGGAAGAGAAGACCTTACCGGGGGGAAGAGTAGTGAATACTTGATACTTTAACATGCTTGTGTGCTTTTTATCCAAAATGAAGAGACACAAAGAGGAGGATTAGACAGAAAGGGACAAGTAACACCCTTAGGCTCCAAATGCTAATAGCATAGGTCCCATACGTGGTCCAGTCCCTGTTATCTTCTATGAGTACTTAATATCGCGCACAACTCATTCCCGTGGGAATATCTTAGTGCTGCGCTGTACTGACAAAGAAGAGAAGCACTAGTACAACCATGTTTTCAACAATTTCTTAAAATTCCTAAAATTAAGGTATGAGCAAATATAAAGAGGGGGTATTCCAATGGTAGAGGGCTAAGTAAGATGCAGCTCTGCAGTGACTTGCAGGAGCTTCTTGGGCAGCTTTAACCTATGGCTCCTCTGCCCCAAATCCCCAGGATCACTGTTGAAGTTCCAACGCTTCACTGCCCCTCCGTCCTCATTCCGGGGAATCAAAGGCAGTGCCTATCCTACAGACCTGAACCCTACACACAACCCCTTCCCCTAGCCTGCCTCTAAACACGTCGGTTCTACATATAGCCTTTTCCCCAATATACAGCCCGCTTCTGAAGCAGGTTTGCACCCCAGTCATGAAATAGGAAGCACCAGAGTCTCATATAAGACACTTTAAAATGAGCTCATATAAAGCTAACACTGTGAAGTCACGTCACCTCCAAAGGACAGGTAGGGAAAACCTCACTGACAGGCCAGGCCAGGCCAGTGATACACAAAGGGTATTAATTCATGCAAAACCCAGGCCCACCAAGTCCCTTGGGAGGCAGTAAAAAGCTGCACAACTGTAGTGTAGATGGCCTCTCATAATCGAGGACCCAGACCCCGCGTGTCTTCTTTGCCTCCAACAATGGCTGTACTGCAGTCATTGGTGGTCAGTGTGTCACCAAGAGCAAGAAAATTCAAAATCTGCGCCAGTCTCACCATGGAGATTAGTGGAGAAGGAAGCATAGCAATCCAGTCGGTTTCTAAATCAACCCAGCACCAGTCCTCCTCTTGATCTTCACATCTTAACACAGCAGCAGATTGCTCAGGCATTGGATTGAAGTAAAGGGGGTAAGTAGCACAAATACTGGGGCAATATGGGAAGGCAGCGGCACAGTCTGGGCACAATAATAGGCATGGTGGGCTTGTCTCTATCGGGGCCGATGTGGGAGGGGAAGAGGGTTGATGGTGCAGTGTGGGAGGGGAAACTGGGCTGAGGATGAGTAAGGAGAACCGCCTCAAATGCCAGGGCGGATGGCTACTTCTACAGCATAGCTGCTGTAGCAGATGTGCACACAGAAACAACAAAACAGGTTGATGGTGCAACATCATCCAGCTGAAAAAGGAAGATGTATTGGATGCGGAAAAAAACCCTTTGCTAATAATGTGGGCAGCTTTTTCACAAGTGACCATTGTTATAATGAAAAAAGATCAATGGTTCTTTAGAATCACGCTTTATTTTCATCTCCACTTCTCCTCATCAGCTCTTCACATCTCCTCTTCTCTCAGCTCTCTCTCCCAACATTCTATTGTGAACTCCTCTACCTAACAGTCAGAACATTCCATTCTAAAGGGAAGGTGGGGGGGGAACGTACCACTTATATTTAAATATGTCATAACCTCTAATCTAACAAAATCTGCCTACATGTAATTACATGTTGCTACCTTAAAATATTACAACTAAATTACAACACATCTTCCCTTCCACACACAATATATACAAAGTGATCAAAAATATATACATTCAATAATAATTTGACATACCTACATTGATGTCTTAAATATATACATTCAATAGATAATTGGACATACACTACATCGATGTTTTAAAAGAAGTTCTATGGGTACTCTCTGTACCGACGTCACGTCTCTGCTGAATCACCTCACTCTCGCCATTCTCCATGGAATTTCCTTCACTCCTCACGAGGGCTGATGGCTGTTGAACAATCCTGTCCATACTCCAACACTGACCATTTGTTAACGTAACCACATTGTTTTTCATTTTGGCAATATCAAAAGGACTGGAAAATTTAGTGCCTCGCATATTCGGACAAAAACCCCTTACAGGATTTTTAACATAAACCTTATCCCCCACTTTCCACTGTTGTTGTTTAGTACCATGTTTAGTATTGTGTCTTTTTTTGTAATTGTTTTGATGATTTTCTCTTCTAATTCTGAATTGTGGAGTTATGGCATCACTTTTTCCTCCTCCACCTAACCATGAAGGGAAGAATTTGGTACTTGGTTTCCTGCCCTTTAGAGCAGAAAATGGAGAAATTTTTGTAACTGAATTTGGAGTAGAATGGTACACCCATAACATGTCTCGAATAGCATTTTCAATGATTATTTGGTTTACACTAGCTAACTGGATGCACTCTTTAATCATGCGGTTGGTCCTTTCGACTAAACCGTTTGCACTGGGACAATATAGCGCTGTAGTGAGGTGGTGTATGTTTAAAGAGTTAAGAAAATCTTTCATTTTTGATGAAGTTAATTGAACTCCATTATCAGTGATCAAGGTGGCGGGTATTCCTTCCATAGCAAAAGCATCTTTAAGGAAATTTATAACTGATTCAGTGGTGATTTGGCTTACCATTTTTACATTAATCCAATGCGAGTAATAATCAATCAGTACTAAAGCAAAACGTTTCACAACACCTTTCATGTTGATAGGCCCTATGATGTCTAATGCCAATTTTGTCCAAGGCTTGTCTGGTACAGCCACAGGATATATAGGAGTTTTACGAATAATTTTAGTTTTGTCACTGCACGCACATTTAATGCAATTTTTAACTTCATTTTCTATCATAGAGTCCATATTAGGAAACCAATATCTTTCTCTAACACGAGCTTTTGTGAGGCTCCTGCCTAAATGACCTTCATGAGCCAGATTGATAATTTTGTGTATCAATCCTGCCGGTGGTATTACCTTATCATTTCTTAAAACAAAATTTCCGTTTTCATTTATTTCATGTCTAACCTCCCAATAGTTTTTTAGTGTTTCGTCCAGATCCCTCCTAAATTCCGGCCATCCCTCCTTCGCTAATGTTCTCAATAAGGATAGGGATTCATCCTTATGGTCAGCCAACTTCCATTCTTCTTCACTGATAGCCAGAGTACAAACAACCATTACTGGGTATTCCGGGGTCTCATAGTCTTCATTTATAGTCAACGGTACTCTAGATAGAAAATCCGCAGCACAATTATTATTACCCGGTAGGTACTCAATCTTAAAACAAAAGCTCTCCAGGCCTAAAATCCATCTAGCAATTCTAGGTGTACAGTTGTAGAAACTTTTTGTAGAGAAAACATAAACTAGTGGTTTGTGGTCTGTACGTAAAGTAAATTGTGTACCCCAAAGGAAGAATTTAAAATGTTTTATAGCCCAGAAACAAGCCAGAGCTTCTCTTTCAATTACTGAGTAATTGGATTCTGCCTTATTTAAAGCCCTAGAAGCAAATGCTACAATTCTCTCTTTACCATCAACCACTTGGGATAAAGTGGCTCCCAAACCTTTTTTGCTCGCGTCAGTAGTAAGTATAGTCTTCCTTTCATGATTGAAAGTACCCAGGAATGGTGCTGTTACAATGGCTTGTTTAATCCTTTGAAATGCAGATTCATGACATTCTATCCATTTGTAAGGTGTGTGGTTTTTTAGTAACGCTCTTAGGTCATATGATATCTCTGAGAATCCCTTGACATATTTTGTCATACACTCAGCAAGGCCTAGAAAAGATTTTAATTCTTCCTTGTTTTTTGGTGCCTCTGCCTTCTTAACAGCTTCCACTAGTGAAGTTTTAGGTTTGAACCCATCTTTAGAAATAGTGTGGCCTAAATAATCAACTGAATCTACTCTAATTTGACACTTATCCTTTCTCAATGTCAAACCCGCCATTTTTAGTTTACTAAGTACCTTTTTTAAGTTTGTATCATGTTCCTCTACATTTGCTCCATATATTAAAATGTCATCCTGAAAATATAGAGTCTTAGGGGTATCTTCCAAAACACGTTGCATGATTTTTTGAAATACGGCCGCAGCTGATGCAAGCCCGAATGGCATTCTATTGAACATATACGATCCTAGGGGTGTAGTGAAAGCTGTGAGCCATTTGGAATCTGGGTGAAGTTCAACCTGGTGGTATGCGCTGGAGAGATCCAGCACGGAAAAACATGCTGCCTCCCCCATGGTGCTTAATATTTCATGAATAACAGGAAGTGGATGTCTTTCCACCCAAATGTTTCTGTTCAAATCTCTCAAATCAATGCACACCCTAATGTCGTCACAATTATGTTTCTTGGCAATTACGATGGGAGATAACCATTCTGAACTCTCAATTGGTTGAATAATTCCTAGAGATTCTAGTCTCTTAAGTTCCTTTTTAAGAGGGTCTCTAAGTAAGTGTGGAATTTGTCTAGTTTTATGTACTATAGGTTTAGCCTTAGGTTTTAATTTAATTTTATGTTGGAAGCCTGCCAGTAGACCTAACTTTTCAGTAAAAATCTCAGGAAATTCCTGGAAAATCAACTCATTAGAGTTATTTTTGTCCATTAGCAGCACTTGTTCCGGATTATTAGGGTCCAGTTTGATTCCCAACTCCTTCTGATGCTGCCAACCCAGTAAACTGGATCCTTTTTCAACTACATAAACTTTCCCTACAGTGGTACGACCCTTAAATGATATTAAAGCCTTGAACATCCCTTTAAGAGGGATGGGGTCTTTGTTATAACCCTTGGGATTAATGTCTGGTTTTGACAATCTGGCGGACATTTCTTTACCAATACCTTTAAAATCCAGTTCATTTATGATTGTAAAGGGTGAGCAAGAGTTAGCAAAAACTGTTACTGGACTGCCATCAAGGGAAATATTACACTGAGGATATTGAAAAGAATTTTCCTGTTCCTTTTTAACCTGCAGTATTATCTTTTTAACTTCTTGAGAATCATCTACCTTTTTATGCTCATATTGTTTATCAAATTTAGACACCTCCCTACACACTCTGGCAAAATGGACTTTTTTATTACATTTTCTACATATGGCTGTCCTGGCTTGACAAAAGGTAGAGTTCGCCAAATGAGTGCTGCTCCCACAGCGGTAACATTTTAATCCTGTTGTAGGATTAGTGGTTTTTATAGGTTGTTTACCTCCAGTTTTAATTTTCATAACTTTTTCTTCTTCTGCATTTACCTTAATCTCTGCAACTTGATCAGAAGAAGCAGAAGGAGATCTGATTTCTTGTAAACATAGCTGTGTGTGCTCAATGGATTTTGCTATTTCCACTGCTTCCTGCAGATCAGGTTGTTTTTGTAGTAATTTTTCCTGAATTTTTACATTACTAGTACAACGGACTATTTGGTCTCGAATTAGTGAGTCATTAAGATTCCCAAAGTTACATAATGTACTCAATCCCCTTAGAGCAGCAACGTAATTAGTCACACTCTCTTGTTTGCCTTGGGAACGACAGAAAAATTTATGACGTTCTAAGACCACATTTACTCTGTCTCCAAACTGTTTTTCCAATTTCATATATGTGGTGACATACTCATCCTGTACTTGTCCATCTGGAAAATCAGGTTCAGGTAACGTATCATAAATTTTTCTGCCGTGCGTCCCTAAATTGTGTAACAATATGTGTTGTTTCCTGAGTGGGTTGAATTTATCTCCACCAATGGCAATTAAATATGATTCAAAAATTTTGAACCATTCTTTCCATGGGATGTTAGGTTCTCCAGTTTCATTTAAAAATGGAATTGGCTGGGACATGCCCGCTGTAGCCATTTCTAAAGGATAGTGTGATTTAAATAGTTATGTATGTATAAAATATAGCAATTACTATATACTATCACGTGTATTCTCAAAGTGCAACTATAAACATTAAAAAGTTAGAAAATAAATATAGCAATCATCACATGTTATTAAATCTAAATAGTAACAGTTGAATGCATATTTATGAAGACATTAAAGAAAATGCACAGTCTAGTGTTGCAGCCGATTTAGAGGAAAAGCCCTGAGAACAGTAGGCCGATTTAGAGGAAAAGCCCTGAGAACAGTAGGCCGATTTAGAGGAAAAGCCCTGAGAACAGTAAATTTCCCACAATGCCACAAGCAGGAAAGAGCTGTGCCTGTCAGCGTTACCACCAACAGGCTAATATCATTACCAATGCTTCTTAAACGTTCATGCTGTGCCTGTCAGCGTTACAACAATATGCAGGTCCAATTGCTGGAGTAAGACAATTCAGTGAAACTGCATTTGAAACCGAAGTACAGATGATCCTCAACCGTTTCAAAAACTCCACTAAAGCTGAGGTAATTCGCAAAGTACAACCTCTTGTGGATTAAAAGTTAATGAGATATGCTCCTCATGTAATTGTGTGCGCTTCCATACAGATAAATATAATAACAGGGATGTGGAATTCCTATAGCCCGACGCCCAGGACATCTTGTTTGGGGTCAAGGGCAACAAGTTTTTATGTTTACTTTGTCCTTGGGACAAGTAGGCCCAACCCTCTGCAGCACAAACCCTTTAGCTGCCTGTTTACAGTGAGTGGAGCTCTCTGCAGTTGAGGTAATGTGTTTCCAAAAGATAATGCTGTTCCAACTTGTATTTATGGTTCATTATTTGAAAGCCTTCATTATTAGGGTGAGTGCTGTAAATAAATGTTTTAAGGTCACACTTCACTACTGACGTTGGTTCCAGTACAAAAAAAAAAAACAAACGTGTATACACATGTTTGAAAAGTTCAGGCTATGAGGCTAAGTATAATGCTCCCAGAATGCTCTCTGATTAGATGCAAATGAAGTGTCATTTAGTAAAATGTGTTGATGCATGCTAGTATTTCCCAAAAATATTTCTAATGGAAAATCAGTATAACCATTTTCAACACGATTATGGGAAGCATGAAAATAAACAAACACTGACAAAGCCAACTGATCTTACATATTTTTCTAAGTCTTTTAGTTTCATCAATGCATGTCTTGTTTTGACATGGCTTTTGTAACACTTTATTGTTGTGGGAGCTACCAGGCCCTCAACATTGTAACAAACACTGGCAAAAAAAAAAAAAAAAGTTTTTGAACTCTAAAAGCACACATTGCCACCAGTGGCATAACAAAGGCCCCACAGCCGCCCTCCAGGGGGCCCCTTCAGCACAGCACCTGCCCTGAGTGAGTCTGGAGAGGGGGCTCCTCCATGTTCTTTGCAAAGGGGCACCCTCCAGTTTCGTTACATCACTGATTGCCACTGTAGTTCCTGACACTGAACAAAACTACTTTGTGTGCCAATATGCTCCTTGTGGAAGAGCAGAATGCGATCTCTCACAGTAAAGCCAGCCGAAAGAGAGAGAAATAGAAGTTTAATAAAAACTAAATGTCTTTGTTAACACCAGACCTAATTAGGGACCAAGACCCACATGTAGGTAGCTTTTTGCATGTCGCAAACAGCGACTTTCGCTGTTTGCGACGTGCAAAAAGCACATTGCGATGCACAAACCCAGTTTTGCAATTCAGTAACCTGGTTACCGAATCGCAAAACGAGTTTGCGACTCGCAATTAGGAAGGGGTGTTCCCTTCCTAATTGCGACTCGCAGTGCAATGTAGGATTGTTTTGTGACCGCGGGCGCAAACCAATCGCAGTTTGCACCCATTTCAAATGGGTGCTAACACTTTAGCAAAAGGGAAGGGGTCCCCATGGGACCCCTTCCCCATTGTGAATGTCACTGTAAACATTTTTTCAGAGCAGGCAGTGGTCCTGGGGACCACTGCCTGCTCTGAATAAATGAAACGAAAACGTTTCATTTTTCGTTTTTGTAATGCAGCTCGTTTTCCTTTAAGGAAAACGGGCTGCATTACAAAAAAAAAAAAAATGCTTTATTGAAAAGCAGTCACAGACATGGTGGTCTGCTGTCTCCAGCAGGCCACCATCCCTTTGAGGGCCACCATCCCTGTGAGGGCCGCCATTCGCAAGGGGGTCGCAAATTGCGACCCACCTCATGATTATTCATGAGGTGGGCATTTGCGAAGCCCTTGCGAATCACAGATGGTGTCAGGGACACCATCCTACATTCGGATTTGCGACTCGCAAATTGCGAGTCGCTCTGACTCGCAATTTGCGGGTCGCAAATCTGAACCTACCTACATGTGGCCCCAAATTCTTAAAGAAAGTCACAAAAGTGCACCCATGGTATATGTTGTACACCTATAAAATATTTGTGAACTGTATTTTAGCATGGGTAAATACAATGTGTAGATTTGCTCATGTGAAAATCTATTGAGCATTTGCAAGTTCATTTTCCCTCCAGCCACTTTCTTCCCAACCCTGGAAGAAGTTCTAATTCTGCCATTGTCAGGAGTAAATGTCCAACCTTTCTTATTATGGGAAAATATTAGAGAGAAGCTGGTGAAAATCTTTAAAACATGCAGGTTAGTAGGTTTGCAGACTCAAAGGCATTCCAGCCCTGGAACTATTGCTTACTGCTTCCTCCAGCCCCAGTATGCAGATCTGCAGAAAGGTGGCAAAATAAGGAAATTGCTACAGTAGGGATTGAAACTGCAAGTATTTAAGCCCTAATGTGGTAGTAGCCCTGGCATAATCAGAGAGGCTATTATCAGAGCTCTTACATAATGAGATTGCTGCCATAATTTGTCGCCACACTACATGGCACCCAGGGGACAAGTAGATCTTTTTACAGGACAAGTAGATTTGAGAAGCAACCAGTCTCCTGGACAAGTAGATATTTTAATAAATTCCACACCCCTGAATAAGAATGTTCCGTTTCAGAGCTGCCTTTCATAAAATGTCATCAGAAAAAGACCCAGACGATTAACTTGTGTTATTTAAAAATAGATCCTCATAGATTAAATACTTGTGTGTGATAGATTGATTTTCTTGACCTTCCCTCTCAGAAAAGGTCGCTGTTCATAACCTGTGCTTGCCTCTCATGAAATAATGCTGGTAAAAGACAGGTTTATTTTCCTTTCCTTCCAGGAATATCTGTCATGTGATTGATTGTGTCTTCTTGACCTTTCCTCTCAGAAGAGGTTCAGAATGTGTGCTTTATATTTTTTCCTTGTAAAATTATTGTTGAATTGAAAGGCTAACCTTATGAACTCTTCTTGCTGGTTTAGCTCTTCTTTCTAAATTAACTTTGCCAATATCAGGTTTCGTTTTGTTTTGTCAACACTATGCTTAATATTTCAAGACTTGAAAAATCAGTAATAGTGCTATCTGCATAGCTGCATTTTGTAGTAAAGTACTTGTTGAATAAACGGGATGATCCTTATGACTCCTAGATTATCCAGTCATTTAATTAAGAATAACAGTACCTTAAGTAAAGGGTGGTCACTTTGAGGATGCAGCACAAGGGGTAGAGATGAAAGTGCCCCCTTTCGCACTCCAATCGTCGCCAGTGTTATAATGAAAAAAGATCAATGGTTCTTTAGAATCACGCTTTATTTTCATCTCCACTTCTCCTCATCAGCTCTTCACATCTCCTCTTCTCTCAGCTCTCTCTCTCAACATTCTATTGTGAACTCCTCTACCTAACAGTCAGAACATTCCATTCTAAAGGGAAGGTGGGGGGGGAACGTACCACTTATATTTAAATATGTCATAACCTCTAATCTAACAAAATCTGCCTACATGTAATTACATGTTGCTACCTTAAAATATTACAACTAAATTACAACAACCATCTTTCATGTTATTCTCTATCAAGACGTGCGCATATTGTTGGCCAAACTGCTGCTGACCCCACACAACATGAAACACTGTTTTTAAATACCGGATGTAATTTCTTCTTGTTGTTTTACTGAAACAGCATATAGATGAACGTTACAAATCTATCACAGTTCATGGGCTACAAATGGCAAAAATTGCAATGGAACTTTTGAGGGGTGGAAGCACAAAACTACTGCTCAATCTAAAGCTTGTAAAGAAGAATATCAACATGGGGGCGGAGCCTAAGCTAGTGTCTCAGTATAGCTTCTTAAACACTTTACGGTGATTAGAATAGTAATAGCGGCAGTTACATGGTAAAGCCAGACATTAAAAAATAATGCAACAAATTATATGGTAACATGCAATAAAAAGCAGCACAGAGGCAGTGTTTCCCGCCTGTCACCAACATAGTTTATGCTGTAAAAGCACTAAAATGTTTGATTTCTTGTCACCACTTCCACTCTGTGCCAGCAGTGTCCACTAAAAGCAAAGAAGGTAATATGTACGATGCACAATTATTATTATTATTTTTTTTGGGAGATTGTTCCAAGATAATTGCACAAAAAGAAGAAATCAATGACAAAATCAAGAGTTTTCTGGTATAGTAATTACAAGCAAATCCACGAAGAAATAAAACACACAACAAAGCCATGATTCAAAAACAACTAAAACAGCAGCAACTAAAAGACTAGCAATTTTAAATGTCATATAGACCGAACCAGGACCAATCCCTTAAATAAAAAACTAGAGTTTAAAGAGATATCCAGTCTGGGCTCAGTGACCCCCACCCCCTTAGATAATTATACAATGGTTTCTAAATCCATATTTCATAATTTATCTTAAATCGACAAGGATTGTGGAGAGGAAGGTAACAGCCGTAATCATTCCATATGAGTCAATAACTCCACAACCATCCAATTTTGCAGTGGAGCCCAAATCCACCCCCCCCCCCTTTTTCCCATTTACCTTTCCAGGCATATAAGTTATACTCAAGGTTATACATTGCCAAGATGCGAGCCAACCATTAATTAAAAGTAGGAGGGCAGAGATTATACCAAGCTGCGGATATATATGTGTATATATACACACACACACACCACCACCATAGCAACAAATGTGAAGCACTGACCAAATTCCAGAAACACCCCACTGTGAACCCCAAGCAACATTAGCTGAGGGGTCAAAGTGATACTGTATCTTTTTTCAAACTATTTTTATTGAGCTCAACAGTACACAGTGTTAACGTATATGGACAGTGACAAATATCTATCAATACTCGAAAATAAATGCAGTGATTAACGTTTCCATTACTATTTAACTTGCATTTGGTTAAGACGTGTGAAAGTGAACTTTTTATAAGTAGACATAGTTTAAAACTCATTTAGCATCAGAGGTGAATATTATTTTTAAAATATACATATAGCAACATCAAAGCTAAATATGACAAACAGAAATGTATGGGCAGAGAGATGCATCAACCTCATATGTTAATGGATGGTGGGGAGGCAAAGATATGTATGACGAGGACATTACAAGTCCCAGTACGGAGACGTAAGATGGACCAAGGAGGGAACAGGCATTATGGAGCTTTTTAAAAAAAAAAAAAAAAAAAAAAAAAAGAGTTGCATTATTAATGCCTAGCATTACCTCCCAACTTTATTATGGCTGTGCTTTCATATTTTTTTGACAGTTCACAAAATTAAAATAATATAAGCCCTCCCACCATGGACTTTAACCAAACCTCAACCAGCTTCATTTGCCAAGTCCATTTGCTGCTTCCTTGAAATGTTATAACTTGTTGACATATTCAAAAGTGGAAACATTGTTTCCTTTTTTAGCCATGTTTAGGTTAAGATCTCAGGCCTTGAGAAATCTACTCACTATGGCAAGTCAGATTTCATCAGGACGGGCTATTTTAGGGCCTACTCGCCTGTTCTGGCGAGTTGAAAGAGAATGAGCAATAAAGATACCTTTAAATCTTATTTTTATCTTGTCACACATGCTTGGCATTCAGAGACAGCGGTCAAGTGTCAGCTTGTCTTCTTACATTTACTTTACTTTCTCTGACTGTGAAGTTAGAAGATTTTGTAAAGTTAACTGTGCGACAATTGTAGTGGGCAAAGCATGTGAAACGAAAGGTTGTAAGATTTCAGGCTTTTTTCCCTAACAACATTGAAATAGCTAATAAGTGAACTGTATAAACATTTAAAAATGTAGTTCAGTTGTTATGAATACACATTTTTGAAATTCTGTGTGGTAAAAAAGATTTTTATAGGATGAAAACAAATCAGAACACATTACTTGGTTCTGTGTAAATGTTAAATATTTTTGCTGTAACCCAATTTCCAAACATTGTTTGTGCACTATTTAATCTTATCAGTAAGACTGCATGTTCGTGGGAAAGTCTGTGGCTATTTCAATTGAAATGTGCTGTCTGTAAGTGACAGAGCACTAAAACATCATGCTTTATTAATATATTTATTAAACGTGAGCTTTTACACATGAACTAGGAAATATTCCTGCCTTGATGACAATGCTATTAGTCAACTAAGGGGCAAGCAAGGGGTCAGGTGTACCCTATATGTGGGCTTGGTTCTTATTATACATGGAGCAAATGTTTAGTAAATCAAAAGGAGATTTTTTTTAAACAGCAGAAAATGTGAACTCGCATAATTGAAGGTGCTCTCATATGTGATAATGAACAAAAAGGAGGCCCCATAAAACAAAACATGTGCCTAGGATCACACAATTTGAGACCAGTTTATGGGCAGGTAAATTACAGTTAGGTTGAGCAGATTAAAAAGCTACTAGCCCTGCAGATCTAGTAACATTTTTATAATTTTTCAGTGCCTGGATCTCATTTGAATCAGTAGATATTTGGCCCTCTTCTCTAGTTACTTTGGGAAAGCCAGTGTGAATGGAAAATAAACTGCTGTATTACCATAAAGTTTTGACGCACTGCTCCGATCATCCATCTATGTGAGTCAATAATCCACTTGGGTTCCCACTTCGCTGCCTCCTGCCCCAAGGGAAATTGATAATATACAACAAAACCAACAGTGAAGCAGAAGTGTAGCTGTCTTACTACTTTGCTGGTTTCAAAGGGGATGGTGAAAGTTTCTAACTTCAAGTTCAAAATGTCTGAAGGTGTTTGCATAAAGGATTATCATCAGGTCAACTAGTCCCAAATCCTTCCCTAGAGTCGTATTTTGCCACAGCCGACAGAGGGTATAAACATAGGCAAGATAATGTGAAGAAACAAAGAGGTGACTGAACTTTCAAGATGCATGTTTTTTTCAATTTAGGGTCATTAGCAAAAAAAACATTGGTAGATCATTGTGAAACCTTCTGCAAACACACCTGGATATAAACGGAAATGAAATTCCCACAGGGAGAACGCAGCTGATTCTTTACTTTTATTTCAGAAAATAAGTTATTACTGACACATCCATTTACTGTTACAAAAGGAAAACATATTGGTATATGTTTCATATGCGACAACCCTCCCAACAGTCATCTTGCTCAGTATGTGTCATGCTGCCGTTCAGGAAGGTCCTTCAAGATATCACATCATACATCGACTTGAAATTTACCAAACAGTACAGAATTCCCTTCACTTGATTTCCTAAAGCCCTGACACCTTTGTATGTCCTATCAATAATGAGCACTTATTAAGAGAGTGACATTTTTCATATCAAAAGGTTGTTGTTAGGGGCACTCCAACTGCCTTAAAATACAAAAGCATGAAGTCACCCAGTACAATTGAAACATAATTAAACTAAAAAGGCAGAAGCACTTAAGAACCCTTTTGTCTAAATGTCTTGCTAAAAAACTACCTGATTTGTGTGCTTTAGTATACTTTTTATTTGGATTACACAATAGGATATTTACAAAGATGTTCGTCACTATTCAGTGTGTGCATAGGTATAAAGAGAGTTGGAAAAAATGAAAATAAATATACAACTCTTCTAGAAATGCATTTATGCTTTACTCTACAGGGAGTGCAGAATTATTAGGCAAATGAGTATTTTGACCACATCATCCTCTTTATGCATGTTGTCTTACTCCAAGCTGTATAGGCTCGAAAACCTACTACCAATTAAGCATATTAGGTGATGTGCATCTCTGTAATGAGAAGGGGTGTGGTCTAATGACATCAACACCCTATATCAGGTGTGCATAATTATTAGGCAACTTCCTTTCCTTTGGCAAAATGGGTCAAAAGAAGGACTTGACAGGCTCAGAAAAGTCAAAAATAGTGAGATATCTTGCAGAGGGATGCAGCACTCTTAAAATTGCAAAGCTTCTGAAGCGTGATCATCGAACAATCAAGCGTTTCATTCAAAATAGTCAACAGGGTCGCAAGAAGCGTGTGGAAAAACCAAGGCGCAAAATAACTGCCCATGAACTGAGAAAAGTCAAGCGTGCAGCTGCCACGATGCCACTTGCCACCAGTTTGGCCATATTTCAGAGCTGCAACATCACTGGAGTGCCCAAAAGCACAAGGTGTGCAATACTCAGAGACATGGCCAAGGTAAGAAAGGCTGAAAGACGACCACCACTGAACAAGACACACAAGCTGAAACGTCAAGACTGGGCCAAGAAATATCTCAAGACTGATTTTTCTAAGGTTTTATGGACTGATGAAATGAGAGTGAGTCTTGATGGGCCAGATGGATGGGCCCGTGGCTGGATTGGTAAAGGGCAGAGAGCTCCAGTCCGACTCAGACGCCAGCAAGGTGGAGTACTGGTTTGGGCTGGTATCATCAAAGATGAGCTTGTGGGGCCTTTTCGGGTTGAGGATGGAGTCAAGCTCAACTCCCAGTCCTACTGCCAGTTCCTGGAAGACACCTTCTTCAAGCAGTGGTACAGGAAGAAGTCTGCATCCTTCAAGAAAAACATGATTTTCATGCAGGACAATGCTCCATCACACGCGTCCAAGTACTCCCCAGCGTGGCTGGCAAAAAATGGTATAAAAGAAGGAAATCTAATGACATGGCCTCCTTGTTCACCTGATCTGAACCCCATTGAGAACCTGTGGTCCATCATCAAATGTGAGATTTACAAGGAGGGAAAACAGTACACCTCTCTGAACAGTGTCTGGGAGGCTGTGGTTGCTGCTGCACGCAATGTTGATGGTGAACAGATCAAAACACTGACAGAATCCATGGATGGCAGGCTTTTGAGTGTCCTTGCAAAGAAAGGTGGCTATATTGGTCACTGATTTGTTTTTGTTTTGTTTTTGAATGTCAGAAATGTATATTTGTGAATGTTGAGATGTTATATTGGTTTCACTGGTAATGATAAATAATTGAAATGGGTATATTTTTTTTTTTGTTAAGTTGCCTAATAATTATGCACAGTGATAGTCACCTGCACACACAGATATCCCCCTAACATAGCTAAAACTAAAAACAAACTAAAAACTACTTCCAAAAATATTCAGTTTTGATATTAATGAGTTTTTTGGGTTCATTGAGAACATGGTTGTTGTTCAATAATAAAATTAATCCTCAAAAATACAACTTGCCTAATAATTCTGCACTCCCTGTAATTGAAGCTACAAGAAACAACGATTTTCCATAAGACCTAAAAGTTCAGCATACAGCACCTTACTTATATATGAATTATTTGTTGTTATGCCTATGTGCACCCTACCCTCAGACGTTAGGCAGTCCACAAGGAGTGTTGGAGGGAGATATCCCTGATTCAGACAGGAACATCCACTCCTAAATTGATGTACCAGAAACAAAAGGGTACTAGTATGTACAAGGGCCTCTCCTGTAAGCTTTAGTGGGCATGCATTCTAAACAGCAACACGCTTGAAAACTGACCACTAACTTAGGAAAGAAATCTCCTTAGTGAGACTTACCTTAAGACGAAATTATGATTCTTTGCTCCGTGATGATGTACTCGGTCAGGCAAGTTTCAATATGGCTTGTTCGTTGGCATCCTATGTAGAAAATATATTGTAACTTAACATAAATGTAAGTAGGTGTTGTTTGCCTTTTACAGTTGGTTTAAGAGGTGAATTTGGAAAGAGAAGTACACAAATAAGATTGCAAAGGATTTCCCTTCATAAACTTTCTGCCTTGGTTAATAATATACAATCAGTCTCATTTTCCTTAAATTATTGATAAAACAGATGAGACATCCAGATTTAACAAAAAAGTAAGTGAAAGGAAACTAATGTTAACACAGATTTCGTCTATTAGTAATGGCATGAGCATTTCAGTAGCATATATCTACGTGCAATATGATTGTGTAGAGCAGGGGTCTTCAAACTGGGGGGCGGGCCTCCTAGGGGGGCCTCAAGTGATCCCGGGGGGGGGGGGCGCCAGACTCTGGCCAAAAGAAGCATTACACAGATAACAGTGTTTTGTTTTAAGTAGAAACATGTTATTAACATTTTAAAAGGTAACAGTACTTAACTGCAATGTTTAAATATGTCTATACATATTTAAACATTGCCATCTTTATCAAATATTTGTGAAAAATTCTGAGGGGGGCCCAATGATTTTTATTTTTCAACTGGGGGGTGGCGCTGCATTAAAAGGTTTGGAGACCACTGGTGTAGAGCTTTTAGATTTGTACTATGTCTGTACATTTCTGTGCTTTCTCTGTGGTCATTGAGATTGGTCGGTGGCGATATGAACATTGTATTGCTTATTGTTAATTGTTTATGAAGGAATTTTGTGTATTTGATCAGGTCAATTGTATCTTTAGCATGCTATGATTATTGGTGCTTGCACCACAGGTTATGCCCATTTATTTCAATCAGCAAGTTAAATGCTGTCAATTGCCTTGTCTGAACGGAATGTATTACTGAACAGTATGATTTGCAAATCATAAATGTATGGAATGCAGGACCGAAAAGTTGGGAATTATACCAAAGTCAGATTTGTGGCTTGATAGAACTGTTTTGAGTGAACAGGAGTTCCATTGGGGGGGGGGGGTATTTCTTGGTTTTGGGAGCATTGCAACAGCCATGTAGTGCAGCATGCAACAAAGGGAATACTTGTGTAGGTTTTGCAACAAACTGAACTGTACCGTGGAATTTACAAAAACGGGTATAATAAAGACTTCAATCAACAACATTTGTTGGAGCAACAAATGAAGGTTGAAAGATAGATGGCCTTGAATATATTTGAGGTGGAGGGATTACGCCGGACACTGTTGCACATACTCAACCTTCAGAACCCATTTTGTGGCAAGAGCTACACAATTTTCCCATAACAGTTTTTTGGGGTAGGAATACGTAACAGAGAAAAAGAAAGGACAACTCTCTCCGGCAGACAAACGCAGAGTACATCATCAACCTCACCACCGCACCTGCCACAAGAACCATCAGCTTCACTGTAGTGACTGAAAGAATGAGAGGTGGTGGTCAGCATCTAGAGGCAGAGATGTCAGAAGAGAGGAGAGCACAAAACGTGTTTTAACAATACCAGATCTGTAACAAACCACCACGGTATACGGTGCTAAATGTGCCTGCTGCCAGTAATTACCAAAAACACT
Organism: Pleurodeles waltl; assembly: GCF_031143425.1. Lineage (NCBI taxonomy): Eukaryota > Metazoa > Chordata > Amphibia > Caudata > Salamandridae > Pleurodeles > Pleurodeles waltl. Next base: position 1,029,673,803 of record NC_090440.1, read on the forward strand.
GGAAGATGAGGTGTGGACAAGATCAAGAAGCAAACAGCAACAGCTTGGAGTCAATGTCAGTTTGCAAAAGTGCTGCAAAGGTGATATCATTCATTGGCAGCTATTTTGGTTGCTTGGGCTGGGTTGCTAGCCAAGACAGCAGATGTACAAGTGTCTGAACCAGGCAGCCTACACTTGCACTTTCTACATCACCTACGACAAGTCATGATTAAAGACACAGCAGCCACATTCAAATGGTACAACTGAATGGCCATACCTTAGAGCTCCACCAGTCAAAGTTGGAAAAGGGTCCTGTGACAATTAATTGGTGATTCAACCAGAGCTTCCATTTAAAATTAAGTAAAAAACTAAATGGGGTTATCATTTCGTATAACTGAGAAGGTTACTTGTTAAGCTTTATGTTAAAGTTACGTGTAACAAATGCACCCTGTGCTCCAAGTACAAAGGTTGAAGGGAGTTACTTTGAACAATGCATGCCCCGTTCACTGCCGACTGTCTTGTGATACTGAGAGGGATAGTGTTCAGCATGAGAGCAGGAGGACAACAAACAACTGAGACAGCTAAGCAGGTGAACGTGGGAGCATCCCTTTAAACCTGGAAAGTTCATGGTGGTGACAAAATCTTGCCAACTAAACAGTGTCCTTTGAGAGGAGGAGAACCCATGTTGAGTGTGCAGCCCATACCCACAAGCTAGTATCACAAGTGTGCACCATACTGCAAAGCCAATAGTGTTTCCCATGGACACAGTTCCTTCTAAACCCATAAATTCCTAAAACAGACATTTTAGTTCCAACAAAAAGCAGATGTCTCCAACCAGCCTATCGCGAGCTACCAGTAGTTCCCTGGCATCCTCAGGGTAGTTCAGAGCCTTGAGCTCATTTTTAAATAAGCACAGGGACATATTTTTTTCTTTTAAAGTTAAGGCTTGGCTGTGTTTATTTTACATTGTTATCAAGAGGCTGCAGATAGCTGCATCTAATAATGAGCAGTGCTGGAGTCAGATTTTTGACCAATGGTGAATCACAGAGGTGAAGAATTGAACCACTAAGGTATTTAACTCTTAAATAAAAGTCCAGGTCAACCCAACATTGGAGGTGAGAACAAAATTATGTTTCTCAATGGTTTCAAATCAGAGAATATTAAAATGAAAACCTATCTTAATAATTAACTTTTCATTTTAATCTTCTCATTTTTTTTTCAAAATGTTGTCATTTTCAAACAATATGGCTCTTGCTCCCATTAACCAGCAGAACACTGTGCCATAGTTATAACGGAAAAATGCAGTCATTTTTTAAATGGGAGAAATTTAAGGTGCAGAAAAATGTCCCATATTATGAACATTTTGCACTTTAAATTTTTACCATTTAAAAAAATGGTTTTGTGATTGCGTTATAAATGTAGCAGTGCCTTATATGGCAAAAGGTATGTCCCTGCCACAAGTATATACATCACAGGCTTTCATTCATCCACACATATATCCCATACATATGCACATGTTCATGCATGCCCGATAACAATGCCCTCACTGACACATGGCAGCCCTGTCATGTTGTCCCTTGTCAAAGTATTTTGCTCAAACCATAGTATCTGGTTCTATGGACATTAAGCTTAAAGTCAGTGAAGGTAGGCGTGGGGTTGTCTGGTAACAATGCCCAAGTTGTTTAGCCTTCAGTAGCTCACAATAATTTTCAATGATCAGAAGTAGCTCTCGCTACAGAAAGGTTTGAGACCCCTGAAGGAAGGTCAACTGTTCATGAAGAAACCTAAATGCTAATTAGGCGCTCAACAAATTCCAAATATGTAAATACACAAATAAATGACACACTGACATTATCTTTTCAAGACTGAGCAGGACAGAGCTTGATGGCACATTTGTTGTCAGAAATGCACATTTTTCAAATTATGATGTAAATGCATGTTCTTTTCAATGGGCTCTTAATTCTAATGCACCTCTGCCTTGCCCCTTAACCTCTTTGGTGCTGGGGTGCACGCAGATCCATATGCTAGGGTATCTTCCGTCTCCCCTTGCTCTGAGATCATTCAAACTTGGGGACTAGACTGTCCAACCCTTTCTGCATTCTGGAATTGCCTATATAAAAACTATATGTCTTTAAAATGAGATGTGCACTTATACATACACATTCATATATATATTTACACAACCACACACATGACATTACATTCATGTCATTAAGTCTACTCTTCAACCACACTCTTCCCCACCCTTCTTGCAAGCTCGTATGTATCGGGTTCCAGACTGCTGGCAATCAGACAACCCATGGATACCCCGGCCTGCGAGTAACTGAACACGGAAAACGTGTTTCAAGATCACAGTCGTGGTAGATGTGCGCTACACAAATGAAATGACAAGGCAAACTAGCGAAATAACAAAAGGAGGTTTCGTGACAAATCTCAGAATGTAATGCATTTTAGTTCAAAGCCAGTGCCAGGTGAAGGAGTCACCCGTGAAATAGGACCACTCAGCCGTGATGGTGAACAAGCACCCGAGACCCATACCCAAGCTGCAGAAGCAGCAAGCTCCATAGCCTTGGTTTGCAGCAGTAAACATGTGAACACTATCTAGAATGAAAGGGCGTCTGTCCAGCCCTGCTGCTGCCGCTTCATTGAGAATGTAGAGGGGAGACACATTAGATGGGGAGCCTTGGAAGCAGCGTTTCCATCTGGTTGCCTGCCAATGGATAACTTTGCCTGGCTTGACAACACCCTGTCACTGAGGTACAGTGAAAACGTGCTGGCTGGCAGTTGTATTTTCCAGACAGGCCGATAAGCGGAGTAAAGAACACAGGGCGTGACCGGGTGCAGAAGGGGTCAGGTGTACCGTTTCAACATGCTGGGAAAACCCACGGGAGAGGGTGGCAATGGGCGGTGGCGCACGGGAGGGAGACGGGCACGGGAGCAGAGCATAAGAAGGCGCCCAGAGAGATCTTAAGGGTGGACGGCAGAGGGTAGGTGGTATCTCTCCCGTCTCGAATCTGGCACGAGTCAGACAAGCTCGCTTAGTGCAACAGCGACACGGGGGGCAGAGGGGCCAAAGAGCGGGGACGGAGCGGGCAGGAACACTCACAGCGGCAGGGCAGGGTCCAGGCAAACTCCCTAGGAACGGACAGTAGTCACTCTGGTCTGACCCAGCTGGGAGGAGCAGGAGATGACGCGCTCATGGAGATGGTACACGCCGGGTGGCTCGCGGATGGGCTATAGCATCACAGCAACTGCTGTTTGGCAAGGTTTAATACACTGACTCTGCCTTAGTCATGGCGTATTTACTACTAGCACTAACGTCATTCAAACGACTCTCTGTATTTTCTTACAGTGATGGTGTTGGTTCACTTGGGCGAATGCTAGTGGTGGCCGTTATGGAACAGTCCTAGCAGAACACTCATTCAGAACCAGTAGTAAACAGGACTGTAAACACCGCCTACTAACTGGAAGCGGAGGCTGTCACGTGCAGCAGGTAAATACGGTGTCCGAGGCACGTGCAGTGGCTAAGCCCCATAACCAATTAACAATTGGCAAGCGGTCCTTGACTGATCAACAGGTCACGACAACGTTCCGTGGTCGCTCAGCCAATAAACATGGCACCCTTCCTAGCAAATCATAGATCAGGGTTCTAACCTTTATTCTAACGTGCAGCCAATGAACAATCAGTTCTCTTCCAGATAATCCCGAAGAACAAAGTCCCTCATCAGTCCTACACTCAGCCGTTTTGATACTGCTCACGAAGTGACTTCATCTACCCATGAGTATATATGATTGTTATAGCCCCAAGTTTGCTCCCGGAAGACCGTGTTTTTTGACAGCTGTACAAAATCATTATTGTACAGTATGAAAGTTGAACCAAAACGGACGCTTTTAATATAGAGTTGACCCCTTTGACATTTGCTTGGAGCTCATAGGTAAATGTAATTAATATGATTTAGGATTATAGAGGTTTGCTGTTAGGTACAAATTCAATGTTGTTAATTTTAGTTTATTTTGTTTGCAGCTTAATAAAGCGCCTACTCGACCAAAAGGTATTGGAGTGCTTTACATGAGCACCACCTATATTTCAAAAGGACATATTCATCTTTTTCATAAGTGGGTGGAAGGAGTGGTATTAAGTGATTTGCCCAGAATCACAGCATATTGAACCGACGCCCCAAAAACAGCAGCTCTGATCCTTAAGGGCATGTGTTCATGTTTTGTGGGTAATATCTGATAGAGATCAAATTTTACTAATACTTTAGTTGCATAGAATTTAGCATATGGGGACTTACAAACCCTCATTTAAAAGCCTAACAGAGAAATGAACATGGAAATGTAAAATGTGCATGTTTGAATTATGGTGTACAATGTGACTGCCATTCATATTTTGACATTACGTTTAACATGAAGACATTGTGCATTTATATTTCAGTAAACTACTGATGTGAAATAATCCAATAAGTATTTTTACTAGATGAATATTAAAAGTAAAGTATTAAATGAATATGAAATAATCGTACTTATATTGATTTAAGTTGATTTTAATTAAGTAGAGTTATATGTGTGCAGAAAATAAATGCATGTTTAAACTTCTAACATGTTGTAAACAAGGTTTGCAATTAAATATTTTGCTTTGCATATTTGATTTCAAATTGCAAGATATGCAATAGGTTTTTGTGTATGTAGGCTTTCTTAGCTTGACTAGGCCTGAAAGAGTCATTCTTGCAGCAGTACAGGAAAATTACTTGCTAATTCTGTTCCCTATGACCTGAATTCTTTCCTTAGGTTGCTGACGTGATGTTGAATGTCCTATTATATTGAAGACAAAGAACATGTTTCAATGATAACTATGTAACAATATTTGTTGTAGGTGTCGAACAAGACAGTAAACATATCATTTTCGTATGAGAAGTGTTTAGTCCATCCTGTGTACTGTAAGAAATAATTCTGAAGTAACAAACTAGAAAATGTAATTGTAAGGAAATGCCTCCTTGGCATGGTTACCCCCTAACTTTTTGCCTTTGCTGATGCTAAGCTTTGATTGAAAGTGTGCTGGGACCCTGCTAACCAGGCCCCAGCACCAGTGTTCTTTCCCAAAACTGTACCTTTGCTTCCACAATTGGCACAGCCCTGGCACTCAGATAAGTCCCTTGTAACTAGTACCCCTGGTACCAAGGGCCCTGATGCCAGGGACGGTCTCTAAGGGCTGCAGCATGTCTTATGCCACCCTGGGGACCCCTCACTCAGCACATGCACACTGCCTCACAGCTCGTGTGTGCTGGTGGGGAGAAAAAGACTAAGGCGAAATGGCACTCCCCTCAGAGTGCTATGCCAACCTCACACTGCCTGTGGCATAGGTAAGTCACCCCTCTAGCAGGCCTTACAGCCCTAAGGCAGGGTGCACTATACCACAGGTGAGGGCATATGTGCATGAGCACTATACCCCAACAGTGTCTAAGCAAAACCTTAGACATTGTAAGTGCAGAGTAGCCATAAGAGTATATGGTCTGGGAGTTTGTCAAACACAAACTCCACAGTTCCATAATGGCTACACTGAAATCTGGGATGTTTGGTATCAAACCTCTCAGCACAATAAATGCACACTGATGCCAGTGTGCAATTTATTGTAACATACACCCAGAGGGCATCTTAGAGATGCCCCTAAATTCCAACCCGACTTCTAGAGTAGGCTGACCAGTTCCTGCCAGCCTGCCACAAACCAGACACGTTGCTAGCTACATGGGGAGAGTGCCTTTGTCACTCTGTGGCCAAGAACAAAGCCTGACGTGGGTGGAGGTGCTTCACACCTCCCCCTGCAGGAACTGTAACACCTGGCGGTGAGCCTCAAAGGCTCACCCCTTTTGTTACAGCGCCCCAGGGCATCCCAGCTAGTGGAGCTGCCCGCCCCTCCGGCCACTGCCCCCACTTTTGTGGCAAGGCTCGAGGAGATAATGAGAAAAACAAGGAGGAGTCACCCACCAGTCAGGCCAGCCCTGAAGGTGTCCTGAGCTGAGGTGTCCTCTGCCTTTAGAAATCCTCCATCTTAGGTTTGGAGGATTCCCCCAATAGGATTAGGGATGTGCTCCCCTCCCCACAGGGAGGAGGCACAAAGAGGGTGTAACCACCCTCCAGGACAGTAGCCATTGGCTACTGCCCTCCCAGACCTAAACACACCCCTAAATCTAGTATTTAAGGACACCCCAGAAACCAGGAAATCAGATTCCTGCAACCTGACGAAACAAGAAGGACTGCTGACCTAAAAGCCTGCAGAGAAGACGGAAGACAACAACTGCTTTGGCCCCAGCCCTAGCGGCCTGTCTCCTGATTCGAAAACCTGCAACCAGCGACGCATCCGACAGGGACCAGCGACCTCTGAAGCCTCAGATGACTGCCCTGGACTGAAGGACCAGGAAACTCCCATGAGCAGCGGCCCTGCTCAACACCAGCAACTTCTTTGCAACAAAGAAGCAACTTTCAAAGACTTCACGTTTCCAGCCGGAAGCGTGAGACTTCCCACTCTGCACCCGACGCCCCCGGCTCGAGATCCAGAGAACAAACACCACAGGGAGGACTCCCCGGCGACTGCGACCCCGTGAGTAGCCTGAGACGACCCCCCTGAGTCCCCACAGTGACGCCTGCAGAGAGAATCCAGAGGCTCCCCGTGACCGCGACTGCCTGTAACAAGGGTCCCGATGCCTGGAACCAACACTGCAATCGCAGCCCCCAGAACCTGAAGGAACCGAACTTCAGTGCAGGAGTGACCCCCCAGGCGACCCTCTGCCTAGCCCAGGTGGTGGATGTCCCGAGAAGCCCCCCGCTGTGCCTGCCTGCACCGCTAGAGTGACCCCCGGGCCCCTCCATTGAATACTATTCAAAACCCGACGTCTGCTTTGCACACTGCACCCGGCTGCCCCTGTGCCGCTGAGGGTGTGTTTTGTGTGCCTACTTGTGTCACCCCAGTGCTCTACAAAACCCCCCTGGTCTGCCCCCGAGGACGCGGGTGCTTACCTGCTGGCAGACTGGAACCGGAGCACCCCTATTCTCCATAGGCGCCTATGTGTTTTGGGCACCTCTTTGACCTCTTCACCTGAACGGCCCTCAGCTGCTGGGGTGGTAACTTTGGGGTTGCCTTGAACCCCCAACGGTGGGCTGCATATGCCCAGGAACTGAGACTTGTAAGTGTCTTACTTACCTCACAATCTAACCTTTACTTACCTCCCCCAGGAATTGTTGATTTTTGCACTGTGTCCACTTTTAAAATAGATTATTGCCATTTTAACAAAGACTGTATATGATATTGCTTTTAAGTTCCTAACTTACCTGTGTGAAGTACCTTGCATTTTATGTGTTTACTTAAAATCTTGAACCTTTGGTTCTTAAAATAAACTAAGAAAAGGTATTTTTCTTTATAAAAACCTATTGGCCTGGGGAAAGTCTTTGAGTGTGTGTTCCTCATTTATTGCCTGTGTGTGTACAACAAATGCTTAACACCACCCTCTGATAAGCCTACTGCTCGACCACACTACGACAAAATAGAGCATTAGAATGATCTAATTTTGCCACTATCTTACCTCTAAGGGGAACCCTTGGACTCTGTGCACACTATTTCTTACTTTGAAATAGTATATACAGAGCCAACTTCCTACAGTAATATTTTGTCTGAACTGTATGAAATCATTGAAGTGGCAGCGCGCTTTCGCTGAGGAAATCTGGAATAGTTGCAAACTTGATGATGTCAGCGGCAACGATTGGATGCCGAAGATGAGCCCACCTGAAGGACCAATCAAGGGACCATGGATATTTCTAATTAATGAGAGACATTCAGACTTTGAGTGAATCTGTCTAGTCACTGTGCCAGAACCTGTCTTGATGCGCTGATAATGCCCAGCTGCTCTCAACTACTTCTGAATCACTTTACCCTTTAGCTATCTGCTGATGAATAAAGTCATACTTTTAATTGTCCTATTCCTTTATGCTGTTCAATACTAATGTGCCCAATCAAGTCCAAACTGCTGACCTGTCCTATGTGCAGCCTGTGTTCTTCACTATCCTGATGCTTCTGTCTACTGGTGTCGGGAGAAGGTGAAACCTCTAACTGATGAAGTATTCCTGTCTGCCGTCCCATGAGGAGAGTTATAACTAAATATGGTTTCTTTTCAGCTCAGCTAATTGCACCAGCAAATTCTTTATAGAGAGTAAGCCTAGTTAGATTAATTTTCCAAGTTATTTGTGTCCTTTACTTTTTGCTATTGCCTGCATGTGTTAGCCTTTTCCCATACATGCAAGTCTAAATTTGTGTTAGAGTAAGGATGGCCCAGATCTGAAATTGATTGCTACAAATTGTATTTTGTTGATTAACTGATGTCACAATCCTCTGCTTCGAAATCTGAAATTTATGTGCATAATGTGGTTTTGCTAATTTATGTTATTCTTTTCAAGTGTTTAACAGTATTGATGTTTAGTAGGCTAAGGCCCTCATTATGACATTGGCGGTAAATGCTGCTTACTGCCCTGGTGATGGCTGCCAACATAACCCTGCGGTGGCGAATATCCGTTTGCCATATTATGACACACATACCAAACAGACAGAATACTGCATATACACAAATCCGCCAGCCCAAAGGTCAGTGCTAAAGTGGCGGTCCAAACACCCATACCGTTACGCCAACAAAACAACGCCCAGCACATTATGACCCACGAATCACCACAGCGGACATTCTACGGCAGTAAACCATTGGCAGTACACACTGGTGTGCTCAGAATGGCTACCCAAATACAAAACAACACAACATTGGCCAATACCAGAAACACACACCTGACACTCATACACACACCACACTCACACACCAACAGCACTATAAAACACACACCCACATTACACACCACCCTTTACGAATACCAAAAAGCGCCACAAGACTAACACAAGACCACTGAGACAACTACACTCACTCACCACAAACACCCATCCATTGATCACGCACCCCACATCCCACACCCCACCACATCACTTAATACCCTCTGCACAACACACACCACACAACACAACACCCATGTCCCCACTAAGGCACCCCCCTTTCACTGATGAGGAGTTGCGGGTCATGGTCGAGGAAATTGTCAGGGTAGCACCACAGCTGTTTGGATCACTGGTACAGCAAATATCCATTGCCAGGAAGATGGAGTTATGGCAGAGAAACGTGGACAGGGTGAACGCCATGGGACATCATCCAAGAACACGTGATGACTTCAGGAAGAGGTGGAACAACCTATGGGGGAAGGTACGTTCCATTGCAGCAAGGCACCAGCTCGCCATCCAGAGGACTGCCGGTGGACCTCCACCTCCACACAGGAGGAGCAAGTATGGGCAATACTGCATCCTGAGGGACACACTGGAGTTGCCGGAGGACTGGACACTGGTGAGTCAATATTCACTACTTATCACCCCCATGCCTGCATGTCATCACCCCCCCACCCTCACTCCCATCACTCCACTCCATCCCACACACTGCACCTACACATCTGACTAACCCCCAATGCCAAGCCCTGCGTGCTATACCAATGCATGGACAGCCCTCCCAGCCCTGCATTTCCACCCATCACCAAAGCATGCACAGCATGGAGAACTAACAAGCCCACAATCCATCACCATACACAAACAAAGGTGGCAGGGCAACAGCAACAATAGCTGGGAAGCAAGGGATGTACAATATGTCGCAGACATGAAGTATTATATTACATCCCCACAGGTGCCCCAGCCAATCTCAGTGGCGAAGAGGTGCAACGACTAACCAGTCTCCCAACGGAAGATGACCCCAAGGATGACAGTAACTCTGGACTTCAGGATCTGGATGAACTACCTGGCCCATCAGGGACCACTGCTCAGTCGGCTACCCCAGCCCACTCACAGTCCACCACAGAGCCTCCCCCATCAGTATCCAACACCACAGCACCCACCCAACGTCCCCACACCTCTGTCCCCAGGACATGTCAATCAGCAGTGTGCCCACCTGTACAGGGACCCCAGTCCACACCTCAACCCCAAGACAATCAGGGACCTAGGGTCAGTGGCAGTGGGCCCACCATTCAGGGGACAGAGGCACAAGGGAACAGGGGCACTAGGAGGACCGCTGTGCGCCAGGGGGAGGATAGGCCCAGGGAACCAACTCTCCAGGAGGCACTCACTAATGTCCTGGGGGCTTACCAACAATCCCAGGATAAGATGGGCCAGATCCTTACCAAAATGCAGGCGAACGAGCGGCTGCAGGAGGTACACCATTAGGAGATCAGGAAGGATTTGCAGTCCCTCAACAATACCATGGTCTCCATAGCAGGGTTCTGGCAGCTATAGCCAACATCATGAGGGAATGGACAGCACACCAGCGGACCACTACCACTAGCCAGCCTCCTGACTAGTCCACCACTTCCACTGCAGCTAGGGGCAGGAGGCCCTGCCACAGGACCCACAGGCCACCAGCACCCCTCCTTCTGCATAAGGAGAACAACCCTGCAAACCTTTTCTGTGACCCAAACAGAAGCCAGAGACACCTAGCAAGACAACAGCCAGGAAATGAGACCCTCCTGAATGTCCCCCTTGTGTCCCACCATGTCCTCTTTGAACTGCCTTTGCTCCCCTAACAATGGCCCCTTGGACACTGGACCTGTGCTGCAAACAGAATGGAACAATACCCTGGACTTTCCTCAACCATCACCCCATTCCATTTCACTTTTCCGTCAATTATTTGCACTACAATAAACACCCTTGAACACAACCTAAGTGAAACTGTTTTATGTTATGAAAATGTGCATATATGGAAACAGTCACATCATGTGCAAATGATCTGAACACTGTGATAGCATACATTTTATGACCTGTGTCTGTAGTCATCACATCAGTACACTGTTGTCATATCACCAACATATGCAAAATGAGTAGCCATAGGGGACAGTAAGTAAAGATGCAAAGGAAGAGTATGCCATCCTGCTACAGCCACACAGAAAACATAATTAATCAGAGGAATGGTCAGTTCCACTGTCTCACCTGTGTGTCATTGCAAGTATTGACGTATAACTGATTTTCTGTTGTCCACATCCTCATCCTCTGCCTCCTCATCCTCACTGTCCTCAGGGTCCAGTGCTGCCACAAGGGCATTTCCAGTCTCTTCCTCCTGCAGATAAGGCACATGTCGACTGAGGGTCAGGATGTGCAACATGCAGCTGCCACTACTATCTGGCAGACCTTCTCAGGTGAGTAGTGTAAGAGGCTGGACTGGTTTGTAGTGAGTACCAAGGGGTACTTACACCTTGCACCAGGCCCAGTTATCCCTTATTAGTGTATAGGGTGTCTAGCAGCACAGGCTGATAGATAATGGTAGCTTAGCAGAGCAGCTTAGGCTGAACTAGGAGACGAGTGAAGCTCCTACAGTACCACTAGTGTCACTTGCACAATATTATAAGAAAACACAATACACAGATATACTAAAAATAAAGGTACTTTATTTTTATGACAATATGCCAAAGTATCTCAGAGTGTACCCTCAGTATGAGGATAGCAAATCTACACAAGATATATGTACACAATACCAAAAATATGCAGTATAGTCTTAGAAAACAGTGCAAACAATGTATAGTTACAATAGGATGCAATGGGGACACATAGGGATAGGGGCAACACAAACCATATACTCCAAAAGTGGAATGCGAACCACGAATGGACCCCAAACCTATGTGACCTTGTAGAGGGTCGCTGGGACTATTAGAAAATAGTAAGGGTTAGAAAAATAGCCCACCCCAAGACCCTGAAAAGTGAGTGCAAAGTGCACTAAAGTTCCCCAAAGGACATAGAAGTCGTGATAGGGGAATTCTGCAGGAAAGACACAAACCAGCAATGCAACAACAATGGATTTCCAGTCGAGGGTACCTGTGGAACAAGGGGACCAAGTCCAAAAGTCACAAGCAAGTCGGAGATGGGCAGATGCCCGGGAAATGCCAGCTGTGGGTGCAAAGAAGCTGCTACTGGACAGTAGAAGCTGAGGATTCTGCAGGAACGACAAGGGCTAGAGACTTCCCCTTTGGAGGACGGATCCCTCACGCCGTGGAGAGTCGTGCAGAAGTGTTTTCCCGCCTAAAGACCGCCAACAAGCCTTGCTAGCTGCAAATCGTGCGGTTAGGGTTTTTGGATGCTGCTGTGGCCCAGGAGGGACCAGGATGTCGCCAATTGCGTCTGGGGACAGAGGGGGCGTCGAGCAAGACAAGGAGCCCTCTCAGAAGCAGGCAGCACCCGCAGAAGTGCCGGAACAGGCACTACGAAGAAGAGTGAAATGGTGCTCACCCGACGTTGCACAAAGGAGTCCCACGCCGCCGGAGGACAACTTAGAAAGTCGTGCAATGCAGGTTAGAGTGCCGTGGACCCAGGCTTGGCTGTGCACAAAGGATTTCCGCCAGAAGTGCACAGAGGCCGGAGTAGCTGCAAAAGTCGCGGTTCCCAGCAATGCAGTCTGGCGTGGGGAGGCAAGGACTTACCTCCACCAAACTTGGACTGAAGAGTCACTGGACTGTGGGAGTCACTTGGACAGAGTTGCTGGATTCAAGGGACCTCGCTCGTTTTGCTGAGAGGAGACCCAGGGTACCGGTAATGCAGTTCTTTGGTGCCTGCGGTTGCAGGGGGAAGATTCCGTCGACCCACGGGAGATTTCTTCGGAGCTTCTAGTGCAGAGAGGAGGCAGACTACCCCCACAGCATGCACCACCAGGAAAACAGTCGAGAAGGCGGCAGTATCAGCGTTACAGAGTTGCAGTAGTCGTCTTTGCTACTTTGTTGCAGTTTTGCAGGCTTCCAGCGCGGTCAGTAGTCGATTCCTTGGCAGAAGGTGAAGAGAGAGATGCAGAGGAACTCTGATGAGCTCTTGCATTCGTTATCTAAAGAAATCCCCAAAGCAGAGACCCTAAATAGCCAGAAAAGAGGGTTTGGCTACTTAGGAGAGAGGATAGGCTAGCAACACCTGAAGGAGCCTATCAGAAGGAGTCTCTGACGTCACCTGCTGGCCCTGGCCACTCAGAGCAGTCCAGTGTGCCAGCAGCACCTCTGTTTCCAAGATGGCAGAGGTCTGGAGCACACTGGAGGAGCTCTGGACACCTCCCAGGGGAGGTGCAGGTCAGGGGAGTGGTCACTCCCCTTTCCTTTGTCCAGTTTCGCGCCAGAGCAGGGCTAAGGGGTCCCTGAACCGGTGTAGACTGGCTTATGCAGAAATGAGCACCATCTGTGGCCATGAAAGCATTTCCAGAGGCTGGGGGAGGCTACTCCTCCCCTGCCTTCACACCATTTTCCAAAGAGAGAGGGTGTAACACCCTCTCTCAGAGGAAGTCCTTTGTTCTGCCATCCTGGGACAAGCCTGGCTGGACCCCAGGAGGGCAGAAACCTGTCTGAGGGGTTGGCAGCAGCTGCAGTGAAACCCCTGAAAAGGCAGTTTGGCAGTACCAGGGTCTGTGCTACAGACCACGGGGATCATGGGATTGTGCCAACTATGCCAGGATGGCATAGAGGGGGCAATTCCATGATCATAGACATGTTACATGGCCATATTCGGAGTTACCATTGTGAAGCTACACATAGGTAGTGACCTATGTGTAGTGCACGCGTGTAATGGTGTCCCCGCACTCACAAAGTCCGGGGAATTTGCCCTGAACAATGTGGGGGCACCTTGGCTAGTGCCAGGGTGCCCTCACACTAAGTAACTTTGCACCTAACCTTTACCAGGTAAAGGTTAGACATATTGGTGACTTATAAGTTACTTAAGTGCAGTGGTAAATGGCTGTGAAATAACGTGGACGTTATTTCACTCAGGCTGCAGTGGCAGGCCTGTGTAAGAATTGTCAGAGCTCCCTATGGGTGGCAAAAGAAATGCTGCAGCCCATAGGGATCTCCTGGAACCCCAATACCCTGGGTACCTCAGTACCATATACTAGGGAATTATAAGGGTGTTCCAGTAAGCCAATGTAAATTGGTAAAATTGGTCACTAGCCTGTTAGTGACAATTTGAAAGAAATGAGAGAGCATAACCACTGAGGTTCTGGATAGCAGAGCCTCAGTGAGACAGTTAGTCATAACACAGGTAACACAGTCAGGCACACTTATGAACACTGGGGCCCTGGCTGGCAGGGTCCCAGTGACACATACAACTAAAACAACATATATACAGTGAAAAATGGGGGTAACATGCCAGGCAAGATGGTACTTTCCTACACAACCCCCCCCCCCAAACGAAGGACAATAAGACTAGTCATTACCTGATGGGTCTTCATTGTCTAAGTGGAAATATCTGGAGAGTCCATCTGCATTGGAGTGGGTACTCCCAGGTCTATGTTCCACTGTATAGTCCATTCCCTGTAGGGATATGGACCACCTCAACAATTTAGGATTTTCACCTTTCATTTGTTTTAGCCAAAGTAGAGGTTTGTGGTCTGTCTGAACAATTAAGTGAGTGCCAAACAGGTATGGCCTCAACTTCTTCAGTGCCCAGACCACAGCAAAGGCCTCCCTCTCAATGGCAAACCAACACTTTTCTCTAGGGGCAACCTCCTACTAATAAAAGCAACAGGTTGATCCTGGCCCTCAGAATTAAGTTGTGATAGGACTGCCCCTACTCCTAATTCAGATGCATCAGTTTGGACATGGAATTGTTTAGAGTAACAAGGGCTTTTCAGGACAGGTGCAGAACATATGGCCTGCTTCAGCTCCTCAAAAGCTTTCTGACAGTTTGCTGTCCATAATACCTTCTTAGGCATTTTCTTGGATGTGAGGTCATTAAGAGGGGCTGCAATGGAGCCATAGTTCTTAATGAACCTCCTGTAGTACCCAGTGAGGCCTAAAAAGGCTCTCACCTGAGTCTGAGTAGTAGGGGGAACCCAATCAATAATTGTTTGGATTTTCCCCTGTAGTGGTGCAATCTGTTCCCCACCAACAAGGTGTCCCAGATAAACCACCTTTCCCTGCCCTATCTGGCACTTTGATGCCTTGATAGTGAGGCCTGCCTTTTGCAGGGCCTCCAAAACTTTCCATAGGTGGACCAGGTGATCATCCCAGCTGGAGCTAAAGACAGCTATATCGTCCAAATATGCTGCACTGAAAGCTTCCAGCCCTTGCAGGACTGTATTCACCAACCTCTAAAAAGTGGCAGGTGCATTTTTCAATCCAAAAGGCATTACTGTGAATTGGTAATGGCCTACAATGGTTGAAAATGCAGTTTTAGCTTTAGCATCTTCTGATAATTTGATCTGCCAATACCCTGCAGTCAAATCAAAAGTGCTTAGATACTTGGCAGATGCCAGTGTATCTATGAGCTCATCTGCCCTGGGTATAGGGTGAGCATCAGTTTTGGTTACCTGGTTGAGACCTCTGTAGTCTACACAAAACCGCATTTCCTTCTTTCCATCCTTGGAATGAGGTTTTGGTACAAGTACCACAGGAGAAGCCCATGGACTTTCAGAGTGCTCAACCACTCCCAGTTCTAACATTTTCTGCACCTCTTGCTTTATGCAGTCCCTGACATGGTCAGGCTGCCTATAGATCTTACTTTTAACAGGCAAGCTGTCTCCAGTATCTATAGTCTGCTCACACCAAGAAGTGGTACCTGGCACAGTAGAGAAGAGTTCAGAAAACTGACCAAGGATATTTATGCAATGGTCTTTCTGCTCAGCAGTAAGACAATCAGCCAAAACTACCCCTTCCACCAGAGCATCTTGTTCTGTGGAAGAGAAGAGATCAGGGAGAGGGTCACTCTCTTCTTCTTGTCCCTCATCAGTTGCCATGAGCAGGGTGAGATCAGCCCTGTCATAGTAGGGTTTCAGGCGATTGACTTGGAGCACCCAGAGGGGACTCCTGGCAGTGCCTAAGTCAACTAAGTAGGTGACTTCACCCTTTTTCTCAACAATTATGTGGGGTCCACTCCATTTATCTTGGAGTGCTCTTGGGGCCACAGGCTCCAAGACCCACACTTTCTGCCCTGGTTGGTACTGAACCAAAACAGCCTTCTGGTCATACCATTGCTTCTGGAGCTCTTGGCTGGCCTGAAGGTTTTTACTGGCCTTTTTCATGTACTCAGCCATCCTTGATCTGAGGCCAAGTACATAATCCACAATATCTTGCTTTGGAGCTTTTAAAGGTTGTTCCCAACCCTCCTTGACAAGTGTTAGTGGACCCCTAACAGGGTGTCCAAAGAGGAGTTCAAAGGGGCTGAAGCCCACTCCTTTCTGGGGTACCTTCCTGTAGGCAAAAAGGAGGCATGGTAAAAGGATATTCCATCTCCTGCGGAGTTTTTCAGGGAGACCCATAATCATGCCTTTGAGAGTTTTGTTAAATCCCTCCACCAGTCCATTTGTTTGTGGATGATAGGGTGTGGTGAACTTGTATGTCACCCCACACTCCTTCCACATGGCCTTTAAGTAAGCAGACATGAAATTGCTTCCTCTGTCTGAAACTACCTCTTTTGGGAAGCCCACCCTGGAAAATATTCCCAGGAGGGCCTTTGCCACTGCAGGAGCTGTAGTGGGCCTTAGAGGAATTGCTTCAGGATATCTGGTGGCATGGTCCACTACCACCAAGATAAACCTATTGCCTGAAGCAGTAGGAGGGTCAAGGGGGCCAACTATGTCAACCCCTACCCTTTCAATGGGAACCCCAACCACAGGTAGTGGAATAAGGGGTGCCTTTGGGATGCCACCTGTCTTGCCACTGGCTTGACAGGTTTCACAGGACTTACAAAAATCTTTTGTGTCCTCAGACATTCTAGGCCAATGAAACAAGGGAACAAGCCTGTCCCAAGTTTTCATTTGCCCCAAATGTCCAGCAAGGGGAATGTCGTGAGCAAGAGTTAGGAGGAACTTTCTATACTCCTGAGGAATCACCAATCTCCTGGCAGCTCCAGGTTTAGGATCCCTTGCCTCAGTGTACAAGAGGTTGTCCTCCCAGTAAACTCTGTGAGAGTCACTGACATCCCCATTTGCTTATTTTACAGCTTGCTGTCTTAGACCCTCTAGTGTGGGACAGGTCTGTTGTGCCACACTCAGCTCCTCCCTGGCAGGCCCCCCTTCACCCAAAAGCTCAGCAGTGTCTGCTTCCAGCTCCTCTGGTGTAGGTTCTGCACAGGGTAGAAATTCTTCTTCCTCAGAAGTAGCATCCACTGTAGAGGGAGGGATAGTAGGTAGTGCTTTACTTCTACTAACCCTAGCTTTGGGGAGCACTTGGTCCATTATTCCAGGATCCAAGTCACCCTGTCCTTTTTGCTTTTTGGCCTGAGCCCTGGTCAAAGCAAAAATATGCCCTGGAATGCCCAGCATTGCTGCATGAGCCTCCAACTCCACTTCTGCCCAAGCTGATGTCTCTAAATCATTCCCTAATAGACAGTCTACAGGTAAATCTGAGGCAACCACAACTTTCTTTGGGGCAGTAACCCCCCCCAGTTGAGATTTACAACAGCCATGGGGTGGCTAAGGGTGTTGTTGTGAGCATTGGTTACTTGGTACTGGTGACCAAGTAGGTGTTGTTCAGGGTGGACCAGTTCCTCTATCACCATTGTGACACTGGCACCTGTGTCCCTGTAGGCCTGAACCTCAACACCATTTATTAGGGGTAGTTGCTTGTACTTATCCATGTTAAGGGGACAAGCAACTAAGGTGGCTAAATCAATAGCCCCCTCAGAGACTAACACAGCCTCTGTGGTCTCCCTAACAAGACCAACCCCAACTAAATTACCAAAAGTGAGCCCAGCTACTCCCTTGGATTGGCTATTAGTAGGTTTGCTCCCACCACCACTGCTATTAGTAGGGACACTAAGTGTAGCAGTAGGGGTTGTAGTGGTAGGAGGCTTGGTGCTTTTCTTTGGACAACTGGGATCTGTTGTCCAATGGCCTTTTATTTTACATAAATAGCACCATGGTTTCTTTTCTTTGTTTTGATTGGAAGAGGATTTGGGCCCACCACCCCCACCAGAGTGTTTTTGTGGGCCTGATGAAGACTCATTTTTAGATTTGTCCTCACCCTTGTCAGAAGACTTACCATCCTTCTTCTTGTTGCTATCTTTGTCACCCCCTGTATGAACTTTTCTGTTCACCCTTGTTCTGACCCATTTGTCTGCCTTCTTTCCCAATTCTTGGGGAGAGGTCAGATCAGAGTCCACCAAGTACTGGTGCAACAAATCAGACACACAATTATTAAGAATATGCTCTCTCAGGATCAAGTTATACAGGCTGTCATAATCAGTAACTTTACTGCCCTGTAACCACCCCTCCAAGGCCTTCACTGAATGGTCAATGAAATCAACCCAGTCTTGTGAAGACTCCTTTTTGGTCTCTCTGAACTTTATCCTGTACTGTTCAGTGGTTAATCCATAACCATCCAGGAGTGCATTCTTAAGAACTTTGTAATCATTGGCTTCACTTTCTTTCACAGTAAGGAGCCTATCCCTACCTTTTCCACTAAATGATAGCCATAGGATAGCAGCCCACTGCCTTTGAGGGACATCCTGTACAGCACAGGCCCTCTCAAGTGCAGCAAACCACTTGTTAATGTCATCCCCCTCCTTATAAGGGGGAACTATCTTGTGCAGATTCCTGGAATCATGCTCTTTTGCGGGATGACTATGGGGAATACTGCTGCTGCCACCATGGGTTTCTAAACCCAACTTCTGTATTTCCTTCTCTACTTCTAAGGTCTGTCTATCCAAATCCAGCTGTTGCTTCTTGAGCTTCAGTCTGGTTTGTTCCACTCTCAATCTATTGAGCTCCCTTTCTAACATTCTGTCATCAGGGTGGGTGGGAGGGACATGCCTTGAAACAGAAGTATGGTGAGAATGGACAGAAGGAGACCTGTCCCTTACAGAAGGCACCCTAACAGCTTGGTTAACAGAAACATCACTTCTACTGTGGTGAGAAGAAATACTCTTGCTATGATGTGAGACAACACCATCTGTATGGTGTGACTCCAAATCAGTACCAACTATGCTAGACTGTCTAGTAATGGGCAGGCTAGGAAGTTTATTTCCTGAATCTTTTCCTAGGGGAGTCCCTGGATCAGATTGGGAACCATTAGCTACTTTTTCAACAGATGGGGCCCTTCTGGCCTTATCTTGTTCTCTAAGCATGTTAAGCAACAATTCCAAAGAAGGATTCTTCCCTACACTCAAACCTCTTTCTACACAGAGACTCCTTGCTCCTTTCCAGCTAAGGTGATCATATGCAAGTTTGGACAGATCAACATTTTGGCCTGTGCCAGACCTTTTAGAAAGAGTTTAAGTGACAGAAAAAGTGAAAAAAAAGCTTTTCAGAACTTTTGGAAAGAGAGAAAAAAACTTTTACAACTTTTTAAGAACTTTTAGAAAGTTTGGAAGTACTTTTCAGTACTTAGAAAAGAGTGAAAGAGAAAATGCAAAACTTTTTAGCTATGTGTACACACACTGAACTTGTTTTGTATATTTTTCTCTTATGAAAAGTACAATGACAAGAGTGGTAAGTAGTCTCAAAGCACTTATCCCACCGCTGCACAACCAATGTAGGAGGCTGGACTGGGTTGTAGTGAGTACCAAGGGGTACTTACACCTTGCACCAGGCCCATTTATCCCTTATTAGTGTATAGGGTGTCTAGCAACATAGGCTGATAGATAATGGTAGCTTAGCAGAGCAGTTTAGGCTGAACTAGGAGACGAGTGAAGCTCCTACAGTACCACTAGTGTCACTTGCACAATATCATAAGAAAACACAATACACAGATATACTAAAAATAAAGGTACTTTATTTTCATGACAATATGCCAAAGTATCTCAGAGTGTACCCTCAGTATGAGGATAGCAAATCTACACAAGATATATGTACACAATACCAAAAATATGCAGTATAGTCTTAGAAAACAGTGCAAACAATGTATAGTTACAGTAGGGATGCAATGGGGACACATAGGGATAGGGGCAACACAAACCATATACTCCAAAAGTGGAATGCGAACCACGAATGGACCCCAAACCTATGTGACCTTGTAGAGGGTCGCTGGGACTATTAGAAAATAGTAAGGGTTAGAAAAATAGCCCACCCCAAGACCCTGAAAAGTGAGTGCAAAGTGCACTAAAGTTCCCCAAAGGACATAGAAGTCGTGATAGGGGAATTCTGCAGGAAAGACACAAACCAGCAATGCAGCAACGATGGATTTCCAGTTGAGGGTACCTGTGGAACAAGGGGACCAAGTCCAAAAGTCACAAGCAAGTCGGAGATGGGCAGATGCCCAGGAAATGCCAGCTGTGGGTGCAAAGAAGCTGCTACTGGACAGTAGAAGCTGAGGATTCTGCAGGAACGACAAGGGCTAGAGACTTCCCCTTTGGAGGACAGATCCCCCACGCCGTGGAGAGTCGTGCAGAAGTGTTTTCCCGCCAAAAGACCACCAACAAGCCTTGCTAGCTGCAAATCGTGCGGTTAGGGTTTTTGGATGCTGCTGTGGCCCAAGAGGGACCAGGATGTCGCCAATTGCATCTGGGGACAGAGGGGGCGTCGAGCAAGACAAGGAGCCCTCTCAGAAGCAGGCAGCACCCGCAGAAGTGCCGGAACAGGCACTACGAAGAAGAGTGAAACAGTGCTCACCCGAAGTTGCACAAAGGAGTCCCACGCCGCCGGAGGACAACTTAGAAAGTCGTGCAATGGAGGTTAGAGTGCCGTGGACCCAGGCTTGGCTGTGCACAAAGGATTTCCGCCGGAAGTGCACAGAGGCCGGAGTAGCTGCAAAAGTCGTGGTCCCAGCAATGCAGTCTGGCATGGGGAGGCAAGGACTTACCTCCACCAAACTTGGACTGAAGAGTCACTGGACTGTGGGAGTCACTTGGACAGAGTTGCTGGATTCAAGGGACCTCGCTCGTTGTGCTGAGAGGAGACCCAGGGTACCGGTAATGCAGTTCTTTGGTGCCTGCGGTTGCAGGGGGAAGATTCCGTCGACCCACAGGAGATTTCTTCGGAGCTTCTAGTGCAGAGAGGAGGCAGACTACCCCCACAGCATGCACCACCAGGAAAACAGTCGAGAAGGCGGCAGGATCAGCGTTACAGAGTTGCAGTAGTCGTCTTTGCTACTTTGTTGCAGTTTTGCAGGCTTCCAGCGCGGTCAGTAGTCGATTCCTTGGCAGAAGGTGAAGAGAGAGATGCAGAGGAACTCTGATGAGCTCTTGCATTCGTTATCTAAAGAAATCCCCAAAGCAGAGACCCTAAATAGCCAGAAAAGAGGGTTTGGCTACTTAGGAGAGAGGATAGGCTAGCAACACCTGAAGGAGCCTATCAGAAGGAGTCTCTGACGTCACCTGCTGGCCCTGACCACTCAGAGCAGTCCAGTGTGCCAGCAGCACCTCTGTTTCCAAGATGGCAGAGGTCTGGAGCACACTGGAGGAGCTCTGGACACCTCCCAGGGGAGGTGCAGGTCAGGGGAGTGGTCACTCCCCTTTCCTTTGTCCAGTTTCGCGCCAGAGCAGGGCTAAGGGGTCCCTGAACCGGTGTAGACTGGCTTATGCAGAAATGGGCACCATCTGTGCCCATGAAAGCATTTCCAGAGGCTGGGGGAGGCTACTCCTCCCCTGCCTTCACACCATTTTCCAAAGAGAGAGGGTGTAACACCCTCTCTCAGAGGAAGACCTTTGTTCTGCCATCCTGGGACAAGCCTGGCTGGACCCCAGGAGGGCAGAAACCTGTCTGAGGGGTTGACAGCAGCAGCAGCTGCAGTGAAACCCCTGAAAAGGCAGTTTGGCAGTACCAGGGTCTGTGCTACAGACCACGGGGATCATGGGATTGTGCCAACTATGCCAGGATGGCATAGAGGGGGCAATTCCATGATCATAGACATGTTACATGGCCATATTCGGAGTTACCATTGTGAAGCTACACATAGGTAGTGACCTATGTGTAGTGCACGCGTGTAATGGTGTCCCCGCACTCACAAAGTCCGGGGAATTTGCCCTGAACAATGTGGGGGCACCTTGGCTAGTGCCAGGGTGCCCTCACACTAAGTAACTTTGCACCTAACCTTTACCAGGTAAAGGTTAGACATATAGGTGACTTATAAGTTACTTAAGTGCAGTGGTAAATGGCTGTGAAATAACGTGGACGTTATTTCACTCAGGCTGCAGTGGCAGGCCTGTGTAAGAATTGTCAGAGCTCCCTATGGGTGGCAAAAGAAATGCTGCAGCCCATAGGGATCTCCTGGAACCCCAATACCCTGGGTACCCCAGTACCATATACTAGGGAATTATAAGGGTGTTCCAGTAAGCCAATGTAAATTGGTAAAAGTGGTCACTAGCCTGTTAGTGACAATTTGAAAGAAATGAGAGAGCATAACCACTGAGGTTCTGGATAGCAGAGCCTCAGTGAGACAGTTAGTCATAACACAGGTAACACAGCCAGGCACACTTATGAGCACTGGGGCCCTGGCTGGCAGGGTCCCAGTGACACATACAACTAAAACAACATATATACAGTGAACAATGGGGGTAACATGCCAGGCAAGATGGTACTTTCCTACAAGTAGCTCAGGAATCCACCTGTCTGATGGAGGCATCTGAACCTGGCCTTCAGGAGCCCGAAGGTCCTTTCAATATTTCTCCTGGTTCACCCATGTGCATCATTATAACAATTCTCAGCCCCTCTCCTGGCATTCCTCACAGGGATGTCAGGAGGCACAATAGGTTTGGGTAGCCAGAGTCACCTGCAAGTATTGAGGGACAAACATTAGCCTTACACATTGGTATAGGGTTGTTAGAAATGGGGTCTCTAGTTGGCAGTCGGCTTGTACCCTGTCCAAGTAGGGACCCTCACTCTAGTCAGGATAAGGGAGATACCCACTCAGATAACCCCTGCTCACCCCCTTGGTAGCTTGGCATGAGCAGTCAGGCATGAGCAGTCAGGCTTATCGCAGAAGCAATGTGTAAAGCATTGGCACATAACACACAGTAATAAGTGAAAACACTTCAAAAAGACACCACACCAGTTTTAGAAAAATAGCCAATATTTATCTATATAAAACAAGACCAAATACGATAAAAATCCAACATACAGTAAGAAAAATATGAATTCTGCAAGATTTACTCAAAACTACAGTTCCTTGAAGTTGATAGCTCCACCTGGGGCTATCACGGCGTCGTGATCATCAACAAAACCAACAGTTCAGGCCGGCCGCGGCGTTGCGGGCCAGCTATGGTATCAGAAGACCCGCAAACAGTACCTTGGATTTGCAGGGCGTCGTGATCCTCGTGGTGAGCTCCGGAGAGCAGCGTCACTGATGTAGCGGTGTCGGTGCAGGAGCCGTCACACGCGTTGCAGATCGAACTCCATGCTGATGAAGTCAGGTGCGCCGGCGTGGATGGCGTCGGGGGTGCGGTGCGAAGCAGGACGATGCGACGTGCGGTGTCCACAGGTCATGGTGCTGGCAGCGGCTCGGTGACAGCGTCCAGCGGCGTCGGTGAGACCAGGGCTGCGCTGTGAAGCGGTGCGGTGCGACGTGCGGTGTCCACAGGTCACGGTGCAGGCAGCATCATCGTCGTTGCCGAAGCGCTGTTGTCGATAGGCCCAAGGCAGTGGTTGGTGCGGGATGGGACGGTGCTTCGTGACCCTCACGAGCGGTGCCCACAGGCCACGGTGCAGGCAGGATGCCTGGTGACGACAAAGGAGTCGATGGTGCTGGCGTCGGTGGACCAGGGCTGCGGTGCGAGATGGGACGGTGCTTCTTGTACCTCACGAGCAGTGTCCACAGGCCACAGTGCAAGCAGTGGCACCAGTGTCAGCAGGAGTGTCATCGGGGATGCCCAGGCTGCGGTGTGAGCAGGCAATGCCCGAGTGCGGGGCCTACATGTCACGGTGCGAGCAGCGGCTCGGTGAAGCTGTCCGATGACGGCATCGGGGAGACCAGGGTCGCAGTGCGAAGCAGGGGCAATGCGACTCTGTGTGGCATCGGCAGGTCACAGTGCAGGCCAGCAGCGTTGTTGGCACCGTCGCAGTGGTTTCTCCTCTTGAACAGCACAAAACACACAGTTCCCAGTGCTGCAGGTCGAGGAAACTGAAGTCTTTGGTGTCCCTGAGACTTCCAACAGTAGGCAAGCTCTACTCCAAGCCCTTGGAGAATTTTCTCAAGCAGGACACACAGCAAAGTTCACCCTTTGCACTCTTTTCAGGCAGAAGCAGAAACTGCGGACCAGTCCAGCAAAGCAACACAGCAAAGGAACAGTACTCCTCCTTCAGCTCTTCTCCTGGGCAGAGGTTCCTCTTGATTCCCGAAAGATTCTAAAAGTCTGGGGTTTTGGGTCTTCTTCTTATACCCAGTTCTGCCTTTGAAGTTGGCAAACTTCAAAGCAAAGTCTCAGGTGTTTTCAAGATCCTTCCTTGTCCAGGCCAGGCTCCAGACGCCCACCAGGGGGGGTCTGAGACTGCATTGTGTGAGGGCAGGCACAGTCCTTTCAGGTGTGAATGACCACTCCTCCCTCCTCTCTAGCTCAGATGGCTCATCAGGATATGCAGGCTACACCCCTGCCCCTTTTTGTGTCACTGTCTGGAGGAAAGGTGTGAACAGCCCAACTGTCAAACTTATCCAGACAGACAATCCACAAACAGGCAGAGACACAGAATGGTATAAGCAAGAAAATGCCTACTTTCTAAAAGTGGTATTTTCAAACAGACAATTTAAAAACCAACTTCACTAAAAGATGTATTTTTAAATTGTGAGTTCAGAGACCCTAAACTCCACATTTCTATCTACTCTCAAAGGGAGTCTGCGCTTTAAGGATATTTTGAAGGTAGCCCCCATGTTAACCTATGAGAGGGATAGGCCTTACACAGTGAAAACTGAATTTGGCAGTATTTCAATGTCCTACACTTAATTATACACTGCACCCTGCCCCTGGGGCTACCTAGGGCCTAACTTAGAGGTGCCTAACATGTAGTAAAAGGGAAGGTTGAGGCCTGGCAAGTGGGTACACTTGCCAAGTCGAATTCCACACAGACACTGCAATGGCAGGTCTGAGTCATGTTTACAGGGCTACTAATTTGGGTGGCACAACCAGTGCTGCAGGCCCACTAGTAGCATTTGATTCACAGGCCCTGGGCACCTCTAGAGCACGTTACTAGGGACTTATTAGTAAATCAAATATGACAATTATGGATAAACCAATCCACAGTACAATTTATATGGGGAGCACTTGCACTTTAGCACTGATTAGCAGTGGTAAAGTCCACAGAGACAATAAACCAGCAAAAACAGAGGCCAAAACCAGGAGGTCAGAAGGCAAAAAGATAGGGGAGACACACTGTGATCGGGCGCTCCCGATCTCGCCTCCCGTTGGAGCAGCCTGTGACGTGTCGGAGAGCCCTGACACGTCACTTCTGCGTTCAGCCGTTCCTGTGGAAACGGCCGCGGCATCCTTGGGGCGTTTCCCTGTTTCCAGGGAAACGCATAAGCTCTTCCGGGACAAGACGGGGAGAAAAGGTGAGCGGACTCCGGAAAAGAGAGACGGCGGCAAGGAGGAGAGGAGCCTGACCACGGAGGTACAGAGAAGGGAAACGAGTGACGGCGGCCAGGAGCGGACCACGCAGAGGCCAGAGAGCGGATCCGGAGACAGCAGAGGGGAGAGGGAGAGTTTCCCAAGCACAGCAGCAGAGACGAGGAGCTTACAATCCAGCCACGACCCCGGAGGGTCGTGGCTTGCCAAGGTACAGTTCCTTTTTGGAGGAACAGATAGGAAAAGGGAAAACCCACAGGGGAAGGGAGCTGGGAGGGACGCGAGGGAGGAGGAGGGAGGGGAAAAAGAAGGGAAGGTCTCTATATAAGAAGGGAGCCTGACTGTCCCCTCAAAAGCCTGGGAGCACTGTTTGTTTGTAAGACAACAGCACATTGGTTTTTGCATGGTGCACGGGTGTCATACACTCTCCTCCTCTTCACCCCATTTGCCTTCCCCTTTTTTCCTACTTCCTGATAAACCCCAGGAAATGACCTAAATACTTACCGTGGGGTATTTCTTCTGTTTTCTTGCCGGTATTCTCCCGGGAGCCATTCGCATTTCCAGAAGACGCTGACCTGAGGAAGGAACGGGGAAAGAACGACAAGATTTGAGAGAGAAGGATTACAAACCATAGACTTTTCAGATACTTACCATTTATGAATACCTATAGAAAGAAACTAAGAGTGAAGAGAAGACCTAATTACAATAAAACTCTGTTTACTTACTATATTACGCCGTTTCCCGTCTGGTTTATACCGTATAGCCTGTCACAGTGGTGTCAGAAGTGGGATTTATTCCCCCTAAAAGGCTAAAGAAACGGTATAGACAATGAGCGAATCTCCTTCTTTAGAAGACATGATCAAACAGTTGGCTGAAGGCCAACGCCATTTACAGTTGGTGTGGGAAGCTCACCAACGTGAAGCCAAAGAGGATAGGGAGGCCCTGCAGTCTGCTTTGAAAAGCCAGGCCACCATCCTGGCGAACAATCAACTTGTGCATGAAACTGCGATGAAAAAGTTAACCGAGACAATAGCCTCCAGTAAGGTACACCCGAATGTCCCCAGTTCGGTTCTCCAAAAATATCAGGAGGGCGAAGACCCGGACTCATTCTTCACTAATTTTGAAAGGGTAGCGTCCTCTGCTCAATGGCCGGAAGATAGATGGGGCCAATATATCGCTCCTCTACTCACGGGGTTTATGCAGGCAGCTTATCAAGCTGCTAATCCCGGGGGCACCACCACATACCAGGACATTAAAAGGAGCATTTTAGAACGGGTGGGCCACGATACTGAATACTACAGAGTAAAATTCAGGAAAGTAAAATGGGGACACAATGAGGACCCCGCACCTTCTATTTTAGGGTCCAAGATCTGGCATTGAAGTGGCTGGGGCCGATAGGGACTAGCAGAGAAGATATCATAAAAACGGTCATCCTCGAACAATACTTGGAGTCCCTCCCTTCCAGTACTAAAAACTGGATAAGGCAGCATCCTAAGGTAGACACCGAGCTAGCCATTGAATTAGCATGCGCATATCACAGGTCCACTGATGGGAGAACACTACAGCCACGACTTAACGTGAAGACACTCCCTCCACCTACAAAACCCATTCCCCGATTTCCTTTAGAGGAAACTTTCCAACGCAGACATGGGGAGGCATCTCCTATGCAAGGACCTCAATGTTTCAACTGTAGAGGGTGGGGACATATAGCCCAGGCATGCCCCAGGAAAACTGAGGGAGGCGAGCCGATGGAGATAGGAGTGACCTGACGCCGAGTATTGTGTACAGGAGGGGGAGACACCAAATTTAAACACTATATCAACATCAATTGACGTCCTCTCTCTGCCCTCATAGACTCAGGTTGTAGTCAGTCCGTTATACGACAAGACTTGGTAGAGCCGGTTGACAAGAATACCAACAGATGGGTAACCATCTGCTGTATCCACGGCGACAAGGAACAATATCCACTTAGCACCGTAGAGATAGAGTGGGACAAGTACCGAGACTTCCTTCCTATGGGTATAATGGGCCACCTGATCGAAGAATGTATTATAGGTACTGACTATATCCATTTCCAACAACTCTTACAGGAAGTCCAGACCCAGAAGGAAAAACCTGAATGGTTGAACGAGGCTCCTTTCTGTGATAGTAACCTTGAGTGTCCACCATACCGCAGGAAACTGTCACGTCGTGAGAAAAGAGATGAAAAATTCAAGTTTAGGTCGGGCCAAGATAATAATCTACCCATAAGGGTTATAGCGGAAACTTATAGCGCTCCTATCAGTTTCCGTCAACGTCAGAGAGAAGATCCCACTCTAATTCATGCCTGGAGAGATGCTAAAAATGAGGAGACCAATGAGGTGGGTCCCTATTTTCTGGTACAAAGAAACCTTCTCTACAGAGTAAGCACTACACGGGCAGGAGAACGCAGGCGTCAATTAGTAGTCCCCGAGTTCTATAGGGAGCAAGTACTGTTCCTAGCCCACAATCAGCCAGGGGGGGGACATTTTGGCAGGGAGAAAACAGAGGAATACCTCCTTAGGAAATTCTACTGGCCCGGTGTTTTTGCCCACATTAGGAAATTTTGTTCGCAATGCTCCAGATGTCAGCTTACCGACCCAGGTCGACCCCGGAAAGCTCCTCTCATACCCCTTCCCATTATGGATATTCCCTTTAGCAGGGTGGGGATGGACTTAATTGGGCCCCTACTTCCCTCTTCTAAAGGCCATACCTATATCTTAGTTATCGTAGACTATGCTACCCGCTACCCCGAGGCCGTTCCTCTGTCCAGCATTACCACTAAAACAGTAGCACAGGCCATGGTAACGCTATTCACACGGACCGGGTTCCCCCGCGAAATACTTACTGACCAGGGTACGCCCTTTATGTCCAACTTAATGAAACAAATATGTAAGGTACTAGGAATTACACAAATCAAAACGGCAGTCTATCATCCTCAGACAGACGGATTAGTAGAGCGCTATAACAGAACCATTAAATCACTGTTAAAAAAAATTGTCGATGAAACAGGGAGGGATTGGGACCTGAAACTGCCCCTAGCTCTTTATGCCATTAGAACCCACGAACAGGCTTCAACGGGACACAGCCCATTTGAACTGGTGTTTGGCAGACAACCCCGTTCTCTACTAGATATGGCCGCTGAGACCTGGGAAGAAGCTGAGGAAGAAGAAGGACGACCCCTGTTAGAATATGTACAAAAACTGAAAACGCACTTACAAGATCTTTGGGAGGATGTACGACAACATCTGGAAAAAGCACAAGAAACTCAAAAGCATTATTATGATAAGGGGAGTAAGTTGCGTACATTTCTCCCAAACGATCAGGTCCTGATTATGAGACCCACATCTGAACAGAAACTGTTGGCTAGACGGCAAGGGCCCTATAAGGTGATTAGAGCTGTCTCCCCGGTCACATACCTCATAGAACTCAGTACCAACCCAAGGAAAACCCAAATCTATCATGTGAATCTCCTTAAAAAATGGGAACCCGGAGATGAGGGTCCTGAGACCGTTGAGATGGGTCGTTTTATATCTCCCTGCAAGGAATTGGATATTGAATTATTCCCAGGTGAAAGTCCACCACAGGAGTCAAGACCCTGTATCAACCCTTCCCTGTCTATAACAGAGAAGCAGCACTTGTATACCTTGTTACACCACTATACCCAAGTCTTCTCTGACATACCGGGAAGAACATCTTTGATTTATCACCAAATTAGAACACCTCCAGGACAGACTGTCCGCCTACGACCCTATCGGGTCCCAGAGGCAAGGAAACACCTCATAGAGGAAGAAATAAGCAAAATGTTAAACTTAGGGGTAATCAAACCATCCGTTAGTCCCTGGTGCTCTCCTGTGGTACTGGTTCCCAAACCCGACGGATCAGTCTGGTTTTGTATAGACTTTAGGAAACTCAACTCGATATCCTTGTTTGATACTTACCCTATTCCCCGAGTGGATGACGTCCTGGAGAAGATAGGGAGAGCTAAGTATATGTCTACCCTAGACCTCACAAAAGGGTATTGGCAGATTCCCCTGTTTCCCGAAGACAAAGAGAAAACAGCCTTCTCTACTCAATCTGGCCTGTATCAATTTACAATATTACCTTTTGGTCTCCATGGAG
This sequence comes from Pleurodeles waltl, assembly GCF_031143425.1. NCBI lineage: Eukaryota > Metazoa > Chordata > Amphibia > Caudata > Salamandridae > Pleurodeles > Pleurodeles waltl. The sequence goes on from NC_090440.1 coordinate 1,029,703,417, forward strand.
CCCCGGCCACATTTCAACGGTTAATGGATCGATTACTGAAACCCTTCCATAATTTCTCAGCTGCCTATCTGGACGATGTCGTTATTTTTAGCGACACCTGGCTAGAACATCTAGACCATCTACGTCAAATCTTGGACACTCTGATGGCGGCAGGACTAACCGCTAATCCTAAGAAGTGTGTATTAGGGAAGACAGACATATCCTACTTGGGATATACAATCGGCAACGGCACACTACAACCCCAAATTTCAAAGGTTGAAGCCATTAGTAACGCCCCCACTCCAAAAACAAAAAAAGATCTACGTTCCTTCCTGGGTTTAGTGGGCTACTACCGCAGGTTCATTCCTGCCTACTCCACTATCGCAGCCCCTCTTACAGATCTATTATCTAAACATCATCCTAACAAGTTGGCACCTTTTTCTGGGGTTCAGAGGGCTAGTTTTGATCATTTGCGATCCATTCTTACAACAGAACCTGTTTTACAATGTCCTGACTTTTCTCAGCCCTTCCATCTGTATACTGATGCCTCCAATGTGGGGCTAGGAGGGGTGCTTGCCCAGCCTGATCTGGACGGGAGGGATCACCCGATCGTTTTTATTAGTAGGAAATTGCTTCCCCAGGAATGTCATTACCCCATCATCGAGAAGGAGTGTTTAGCCATTAAGTGGGCGATAGAGAATCTGCAGTATTACCTTTTAGGCAGACCTTTTGTTCTCTATACGGATCATGCTCCTTTTACTTGGCTAGCCTCTCACAAAGATTCCAAGGCTAGGATCCTACGCTGGTTCCTTGAACTCCAGCCTTTTTCCTTCCAGGTCCGCCATATTCCAGGATCCCACCAAGGCCCTGCGGATTACTTATCACGATTTCCCACCTCTTCCTCAATCCTCGAACAGGATCCTTCTTGGGAGGGGGGGTGTGATCGGGCGCTCCCGATCTCGCCTCCCGTTGGAGCAGCCTGTGACGTGTCGGAGAGCCCCGACACGTCACTTCCGCGTTCAGCCGTTCCTGTGGAAACGGCCGCGGCATCCTTGGGGCGTTTCCCTGTTTCCAGGGAAACGCATAAGCTCTTCCGGGACAAGACGGGGAGAAAAGGTGAGCGGACTCCGGAAAAGAGAGACGGCGGCAAGGAGGAGAGGAGCCTGACCACGGAGGTACAGAGAAGGGAAACGAGTGACGGCGGCCAGGAGCGGACCACCCAGAGGCCAGAGAGCGGATCCGGAGACAGCAGAGGGGAGAGGGAGAGTTTCCCAAACACAGCAGCAGAGACGAGGAGCTTACAATCCAGCCACGACCCCGGAGGGTCGTGGCTTGCCAAGGTACGGTTCCTTTTTGGAGGAACAGATAGGAAAAGGGAAAACCCACAGGGGAAGGGAGCTGGGAGGGACGCGAGGGAGGAGGAGGGAGGGGAAAAAGAAGGGAAGGTCTCTATATAAGAAGGGAGCCTGACTGTCCCCTCAAAAGCCTGGGAGCACTGTTTGTTTGTAAGACAACAGCACATTGGTTTTTGCATGGTGCACGGGTGTCATACACTCTCCTCCTCTTCACCCCACTTGCCTTCCCCTTTTTTCCTACTTCCTGATAAACCCCAGGAAATGACCTAAATACTTACCGTGGGGTATTTCTTCTGTTTTCTTGCCGGTATTCTCCCGGGAGCCATTCGCATTTCCAGAAGACGCTGACCTGAGGAAGGAACGGGGAAAGAACGACAAGATTTGAGAGAGAAGGATTACAAACCATAGACTTTTCAGATACTTACCATTTATGAATACCTATAGAAAGAAACTAAGAGTGAAGAGAAGACCTAATTACAATAAAACTTTGTTTACTTACTTTATTACGCCGTTTCCCGTCTGGTTTATACCGTATAGCCTGTCACACACACCAAAAAGCTGCCAGGTCTAACAAGGGTCAACACCAGAAGGCATACACTGACATACATTGGGTGGGGAGTCAGGCTTACCAATTAGCTACACCCTGTGCCTCTGTAATTGAGCCATCACATTTGGGATGCTGCTATTCCTCAGGATGAAGGCGTCATGCACCAACCCAGGATACTTGGCAGTGATGTGGAAGATGTACTGGTCAGCCAGGCACACCATTTGCACATTGAGTGAGTGGAAACTCTTCCGATTCCTGAACACTTGTTCATTCTGATGGGGGGACAAACGCAACATGTGTACCATCAATTGCCCCAATAATGTTGGGTATATGTCCCATTGCATAGAATCCAGCCTTCACTGTGGCCAAATCTTCCACCTGGGGGAAAGCAATGTAGCTGCACATGTGTTTCACCAGGGCAGACAAAACCCTTGCCAGCACGATTGAGAACATTGGCTGTGACATTCCTGCTGCCAAGCCCACTGTCATTTGGAAAGAGCCAGTTGCCAGGAAATGGAGCACAGATAGAACCTGCACAAGTGGGGGGATCCCAGCGAGATGACGGATAGCAGATATCAGATCAGGCTCCAATTGAGCACACAGCTCTGTGATTGTGGACCTGTCCAGTCTATAGGTGAGTATTATGTGCCTGTTTTCCAGTGTAGCCAAGTCCACAAGGGGTCTGTACAAAGGGTCCTGCCTTCTCCTCCGATTCCTCCGCAGTGTTAGGTATCTAAGGGACACAAGAGTGAGGAGGCTGTCACAATTTGAACAATGGAACCACCACTTCAGTGTACATAGAGCAATAACGTAATGGGACATTTGGTAATGGCAATGTATGTGCAAATGATAGAAATGACGCAGTTCTCGATTATCTGAATATTGTCCACCACCATAAAATGGCAACTGCCTGTCCTGCATGTAGGGACAGGTGGCAGTGAGCTAACTCCGCGGGCGTTGCGCGTCATGGCAGAAGGCAGTCTTGCACCACCGTGCTATTCCTCATTGGATAACACGGGGCTCTATGGAGTACAGTGGCCAATGGGGATCACTGGCAGCGGTGATGGTGTACACTGCCGCGTATGCGACCACCATTATCTGCCTATAACCTCACTTGTTTCCTGACTTTCCACACAACAACACCTACACTGCGTGTGCTGCTGTGACCTGTGTCCGGATCCTGCCATGGCCTGTGTGACCGGGGAAAGGGTCCCCACCTTCACTTCGGAGAAGTTGGAGCGCTTGGTGGATGGGGTCCTACCCCAGTATAGGCTGCTGTATTGGCCTCCAGACCAACAGGTGTGTACACCTTGGGCACGAGGCTTGTGACAAGGTTGCATGGAGATGTGTGTGCAAGCATTGTGTCATTTGGGGGGGTCGTATGCCTGGTGGTAGTATACATGGTGGGCGCTGGGTGATGTGTGTGCCAATGGGAATGCAAGGGGAATTGTGGGCCATATGTGTAAGAGGCTGGATTGTCTGGTTAATGGTGTCCTCCTGTCTGTGTTTCCTCCTAAGGTCAGTGCCCATCAGTAGAAGGGATTGTGGCATGCCATCGCCAAGGACGTGCAGACCCTGGGGGTCTACAGCAGGCAAGGCACCCACTGTAGGAAGAGGTGGGAAGACCTGAGACACTGGGCCCGGAAGACCGCGGAGGCACAGCTGGAGATGGCCTTCCAACGAGGGTGGGGTGCCTGTCGGAACATGACCCCCCTGATGGCCTGCATGCTGGTGGTGGCCTACCCAGAGCTGGATGGGTGCTTGAGGGTAATACAGCAGCCACAAGGGGGTGAGTACAGTGTGCGTTACAACTATGATTGGTAGGTGGCATGAGAACTTGGTGGTGGGTGTCAGTTAGTGTGTGTCCCTTAATGCCAGCTCAGAGAATGCAGCGTGATCCAGCTCAAGGATAATGGTTGTATTGATAAATCTGGTAACCTAGCTAGGTTGCATTCCATGTCAGACATGGCTTAGTACAGACAGTTGCACACACAGCAACATCCACTGCCTCCATCACTGTCACATCCACACTCACACCTGCATGCACTGCATCAACAGCTACCACCACAATCACCACACCAAGCAGCACACACACCTCACTTGCAGACACCTCCACAACATCCATCCACGCATCCCCTGTGTCCTCTCCCACCCTGTCTGTGCCCCTCCTAAGAGACACAAACGCACCCACTCAGACACCCAATAGCCATCCACCTCACATCAGCACACTGCCCATGCACTTCCACCCAAAGTCAGCAGACATACACCTCCAACAACCACTCCCTCAACCTCCACTCCCATCCCTCCTCCCTCATCCCGCCCCATCGTCCCTAAGAAGCTTTTCTATGTCCAACTTGACCTCTTCCCTCCCACTTCACCCCCCCGTCCTGCCCGTAAGAGATGGTCATAATGACCCAGCCCAGCACCTCAGCCAAACAGTTTACGGGGACAGTGGAGGCACCTCCTACTCGTAAAGGCAGAAAAGGAAAGGATCGCACTCCCCCACCCAAGAGGGGGAAGGGTCCCACTCCAACACCTAAGAGAGAGAAGGATCCCACTACACCACCCAAGAGAGGGAATGATTCCATACCACCACCCAAGAGAGGGATCATTCCCTCTCTTGTGTGGTGGAGTGGGATCCTTCCCTCTCTTGGGTGGTGGAGTAGGATTTATCCTACTCCACCACCCAAGAGAGGGAAGGATACCACTACACCACCCAGGAAAGGGAAGGTTCCCACTTCACCAACTAAGAGAGGCAAGAGGCCCCCTCCAACAGCAGTGGGCAAGGAGCCCTCATCTCCAGGTGGGGCACATCAGCCCTCACCTCCAGCTGGGACACAGCAGCCCTCACCTCCAGCTGGAAACCAACAGCCCTCACCTCCAACTGGGACACAGCAGCCCTCACCACCAGCTGGGACACAGCAGCCCTCACCACCAGCAGAGGGCATGTAGGCCACCCTCCAGGGACTGTTGTACATGGAGCTCCCTCCAGAACCAGTGGGCAGGTCCCCCAACTCAAAGACTGTGACCTTGCACTCCCCGGCTAATTGTAATGGGCATGGAGCCCCCTCCAGAACCAGTGGGCAAGAACCCCAACTCAGAGACTGTGACCTTGCACTCTCCAGCTAATTGTAATGGGCATGGAGCCCCCTCCAGAACCAGTGGGCAAGTCCCCCACTTCAGCTGAGGTGCCCCCCACCCCCGTCCCCCTGAGGTGCCTGGCCATTCACAACACAATACCCCTGCACAGTGTAGTGCGGATTACGTCAGGGACCAAGTTGGGCCTTGGACTGTGCCCTGTGGCAATGTGGGCCTTTTGTACTTTTGACTGGCCGTTGGCCCTTTCGGAACAGTGAATCAAGTATTTTTTGTCATATGGACAATACGGTGGCTGTTTGCATCCAATTACACTATCAGTTCTGAAATAATGTAGTCCTTGCATTATTATGACGTGTGTCCTGTGAAATTGTTTTTCCTCTGCAGCTGGTTGTGTGTGTGGTGTGTGTGTGAATGGTGTGTGTTGTGCGTGTGTGTGTCACTCTCCTTTTCCTCCCTCCCTCCTTTGTGTGCTAGGCGGCTGTACTCACAGTTGTCGTCTTCGTCGGTGTTGGTGTTCCAGGTGGAGCATGGCATAGAAGAGCATCGGGAAGACTTGAAGTTTCGGTTCCATGGCGGCGTTGATCTTCTCTGTGTCTCTGATGGTGAATCTTTCGTCTTCTGTGTTCTGTTTCCGCCAGGCTTTTGATGGCGTTGGTACCGCCCTGGAAATCATGGTGGTTTGCAGTGTCTTAATATGGTGGGTGGTACTTTGTCTTCTGCCTCGCTGTTGATAGCTTCCGCCGTGGTCAGTGGTGTTAACACCCTGGCGGTTGGTGTGGTACATTGTCTGTCTATGGGAGTTATCACCACCATGGTCATAATTTGGCAGTAATTACGCCAACCTGTTGGCGGTATTTCCGCCACTTTATCAGTCACCGCCAATGTCATAACGACCACCTAAATCTCTTTAGACCTTTTGGTCAGCCAATGGTTTTCATGTATGTGTATAACTTAGCTTTGTGCACCATATACTATACATTGATTTTGGGATTGTAATAAAGCTTTGAAACTTTATTCAGTTTGAAGTTTGATTTAGTTCTTAAATTGTTCATGGTGTATAGAATTGTTTATGGTTTTATGTCATTGATTTGTAATCAAATTAATCTGATTACTACACTCCTCACTGAGTTCAAAGATCCAGTTGACTTCTAGTGATGGTAATAGTGATGGTGTCTCACCAGAATGCTTGCGGTTTCTGAGCCCGAGGTGGGAAGAAGACCTTTGCTAGCGCTCCAGCATATCCAAATGAGCTCTAGTACAGAGCCGCAGTGCATTACTGCCCGATACCTGTTAACTTTTCACAACAAGAATTTTCAAAACCAATAGGTCTCACCTTTATAAGATGATTACCAAGCTACTGCATTTAACACTGCTTGTTTGTAAAGCATTGTTTAAAAAAGTAAACAAAAAACATGTAAAAAATAGTTTACATATAAACATATTAAGGTATTTCAAATCTTTAGAAATGGACACTTTTATAATTCCAGTATTTTTCACTCAGTAAACTTTGAATATCATTAAAAAGAAAAAAGGAAATGCCAGAGTTTAAAGGAAATAGTTGTCAAGGTATAATTTACTTTGTACTGGACTTAGAACTGAAGCATGCTCCAGTCAACTTCTCACAAAAGACTGAAGGGGAGCTGACTCAAACAATGGTTCGACAAGTGCAGGTGTAGTGAGCAGTGACTCTTCCTGGTGAGCACACTCCCATGCACCAGCTGTTTTTTTTTTGTTCAACATCTGGATGCCTTGTGAAGTGAGTGGATAGAAAGAGGCCTTTTTGGTCCAGTCAGTGCTTTAAAAACATGGTACTGAGAGCTAGCACTATTTTATTTTGAGAGGGAGCGTACCTGCTCTTCTCAAGAAAAACGTAATAAAAACGTAATACTTTCAATTGGAGAGCACTTATCAGAAACAAGCAGATACTCTGATACAGAGTACCTGCACTTCTAATTTTCCATTTCAAGCACTGAACCGTCCAGTGCCTGTGGGCTCGCAGCTGCTGCTGTGGGAAGTACTGAGGTTGTTGCTTTCTTCACATCAGCTACACAATAGGCCTCTGACTTGGAGTCTCTATGCTTGCAGGTCACTGTATATCTTTATTTTTGTTAACCAGGGATACTGTCCCAGAAACAGGGATGTAGACTGTAACAATTCTGTCTAGAGTAACTTACTTTTCCTAACTCAAAACATCGCCCCTTTGTTTTGAGGGTTGCTGATACACTATTGTCAATTGTCAGTGTGATGTATTTGTTACAGATTGCCTTAACTGCTTATGATCATTAGGATTACAAATGGCAAGTGGAGAGCTGAATATTGAAATACAAGGTACTACGTTTTCAGACCTCCATTTGAGAGTGGGATTTTTGTAATGGAATAGTATTGTGTAGTAGGAATATGTATACGTTTGTGAACATTGCTTACAATTGCAATCTAGAAACTACTGTGCTAATATTTTGTGCTTTCCTTTTCAGGATTGTGTCACAGTTCAAAGTAATTTGGTGATGCTGAACTGTATACAGTGTTCATTGTATTTTGTTCGAATACTGTTTTATTGTGTAATGAGCTTTGTGTAATTTTTTCCTATTTTGTTATTATTTTCTACTGTAAATATATTTGTATTTTGAGGTATGAATAAAGTGTTATGTTCGCACAACTTTAGCAGAACATTCACATCTTTATAGGAACTAAGAGCATTTTGTTTACTGTATAACCACGCACTCCACATCACCCCCTTTAAGCTCTGGTTTGGCTGATCATCCATATCTCCCTGAAGAGTTAAAGAGGCTAGGAAGCCATCTTTCTGTCACAGACTGAGTTCTTAGTGTTCGAGTTAGTGTGGCACTATCACCTTTGATAGCGCTTGGTTGTCCTTGTACATACACACAATCATAAAAACATACTCCAGACCTCCCTGTCACATGCACACAAATACATGCACCTCATACACTTCATCAGAAGCGTACTTAGCTCCTCCATTCACTCTTACACACAGACTCATGTTTGTGAGAGATGCAGCGAAACAGGGCCCTGCAGTACCCCTGGTGTTATCTAGTCCATTCAAAACCAAGTACCGCGGAACTTTTATACTAATTTATTTGTCCCTCCTTCATTGTCCCTAATTGATTTCTATGTCAAAACTGGTCAAGAAGGGCGAAGAGTTTCCGTGGTCAATTCCCTGATTGCTGAAAGCCGGGGAATAGGTGGTGTTGGCGAGCTAGAGAGGAGAAAAGAGGTCGTACTGTTCAGAAGGCCAGATAAGTGAGGATGAGATGGTGGATGGGGAGACAGATAGGCTATCAGGGGAAGGAGAACACCAACTTTAAAGTATATTTAATTTGCCGAGAAGCATTCATGCGCTTATTTACCACAGACACTATGCAAATGGTAAATGTATATAGGGGTTTCTGTTTGGGAGGCGTGTAGAGGTAGGAGTTTTGGAGGGTCGAGAGTGGAGGGGAGAGCACAGATCCGGCAGAGGGAATCATTCAGTGCTCCCCTTACCAGAGAAAAAAGGTTGTCAGGAACTAGGGCACGAGGCCTGCTGCTTTTGCAGCCACCGCCTTATGCAGTTTTACTGGATGGGTTCCATAATCACGGACAAACAAAAGGTACACAGTAGCAGTTTAGAGGGGGGCAAGAGTGGAACATCTCTGGTGTCAGGTAACAATAAAACAATTTAATAATGTCACGATCGCTGTGGTATTGCGCGATATTCATTGTGCCCCACAGGTCTAAAGGAGTACATTAACTTCCCACCCTGCGTTATTGATGTCAGGACCCCATTTGTAACTCATACCAGATGCATAGGTTCAAGGAGGCATGCCACAAGAATTCTATGTGAGCTCAGATAGGGTAGTTTCCCACATCTCCATGGAGGTACGCTTAGAGGTTCTTGTGTGAATACTGTAAGCAGGAAATACTTCCAACTGAGGCCCATCTATTTACTTTGGACCTCCACGTCACGACTAGTGGTGCTTGTGAGGATTTCCGGCCAACTGCTCTTTACATTTAGATAGGATTCGTGCCAAATTCTCAAATATACCAAAATGTCTCCAAGCCTCTGTATGTGCCTTGGAAGTGATTGCCAGCTGGTTGTTTATGGCTCAAAAGTGTGACTAGTATTGAGCATTCCCATACCATATGGGAAAAATCAGCATTTGGTGATCCTAGTTTGAGGTAGCCCCCAACCCAATACAGTATATTGTGCAAATTCTACTGAGAGTGAGGTAAGTTCCAAGGAGGATCTCAGTATTCCCCATCTCTATTCTCTTCTCAATGTTGGTGTAATCCATTAAGTGGCCTACTCAGGGTCTCCAGCAGCAGGACAGATAACTGGGACACTATTCTTTGCCCCGTTGCCCATATCAAGAGAAGATGCATAATTTTATCTACATAATTTTGTCTGCTTTTGGTTCAAGTTTACCTTGTCCACACAACTTTCTAACGTTACTAACAGTACTGGTCTGCCTCAATACAACTGTCCCAAAGTTCTACCATACGCACTGTACAGTTTTCCAGTAGTGTGGAGGACCCCAATGGAATACATAACCATACATGCCAACATTGTAGAAGAGAAAAATGTGGGAGATTTAAAAAGATAATGGGGAGAATGTATTTCCCCAATTGAGTTGCATTGAATTAGAGGCAATCTAGCATGGGGGAGGCAGCCAAAATGAAGCTAATTTTGGATCCAAATATCAGGAGTCTCCCACCTGAATTGGGTCTTTTGGCATGTATGTGACTCCCACATCTGCGTAGAGGGGCAGTGCCTCCTCAGGAGCACGTTCCAGTGACTGTCATCCATACATGCCAACATTACAGAACAGGCAAGTGGGATATTTTAAACAATTAGTTGGGAGAATGTATTTTCCTCACCTACTTATTACTGATATTGAAGGGCATGCAGTATGCCTGAATTGGTTCTATTAGTATGCATGGTGAAAGACAATCAGCATTTCATTTTTGGCAGTTTAATGACATAGCACAAACAAAGACAGAGTTCTAAACTCTGTTTTTGTTTTCGCTGTGTAAAACCATAAAAAATTCAATGTTGGCGCCTGTCACATACTGTAATCTCCCCCTTAATGTTTTAAGGACAAAGCGTTAACCTTTGATGTCAGAGGTAATTTATGGAGGGGGAGATTGGCGTGTGCCTGACAAACATTTTATTTTCGGCAGTTTTACAAACTTTGATTCGGGTTTCTGTATGCAGGAAGCGGGAGTCAGGAGACTAGCCTTTAAATCAGTAATGTTCTGCCTGAATCAGGAGGGGTGGTATGTATGCCTACCCCTCATAGTCTCAAAGGAAAATTGTCCCCATAACTCCTAATTAATGCTCAACACAGATTTTGACAATACCCCTCAACATTGCAGGGGATGATGAGGGGCATAAGTTTGTTCAACATCGCATAGTTGTAGATATCTCTTGAGAATTGTGCAGCAATGGTTAATAAACATGGGAGCAACTTGCTTTCTTAAATACCTACCAAACACTGCTCCCAAGAGTGTGCGCAAGCACACAGCTGCTGACAAAAAGTTGGACTTGAGCCTTCTTGAGACCAGAGCATATTTTGTCACATATCGCAAGTGTGCCCTTTATAGCAATATTCGCAATGCAGGTTGCCCTGACCCCCTAGTCATTAGAAACAGAGGTTAAACAGGACAATTCTTTGTCTGCCACTGTAAGAAATTAGGTTATTGGATGAGGGGGGTGGAAGCCCCAGCCAGGCATAAACCACAATCCTGTCCGGGGTGAACCACTAAATCCACTGAATTAAACCATGCTTAACCCTCTAGTAGCTTAGCACAAAACAGCCAGGCTTAACTTAGAGGCAATGAGTAACATATTTATGCAGCACACAAACAGTAATCAAGTGAAAATACAACACAAGAAAAATCCCAAACCAATTTAGAAAAATCGAGTACATTTTAATTAATAAAACGGTACCAGGAAACAAAAATCCAAACAATAGAATCGGAGTGTTGGGACGGAAAAGTCGTCTACATGGTAATAGACGTGCACCCCTGCCCTGAGTGCCTCAACTGTACTGATGTCTGGATCCCTAAAGCTGATTCCCTCTTGTCAAAGGCAAACACAGCTCATGCATGTGTACCATGACATAAGCCTGTCTCACGGATGGCAGTGCTGTTGGTCCAGGAAGCGCACTCAAATCACCATAGTGCTGAAAGACTACTGCCATTACCAGGGGTTACAACACAACAGCAACAAAAACCCTGTGGCCATCACATCATTTTTCAGTGGGTGGAATAATTCCCTCAAGGAGGTTGAAGGAGCAATGGAAAAGAACAATGCATACATTACATTTTTTTAATTACATCCAATTCATAGTTAATACATTTTCCTAACACATAAATGTTTATATATGTACCCAAAATCAATCGAAGTCCCTCACCAAGCCGTCACCTTTAGAAAAACATAAATACATCACAACGTCCCAAATGTAAAAGGATCAAAACAAAGCCACTTAGAGAAAATCTAAGGGAAGAGCTTGAGGGCAACACAAATTGGGTACAGAAGGGGAAAGTCACTCTTCTTAGATTTCTCAACAACTCTTTCAGTAATGATGGTAGCTGCCCTACACGGCCCCAAAATGTTGACATTTCCATCCCGCTCCTATGAGTTTACAGGACCATCATGAGGACCTGATGAGGGTAATAGGTTAAAGGGTACTGTTTACAAGGTGGTGCCCAATAGTCCATCCACTGGATTGTTTGAATTAAATTAATTAACCTTGAAATAGCAGAGGACCATACTATATATGCCCCAGCTACCGGCGATAAAAGTAATCAGGGCTTACCCTTATTGATGATCTACCAGGAATTAAGCAGCACGGGTGTGGTGGTGGCAACCTACCATGCAGTTTTAAGTAGGAGTGAATGGGTCCCCTTTAACCTGGGTCACTGGAGTGAGGCTTACAGGCTCTCTCATTCAAACTTGCTCTGCTGTGTGCCTAACTCACCCTTTGACCTACATCAGTTTGACGTGGACTGCTGCGCAGCACATGAGTGGTGTATCTGCACTGGGTGCATGTGTGCCTGGGAAGGGTACAATACAGGGATCACTATGCAGTGCATGCATAGTGAATGCATGTACTGGGTGTATGTGTGCCTATGAATGCTATAGTACATGAAGGATGTTGTGCTGTGCAGTGCATGCATGTTAAAAGCATGTACTGGGTGTATGTGTGCCTGTGAGTGATACAGACCATGAAGAAAATAGTGTTGTGCAGGCTGTGCATGTTAAGTGCATGTACTGGGTGTATGTGTGCCTGTGAGTGGTACAGTACAAGAAGGATACAGTGCTGGCAGTGCAGTTATGTTAAATGTATGTACTTTGTGCATGTGCACCTGTGAATAGCACAATACATGGCAGACCATGAGTTCCATTTTGGTAGACCCAGGGCTGCATGGTGGAATGTGAGGAGAGGTGGTAGAGGAATCCCCCACAGATTTGTGTATTGCTTCAGAACTCCACTTCTGTGGCAGAAACTGACACACCACATAATTGCATATCCAAAGTTGGTGCTTTATCCCTAGGGTCAATCTGCCAAACAACCCCCTTAAACACACATTGATGAAACCCAAAAGAGAGGCAGCACTGTAAGTTAATTAGAATCTATAATCCACCTGTCCACACATTCAATTGAGTAAAGTGCCTAATGTCAATGGTGCTGAGTTGGTATATTGCGGTGCAAAATCCAAAGAATAGACATAAATGTTGTGAGGCATAAAAAGATATAGCTCATTTTCCTTCTTCAGTCTTCATTTGAAAATGTAGTGTTGACACCAACTGCAGTGGAAGGATCCTGTCAGAAGTAGGAAGAGGCCTGTGTATGTCAGTTCATAGCCTGCTGTTTCATGGTTCTGACAGACTCTGTGCATTTCTGTTGATTATATTTCCTGGACATACATGCATTCTGAGCTGCTTGTTTTTTAAGCCCTGATGAAGCCCAATGGGGGGACAAAACACAGTGACTGGGCTGACACTATATTTTCAAATGAAGATTGAAGAATACAAATTCTTTTGAGTTTTATCAGATTTGTGCATTGCTACATTGCTGTAAGATGGGTGGGATACCTGGGAAGGCAGAGCCAGGCTTTGATTCAGAGGGAGGTCACAAAGAAGGTGCCTGGGCGCATTTGAGGAAGAGATTGGGTTGACAAGAGAATTATATAGAGTAAGGCTGGACCCCTGGGCTAACCTTTTGATATACGTATCACTGTGGCTGACATCGACGTGTAAAATGTAGTTTCTCCCATGTTCTATGTTGCGGGGCTATCAGCTTTGGAGTCACTGCTGCTGTGACAGACTGCTTTCAAGAGGAAGAGAGAGCAGAGGAGTAGGGACTTAAAAAAAAGCAGATCCCTTACATAACCTTCAAATACTCAAGGTCTGCAGTCTCCCTGCTCAGTGAGTGGACATCACCCAGGGAATGCAAGAACACATGCCCTTCAGCAAGGAGTGCCAGCACCTGCCTGATTGGCAAGACCAGTTTGCCCTCTGAGGAAGAGGGGAATGTTGGAGAGAGCGAGGTACAGTGGGGAATCCTGTGAGTGGATTCCCTGAGCAAGGTGTGAAATAAAGGCTGCTACACCAATGAAGTCATTGCTTATGTGCAGGACAAAGCCAGCAACCCCCGTATGCCAGAGGATGACCACCATGAAGTGCGCCATGGACATCACTGTGCCACGAGTGCAAGTGCGTGTGCAGTGAGGTGCCGGTGACCATGTATGCCACAAGAGGCTGCTGCAAATTGAAATGTAATTGTCGTTCTGGCGATCGGGCTGGAGCCCTCTCAAGTGAGGGATCATCAACCCTGTATGCCAAGAGGGGCCGTCATGGACAGATTGCTTTGTGGAGTAGGCTGTAGCCCTTGTACAATGAAGAACTGGGACCCCATATGCCAAGATGGGCTGCCCTGTAGGCATCAGCTGTGCCATTTGGGTCGGTGCCGGTTGGCAGTAGAGATATGGTGATCCCGTATGCCAGATCACCGGAACTAGCAAGAAGTGTGACCCAACCTGGAACATCCCAGGAGAAGTGAGGTGTTGTGGCAACCTCATATGCACTAACACTAGGACAAGGGATCAGCATCAGAAGCTTCGCACCACCTTCCCCCCACCATTGGATGAACTAAAGACTTACCCTGCCAGGAGGAGCTGTGAGGAACCTCCGGTTGCTGCAGGTGTGTGACCGTGTGAGGAACTCAAGAATTGTCAAGTGCAGCCTTCCTGGGATGCGAGAAGTGAACTTACCTAAACTAACCGCTGCCGCTCTGGTGCCTGGAGAGGGGGTGCCCTCAGGAACCCCAAGTGCTGTGATCCTGCAAGTGCAGGTAAGACTGAATTCAGGCCAGTTAGCCCTGGGGGAACTTGCATGCTGTGACTTTGGAACACATTTAATTTTGATGCAGTGGATTCTTAGATTAGTACTACCCCTGGTGCTTACCCAGCCTAAAGTGAATGGGGAATAAACAAGATTGCCAGGGCAAGGAGGGAGTAGAACACAGGGAGCTGCCTATGAAACACTAGAGCCCTGACCATAGGTGGGCTGTGTAGTTGTTTGTGAATGTCGTATTTCTCTTAGTACTGGTAGCAGTAAAATAAAAATATTTGTCTTTTTTTCACAAAAATGGCTATTTGGCTGGACAAAATGTATTGCAGCTGCTGCTCATATTTTCATTTGTGAGCCTGTATTCAGTTCCTGTATCTCCCCCCCGCACCTCCCACCGACGGAGCTTTGGACATCTTGAACCACGCTAACCCTGAGGGGCACTTGACCCAGTTGCTCAGGATCCTTAGCAGGTCAGGCCCTGCAGCATCAGGAGAAAAAGACTCAGCCCCCATGATTTGGGCCCAGTAACCTCTGCTTGGTCTGTGGCCCTCTGAACAGAGTTCTGACACGGAGATATTACATTTTAATGTTTTAAGTAGATATTGGCCCTCATTACAACCCACGGTGGTACAAACAAACAGCATGGCGGTCACCGCCAACAGACAGGCAGAAGACAATGTACCGCCCACATTATTATGAGAGGCCAATCCACCACCTTTTCCGGGCGGATTCAACACGAACAAAAACACAGCGGAAAGAGGACTTGGAAGGGGAAACACTCACCTCTACACAACCCACGAGGAACCAGGACGCCATGGAGCCAGAACTCCAAATCCTCCCTGCAATAGTTTTATTGCTCCTCTACCAGGAGCACGAACAACGGCGGCGACGACCACGGTTAGTGCTGCACCTACAACACAGGGGAGTGGGGAGGGAAAAGAGAGTGACACACACACGGAACACCCCCACCCCCACCCTCACCCACAATAACACACACACCAATACATGCTGCAACAATAGATTTACGCCTCCCAAACCCCCCTGGAAGAACGCAATGACAAAAGGAAATGATTGTAACGATTGTAATCAATAAATATCCATTAGTCAAAACTTTAAATACAGTCTAAACAATTATGTACACCAACTATACAAGTCCGGATAGTGCACCATTCAAAGTCCGTGGACCACTGGGCCCAAAATGCATGGGCGAGGCCCACACTCGAGACCAGACTGCAAACGGAGAGAACACTGCTGGGGCACCAGATCGAAATGAAACAGGCACCTCAGGGGGAAGGGGGGGCACCTTTGCCGGATGAGTGCCGGACGCCAGCTCCACGAGGGGGCTCCATGCCCTTTGATATATCCTGGGGAGTGCAAAGCCACAGTCTCTCAAGTCTCTCCAGTGGGTGGGTTGCCCACTGCTTTATCCTGGGGAGTGCAAAGCCACAGTGTCTCAAGTCTTTTCAGTGGGTGGGATGCCCACTGCTTTATCCTGGGGAGTGCAAAGCCACGGTCTCTCAAGTCTTTTCAGTGGGTGGGTTGCCCACTGCCTTATCCTGGGGAGTGCACAGCCACGGTCTCTCAAGACCTTTCAGTGGGTGGGTTGCCCACTGCCTTATCCTGGGGAGTGCACAGCCACGGTCTCTCAAGTCTTTTCAGTGGGTGGGTTGCCCACTGCTTTATCCTGGGGAGTGCAAAGCCACGGTCTCTCAAGTCTTTTCAGTGGGTGGTTTGCCCACTGCTTTATCCTGGGGAGTGCAAAGCCACAGTCTCTAAAGTCTCTCCAGAGGGTGGGTTACCCACTGCTTTATCCTGGGGAGTGCAAAGCCACAGTCTCTCAAGTCTTTTCAGTGGCTGGGTTGCCCACTGCTTTATCCTGGGGAGTGCAAAGCCACAGTCTCTCAAGTGGATGCCTTTCTCCACTGGTTCTGGAGGGGGCTTTGTGCCCAGAGTGCTTCATCCTGCCAAGGATTGAGGTAGTGGATGCCTTTCTCCACTGGTTCTGGAGGGGGCTTTGTGCCCAGAGTGCTTCATCCTGCCAAGGACTGAGGCAATGGATGTGATACTCCACTGGTTCTGGAGGGGGCTTGGTGCCCAGAGTGCTTCATCCTGCCAAGGACTGAGGTAGTGAATGCCTTTCTCCACTGGTTCTGGAGGGGGCTTTGTGCCTAGAGTGCTTCATCCTGCCAAGGACTGAGGTAGTGGATACCTTTCTCCACTGGTTCTGGAGGGGGCTTTGTGCCCAGAGTGCGTCATCCTGCCAAGGACTGAGGTAGTGGATGTGATACTCCACTGGTTCTGGAGGGGGCTTGGTGCCCAGAGTGCTTCATCCTGCCAAGGACTGAGGTAGTGGGTGTGATACTCCACTGGTTCTGGAGGGGGCTTGGTGCACAGTGTGCTTCATCCTGCCAAGGACTGAGGTAGTGGATGCCTTTCTCCACTGGTTCTGGAGGGAGCTTGGTGCCCAGAGTGCTTTATCCTGCCAAGGACTGAGGTAGTGGATATGATACTCACTGGTTCTGGGGGGGGGGCTTGGTGCCCAGAGTGCTTCATCCTGCCAAGGACTAAGGTAGTGGATGCCTTTCTCCACTGGTTCTGGAGGGGGCTTTGATGCCTTTCTCCACTAGTTCTGGAGGGGGCTTTGTGCCCAGAGTGCTTCAACCTGCCAAGGACTGAGGTAGTGGATGTGACACTCCACTGATGGTGGTGCAACATGCAAGCTGGCCAGGCTCCTGGAACTGACCACCAGCCTCGTACGACTGACCACTAGGGATGGCAGCCATGTCTGCAGTGATGCCATTGGCTCAGGATGTTGCGGGGCCGCTGGCAGTGCTGACGGCGGTGTCAGTAGCGGTGGTGCTGACGGCGGTGTCAGTAGCGGCGGTGCTTGCGGCGGACTCTGTGGCATCAGTGCTGGTGGCGGGCTCTGTGGCATCTGTGCAGGCGGCGGGCTCTGTGGCATCGGGGCTGGCAGCGGGCTCTGTGGAAACGGTGCTGGTGGTGGTCTTTGTGGCAGCGGTGCTGGTGGCGGGCTCACTGACTGTGGTGCTGGTGGCAGCCTCACTGACTGCGGTGCTGGTGGCAGGCTCACTGACTGCGGTGCTGGCGGCGGTGTCAGTAGAGGCGGTGCTGGTGGCGGGCTCACTGACTGTGGTGCTGGTGAAGGGCTCACTGTCTGCGGTGCTGGTGAAGTGTTCAGTGTCCGCGGTGCTTGCGGCGGTGTCTGTGGTGGTTGTGCAAGTGGCGGTCTTGTCCGCCGTGCAGGTTGGCGTCGACGTGGACCTGCCTTTGATTTTTTGGCCCTTCCCCAGCTTGGATGGTGGCGCAGCTGTCTTCCCACTTTCCACTTTTGTTTTGCCTGAGCCCTTGGTGGCAGGTGTTTTCGCCTTCTCCCTCCAGGATGTGGGCAACTTTTTCCGTTTTGGAGGTGGGGGAATGTCCCTGCCCTCGCTCATTGGGACACTGGCAGCCCTGTTGCTTGGCGCACTCCAAAATCCCGCTATTGCTGGCACCACTGTTCCCGGTGATGTGGTGGCTGAGGTGCTGGGTTGGGACCTGGAAAGGCGGGCCCTAGGGGACGGACGGGACGGACGGGGGGGAGGTGTAGGGAAAAGGCCAACATTTGATAGGAAAAGCTTTATAGACATACTGGGACGGGTAGATGGAGGGGGTTTGGGAGTGGAGGAAGAGGTAGTGGATGTAGGAGGTGTACGTTTGGTGACTTTGGGTGAAGATGCATGGGCTGGAGGCTGTTGTGAGGGTGTGTGACTGCTTTTGTGTACTTTGGGAGTTGGGCTCACAGACACACTGGAAGAGGACACGGGATGTGTGAATGGTAGTGGGGGTGGTGAGTGCACGTGAGTAGTGTCTGGTGATGGGCGTGCTGGTGATGGAGGTAGTGGCTGAAGATGTAGTGCATGCAGGTGTGAGTGGAGACGAGACAGGGAGGGAGGATGGAGACGTGGAGGAGGGGGACACAGTGGAGGCAGTGGATGTTGGTATGTCTGCATGGGTATGGTGCTTGTCTGAGTGCCTGTGGGATGTGTGGTGCTTACGTTTGCCTGAGCCACCCTTGTGTGTTGAGGTGTGTGCATGCTGGTCTGATGGTGTGCTTAGGATAGGCTGAGGTACAGGGGATTGGGTTTGGGTGGAGGAGGTTGGAGGGGGGAGGCTGGACACAGGGACAATGGCTGCCATCGGTGCAGAGGCCAGAGCCTGAAATGCTCGCTGTTGGGCTGCCTGGCCAGAATGAATGCCCTCCAGGTATCCATTTGTTTGTTGCAACTGCCTCTTTACACCCTGGATGGCATTCAGAATGGTAGACTGCCCAACAGTGAGGGATCTCAGGAGGTCAATAGCCTCCTCACTGAGGGCAGCAGGGCTGACTGGGGCAGGGCCTGAGGTGCCTGGGGCGAAGGAGATGCCCAACCTCCTGGGTGTGCGGCCACGGGACACACGCTGAGGGGCTGCTGGGAGGGCGGTGCTGGTGGGGGGGTGGCGGCTGTACCTGTTGATGCGGTGGGCACAGAGGGGCCCACCACCGCAAGGGAGCTCCCATCAGAGGAGGAGTCGGTGTCGCTGGTCTCTGCTCCTGTCCCCGCCGTGGAGCTCCCCTCGCCCTCCATCCCACTGGTGACTTCAGACTCCATTGTCTCACCCTCTAGGGCCATGTGGGATGCAGCTCCCTCCTTCTCCGGTGGCACTGCTCCTCCGCCTGATGATGCTAATGCACACAAGAACAGGGAGACCACAAAAAGGTGGGGGGGGTAAAAAAGAAGAAAGACATGTTCAGTGCATGCAATACCGCCACTGTTGGAGGACACTACAGACACAGCAGCCCTCTGCACTACCCCATGCACTTAGAGTTCCCTAATTAATCACAGAGACATGGGGTACAAGGCCTATGGAGGTCACAGGAGCCTGACTAGGTGTAGATGGCTCTTACCACTGGTGTGGTTGGGGTGCCACATAGCCTGCCTCACAAAGGGTCCTTGCCTACAAAGCTCGCCCTGGCCTAGGGTAACTCACTGCCCACCTCCCCCACCCAGACACCTCCTAATGCACGCAGAGTCAGATGGATGTGACTGTACTCACCCCCTTGTGGCTGCTGTAATGCCCTCAAGCACCCATCCAACTCCGGATACGCCACCGCCAGGATCTGGAACATCAGGGGGGTCATGGTGCCAACCCCAGCTGGGCCTCCGCCATCTTTTTGCTCCAGTGGCGAATGTCCTCCCATCTTTTCCGGCAGTGTGTGCTCCGTCTGTGGTGGACCCCCAGGGTCCAGACGTCCTTGGCAATGGCACACCAGATATCCTTCTTTTGGTGGGTGCTGACCTAGAGGAATAGTACAGGGGAAAAGGATGATCTTTAACCGTCCAGACCGTCACAGTCATTGGCCCACGTTCCCACCCTTGCCCTGACGCACATACACTCACCGTCCGCTCATGCAGGCCTCAGTCACCCCCCGTATCTTCCATCTACACCACTCCAAACAGGCATTGCCCATACAGCATGCTCACAGTGTACTCACTTGCTTGTCTGGAGGACCGTAGAGTAGCGTGTACTGAGGGAGGACCCCATCCACTAACTTCTCCAACTCCTCCGAAGTGAAGGCAGGGGCCCTTTCCCCAGACACATGAGCCATCGTCGCTTCCAGACACAGGTCACAGCAGCACTTCCAGTGTAGGTCCTCTCCTGTCGAAGGTCAGGTATCAAGTGAGTGAACAGAGAGAAAATGGTGGTAACGTCCGCGGCTGTGCGTACCGTCACCGCCGACGTACATCGTCATTGGCTCCTGGGACCCTTAGGGCCCACTGTTAACCAATGCAGGATTGTGCCGCAGTCTTTGACCGCCTGCTGCAACATTGTACAACGCCAGCGCAGTTACCTCATATCCCCTTGTCCCACATTACAGGTCAGGCAGCCGCCATTTCAGGTGGCCACATGGCATTATTTTTAAATGTGTCACACATATCTGGGCCTTGCATACACACAGTGAGAAGCACATAGCGGATTGACAAATGTGTGCAATAAATTCTTTTTTAACTACCTCAGTGTTGCCTGACTCTGTGCTCGCTGTTCTCGTCCATAGGGCACGTCAGCTGGGGCAGGTGAGGAGATGGGGGCATCCTCCGGTGTACAGACCGCTGGTGGACCTGTCGACAATGGAAGACAGACACATCATTATCACTTACAGACTTGATCGTGCCACAATCCAGGAACTGTGCGCCCAGTTGGAGCCAGACCTGATTTCAGCTATCCACCATCCCACGGAATCCCCCCTCTAGTGCAGGTCCTGTCAGCACTCCATTTCCTGGCAAGTGGGTCTTTTCAAACAACAGTGGCCATTGCACCAGGGATGTCCCAGCCTATGTTCTCAAACGTGTTGTCCAGAGTGTTGTCTGCCCTGCTGAAATGCATGCGCAGCTACATTGTTTTCCCTCAGATGGAGGATTTACCTACAGTGAAAGGTGACTTCTATGCCCTGGGACATATCCCCAACATCATAGGTGCCACTGATGGGACACATGTGGCCTTGGTACCCCCCGCAGGAGTGAACAGGTGTACAGAAACAGGAAGAGCTACCATTCAGTGAATGTGCAGATGGTGTGTTTGGCCGACCAGTACATCTCCCATGTGAACGCCAAGTTTCCAGGCTCAGTGCATGACGCTTACATTTTGAGGAATAGCAGCATCCCTTATGTGATGGGGCACCTCCAGAGGCACCACAGTGTCCCTCCTGGTGTTCACAAGGTCCTTCAGCACCCCTACAATGGTGACCAGGGTGGTGTTGACGGACTTGAGTTCCTCCCTGATCCCCAAATACTGTTTCTCCTGCAGCCGCTGGGTCTCCTGAAATTTGCCCAGTACCGTTGCCATTGTCTCCTGGGAATTATGGTACGCTCCCATGATGTTGGAGAAGGCCTCGTGGAGAGTGGGTTCCCTGGGCCTGTCCTCCCCCTGTCACACAGCAGTCCTCCCAGTTCCCCTGTTTTCCTGTTTCTCTGTCCCCTGAACGTGTGCCCACTGCCACTGCCCCCAGGTCCCTGATGTTCTTGGGTTTGTGGGTTTGCCTGGGTTCCCTGTATTGGTGGACACACTGCTGCTTGACGTGTCCTGGGGACAGAGGTATGGGCCCGCAGGGTGGGTGCTGTGCTGGTGTTTCCTGAGGGGGGAGGCTCTGTGGTGGCATGTGCCAGTGTGTGGGGAACTGACTGTCCTGAGGTCCCAGATGGGCCGGACTGGTCATCTAGATCCAGTTGGACAGAGCTGCTGTCATCACTGTGGGCCTCTTCTGTGGGGGTGGATATGTCTGGAACCTCCTGTCCAGTGATATTGGGTAGGGGTCCTGCAGGGGTGTAAAGGCATGATTATTGCATGTGTGTGTGCCATCGTGTGCAATGGGTGGGTGCTCCAGTGCTTACATTCTTGTCTAGGACCTTGTGTGATATTTGGTTTGGGGATCTGTGTGGGTATCTGTAGTGGACATGCTTTGGTGATGGGTGTCCATCCTTTGGTGTTGCATGCAGGGCTTGGTGTTGGGATGGGTGTTTTGTGATAGTGGGACATATGTGAGGTGTTGGAGTGATGGGGGTGAGGGTGGGGGTATGTGATAGCATGCAGGTAGGGTGGGGGATATAATAGTTAAGATTTGACTTACCAGTGTCCATTCCTCCTGCTACTCCTGCGAGGCCCTCAGGATGCAGTATAGCCAATACCTGCTCCTCCCATGTTGTTAGTTGTGGGGGAGGAGGTGGGGGTCCGCCGCCAGTCCTCTGAACTGCAATCTGGTGTCTTGAGACCACAGAACGCACTTTCCCCCGTAGGTCGTTCCACCTCTTCCTGATGTCATCCCGTGTTCTTGGGTGCTGTCCCACTGCGTTGACCCTGTCTACGATTCTGCGCCATAGCTCTATCTTCCTAGCAATGGAGGTGTGCTGCACCTGTGATCCGAATAGCTGTGGCTCTACCCGGACGATTTCCTCCACCATGACCCTCCTCAGAGAACCTGGGGTGTCTTTGCGGTGCCAAGGTGTGGTGTGGGTGATGTGTGAGGTGGTGTGTGTTGTGATGTGTGAGGGGATGTGTTTGTGTGTGTTGTGTGAGGTGCGTGGATGTTGTGTGAGTGATGGTGTTGTGTGTCTGTGCAAGCTAGTTTATTGATGGTGGTGTCTCTCTCTGTGCTTCGTACTCAGTTTTTGTCGTAGGGGTTTGTGGGTGATGTGGGTGTGTGTTTTATATTGTATTGAGTGTGCGGGTGTGGTGTGTGTATGTGTATCAGGTGTGTGTATTTCGATTTGTCAAATGTGGTTGTGTTTTGTAAATGTGTGTGTATTTTGAGCGTGGCGGTGTGTACCGCCAATGGAATACCACGGTTGAAAGACTGCCACGTGGTTTTGTGGGTCGTGATACTGTGGGCTTATTCCTGTTGGCATGACGGTGGAGGTTTTGTTATCGCCAGTTTATCACTGACCTTTGGTGTGGCGGACTTGTGTGGGTGTCTAGATTTTGGCAGATTCCGGCCTGTGGGTCGTAATAGCTGTAGCGGAGTTCTGCGGCTGCAGCGTGTGTTGGCGGTCTTCTGCATGGCGGTAAGCGGCATTTACCGCAAATGTTGTAATGAGGGCCATAGTACCTAAAAACACAAAGCACCACTTTCGGTCATCTAGTCGTGCTAGATTGAGGGGGAAGTCTCAAGTTCAGGCCGACCGCAATGGAGCATGAGCCAGATACAGGGACTAGGTTTTTCTCACTGAAAGAGTTACCTTCTCAAAGTCCAGTGTGAAGAGCTCCGTTCACGGTGGACGATCACTAGGAGCAGGGAGAGTGTTGTGGATGGTTGTCGCTGTAGCTCAGAGAGCAGGCTCTGTGACACGAATAGCCACCGCTGTAGCATGAAGATCTGGTCAGAAGTCGCAGAAGGTCATTGCTGAAACTTCACATTCACAGTCACCTCAGGCTATCATTGCTGTAGTACGAAGCACAGACCTTGGACTGCCGGTCATTAGTGGCAGTCACTGTAGTGCAAAGAAGTTATTGATAGAGTCTCAGCACAAACAGATCCGTTTTGTGGTCGCAAAAAGCCCAGAACTTCAAGGGTTCACTTTTCTTCTTAGGAGGACTACAACTGACGCCAGCCCAGGGTCCAGGACCTGGAAGGCACCTCTTCAGGACCAGGAACTCATTCTAATAGAGATCAACAGCGCTCTGGAAAGTCTAGTTGTGGGTCCGAGCAGGTCCAATACAGATTTTCAGCTAGGCAGTTGCTGGTAGGCCTCTATAGCTTTTTGTGTCCCTGTAACCTAGACAGGAGGCAAGCCAACTGACCCTTGGACTCACTAAGGTTAGCCTGGGAGGAAGGGAGCAAGTCTAGTCTTGTTTCATAGACAGCAAGGTAGTCCTCAAACAGCAGGGCAGGCTTCTGGTAGCTGCAGGGCAGTCCTCTGGTGGCATAGCAGTCCTCTTCCTCTGTAATGTCTGCAGGCCCAGCAGTGTACTGATGAGTGGATCTGGAGGGCCAGTATGTTTCCTAATACTAGCCTTCGAAATGAGAGGTTTCCCTGTACTACCCCCACTTCTGGTTCTGGAAAGTCCTTACCTTGCCCTGTCAAGGCTCAAAGAACTCTAGTGTCAGATGTCTTTGTTTGTGTGTGTGTGAGACAGAATCATTTGAAGTCTAAGTTAGGCTTGGTGGAGCACCTTCCAGTAGTCCTGCCAGGATGGCCTATTCTGTGCACATCAAGGACCCTTTTGTGCCACTGTTTGGAAGGAATACACAAACCCCAACAGCAATGCCATTCATAGTTATGCGACACAGGATACTGGTAGAAGGCACAAATGGTTAGGAAATAAAATGGCAACTTTCTAAAAGTGGTGTTTTCAGAATTGTGACTTAAAATCTCACTTTTTCATTGAAAATATTTAAAAATTACTATCCATGTGGGTGTAAACAGCATATCTCTATCGGCTTCCAATCCAAATGCATCACTTATAAAATATATTAAGGTAACCCAATATTGGTTAGGAGGAGAGATGGGCCTCAGAGCAGTGAAAAACAGCTTTAGTTGTTTTTCACTCCTAGGGCACATACAGCTTAGGTACACGTTACTACTTTTTAAATACAATGTACCCTGTCCCATTAGCCGCCCTTAAGGGTAACTTATAAGTATTAAAAAGAAAGGTTTAAGCCTGATAAATGGTTTATTTTGCAATATCGAACTGGCAGTTAAAAACTGCACTACGGGCTGCAATGGCAGACCTGAGATATGTTTCAACAGGGTACTTCAGTGGCCGGCACAATGAGGCTGGCAGGCCCACTACTAGTTTTTATTTTAAAGGATCCATGGAATATGTAGTACCATTTACTAGGAGCTTACAAGAAAATTAAATGTGCAATTAGTTGTAGGCCAATTTCATCATGATATCACAAGTCATTTGCACTGGTTAGCAGTGACAAAGTTCAGAGAGTCCTAAAACCAACAAAAACATATTCAGCAAAACAAGGGGAGTGAAGGTAAAAAGTATGACAGAATACCACACCAAGGATGTCAGATCTAACAGCCACCATTCAAAATTAATGTTTACAGTGACTTCAAGTTAATAACTGGGTAGCTGGGGAAGTCTGACCATTTTGCAAAATGCAGTTCTGCCCACCATTGATAGCCGTAAGGTTTTCCAGAATCACACTGAACTCCTAGTGGCCCCCAATGATTTATTTATATTACCCACTAACAAGTATAACCCTCAGGGTAGATTTCCATGTATGTAACAGCGATAGTTGCTTCTGATAATTGGAGTGGTTTGAACCATATTTATGTATTTGAAAAAGCCCAGTGGAGTGGAATCAGGAATGATTAGTTCCAGTTAACTTTTAAAAGCCTGCTAATTTTTTCTCGTAGTCCCATTACCTCCTTTAACCGTTTTACTGTTAGGCCTTTGATGTAAGGGAGAATATGTTGCATTATGTACTGGGTGCCTGAACCAACTAAGACATTACTGATGCCACATTTCCTATGGTGGCACACCAGCTGCTTCATGACCTCTGCGAACAGAAAGAACGAGACTTAATACCGCAGTCCAGTTCCCCATTTGATATTCCATTCAGGAAACTCTGCATGGCCAGTTCTCACTCTGGTTGTGGGGTTTGAGTAAAGCCTTATCCAGTTCAGTATTATAGAGCCAGCCCCTTTTTATCCAGCACTGCGTGTAAATAAGATCAGCCTGGAGATGCAAAGGTTTTCTCTATATCAGTGCTGCTACCAACATCTGTGGCCATTGTGTTGATGTGACAGATAATATGTGGAAAATCCATCTTGGGTAACAGAGTTGTTGCAGCCCATTACGAAACCATTTTGATCAGGGTGGATTAATGCTGAGAGAATCTATTAAAAATAGTTTATACAACATTTGATGATCAGGATTCCACAGTGAGAAAGGTCTATACAGTATGATGATATTTCTAGTCTGTCTTTACCCACTTTAGGCACGGCAACTATTGCGAGGGTGGTATTCAGTAGTATTCTAGTTGGTCCCATGCAACTAAAATAGGTTCAGACACAATCATGCTGCAAATGTATCATGAAATTCTACAGGCAATCCACGAGAAAAAAAGCATAAGCCGGCATCTTAGTAAGATTTAACAATGTACAGCATGATCAATTGATGAACAGCAGAACTAACTGACCTACAGGTTACCAAATATCGTAGTTGCTTGCACAGACTAAAAGTGAGCACACTCTTGTGTCATATTCTACATTCTATCACTGCTAGAATATAGCAGAAATCATAGGAGATATGTTTTACCATTGTAGATGGTGTGAGGATTGCTGACCTGTCTGTAGCCCTTCAAATGTGTGTATGAATTGTGTACCGACTTCCAGTAACTCAGCGTATTTTTTTGTATTGGTGTGAAAGTAAAAGAACTTCTTTTTGGCTGGACAGTGAGCTACTTTTTCTGTAGTCTTACTGTTTACATTCTGAGGAGCTTCTGCTCCCAACTACCTCTCGGAAAAGCCTTTGACAGCCAGCCATAACTGCTCTGAGAATGAGGTGCAGAGAAAACAGAGATGGCCCAGTTTGCGGAGCCATAGTATGACAGTCCTCAGGACATCTTAAGTAAACAACCCGACCACCATAGTTGTGGCCCAGTAGTAGTATGTGCCTACTCACTTTTCCTGTCCCACCCCGTCAGGGTCCATTGTGTCAACCCTTGGACCAAGTGCAAACTCCTCAACTAGGAAACACACACAAATAAAAGTTACCTCTCAACTAAGTGTGATCTAACCTCAACCAACGCCCAAAAACATGAATAGTATGTTGCCCACTCGATATTGGCAATATATGCTTATGGGCTTCTCCTATAAAATTAAAATAATTAAATATAACATACTACACGTTGCAGTGTAGGGGTGGTAGAAAAGTGCTGTTCTGCAGTGGATGTCTCCTTATCTTTTTTTCCCATCGCAGTACACTGCAGTGTCTTTTTGTGCCTCGATTGGACCTCCTTACATTTATGGGCCTTTCAGGCAGTCAGGGTTTGTGAGGGTGGTTATAGATGACTCTTCCCTTGTTGATTTCTCTGCTCAGTCCCAAACTACAGAAGCATTTCTGAAACCGTTTGACTCTCAATTGTCCCATCATTTTAAATGCGAACAACAGCATATACTTATATCACTAGAGTACAGTGCCTATTTTGTAAATAACAAAGTGCCGGTGCTGAAAGCTCTCCTCTTAAACACGCGGCTGCTGCAATTAAATGTGGAAACAGGGAATACTGAGGCAGCGTAATCCTGAAGCCATCTCGGGCCTCTTCAATCCAGTTAAAGCCACTCCCTGCCCCTTCAGCTCACTTTTGCAGCTTTCGGCTTTTTCCCATTGTGACGCTTTTGTTTTTCTCTTCCTCCGTCTTTCCCAAATGTGTCTTTTGCTAGCAGCAAATGCTTGGGGACGAAGAATAAGCGCCAGCCCTCAAAAATAGGTGCCGGTGCTAAGCACCGGAAACAAGAAGCACAAATTAAGCACTGCTACAGTATCTATTTGTTCTTCGATCGCTTGGAGGATTTGATCTGTTCTATCTTGATCACCAGTGGCTGCACTGAGGTTGCTGTTTCTCTCTTTGCTGTCTCTTAGGGTTTGTTCACTTTCACTGATGAATGTGGGGCTGCCTTCCATTTTCCCACGTTAAGTGACAAATGAGTCTCAGTGCAGGCATGCCCCCTCTGCAACCCATTCAAGTGTCAGTCCTACCATTATATAGCTGTACTCGATGTCCAGTCGTAAATTGTGTGTGTGGAAGGGGAGATACTGGGAAAGCTGTACAGCTTATCCAGGGGCACCAGTACCAACCACATCAACCCAGTGGCATAACATAGGGCCCTGAGCACCAGGGACTCCCCTCAGCACAGTACCTTGGCCTGAGAGCTCCTGAGTGACCTCCTGGGGGCCTTCCATATACTGTGCAGGTAGGGCCTCCAGTGTCGATTGTGTGGTATGCACGCTGCGCACCAACACTTCCAACTCAGGCCTCATGACAATGATGAGTCATGCACAGTAGTGTTGTGATGCTCCAATAACAGGTGTGCATGGCAGTGGGGATCTCTCCTTGCCTCACCTGTCTGCCTTGGGCTATTTATCCCTACCAGTCACATGGTGCGGGCCACACCATTACACTTACAATTTCATAGGGGGTACAGAGTGCTTCTGTCCCCCTCCTGGGATCATTTGGTCCTTCCAGCCAGTATGTAACTAGTTAGACAATATATTCCCCCTTCACTTAAACCAAATGAAAGCCAGTGTTCTGGGTACCACCACCAATAAGTTCTCAGTTCATTTCTGGGGTTTGCCAACGTGCTCATAACTTTAATATAAACTACTGAACAACAAAAGGTTAACAGGCAAAGTCTAGTCAGTTACCTGGTCTGATCATATGCATCTCCTACATTACTTTACACCAAACACAGCATAGTTTCTTAATCGGAATGATGGAACATGGTCTCTTCTCATTTCGTACTTGGTCTGGCTGTCTCGACTAGGGAGCACCTGGGGCCTCTGGACTCCTCTGAACAGCTCTTTGGGGCCTCCCCAGAGACTGCCCTGTCCTGAGGGGGTGTTCTCTCAGCGCTGGTCTCGTCAATTGTGGACTTGCTGTCCACGTTGTCCCTGGGCTCTTCCACAACATCTTCGCCCTGAATGTTCCTTGGTGTCGATTAAAATCTCTTGAAGTAGGGGACTTTTCACAATATCACTTTGTTTCCTCTTTTGGCAGTTATTTTGGTGCCACGACAACGGATAATCACCCTGGGGTGTGGCTCAAAAGGGAGGCAAAACTGTGCTCCGTGGGTATCTGTCCTTCACCAGTACCTTGTTGCCTTCCTTCAGGGGAGATTCCTTCGCATGTCTCAATCTGCTGGCTCGGTTGTTGGTGGCTAGACGTTTCCTCTACACCTGGTGGTGGTCAGAGGGCTTCAGGCCCACTCTGTGTGGTATGGTATAGAGTCCATGGCAACCCACCCCATGAGGAGGTGGCTAGGTGATCGTTTAAGGGTGGAATGGTGACGATAATCCCTTAGGAATGAGTATATGGACCACTCTAGGGGTTGCTGGTTTGCTTGTGAAATTCAATTCACTTTATTGATTGTCATCATAAACCTTTCAACTTCCCCGTTGGCTTGTGGCCATTTTGGGGTGACTTTTCAGTAGTCGATGTTTAGTGAGTTCAGATTCTCCCCGAACTCCTGGCTTTGGAATGAGCGACCATTGTCCATTTGTTGTTCTTGATGTAGGTGGCCATCAGCTTTTCTGGTTTGGGTAGCACCTCTTGGGCACTTTGCGAGTCGACTATTTCCACTTCAGGATATTTAGAGCACTCATTGATGAGGACCAGTAGATATCTGCCATTGGGGAGACAACCAAAATCTTGCTCTCACCCAAGGTTGTGGAGGCCCAGGTTTCGTGATTACTGGGGCAGGAGGGTCTGGTCCTCCGGCTGCTTGGCACCAGGGGCATGATTGTACCATTGCTCCCATGTTCTCATCCATCAGCTAGAACCAAAGCTTCGCCCTGAGACAACTCTTTGTTTTGGCCACCACCTGGTGTCCGTTGAGTGGCAAGCGTACTGCCTGATCGGTAAGGCTGCTGGGAATGACTACTCGAGGTCCCCGTAAGAGAAAGCCACTAGAGTCTGATGTTAGCTGGTGTCACATGTGGTATAAGCTGTCTAAGATGTGTTGCGCCTCAGGCGTGCATTGCGCCCAGTGGGTCTTGAGGGTATGCTACTTGCCTGTTTGCATCGCTTGTAGTGTTTTCTAGAGACACTCATCTCGGGCAGTGGCTAGGGAAATGGATTCAAGAGACATAGGAATGGGCCTGGACCGATCTGTCACACATCAGACGTACTCGTCTGTCTCATCAGCTTCTTATGTTTTTTCTTGTGTCGGATGCCTAGAGAAGTAGTCACCTGGATTGGTGGTGCCCGGTTGGTATTGTACTTCACAATTGTATTCTTGGAGTTGCAGGATCCATTTTTCTATGCGGGGTGGTGGTTTTGATGACATTCCTCGGAATAGGGGAATGAACAGTTTATGGTCAGTACGGACTACAAAAGGGTGTCCATACATATATAGATGGAAGTGGCGGCAACCCCAGTGGATGTCGATCGCCTCCTTTTCAGTTTGTATCTTTGTTCTGTTTGGGTCAATGACCTGCTGGCATATGCTACAGGGGCTCACTTGTTACCGTCAGGCTTCCCCATCAGGACAGCTCTTAGTCCTTTTGGGCTGTCATCTACAGCAATGGTGGTTTCCTTGTGTGGATCGAAGTAGACCAGGGTTGTGTCAGATGAAAGCACCTCTTTGACAGTGTTAAAAGAGGTCTCCTGTTCCTCACCCCAGGTCCACTCAGTGTCAGTCTTTATGAGATCTCAAAGTGGTTGGGTGAGGGATGTCACATTTTAGATAAAATGCCTGCAGAAGTTCACCATCCCCAAGAAGCTGTGCACCTCTGTTACCGTAGAAGGTGGTGGGGCGTCCTTGATGTCTTTGACCTACTCGGGGTCTGGCATTACGCTCCCTCAGAGAACGTTTAGCCAAAGAACTGTATCTTCCGCTTCAGGAACTCACACTTGTTCTTGTGTAGGGTGAGACCAGCGTCCCGTAGTCTTTGAAGAACACCTAAGTTTTGCTTTGTGTTTGTGCACAGTCTTGGTGAATATGAGAGGGCCGGTTACCTTTTCAATTATTCCTTCTGATTTGTCTAGTTCCTTTTCAACTTGTGGCCTTAGCTGAAAAGCAATGCGTTGGTGTGACAGTGCCACCTGCTGAATTGATGGATTGATGTGGAGTTTCACAGATTTACCTCGGAGGCATCCAATTCTGTCAAATATCGTCTGGAATTCTGTGAGTATTTGTGAGTATTTGGGTTATGCTTTCGAGGTGGACACTGAAAGCAAAAGTGACGATACCCAGCATTTCAGCTGTGTGATGGTCCAATAGCATGCCGTGGCCTCCCTCTGCAATGGAGACATAAGCATTGACTCCTTGGGATCTATGAGGGATCACTGTTTGGAATCGTCCCTGGATGGGTAGTTGTGTGTTTAGGTGGTACATGAAGACTCATACTGCTGCCACCTTCAGGGAAGGTGTGGGGATGAGAGTGACAAACGTCTTTGCTGACATAATGTTGCTGGAGGTGCCGGTGTCCCCAATGATAGCGACTTGGCTCTCCCCTACTGGGATCTGGCACTGCGGCAATGGGGTGTGAGCTTGGGCGGCCGTCCCTATTCCAAATACAGAGTGTATGGAGTGCTCAGGTTCCTCATCTTCATCCATGTCACTGGTTGCTGGGGGTAGCTCGGGCAGGTTGTTGGGAGCTTTTTGGAGGTTTGGGTTCTTGTTCGATCGGCAACCCTTGGCAAAGTGGTTGGCTTTCCCAGATGCTGCGCACCATTTACTTTTAGCCGGTAGGTCTGCTAGCCGATGTGGCAGTCCTCCGCAGTAACCACACGACTGAGCTGGTGGCAGTGTCGTCTTCGGCTTGTTGACTCTCTTTCTGAGTGTGATGGCGTTCACTGGTTTGTTTTTGACAGTGCCTTGTAGGGCCACTTCCATGTGAGAAGCACAGGCTTTGGATAGCTCTTTTGACCGCCCCATGGTGAGGATGTCGGCCAGCGACTTGCCCGATTCTTGCAGTATGTGTTCCCTCAGTTTCGTCGAGGTGCATCCTTGGATGATTTTCCCTTGGAAATCTTTGTTTTTGTCTCGAAACCCACACGTGCTGGTGAGTTCTTGTAATCTAGTGTAGAAAGTGTTGATCGATTCTTCAGGTGCTTGCTGGGCTTGGTGAAATATAAAACGTTAGTAGTCCCTGTTAGCCAGGGACTCAAAGTATGCATTGAGTGCAGCTATGAGTGTTCTCTGCGTCTTGGGGGTGGCTTTGTTGAGGGCCTTGACTATTTTGTGAATCGGTTTACCTCTGTGGATGATCATGGTGCGCTTCCTCAGACAAAGCTGTCGCTTTAAAGAACAGTTCTGTTCTCTCAACCAAATCTCGCCACCAGGACGCCTGTGCTGAGAGGGCACCTTCTATTAGGAATGGCTCTATTGCTGGGATTTGGGCCATGGCAGCAGTGGTGTGTGTCACTGGCAGGTCACTTTCTGTGCGTGTTGAGTGGCTCAGGGTACTGTTGAAAATTGGTGTGCTGCTTTTCTCTGCACTTGCCTTTCTATAATGTGTTATTGTGTGCACCCTTTTCTTTTTATATTTGATTTTCTCCCTTATCTACAGCCTGAATCTCCTTGAGGGTAGAGGTGGAGCAAGGGTGTGTTGGCTCATGATCCGTTAGTGCTTTTAAAACAGGCTGGGTAGCACATTAGATCGTACTCACTGCGTCCGTTCGCTTGGGGGCGCTAATGAGGTGCTTTATGTGGCAGGGGGTGGCAGCAGTAGCGTCTTTTGTGTCTGTGGTAAGACACCACACGTGTGCCAGCGATGAGGCAGCAGCGAGTAGCACACTTTGGGGGGGGGGGGGGGGGGGCAGGCCAGAGGCCAGGGCCCTGTGAATGCCCCAATGCGGCGTGGCCTCCTTCCCCCTTCTCTTGTACAGTGCGCTCGGCGGAAGGGGGTCCCTCCCCCTTGTCGCCAGTGAAGTGTGGGTCACACGTTATGCACTTCCAACTCAGGCCTCTGGGCAACGACGAGTCATACACGGTAGTGTTCTGGTACTCTAATTACAGGCATTCAGGGCAGTTGGGAACTTTCCTTGCCCTGCCCGTTTCCCTCGGGCTATTTATTCTTACCAGTCACATGGTGCAGGGCCACACCATTACACTTACAATTTCACAGCGGCTTACAGAGTGCTTCTGTCCCCCTCCTCGGATCATTTGGTCGATCCGGCCGGTTACGTCACTGGTTGGACACTACAGGGCCCCTCGACTTTTGTTACGCCACTGCATCAACCTCTTTTCACCAAGACAAGATGGAGTGCCTGCAATCGCACTCAGTGGACAGCCGCAATGTCCTGCAAGTGTGCAAAAATACAGGGGAGAATGAGTATCTGGGCCCCTGCGAGCCTCTCCTCCATCACAAGTGACTTTCCCTGACGGAGGTCCCTAGCATGGGACAACTGTCACAGCTTTACACAGTGCGTGAGAGGGACTCCTCGTCTTGACAGGCCCTCTCAGAGGCTCTATTTAACCCACCCCAGGACCAGTTTGGGCCGTTAACAAAGGTAGCTCCACCACTGGGCACTCCACATGCAACATGGGTTACACTGTTTCCACCGGTGTTCCGATTTGTCAGCAAACTGCCAGGGCAGGAAACAACTGTGGCTCTGCATCTGTTCTTGGCCGCCACCTTGCAACCACCCCATTGTGTCCACAGGCTGTCTATTGTCAGCAGCAGAACTGCACCGATGGAGCCTCACTGGAACCCTGTCTGCCCCCTCCACCATGGTGTTTCTTCTCTCCACATCTAGGCGTTCGCCGCAGGGCACATATTTTAGGCCCCCAGAATGCGGCATATCAGCAGTATAATGTGACCTCCCCACTCAGTGTAGACTTAATTTCACAGGTCAACACTTTGTCACTTGGAAGTGCAGTCAGTGTCCCACCCGCCCCCTTCCATGTGCTGAAATAAGACATGTGAGGGTGAGATCCTGATGCATGTAAAAAACATTAAGACAATTATTGATGTACTTATTATATTTGTCATGCTTCATCTAATCTTGCATTCCCTAAGAGTGTTTGCTTTTTCCAGGCTGTCATGTTTCAGTATTTTCAGCATATTAATCTTGTGTAGCAGGGCCTGTTCTAGGATTTGTGGGGCCCCGGGCAACAATGGGACACACGAGGGCCCTTTAAGATGTAACACCAATTGACCATTAATGTTAAGGCATTATTGCAGCAGCTTTGGAAGAAGATATGCACCTAGTGTAGATATCACTATAATGGCTCGAAATATAAATAATAGCTCTAATAAAATAAGTACATTGTTTAGTGCTATATTGAGTCGAAACACATTACATTAATTAAACTGGGTGAAAGAGTTAGGGCTAGGTCTCTCCAAAACTGACATGATTACTCTATGTTCACTGTTTCCAGATTAGTGCATGATTAAAATTCCAAGCCAGGTTGCCAAAGAGCAATATAGCAGGACTTCAAAAGACTCCCCAGCCCTCCCTTTATGCCAGGGACGTTCAAGATAAGGCATTTGGTTTTCAGCTGGTATGGAGGTTTAACACAAACTGAAACATGCTAGATCAGGTAACTGACCTGCAAGTGCTACAGCAAAAAAAACAGAAAGTACATATTGTGAAAGATAAGAAAAGGAGAAAGTTCAAATGTAACATACAGGTGGGGTGGTTAAAGTATTGGCAGACATAAACATCAAAGGCTGGAGTACACTGGCACAATGGGGACCTAAACACATCTATTCATCTCAAACTCAATTGTAAGAGATGCAAAGAGATGAACTAAGTTAAAGATATGCAGAACAGATGGCTAAACAGGGACAATAGTTTGTGGCCAGGGGAAAAAAGATGTCAGAAGCTACACTGGGAGCCAGTGAATAAAGAGACAAATAGTATATTAAAATAATAAAATAAGAGCAACTTACTACAGTAGACTCTGTCCAGTTGCAACGTGAAATAGGTAGGTTGAGGGAGGTGGTGCTTGATTTGCAAAAGCAGTTAATGTAATCCCAGAGATTTACAGTTTAAAAATCTTTAGGTCACAGGTCCCTAATACTTGCCAAGAGACTTGCCAAATTGCAAAGGGACCAGAACCATGCTGCTCAACTCATATTTGACCTAAGAAGTAAAAACCAAATTGTGCCTGTCCTCAGGAAATCCATTGCATCTTGGTTAAAGGGATAACTGAATGCAAGACCCTTGCAAAACTATCTCCATCATCTACAAGTCACTCCTGTCATACCCCAGGCAACCTAACCAAACATGTTTGGTCTTCCAACCTCCAATGCAAGATTGGCCTCCCCGAACCTACTGGCTACCGACTTGCATAGGCTCAATGATTGGCAGGTCACTCTATGTGCACTGGTGTACTCTATGGAATGCCCCCTACCTCTACAGCTGACCCTCCTGCAGCCCCCTTCTCCTGTATGCTCCCTCCGCCCAGGGCCCAGTGGTTGTGAGCGGGAACAGGGTCCTGGGCAGCTCCTCAAACTGCCCATACCTGGTACTGACTCTATTGTATGGTGCATACTTTGATCTAAGTCACCTCCAGGTGTTTACAATGG
This sequence comes from Pleurodeles waltl, assembly GCF_031143425.1. Taxonomy (NCBI): domain Eukaryota; kingdom Metazoa; phylum Chordata; class Amphibia; order Caudata; family Salamandridae; genus Pleurodeles; species Pleurodeles waltl. The sequence goes on from NC_090440.1 coordinate 1,029,738,503, forward strand.
GCCACGATTGAGCGCTATGGCATTGAGGTTGAAGACAGTGCAGCTTTCTTTCATTGCCTGTCAGTGGGTCAAAGAAGTGTTCAGAATACATGGTCATCCAGTCATGGCCCTCTCTACAAAGCGCACAGAGCAATGGTCATGTACGCCAATTGCAGTTGTGATTCTATGCAGATATGTGAAAAGGAGGTACATTATTGTCAGAATACTGACGAGGCAAAACTAAAAGAAAATGCAGTGCGTGCAGGTGAGGTTGTGATTTGTGGGTTTGGGGTGGTGAAGGTGAAGCAAGAAACAACATGCATGAAAGACTGAAACACCTTGCCCTTTCCTGACTGGTATGTATTTGTAAAAGATACTGCTTGCTTTCTGTGTCAAATAGACATCTTTACCTGGACTGGTTGGAACCAGCTTGGTAAGAGCTCCTGCTGTTCATGAGTTGATCATGCAGCAGCCCTGCTGTTTTTGGAGAGCCAGAGAGGATGTAACCCACATGCAAAATGATGTGCTTTGACTATAGGTACTGGCCACACTTGGTCAGTAAGTTGTTCTATGATTTATCTTCAATCCAAGGTCTAGCTGTGCACAAGATTGTCAGAGAGGCTTGTGATCCATGAGCAGCACTTTACGTGTAGCTGTTCTGCACCAAAGAGAAGCTTAGCTTGGATCCTTCTCAAGACGAATGACTGCTGTGTGGCCTTGAGTCAATAATCAATAAGAATACTTCCTTTGCAAAGGAGTAGCTGGGCTGCAGCATGTCAAAAGGGGTGCTTACTTGCTGGAGGACCAGATGCTTGAGGACAATGAAATTCTATCTGCTTGCACCCCCTGGGATCCAGGGGGTGCAGAGCACTAACATTGCGTATTGGTGAGCCTGTTTTGCCCCTGATCCTGTCCATGCTGCAAGCCTGCCTGTGCCACTAGTCACCTATAGGAACCTTGAAGATCCAATGGGTTCTATCCTCTGGCCTGTAGAAGTTAGAGGCATAGCTAGCAGAGGTTGCACTGCTTCAGCAACCAGTGGTTATGAGTTAATTCTTCAAGCGGTTGCTGAGATATCAGCATTTGAACCCACAGATTGGCTTGTCTTCAGCTTTGTTGTAATCAGCCCCCGGTCTCTAGACAGAGTGGGATTTAAAAATCCAACATAAATCAGCAGTTTCTGAGGCATAGCACTGTCAAGTATTTAGTACTCAGGGTGGGGATTCTGGTGTACTGCTCCCAGATACAACTGCAATTCCTCAATGAATACCCAGAGAGGGGGTTACGATTCTGGTAATAACAGTGTTCCTGGAGCCAGGCACTGGACGTTGCCAACTTACCCACCCTCTGTGACCACTACACCTCACTGCCTTAAGGACTTACTCATTTTGAGAGTCATGGGTATTATCATCACAAGGCTTGCTTGCAGCAAACACATGCAGTCTCCCATATCTTGCAAACCACCCAGAGAGTGTGCCTTTACAAGATCAAAACTAGCCTGATTTACCAACATGGACCTCTTTTTCAGCTATCTGATTATCTAATGGGGGTCACGTTTATTTTGGTGCCCGGCCTATTTTTTTGTCTTAATCCATCCCTGATGAAGGGTAGAATCATGGCCAGCAGTTGATTGGTGTCCTCACTGATCTGCATTTGGCAGTGGTGTGAGATTGTACCATGCCCTTTTCAATACTGGGAATCATGCTTGTGAGCATGGTTTGTAAACAGCCCACACTGAACAAATTGGTCAATAGTCTGTAGAGTTGGTAACCTTGTTTGCAAATTACGCATGGTTCCAAGTCATTAATTGATTGTGATCATCTCCATGGACTTATTTGGGCCACATAATCTAGACTTAAAGGAAAATTTAGCACTAAGTGCGTACATGCTATAGTAACATTTGGGGTCCGATATCTAGTTAGGAAGGAGCTAGTTTCATTCATATATCCTCATTTTAAATTTGTGATTTTGTCGTGGGTGTAATAAAGTACTTCCTTTTACAAAGTAAAGCACTGATTGAAGTGGTAGCTCATTGATTGATATTATTGTGTTTCACTATGTTCAGAGTTTCTGCCCCTCATCAGACCCTTGAGAAAACCTCGGACTCCTGTGCCTCACTATTCTGAGAGTCAACTGCTAAAGGGGAAGACTGGACAACCCGCTTTGGGGTCTAATGAATGGTGGGTCCAAGACATCCCATTGAAACCAGTTGTTACATTTGGAGACCAGTAATTCCTGATTGCCCTGACACACAAACTAGGCCTGACAAAAACAAAAGCAAGGCACCCAGCTGCCTGCAATGTGCATGTGCAGTGTTGGAGAAGCATGACCTACTCTCACTGCTATCCTCAACTAAATTTGAGAGTGACAACTGGACAATCTCCAAACAAAATGTCGGACATGCCTATGCACTGTGCACAGGAGTTGGGGTCTTAATAAGAGCACAGGGGCCTGTAATAATTCTGCAGTGCAGAGTTGATGCAGTTTAAAGTGACTATTGGTGCGTTCTTTTGAAGTCCATAAGTGCTCATTGGAAGATGAAGTGAGAGTTGGACGTGTTCCTGCAGTTCATTAGTGGCAGAAAACACTTGTGAACTGCAGGATCCCCTCCAACCCTAAGTCCAAGGTGCTGCTCTGATGGAATGAAAGAGAATGTCAGGGGCACACTCCCAGTGCTGAGGCCTGCAGGGTGTGGAGGGTATTATTCTGTGACACAAGGACTGAGACTGGGAGATTGAGGACAGGACACACTCTTGCTGTAGGCATGCGCGGATGGGTAGGAAATGCTCCTGAAGCTCACAGCTGCTGCAGCTGGGAGTGAAGGTGATGGATGATTCTGCAGTGTACAGGTTCTGCACCTGGGAGTGCAGGGCAATGTGTTCCTGCAGTATACGCCAACAGCTTCATTTGCCACACGAGCATGCCATGTGGTTTGTAAACTGTCCTTGGTGAAAGAGCTTCTTCGCCCAGCACCACCCACGAGTGATCAATGCATTTTGAGGTTGAGTGCACAAGCACTTTGACCTGTTGTAAGTTTGTGGGCCTTTAACCACGTCCACCTCAAGCCCATCACTTTCACTCGTTCATGGGCATGATGTCATTGGTAATTGCTTTATGTTTGTCCTGCCTTGGGGCGGTTTTGTTACCGCCTTGCAGACTGACTCTTTTACATGGATTATTGCACGATTGGCGATATACTTTAGAGTGGGCGAACTAATTTTTCTTTTTCCTTTCCCCTTCGGGCTCCCTGGCAGCCATGGCCCTCACAGTACATACAGCACCAACAATACAAACTCCATTGGCAGTATTGGAGTGATGGTCACATTGTTCACACTGTTACCTAATCAGAGTAATTTCTTTTGATTCGCCCCTTCACGCTCCATAGCTTTCCCAAAAACACTTATAGTTTATAAATGCTTTACTAAAAAAACACAGAAATTCGCAACGGGCTACCCCGGCACATTGGTAGAGCCGATACTACAATATTCACTGCACTCTGGAAAAGTCACCCCATAATGATTTGCGAACATTCTTTTTCAAAACATTTATGCCCATGGGACCAGCACCAAAACATTCAGCATGACACACTCTTTCTGTTTAGGTAATCTCTGGGTACCCACACTAGGTTAGTGGGGACCCCAAAATAATAACCCTTCCCACCATCCAGTCCTTTTAAGCTCTCTTATGGCCGAATCTTTTGCTTTACAGCGTGGAGTAGTTTGTCTTCTAAGGGCCTTAGTACTGCAGTAGGCCTGCTAGGCCCGAAAGTGTCTAAGACACTAAGGGGGTCATTCTGACCTCGGCGGTAAAAGGCGCATACCGCCGGTCAGAAGACCGCCATAACACCGCCGCGGCCGCGGTAAAACGCCACGGTCATTCTGACCCGCAACTGGCAAACCGCCAAAAACCCGACATCCACAAAAGTCCGCCACACCAAAGGTCAGCGAAAAACTGGCGATGACCAAACCTCCACCGTCACGCCAATAGAAAAACGCCCATGCCATTCCGACCCACGAATCCACGCGGCAGTCTTTCAACCGCGGTATTCCATTGGCGGTACACACCGCCGCGCTCAAAATACACACACCCTTACAAAACACAACCACATTGGACAATTTGAAATACACACACCTGATACACATACAAACAACACACCCACACACCCAATTAAATATAAAACACACACCCACATCACCCACAAACCCTTACGACCACAATAGCGGCTGAAGGACAGAGAGAGACAGCATTGCTTAGAGTAGACCATCACACAGAGGCAAATCACAACATCACCCACACAATTACCACGCACAAAACACCATACACCACCACACACACCACACTCTACAACACATACACCACCCCTCACCTCATCCACACCACCCCATGGCACCCCAAAGACACCCCAGGTTCTCTGACGCAGAACTCAGGGTCATGGTGGAGGAAATAGTTCGTGTAGAGCCCCAGCTCTTCGGGGCACAGGTGCAGCACACCACAATTGCCAGGAAGATGGAGCTATGGCAAAGGATAGTCGACAGGGTCAACGTTGTGGGACAGCATCCACGCAATCGGGATGACATCAGGAAGCGCTGGAATGACCTACGGGGGAAGGTGCGTTCCATGGTATCAAGGCACAACATTGCTGGGCAGAAGACTGGCGGCGGACCCCCACCTACTCCCCCAGAATTTACTGCATGGGAGGAGGAAGTCTTGCACATCCTGCATCCTGAGGGCCTCGCAGGAGTAGGCGGAGGAATGGACTCTGGTAAGTCAAATCTCCACTACTTCATTCCCCCCACCCCACCTGCATGCCAAATCATACCCCCACCCTCACCCCCACCCCCATCACACCAACTCCTTGCAAATGGCTCACCATCACAACCCACCCATCCCAAAACCTAGCCCTGCATGCGTCCCCAAAGCATGGACACCCATCACCAAAGCATGCCCACTGCACACACAGATCACCCCCACAAGCCACTGTCACAAAAGCCCCCACAAGGGAATGCCTGCACTTGGGCACACGGCCACCCACCCATTACACGAAATGCCACACACAGAAGCAATAACCATACCCTTATACCTCTGCAGGACCCGAACGCCACCACACCGCCACGGAGGGTCCAGAGATGTCCATCCCACCCCCAGAAGAGGCCCCCAGTGATGACAGCAGCTCTGTCTCCCTGGACCCAGATGACCAGCTGGCCCATCGGGGACCTCGGGACAGTCGGTTCCCCACAGACAGCCACAGGCTACAGCAGACCTAACCCCCTCTGGGAACACCAGCACAGCTCCCACCCAGCGGGCCCATGCCTCTGTCTCCAGGACACGTCAATCAGCGGTGTGTCCTCCACTACAGGGCACCCAGGTTGACCCACCACCCCAACAACAACAGGGACCTGGGGGCAGTGGTAGTGGGCACACCGTCCAGGGGACAGAGGCCCAGGAACACAGGGGAACTGGGAGGGCTGCTGTGCGACAGGGGGGGGACAGGCCCAGGGAACCCACTCTCCAAGAGGCCCTCTCCTCCATCATGGGAGCATACCACCACTCCCAGGAGACGATGGCTACGGTACTGGGCAGGTTCCAGGAGATCCAGGTACTACAGGAGGAACAGTACATGGGGTTCAGAGAGGAACTGAGGAACATTACTTCCGCAATGGGGACCATCGTCGTGGCTCTTAACCAGATAGTCACCACATTGCGGGACCATGTGGCACCCCAAAGGGCCCCTGTCACTAGCCTAGACCAGGAACAGCCTACCACCTCCGCGGGCGCTAGTGGACAGGAGGCCCCCACACAACGACAGGCCACCAGAACCCCACCTCCTGCAGAAGAAGAACCACCCCGCAAGCGGAACCTGAGATCTCACAAGAAGACAGAGTAGGATGCCAAGACCCCCACCAGCAAACAATACCCCCTGATGTCATCCCACTGTCCCACATTGTCACCCTGTCCAACCTTAAACTGCCCCTGCTCCATCCTTCCACAGGCATATGGACAATGCACCTGTGAGACTGAGAACTGGACTCTGCCATGGACATTACTCCACCATCACCCATCACCATTTTACAATCATGTACCTAAATGTAGCACTTTAATTAAATCACTTATTGCTCTTAAAAAATCTGGAGTCTGCTTGTATTCTTAACAAATGTATTAGACATAACGGTGCAAAAATGTTCAGTTATATTGTGATGACAACATACCACTGTCACACAGCTGTAGTCCATGGGCAAACAAAGCAGAAGTCACGCAGTGGGGCCTACAGCTCTGAAAAGGGAAGGGAAAGTCACAAATCAGTTAACAGGAACTGGGGGGAAACACAGACAGTAGAGAGGCAGGAGGCTTTAAGTAAATGTAAAATGGCGTGGTTGATTCTTACCTGTGTGCTACTGAAAATACTGTTGTATCACTGTGTCCCTGTTGTCTGTGTTGTCCCCGTCATCTTCCTCCTCTTCACTCTCCACAGGCTCCACAGCTGCTACAACACCACCATCTAGACCATCCTCCTGCAGAAAAGGTACCTGGCGTCGCAAAGCCAGGTTGTGAAGCATACAGCAGGCCACGATGATATGGCACACCTTCTTTGGTGAGTACATTAGGGATCCACCTGTCATATACAGGCACCTAAACCTGGCCTTCAGGAGCCCGAAGGTTCTTTCTATGATCCTCCTAGTTCGCCCATGGGCCTCATTGTACCGTTCCTCTGCCCTGGTCCGGGGATTCCTCACTGGGGTCAGTAGCCAGGACAGGTTGGGGTAACCAGAGTCCCCCAATAGCCACACACGATGTCTCTGTAGCTGTTCCATCACATACGGGATGCTGCTATTTCGCATGATATACGCGTCATGCACTGACCCAGGGAACTTGGCATTTACATGGGAGATGTACTGGTCTGCCAAACAGACCACCTGGACATTCATCGAATGATAACTTTTTCTGTTCCTGTACACCTGCTCACTTCCACTGGGGGGGACCAAAGCCACATGGGTCCCATCAATGGCACCAATGATGTTGGGGATATGTCCAAGGGCATAGAAATCACCCTTCACTGTAGCCAAATCGCCCACCTCAGGGAACACAATGTAGCTCCGCATGTATTTCATCAGGGCAGACAACACTCTGGACAAAACCTTAGAAAACATAGGCTGAGACATCCCTGATGATATGGCCACTGTTGTTTGGAATGATCCACTTGCCAAAAAATGGAGTACTGACAGAACCTGCACCAGAAGAGGAATCCCTGTGGGTTGGCGGATGGGGGACATCAGGTCTGGTTCCAGCTGGGCACACAGTTCATGTATAGTGGCACGGTCAAGTCTGTATGTCAGTATGATATGTCGTTCTTCCATTGTCGACAGGTCCACCAGCGGTCTGTACACGGGAGGATTCCTCCATCTCCTCGCAAGTCCCAGCGGACGGTGCCTAGGAAGGACACCATGGAGCACAGAGTTAAGCAACCCACAGGTACGTTCACACAGCTTGCACAGTACACGATTCGCTATGCATTGAATGGCTTGTACGAGTGGCAATGCAAGGCCTAGGCCTGTGTGACGCAGTAGAAATTAAGCCATGTGTGCCCTTGAAATGGCGGCTGCCTGACCTGTGAAGTGTGACAATGGGATGTGAGGTCAATGCGCTGGCGTGGCACACCGTGGCGGTAGGCGGTCGAAGACCGCGGTGCTAAGCCGCATTGGTTAACATTGAACCCTATGGGTTTCAGGAGCCAATGACGATGTGCGCCGGTGGTCGCGGTAAGCACCGCCGCGGTAAGCACCGCCGCGGGCGTGACCGCCATTTTCTATCTGATTAATCACTCGAGACCTGATCATCCACAGGAGAGGACCTATACTGCAAGTGCTGCTGTGACCTCGGTCTGGAAGTGACAATGGCTGCTGCGACTGGGGAAAGGGCCCCTGCCTTCACATCTGAGGAATTGGAGAAACTTGTTGATGGGGTCCTCCCCCAGTATGCGCTACTCTATGGTCCTCCAGACCAACAGGTAAGTACACAGGGAGCACGTAGTATGGGCTATGCCTGTGTTGAGTGGGGTGGATGTAAGAAGGTGGGGAGGTGAGCGAATGAGGAGTGCAACGCACGACAGATGAGAGCATGTGCCACATGGCAAGGTTGGGGAGGGAGGCCACTCACATCGACCATGCAGAAAAGTGATGATATTTCTTTTCCCACCCTGTACATGTCACATAGGTCAGCGCCCATCAGAAGATCGAAATTTGGCGTGCCATCGCCAAGGACGTCCGGGCCCTGGGGGTCCACAACAGACGGGGCACCCACTGCCGCAAGAGGTGGGAGGACATCCGCCGTGGGAGCAGAAAGACCGCCGAGGCTCTGCTGGGGATGGCCTCCCAACGTAGGAGGGGTGCCAGCCGGCAATTGACCCCCCTGATGTCCCGGATCCTGGCGGTGGCCTACCCCGATTTGGATGGGCACGTGAGGACATCACAGCAGATACAAGGGGGTGAGTATCAGCACATTCTGCTATATTAGCGCACAGTGGAGGTGTCTGGGTGGGGGAGGAGGGCTGTGGCTATCTCTAGGCAGGGCGCATTCTGTAGGCTAGGCCCCTCCATTAGGCATGGCCCTGTGCCCCCGCCCCCCACCTCTGTAGGGTGCTAAGTACAGCTATCCATGGTCCGGCCTCACCTATGTGTGCATTAGTCGTCCATAGAGCTGTAGGCCAAGTCACAATAATTGAGTAGTGTACCCAGAGTGCGTGGCGTAGTGCTGGGGGCTTCTGTGTCTGTCCTCTCCGCCAATGGTGCCGCCAATGCATGCACTCAACATGTCTTTCTTTCTTCTCCCCCCCCTTTTTCTTGGTTTTCCTGTTCATGTGTGCATTAGCATCATCAGGCGGAGGAGAAGTGGCATCGGCGCATGAGGGAGCTGCATCTCACATGGGCCCGGAGGGCCATACAACCGACTCCGAGTACACCAGTGAGACGGAGGGCGAGGGGAGCTCCACTACGGGGACCTGTGGAGACGTCAGCGACACCGACACGTCCTCGGAAGGGAACTCCCTTGTGGTGGCGGCAACATCCATGCCCACCGCAACAACAGGCACAGCAGCCACCCAGCGCACCAGCCCCGCCCTCCCAGCAGCCCCTCAGCTTTCGCCCGTGCCCGCTCGGCCAGGAAGCCGACCATCTCCTTCACCCCAGGCACCTCAGGCCCTGCCCCTGTCACCCCTGCTGCCCTCAGTGAGGAGGTCATTGACCTCCTGAGGACCATCATTGTTGGGCAGTCTACCCTTTTGAATGCCATCCAGGGTGTAGAGAGGGAGGTGCATCGGAGCAATGCATACCTGGAGGGCATTCATTCGGGTCAGGCTGCCCATCAGCGATCGTTCCACGCTCTGGCCTCAGCACTGACGGCAGCAATTGTCCCTGTGTCTAGCCTCCCCCCTCCAACTTCCTCCACCCAGTCCCACTCCCCTGTTCCTCTGCCTATCCCAGCCACACCTACAGACCAGCCTGCACACACCTCAGCACCCAAGGGCAGCTCATCCAGACATAAGCACCACAGATCACACAAGCATTCACCCAAGCAACATCCACATGCAGACATGCCAACAGCCACTGCCTCCACTGTGTCCCCCTCCTCCTAGTCTCCCTCCTCCCTCCCTGTGACGTCTCCACTCACACTTGCATGCACAACATCTTCAGCCACTACCTCCATCACCAGCACACCCACCAGAACACTCTGCACACGTGCCGTCACCACCCCCACTACTATTTACACGTCCCCTGTGTCCTCTCCCAGTGTGTCTGTCACCCCCTCTTCCAAACCACACAAACGCAAGCAGCCACCCACCCAGCAGCCATCCACCTCACGTCAGCCTCCAGCCCAAGCACCTGCACCCAAAGACACCAGACTTCGCACTCCTACAACCACATCCTCTTCCTCCACTCCCATACCCACTACACCTAACCGTCCCTCTCTTTCCAAATTGCTTTTCTTTTCAAAACTTGACCTCTTTCCTACAACTCCCCCACCCCGTCCATCTCATAAGACTGCAATCAGCACCTCAGCCACCACCAAACCAGGACCTATCAGGACTGTTGTCCAAGGACATTGGAGTCCCCCACCCTCAAGGGCAACTACTCCGGCTAGGAGCCAAGGCACGGCCAGCCCACCCCCGGAAAAGCAGCCAAAAATTAGCAGTGCCCGGCGCGAGAGGCCACGGACACCAGGGACCGAAATCCCTACCCTGGCTCAGTCTGGAAGTGGGGTGCCACCTGGCACACCGCCAAAGGTGTTAAAGGGCCACAGACGACCAGGGAAGGGTGGGAAGGGCAGCACGCCCGACAAGTCCGGCAGCAGGCCAGCTGCCCAGGAGTGCCCCACCAGCCCCCTCCCAGGTGTGCAGGAGGACACCCAGAGGCCCGGTACGGCAGGCCAGGAGGGCCCAGCAAGCCAACGGACAGATGGGCAGGAAGGCCCCGCCAGCCACATGTCAGGTGGCGAGTGACACCCATGCCTGGGCCGGAACCGCTGAACTGGGCCCTTTCACTCAAGCACCGCTGAACAGGGCACCGGCGTCTCAAGCACCGCTAAACTGGGCACCGCCGTCTCAAGCACCGCTGAACTGGGCCCTTTCACTCAAGCACCGCTGAACTGGGCCCTTTCACTCAAGCACCGCTGAACTGGGCCCTTTCAAACAAGCACCGCTGAACTGGGCACCGCCGTGTCAAGCACTGCTGAACTGGGCCCTTCATCTCAAGCACCGCTCCGCTGGGCCCTTCATCTCAAGCACCGCTCCGCTGGGCACCGCCGTGTCAAGCACCGCTCCGCTGGGCCCTTCATCTCAAGCACCGCTCCGCTGGGCACCGCCGTGTCAAGCACCGCTCCGCTGGGCCCTTCATCTCAAGCACCGCTCCGCTGGGCCCTTCATCTCAAGCCCCGCTCCGCTGGGCACCACCGTGTCAAGTACCGCTCCGCTGGGCACCGCCGTCTCTGAACTGCTCTGCTGGGCCCTTCATCTCATGCACCGCTGGCCCATTGGCAGGGCCGGATCTGTGTCGGGCAGGGCTTCACGAAGCACTCTGACCACCATGCCTCCTCCATGACCAGTGGAGTCTGTAATCCACCTGATGGACTGTGGCTTTGCACTCCCCAGGATGGTACAGTGGGCAAGCCACCCACTGTAGAGACTTGAGAGACTGTGGCTTTGCACTCCCTAGGACGGTACAGTGGGCAAGCCACCCACTGTAGAGACTTGAGAGACTGTGGCTTTGCACTCCCCAGGATGGTCCAGTGGGCAAGCCACCCACTGTAGAGACTTGAGAGACTGTGGCTTTGCACTCCCCAGGATGGTACAGTGGGCATGGAGGCCCCTCGTGGATCTGGCGTCGTGGACTCATGTGGCTGAGGTGCCCCCCCTTCCCTTCCCCCTGAGGTGCCTGTAGTTTTATCATCTGGTCTCGTGTGTGGGCTTTGCCCATGTGTTTGTGCACATTGGCCCACGAACAATGGAACTTTCCCAAAATGTGCAGGACTTTTGGCCTATGTATATATTTTTAATTATGTTCTTTATTTGCTATATATATTTCATATTTCATATTTCACATTACTTCATTTGTGCTATAATATACTTCTATTTTAATGATCATTTTATTTTGTCTTTGCATCATTCCTGGGGGTTTGTGGGGTGTCACTCTGACTTGTTGCTCTGCATTGGTGTGTAGGGACTTGGGAGGGGGGTTGGGGGGGGTATCGCGTATGTGTGTGCCCGTAATCTTTTCTCCTCCCCCCTCCCCTGTGTCGTAGGTGCAGTACTCACCGTTGTCGTCTGCGCCGGCATTCGTGCTCCTGGTAGATGAGCAGGTAAACAATAGATGGTAGGATGTTTAATTCGGGTTCCATGCTGTTCTGATTCCTCGTGGAGTGTATAGAGGTGAGCGTTTTCCCGTTCGTAGTCTGTTTCCGCCATGTTTTTATCGGCGGGGCTCCCGCCCCGGAAAAGGTGGTGGATTGGTGAGTTGTGATAGGGTGGGCGGTACATTGTCTGCCGCCTGCCTGTTGGCGGTGACCGCTGCGCTGTTTGTTTGTCCCGCCGTGGCGGTCGGAGTGTTAAAGTGGCGGGCTGTGTTGGCGGTTCCCGCCAGGGTCAGAATTCAATTTTTTTTACCGTCTGCCTGTTGGCGGTTTGGCCGCCACTTTATCACCGACCGCCAGGGTTGGAATGACCCCCTAAGCTCTCTAGGGACTAACTATTTGGTTGGACTACATTACTTTGTGTCATTCTATTTTCATGTGGATATGCTCTCTGAGGGCTAATTATATGGTTACATGACCAAATTATATTTTTATTGTGGTGTCCTTTAGGGGTTGTTCTAAGCATTACAGTCAACATACTACAATATTTGCTGCACTTGGTCGTCCCATAATGCAGGGAATTCTTCTACAAACATGTTTTGCTCATAACTCAGCCTGTGGTGGATCTAGGACAATGAGACCTCTTTCAAAACCTTCACCACAACCTGCTCTTTCTGTCTAGATCATCTTTAGGTCCCCACAATAGGTTAGTGGGGGGGCAAATTAACAACCCCTCCCTCCATTCAGTGTCTTTTTAACCTCTCTCATTGCTGGAACTTTTGTTTTACAGGTGATAGTTGTTTGTGTCTTAATATTCTTGTTTGTGATATAATTGCAGTAGGCCTGCTCACCCTGAAGATATGTAATGCGCTTTGCCCTCTAGGGGCTAAATATATGTATACACTTCAATACTTTCAGTCATTTTCTTTTCATGTCTTGTTTTGGGAACTGTGTTAGCCAGCCATCAACTCTGATGGTTGGGTGGGGAAAGTGGTATTCTATTGGATTTAGTATGGCAGATTTAAATTAGGATGCTAATTGGCAACATTTTAATTTTTGGCTGTAGATAGAGGAAGAAAGTGAGTGGAATTGCATTAGTTTTATGCAGGGCCACTGGAATTATGTGGCAGGAAAAGACCACATTATGAGGCAGGGTTGACCAATTTATGTTGCAAGAAAAGTCCAGTTATGAATTTATAATGCCAATAGCTCTAACTCAAGAAAAAGCAAGACCCATTGCATTACAAATACTTGTTTAAATCCACTTTCCAAAATGCACTCTTACAAAAGGTCAGGTTATCATGATGGCGTTCAATGCGGAGCCCGGATTGGGTCTGGACTGGGTGGCACTGATGCAGGAAATAGCTTCAAAATAAAAGTCCCCCATTAGTTAATTAGATGCCTAATAATTTGGGTAGTTTTGAACTTGTAAAGACACGCCATATAGGTGTTTTGCAAGGGATTCAGCTTGCTGCAGGCAATGTTTGTGGCAATATCAGAGAAAGCAACAGTAATTTCCGGCACACCGTAAACCATGCCGGCAACAAAACTGCCCAAAAAACGGTCCAAACACTGACCTGCCAGACCAGCACTCATGGCACTGCCTTATTGTCCTAAATGCCAGTCTGACCCTTGGGCTCTGCATTTGTTGTTTGTGAAATTGCACTATCTATATCAGAAATCACTCAACTACTGCGTAAATGAGAACCCTTGGAAATATAGGAAGGCAATCACTGCTCTCTGTTTACGAGAGGTGCTGTTTGCATTCCACTATAATAGTTATGAAGTTTTTCAATAAGGGTATGCGCTATAGGTAATTTAGGAAAGAACAACCGCCAAAGTGAGACTGCAACACACCTCCTTGTGCACACTACATTTCTTGCTTTCACACTGGTTTCACGTTGGTACTACAAGTATGATGTTTGGTGCAAGAAACCTGAAAGTAGTCTCCAAGCTCCTCTTTTTTTGCTGCAACAGGAGAAAAACCACAGTGTCGCCGTCAACTACGCCGCTGACTGCACCATGACCTGACGACGCACCGCAACCCTGGTCTCACTGATGTTGCTACCTCACGCAGTCACTGAGCCGCTGTTTGCACCATGACCTGTGGGCCCCGAGCTCTGCATCGCTTTGCTCACATCGCAGCCTTGGTATCCCCGACGCTGCTGCTCTATGCAGACACCGATGCCGCTGCCTGCACCGTGGCCTGAGGACACCGCTTGTGAGGTGCATGAAGCACCATCCCGCACCGCAGCCCCAGACCACTGAAGCCAATGCCATCAACTCCAGTGTTGTCAACAGATGCCCATGTGTGCACTGCGACCCGTGGGTGCCGCACCTCCCCTTGGGCCTACCAACGACAGAGCTTCAGCAGCGATGATGCCGCTGCCTGCACATGACCTGGAGACACTGCATGTCACACCGGCCCACTTCATACCACAGCCCTGGTCTCACCGACACCACAGGATGCTGTCACCGAGCCTCTGTCTGCACCGTAACGCGTGGATACCGCAAGTCGCATCATCCCACTTCGCACCGCAGCCCAGATGCCATCCACGCCAGCGCTCCTGACTTTGTCATCAGCTTGGAGTTCAATCTGCAACGCCTGTGACTTCATGGGCCCAACGACCCCTGCACCGACCTCCAGAACCAACGGCTGCGACGCCATTGAGGCCGCACTCCGGATCTCATTGTGAGGATCACAATGCCCTGCATTTCCAAAGTACTGTTTGCGGGTCTTCCTGACACGTGGCTGGTCTGCAACGTCACAGCCGGCCTAAACTGTTGGATTTGTTGTTCACAACGCCGTGATAGCCCCAGACGGAGCTATCGACTTCAAGGAACTGTATTTATAATTGATTGTTGCAAAATTCATATCTTTAGTACTGTGTGTTGGATTTTTCTCATTTTTTGTCTTGTTTTACACAGATAAATATTGGCTATTTTTCTATTTTAGTTTTGTGGTGTTTTCACTGTATTACTGTGTGTTATGTGCAAATGCTTTACACATTGATTCTGAGATAAGCCTGACTGCTAGTGCCAAGCTACCAATGGGGTGAGCAGGGGTTATCTGAGCTGGGTATCTCCTTTATCCTGACTAGAGTGAGGGCCCCTACTTGGACAGGGTGCAAACCGATTGCCAACCAGAGGCCCCATTTCTAACACAAATTATAACGTCCCTGTAACCTTCTTTTTTTCAGTGAATTTCTAATCTGTTTTTAGTTTTAATTCCTAACTTTAATCTCTTTGTAACCTTTGTTTTTGAATGTATAAGGTTTTTTTAAATTCTATTTCCGAACTATAACATCCCTGAAACCTTTTTTTCAGTGGTGTCTAATGATTGTGTAAATGTTTCCTCTAAGCATATATTATGCATTAGAGATATAAAATATGTTTCTGTTGAAATAATTTTTCAGTGTTAGTCACATTATTTTTTTTTGTGAATTAAATACAGGTATTATTATTTTTTTAATTGCTGAAACATTATTGCAATTTCTATTATTGCACTTTATCCACTGCGTTTTTTTAATATGCATATATACATATAGTATACGTAATATTTCACAGTAAAGATTTACCAACAGCATGTTTAAATTATCTTTTGGAATGATCTTTTATATGGAAACTATTTTGCAAATCAATGTACTGTGTTTGCGGTGACCCTGGATGTCACAGTCATGTCCTCAGCCAAAGCTAATGCATGATTTTCAAATAGTGTAAATCACTTATATACACATATTGTAGTGAGTGTTTGCTTGTAGGGGTTTCCTAAGAAGATGTATAATGTTTTCGTTTTGTATTAGGTTTTATAGGACAGTACTTTTCTAGTGTAAGAAGATGTATAAAGTTTTAGTTTTGTATTAGGTTTTATAGGACAGTACTTTTCTAGTGTTTTCTTAGTTTCTGCAGCGACTCTGGCAGTCACTGTGACATTGTGGTTTTCAAACAGTGTAAAACACATATATGCACATAATGTACACAGAGTTTTCTATTTGTAGAAAAGTACTTTTCTAGAAGTTTTTGACTTTCAGTGGCCCCTCTGGCAGTTGGAGTGACGTTGTTAACTGCAACGACTGTGTTGTTTTCAAATAGTGTAAAATACATATACGCACAAAATGTGGACATTCTTTGTTTATAGGGACTTACTAATATAATGTTTACAGTTTCCTCTTGTATTGGATTTAGTAGCAAAGTACTTTTTTAGTGTTTTTTGCGTTTCTGCAGTGATTCCGGCAGTCGCAGTGACGTTGTTAACAACGACAACCAAGTGGTTTTCAAATATTGTAAAATACATGCATACAGATATTGGAGACAATGGCAGTCATTACAACATTGGCGGTAAATGCCGCTTACCGCCGCGCAGAAGACTGGCAACACACCGTCGTGGAATTCTGCAACAGCTATTACGACCCACAGCTCGGAATCTTCCAAAATCCAGACACCCACACAAGTCCGCCACACCAAAGGTCAGTGATAAACTGGCGATAACAAAACCGACACCGTCACGCCAACAGGAATACGCCCACACTATCACGACCCACGAATCCACGTGGCGGTCTTTCAACCGTGGAATTCCATTGGCGGTACACACCGCTGCGCTCAAAATACACACACATTTACAAAACACAACCACATTGGACAATTCCAAATACACACACCTGATGCACATACACACACCACTCCCACACACTCATACAATATAAAACACACACCCACGTCACCCACAAACCCTTACGACCAGAAATTTAGACGAAGGCCAGAGAGACAGCACAGCAAAGACAACCCCACCATACAGAGGCACACAACACCATCACACATACACATTCACGCACAAAACACCACACACCCATAAACATCACCCCACACATCACAACACACACCACCTCACACATCACCCACACCACCCCATGGCACCGCAAAGACACCCAAGGTTTTCTGAGGAGGAGCTCAGGGTCATGGTGGAGGAAATCATCCGGGTAGAGCCACAGCTATTCGGATCACAGGTGCAGCACACCACCATAGCTAGGAAGATGGAACTATGGCGCAGAATCGGGGACTGGGTCAACGCAGTGGGACAGCATCCAAGAACACGGGATGACATCAGGAAGAGGTGGAACGACCTACGGGGGAAGGTACGTTCCGTGGTCTCAAGACACCACATCACGGTTCAGAGGACTGGCGGCGGACCCCCACCTCCTCCCCCACAACTAACAACATGGGAGGAGCAGGTCTTGGCTATACTGCATCCTGAGGGCCTCGCAGGAGTAGCTGGAGGAATGGACTCTGGTAAGTCAAATCTTTAAATACTTCATCCCCCACCCTACCTGCATGCTATCACATACCCCCACCCTCGCCCTCACCCCCATCACTCCAACTCCTCACATATGTCCCACTATCACAACCCACCCATCCCAACACCAAGCCCTGCATGCAACACCAAAGCATGGACACCCATCACGAATGCATGGCCACTGCACACACCCACACACACCCCTAAACAATTATCACACAAGGTCCTACACAAGAATGCAAGCACTGGGGTACAGGGTCACCCACCCATTGCACACCATGGCACACACAGATGCAATAATTATGCTTTTACACCCCTGCAGGACCCCTACCCAACGTCACCGGACAGGAGGTTCCAGACATGTCCACTCCCCCCACAGAAGAGGCCCACAGTGATGACAGCAGCTCTGTCCAACTGGATCTAGATGGCCAACCCCGCCCATCTAGGACCTCGGGATAGTTGGTTCCCCTCACACTGGCACAAGCCACAACAGAGCCTCCCCCCTCTGGAAACACCAGCACAGCACCCACCCAGCGGGCCCAAACCTCTGACCCCAGGACACGTCAAGCAGCAGTGTGTCCACCACTACAGGGAACCCAGGCTAACCCACCAACCCAACAACAGCAGGGACCTGGGGGCAGTGGCAGTGGGCACACGGTTCAGGGGACAGAGGCCCAGGAACACAGGGGAACTGGGAGGGCTGCTGTGCGACAGGGGAACGACAGGCCCATGGAACCCACTCTCCACGAGGCCCTCTCCAACATCATGGAGACAATGGCAATGGTACTGGCCAAGTTTCAGGAGACCCAGCGGCTGCAGGAGGAACAGTATTTGGGGTTCAGGGAGGAACTCAAAACCATAAATACCACCCTGGGCACCATTGTAAGGGTGCTGAAGGAACTCATGAACACCAGGGGGGACACTGTGGCACAACAAGGGGCCCCTGACACTAGCCTGGACGATGAACTGCCCTCCACCTCTGCCGGCTCGAGTGGACAGGGGGCACCGCCACAGGACCACGACACCAGCAACCCACCCCCTGCAGATGGAGAACCACCCCGCAAGGGGTCCCTGAGATCCAGGACAAAGACAGAGAATAATGCCAAGACCCCCGCCAAGAAATGAGACCACCCTGATTGTTATCCTTTTGTCCCACTTTGTCACCCATCCATCCATCAACTGCCCCAGCTCCACTTCCTATGCCCCTTTGGACAATGCACCTTTGAGACTAATAGACTGGACTCTGCCATGGACATTCCTCCACCATCACCCCTGACCATTTTACAGCCCCCTCCACTATTTAGCACTTAAATAAACACCCTTAAATCACAAAACAATCTGGAGTCAGTCTGTGCTTTTGAAAATGTGTATTTGCAATAGCTGAGGAAAAATGCAATATCCATTGTATTGTCAACATACCTATGTCACACAGCTCTAGTCCATGAGGAAACAAAGCAGATGTCACACAGTGGGACCCACATCTGTGAAATCGAAAGGGAAAGTGACAACTCAGGGTCCATACACTGGGTGAAAGTGACAGACAGATGAGAGGTAGAACAAGTGTATCATGTGTAGCAGGCAGTGATGTCTTCTTACCTGTGTCTCACTGGAAGTATTGATGAATCACCGTGTTTCTGTTATCGATATCCTCTTCTTCTGCTTCCTCGTCTTCACTATCCACAGGCTCCACAGCTGCGACTAGACCTCCATCTGGACCATCCTCCTGCAGAAAAGGCACCTGTCCTCGCAAAGCCACGTTGTGAAGCATACAGCAGGCCACGATGATCTGGCACACCTTCTTTGGTGAGTAGAATAGGGAACCACCTGTCATATGGAGGCACCTGAACCTGGCCTTCAGGAGGCCGAAGGTCCTCTCTATAACCCTCCTAGTTTGCCCATGGGCCTCATTGTAGCGTTCCTCTGCCCTTGTCTTGGGATTTCTCACTGGGGTCAGTAGCCATGACAGGTTGGGGTACCCAGAGTCACCTGCAAATGTCGAGGGACAACTGTTAGACACACACTAACCCTTAGGGACAACCCCAGACCCAGACACCTAGTCACACTGTGTAGGGTCCATGTCCTCACCTAATAGCCACACACGGTGCCTCTGGAGTTGCCCCATCAAATAAGGGATGCTGCTATTCCTCAGAATATAAGTGTCATGCACTGAGCCAGGAAACTTGGCATTCACATGGGAGATGTACTGGTTGGCCAAACACACCATCTGCACATTCATAGAATGGTAACTCTTCCGGTTTCTGTACACCTGTTTACTCCTGCGGGGGGGGCAAGGCCACATGTGTCTAATTAATGGCACCAATGATGTTGGGGATATGTCCCATGGCAGAGAAGTCACCTTTCACTGTAGGCAAATCCTCCACCTGAGGGAAAACGATGTAGCTACGCCTGTGTTTCAGCAGGGCAGAGAACACTCTGGACAACACGTTGGAGAAATTAGGCTGGGACATCCCTGATACTATGGCCATTGTCGTCTGAAAAGACCCACTTGCCGGGAAATGGAGTACTGACAGCACCTGCACTAGAGGGGGGATACCTGTGGGATGGCAGATAGCTGACATCTGGTCCGGCTCCAACTGGGCACACAATTCCTGGATTGTGGCACGGTCCAGTCTGTAGGTGACAATTACATGTCGCTCTTCCATTGTCGACAGGTCCACCAGCGGTCTGTACACCGGAGGATGCCGCCATCTCCTCACCTGCCCCAGCGGACGTGCTCTATGGAGGAGAACAGCAAGCAGAGGGTCAGCCAACACTGAGGTACGAAAACACAACTTTATTGCACACATTTTTCAATCCGCTATGTCCCTGTCCTAATGTGTATGCAAGGCCTAGATATGTGTGACGCATTTAAAAATAATGCCATGTGGCCCCTGAAATGGCACTGCATGACCTGTAATGTGGGACAAGGGGATATGAGGTAACTGCACTGGCGTTGTACACCGTCGCGGTAGGCGGTCGAAGACCGCGGCGCAATCCTGCATTGTTTAACATTGGACCCAATGGGTCCCAAGAGCCAATGACGATTTACACCGGTGGTGACGGTACGCACCGCCGCGGACGTGAACGACATTTTCTATCTGTTCACTCACTTGATACCTGATCTTCCACAGGAGAGGACCTACACTGCAAGGGCTGCTGTGACCTCAGTCTGGAAGAGACAATGGCTCATGTGTCTGGGGAAAGGGCCCCTGCCTTCACCACGGAGGAGTTGGAGAAACTAGTGGATGGGGTCCTCCCCCAGTACACGCTACTCTAATGTCCTCCAGACAAACAGGTAAGTACACTGTGAGCATGCTGTATGGGCAATGCCTGTGTGGAGTGGTGTGGATGGAAGATGGGGGGGGAGAATGAGGCGGGCATGATACGACAGTAAGTGAATGTGCGTCATGGCAAGGGTAGGAACGCGGGCCAATGACTGTGACGGTCCGGATGGTTATATCTTCTCCTTTTCCCCGGTACTATTCCTGTAGGTCAGCGCCCACCAGAAGACGGATGTCTGGTGTGCCATCGTCAAGGAAGTCCGGACCCTGGGGGTCCACCACAGACGGAGCACCCACTGCTGGAAAAGATGGGAGGACATTCGCCGCTGGAGCAAGAAGACGGCGGAGGCCCCGCTGAGGATGGCCTCCCAACGTGGGAGGGGTGCCTGTCGCACCATGACCCCCCTGATGTTCCGGATCCTGGCGGTGGCGTATCCGGAGTTGGATGGGCGCTTGAGAACATCACAGCAGCCACAAGTGGGTGAGTACACTCTCATTCAGCTGAATCAGTGCGCATTACAAGGTGTCTGGGTGGGGGAGGTGGGCTGTGGGTTCCCCTAGGCCAGGGCGAGTTTAGTAGGCAAGGTCCCTTCGTAAGGCAGGCTCAGTGGTACCCCAACCCAGTTAGTGGTTAGTGCCATCTACACCTAGTCAGGCTCCTGTGACCTCCATGTGTGCAGCAATCGGGCATAGGCCTTGTACCCCATGTCCCTGGGATTAATTAGGGAACTCTAAGTGCACGGCGTAGTGCCGCGGTCTTCTGTGTTTGTAGTGTCTGCCAACGGTAGCGGTATTGCATGCACTCAACATTTCTTTCTTCTGTCTTCCCCCCCCTTTTTTTGGTCTCCCTGTTCTTGTGTGCAATAGCATCATCAGGCGGAGGAGCAGTGGCACCGGAGCAGGATGGAGCTGCATCCCACATGGCCCTGGTGGGCGAGACAACGGATACTGAAGGCACCAGTGGGACGGAAGGCGAGGGGAGCTCCACAGCGGGGACAGGAACTGAGACCAGCGACGCGGACTGCTCCTCTGATGGGAGCTCCCTTGCAGTGGCGGGCCCCTCTGTGCCCCCCGCATCTACAGGTACAGCCACCACACCCCTACCAGCACAGCCCCCCCAGCAGCCCCTCAGCATGTGCCCCGTGGCCGCACACCCAGGAGGGTGGGCATCTCCTTTGCTCCAGGCACCTCAGGCCCTGCCCCTGTCAGCCCTGCAGCCCTCAGTGAGGAGGCCATTGACCTCCTCAGATCCCTCACTGTTGGGCAGTCTACCATTCTGAATGCCATCCAGGGTGTAGAGAGGCAGTTGCAACAGATGAATGCATACCTGGAGGGCATTCATTCTGGTCAGGCATCCCAACAGCGAGCTTTTCAGACTCTGGCCTCACCACTGATGGCAGCCATTGTCCCTGTGTCCAGCCTCCCCCCTCCAACTTCCTCCACCCAGACCCAAACCCCTGTACCTTAGCCTATCCCAAGCACACCATCAGACCAGCATGCACACACCTCAACACACAAGGGAAGCTCTGGCAAACTCCAGCATCACACATCCCACAGGCACTCACACAAGCATCATACCCATGCAGACATACCAACAGCCACTGCCTCCACTGTGTCTCCCTCCTCCTCGTCTCCCTCCTTCCTCCCTGTCACGTCTCCACTCACACCTGCATGCACTACATCTTCATCCACTACGTTCATCACCAGCACACCCATCACCACACACCGCTCACGTGCACTCACCACCCCCACTACCATTCACACATCCCCTGTGTCCTCTCCCAGTGTGTCTGTGAGCCCACCTCCCAAGGTACACAAACGCAGTCACACAACCACCCAACAGCCATCCACCTCACAACAGCCCCTAGCCCATGCACTTTCACCCAAAGTCAGCAAACGTACACCTCCTACAACCACTACCTCTTCCTCCACTTCCAAACCCCTTCTATCTACCTGTCCCAGTGTGTCTAAAAAACTTTTCCTGTCCAACCTTGACCTCTTCCCCTCACCTCCCCCACCCATTCAGTCCCCTAGGGCACGCCTTTCCAGGTCCCAACCCAGCACCTCAGCCACCACATCAGCGGGAACAATGGTGCCAGCAGTAACCAGTTTCTGGAGTGCGCCAAGCAGCAGGGCAGCCAGTGTGCCAAAGAGCCAGACCACGGACAGTCCCCCACCTCAGAAGCATAATAAGAAGTTGGCCACTGCCTGGATGGAGAAGGGCAAAACACCTGCCACCAAGGGCTCTCCCAGGAAAATAGTTGAGAGTGGGAAGACAGCTGCGCCACCATCCAAGGTGGGGAAGGGGCACAGAAAGAAAGGGAAGTCGCCACCAACCTGCACGGCAGACAAGACCACCACCAGCACCGCTGCCAAGGACACCGCCGCCACCAGCACTGCTGCCAAGGACACCTCCGCCACCAGCACTGCTGCCAAGGACACCTCCGCCACCAGCACTGCTGCCCAGGACACCTCCGCCACCAGCACGGCTGCCCAGGACACCGCCGCCACCAGCACAGCTGCCAAGGACACGCCGCCACCAGCACCGCTGCCAAGGACACTGCCGCCACCAGCACTGCTGGCCAGGACACCGCTGCCAACAGCACCGCTGCAAAGGACACCGCTGCACCGCTGCCCAGGACACCGCCGCCACCAGCATCGCTGCCCAGGACACCCCCGCAAACAGCACCGCTGGCCAGGACACCGGGATGAAACACTCTGGGCACAAAGCCCCCTTCAGAACCAGCGGAGAATCTCATCCACTACCTCTGTCCTTGGCAGGATGAAGCACTCTGGGCACAAAGCCCCCTCCAGAACCAATGGAGAATCTCATCCACTACCTCTGTCCTTGACAGGATGAAGCACTCTGGGCACAAAGCCCCCTCCAGAACCAGTGGACAATCTCATCCACTTCCTCTGTGCTTGGCAGGATGAAGCACTCTGGGCACAAAGCCCCCTCCAGAACCAGTGGAGAAAGGCATCCACTACCTATGTCCTTGGCAGGATGAAGCACTCTGGGCACAAAGCCCCCTCCAGAACCAGTGGAGAATCCCATCCACTACCTCTGTCCTTGGCAGGATGAAGCACTCTCGGCACAAAGCCTCCTCCAGAACCAGTGGAGACTGTTATCCACTACCTCTGTCCTTGGCAGGATGAAGCACTCTGGGCACAAAGCCCCCTCCAGAACCAGTGTAGAATCTCATCCACTACCTCTGTCCTTGGCAGGATGAAGCACTCTGAGCACAAAGCCCCCTCCAGAACCAGTGGAGAAAGGCATCCACTACCTCTGTCCTTGGCAGGATGAAGCACTCTGGGCACAAAGCCCACGCCAGAACTAGTGGAGAAAGGCATCCACTACCTCGGTCCTTGGCAGGATGAAGCACTCTGGGCACAAAGCCCCCTCCAGAACCAGTGGAGAACCTCATCCGCTACCTCTGTCCTTGGCAGGATGAAGCACTCTGGGCACAAAGTCCCCTCCAGAACCAGTGGAGACTGTTATCCACTTGTGAGACTGTGGCTTTGCACTCCCCAGGATAAAGCAGTGGGCAAACCACCCACTGGAGAGACTTGTGAGACTGTGGCTTTG
Source organism: Pleurodeles waltl (assembly GCF_031143425.1). NCBI lineage: Eukaryota > Metazoa > Chordata > Amphibia > Caudata > Salamandridae > Pleurodeles > Pleurodeles waltl. The sequence goes on from NC_090440.1 coordinate 1,029,762,474, forward strand.
CACTCCCCAGGATAAAGCAGTGGGCAACCCACCCACTGGAGAGACTTGAGAGACTGTGGCTTTGCACCCCCTAGGATAAAGCAGTGGGCAAACCACCCACTGGAGAGACTTGTGAGACTGTGGCTTTGCACTCCCCAGGATAAAGCAGTGGGCAACCCACCCACTGGAGAGACTTGAGAGACTGTGGCTTTGCACTCCCCAGGATAAAGCAATGGGCAAAACACCCACGGGAGAGACTTGTGAGACTGTGGTTTGCACTCCCCAGGATAAAGCAGTAGGCAACCCAAAAACTGGAGAGACTTGTGAGACTGTGGCTTTGCACTCCCCAGGATACAGCAGTGGGCATGGAGCCCCCTCGTGGATCTGGCGTTGTGCACTCATCCGGCTGAGGTGCCCCCCCTTCCCTTCCCCCTGAGGTGCCTGTTGTAATTCTATCTGATGCCCCTGCAGTGTTCTCTGTTTTGATCGGGTATCTTGTGTGGGCTTCGCCCATGCATTTTGGGCCCAGTGGTCCACGGACTATAAATGGTGCAGTACCTGGACTTGTATTCTTGGTGTATATATTTGTTAATAGTGTATATATATTTTTGAGTACTGGATTTTAATTGAATACAATCGTTACAATAATTTCCTTTTGTCTTTGCATTCTTCCAGGGGGGTTGGGGGGTGTAACTGTAATGTATCAACATGTATTAGTGTGTGTGTTGTAGTGTGTGAGGGTGGGGGTGTTCCGTGTTGTGTGTGTGTCACTCTCTTTTCCCTCCCCCCTCCCCGGTGTCGTAGGTGCAGTACTCACCGTGGTCTTCGCCGCTGGCGTTCGTGCTCCTGGTGGAGGAGCAGGAAGACAAAGGCAGGTAGAATATGGAGTTCTGGCTCCATGGCGTCCTGGTTCCTCGTGGGGTGTGTAGAGGTGAGCGTTTTCCCTTCCATGTCCTGTTTCCGCCGTGTTTTTGTTTGCGGTGAAGCCGCCCCGGAAAAGGTGGCAGATTGGCCTGTTGTCATACTATGGGCTGTACATTGTCTTCCGCCTGTCTGTTGGCGGTTACCGCTGCGGTGTTTGTTTGTACCGCCGTGGCGGTCGGAGTGTTAAAGTGGCTGTCTATGTTGGCGGTTTCCGCCATGGTCATGATTCCATTTTTTTTTCGCCGGCCTGTTGGCGGTTTTACCGCCGCTTTACCACCGACCGCCAGGGTTGTAATGAGGGCCCATGTTTGGGTTTAGGGGTATGCTGTGATGATGTTTTAACTTTGCCATGCGGACTTATTTGAAATGAAAAACTATTTCTATTACATTTCTGAGCTTCACAACGTATTTGTGTATGTCGCGTGGCGTGAAAATCTTATTTTTTTTAAGGACATATTTTCACCCTCATAGACCCTTATATCACAGCTCTGGGGTCAGGGCACCTCCACTCTGACCCCTTATGCCACTTTTTCATTTTATTTCTCAGCCCTGGCACTGTCTCCCGGGACCTTAAAATGGTGGCCCCACTTTCTGGTCAGGCTGTGGCCAGCCAATCACAGCATTCCTGGTGGTACGCGCATTTGTGAATATGTCGTGATTGTCATGAAATTGTCACAAAGGATCTGCAGCCCTAGATATCTAAATTATTCTCCCTTTAATATCTCCAAAACTAATGAATGGATTTACTTTAAATAACCAAAAGCACAATCTGCGTACCAAAAGCTAGCTTTTTGCTAAATTTGCTGTAATTCCGTCCAGTGGTTCAGGCTGTAGTCGCGTTCAAAGGTCTTTTTGAAATTAACATAGGAAATACAACTTTTTTGACCCACCCCTCCTTTTCCTCGACCCTTGCTTGACAGACCACCCCAAAACTTATCATTTGCAACCACCAGAATACATTTTTTGGGAAAGTTTTTGAAGATTCTTCAAATGGCGCCAAAGATATAGGCAAGTCAAAAACACTTTTTCTATAGAAACAAGGTCAGAACCATGACTACCTAGTGGTGACTGCTGCTAGGTAATATATATACTGGGTAGTGATAATTTGGGCAGTTGTTCCATAGGAAAAAGTGTTTTTTGTGTTGCTAATAACTTTGGCCCCATTTACTGAATCTCCACAAAACTTTCCAAAAAGGTGCTACATTTTGATTAGGTTGTGCATGGAAAGTTGTGGGTGATATCCATGTATTTTCCATAGACTTCTTTAGGAAGCGCTACAGCAAAAACTGCTAAATGGAATCACACCAAATTTGGCAGGAAGCTGGATATTGGTCTGCAGATTGTGTTTGCTCCATGCACTACCTCCCTGAGCCTTCTATGGGCCCCCGGCCCAATCCCACAAGGCTGGCTCAGATGACGGTTGGGAATGGGAAGCCCAGGGCGATAATTGTCTCTAGGTTGGGGGCTATGTGGCCTCCTCCCCTTTAATAAAGAAAAGGCCATAGGAGATGGGATCCTCAGGGCTTAAAAAGGCTTGGGGATGGGGACCATTTGGCTCCCCTCTCCTTTAAAATATATTTTTCCAGAAATAATATACATACGAAATTCAATACAAAAGTCACATCACATATATCGGATCACAGCACACACTCCCGCTCAACATACTCAGAATTACATATCAATCCATTCCAGTCATACCACCACCTCTTGCACAGCACTCATACACTGCACTTAAAAAATATGAAAATCCTTTTCACACATGGGACAAAACATAAACAACTTAATGGGGTCATTCCTTCCCAAAGAGGAGACCATGAACCCTGATCCTTTTGGTTCCTATATAAATATTTCAGTAAGTTTCACAATCATACACCTATATAGTTCATTCTTGCCAATACTTTCATAGATTTTCCTGATATCACAACAAATATTGTTAAAATAAGTATGGTGGTCTCCAGGTTGCATATACTCCAGAACAAAAGTGATCCCCCTACTGTCCCATACGGTGCCAACGTGCATTTCGGTGGAACCGCAAAGCGGGGGCCACCTTCTTCAGGTTGCAGACACATGGCCTAAAAACTGGTGGAGGGTGCTGTGACCCAGGAGTGATCTCTAGGCCGCACGTACATATAGAAGAACGTTTTTGTGTTTCCAACATAAACCGTTAAGGATCCCTCCCCCCAAAAAAATTGAACCTAAAGATATCAACCGGGAGAGAGGAGAAGACAGGTAGTGATGGAGGGACTCAGGGAATGAGGTATAAAGTGAGAACATGAGAATGGCAGAAAGGAAGGGGGAGGAGGAAGATGAAGGGGAATGAGGAATATGAGGGAGAGTCATGCTTGCATGTAGTTTCTATATTTAAGCAAAGTATTGTACATGTATCAATCACAGGTTTATTCCTGAATATTTTTACTGTTTTCATTTTTTTTTTGCAAATCACGCTTTTGCACTTTCTTAAGGACTTACTCTCTGCAGTTCCCGTTGTTTCCTGGGTATAACGTTTTGACTGTTGTGATAGTTTCAGAGGGAACCAACCAGGGACGAGCAAGGAGGGGTCTATCAGAGCTACCCGGGCATTTAAAGTTGTCAGTACACCTTCACGTTGACTATTTAGGTATACGTCGCAACACTACTACCTTCCTCACAGCCTTGTTTTCCAAAAGACTTGTATTCATAAGAAATATCTGACCACTGTTAGGGGCGTTTGTTGATGACACGCCACAATTATTCCATTTAACTACCACATAATAAGAGCAACTCTGCCTTCATTGCCATAAATAGCTTTTTTATCTGGTGGAAATGGACACTCCTGTGCAATCAAAGTACCACAAGTATTGGTCTTGGCCCCAGAAAAGAAAGTTTTGCATGTAGCTGGTGCATATGTTTGTCTTGATGTGACAGATGATTTTCTTGGAGGTTAGTTTATTTCTTAGTTTGTCATTGTGGTCCTCATAGTGTTGTTATTGGTGTTTTCATGTTGTAGCTGTTATTGCTATTGTTCTGTTTTAGCTATTGTTATTGTTGTGCAGTAGCTGTCCTCAGCCCCAACACCTTTTCTCATAGTTTTTCCCTCACGTGCCCTCCTCCCACTGTGCCTCGCCCTCCCCAGGACCTACTTAATGGCAGTCTCTGTGCAACTGCAACACCGGATTGCCAAATCAAAGCCTGTCTGCACTTGGACCACCCGTGCAGTGCCAGGAACCCTGGACCTACTGCCCTACACCGATACTCCTTCGAAGAGATCCAAAACCTCAGACCAAAGACCCAGAACACCAACTGCTGCATTGCCTTGCCTCGATCCACAAAAGGACTCTTCTCCTGTCTCAACTCCAGCTTCTCCTGTGATGTAGGTACTGCTAAACCCCACACAGCAGACCCCGGGCCACAAACCTCAACTCCACTGTGCTCTACTCAGTATCGGATCCCTCTGCATACACGCCATAGAGATCTGGGACACCATAATCACCCTCGCTCCCGACATAATATTCCTCATGGAAACCTGGCTCACCCCAGCATCCCCACCACACATTGCCACCGTGACTCCCCCTGAATACAAGATGATCCACCAGGACTGCCCCAACAGACACGGTGTAGGCATTGCTCTCATCGACAAGGACTCCCTCCACTGCACCATCATGGATGACGACACAACACACATCATGGATCAACTTCCAGATCAAACCCGATGCCAACACCACTATCAGAGGAGCCTTCGCCTACAGACCTCCGGGCCTCCGCCTAAACTTCTGCAACACCATCTCAGACTTCATTGCCTCCTTGGCTATCAACTCCAGCCACTACATCTTGCTGGGAGACCTGAACTTCCACCTAGAAGACCCAAAGAACGCAAACTCCACCTCCCTCCTCGAACACTTAACCATCATCGGCCTCTCCCAGCTGGTCATCGCCCCCACCCAAACACACACTGGACCACATTTTCTCCACGAGCGACAGAGCCAGATTCTCCCACACCACTGAGGTAACAAGGAACGACACAACATTGTACACTTCACAATCAACCAACTGCATGATGCCCAAACGGGATCCCCTACATCTCCTAATGCAACTGGGGCAAAGTCATGGAAACCCCCTGGATCGCCGCCCCCAAGGACACTAGACCTAGCCCAGCAAACACCCTCGAACTTTGCTTCCAAAACCTCTCCGACTGGATCTCATCTGTGCTGACACCGTTGCCCCCCTGAAAAACCCCTCCAGATGCAAACCCACCAAGCACTCCACATGGTTCACCCAGAACCTCAGACCCTCAAACGCCACTGCAGGGAACTAGTGAGACACTGGTACTCCAATTAAACCTCGACTCCTTCAAGTCTGCCCTCAACACATACCACCACCAACTCAGGGAGACCAAGAAAGAAACCCTCACCTCCTGCATCGAGGCAAGTGCTAGCCACACCAGAGAACTCTTCAGCATAGTTAGAGAATTCTCCTTCCCCTCCATCACAGAGAACTTAATCCATCCCTCCCAGGACCTCTGGGACAAACTATTGGACTACTTCCACCACAAGATCTCTGACATCTATAGGGACTTCAATCCTCAGCCCACCAAACTCAGCCTTCCCTGAACCCTAACCCACCCTTCCCCTCTTGAGGATCACCAAATGGAAACAGCTTTCCACAGAAAAGACAACCTCCATCATGACCTCCATCCACTCCAGGTCCCTGTGGGCCCCTGCCTGCATCACCTCTACACCCTAGGAAAAAAAGAGTAATCAGAGCTACCCTCACAGAAATCCTCAACAACTCCATCACCACAGCCACCTTCCCAGACGCATGGAAACTCGCCACAGTCAAGCCTCTCCTGAAGAAACCCTTGGCCAGCCCCAGCGAACTCAAAAACGTCCGCCCCATTCCACTCATTCCATTACCCGGAAAAGGCCATCAACCGCCAGCTCACTGAGTACCTCAAACACAACCACTTGCTCAACATGTCACAATCTGGCTTCTGGCCAAACCATAGCAGCGAGACTGCCCTGATCGCAGCTACCAATGACATCAGATGCCTCCTCAACTTCAGGGAAACAGCAGCCCTCCTCCTCCTTGACCTCTGCGTAGCGTTTGACACATCTCCCATCACACCCTCATCACCAGACTCCACAGCATCCAAGACAACGCACTCAACTCGATCTCCTCCTTCCTCCCCGGCCGAACACAGAGAATCATCCTCCCACCATTCGTCTCCTCCCCGAAAGATGTCATCTGCAACGTCCCCCAGGGCTTCTCCCTCAGCTCCACCCTCTTTACCCTGTTCAACGCTTACATGACTCCCCTAGTGGACGTCACAGGCATCCATGGACTCATCATCATCTCCTACACCGATGACACCCAGCTCGTCCTTTCCCTCACAGATGACGCCACCTCCAATCAAAGCAATTTCCAAGACACCTTGGCCGATATTGCCTCCTGAATGAAGACTGACTGCCTCAAGCTAAACTCAGACAAAACAGAGATGCTCATCTTCAGAAACAAGCCATCCCCATGGGATGACTCGTGGTGGCCCGCGGCCCTCGGTCCCCTGCCCACGCCCTCCGGCTACGTCCGCAACCTAGGGATCATCCTGAACACCCAACTAACCATGAAACAACAGATCAATGCTGTCTCCTCTGCCTGGTTCCACACCTTCCTCATGCTCCTTAAGATTTTCCAATGAATACCTATCTACCAGGAAGACGGTCACTCAGGCCCTCATCTCCAGCCACCTCGACTACGACAACGCCCTCTAGGTCTGAACCACAAAACAGCTCCTGAACCGCCACCAGATCGATCAGAACACTGCCACAAGGCTCATCCTCGATCTCACCAGAAGTACCAGCATTATTCCCTACCTCAGGGCCCTCTACTGGCTCCCTGTACAGCAAAAATGGCTCTTCAGACTCCTCATGCATTCACACAAGGCCCTCCACAATGCCAGACTGCCCTTTATCAACAGCCGCCTCACATTCCACTGACCAACCAGAGAACTCTGCTCAGCCTCCCTCGCCTAGGCCTACGACCCCTGCATCTGCTGCAAACTTCTCAGAGGACGCTCCTTCTCCCACCTCACCGCCAAATACTGGAACGCCCTCCCCATCCACCCGGACCCAACTTCCTCTCTCAAGGACTTCAAAAGGCAGCTCAAGACCTGGGTCTTCAATCACCACCAACCAAGCGAGACCCACAGCTTTATTTTGGCACCTGGAGAACCCCTGGGGTGACAAGCTTGTACTTTACAAGACTCCCCTGATTGATTGATTGATTGATTGATTGATTTAATGGAGGTCCCTATATCTGGCGATTCGTCTAGTAGAGCCTGCCACATTTGGGGACATTTGAATTGGGCAATTTTAAACATACAATGATAGGATTTTAACCCTAGAGGATATTCACATGTAATGATGTTGCTGTCCTCACATTTAGCTTATAGTATAGGCCCTCCGTGATTGAGATATTCTATGGCATGGTGTGAGTCCACCTCATCCTTCTACCCCATCAAATATCAGAGTAAAGCAAACATACATATAAAGATTTGGAGGTGCAGTATGGATCCTCCTCAGGTATTGTAGATGAATATGCACCCACAGCCAAAATCCACTTCTCTCCATCCTCAATTTGACTACATTGTGAAAACCCCATTTGTAGAACTGCTTCTTTCACTGTGCCATTATTGTCAGATGCTCCGTTTGCTGGGCAAACATACTGATAGTGAAAGTTTATTTTAAACCATATCAAATCAAATACGGGTTTCTAAAGTGCAACTACCCTCCTGTAAGGGTCTCAAGGCGCTAAGGGGGTTTGCCCTCTGAGCTTTAGTTGAAGAGACAGGTTTTAAGGTACTTCCTGAATTCAGGTAGCAATGATGACTGCCTGAGGTGTAGTGGCAGGGTGTTCCAGCTTTTTGCCGTGAGGTAGGCGAAAGATCTTCCACCAGTCTAGGTTTTCAGTAGGTGGTACATGGTGGTTAGTGCTTGTTGAGTGGAGTTGAGAGGTCTGGTGGGGGAGTAGAAGATGCAGTGGTTGAGGTAGGCGGGTCCTGGGTGGTGGAGGGCCTTGTAAGCATGGACAAGGAGCTTGAAGTTAATTCTTTACTCTATGTGAAGCCAGTGGAGGTCTCTTATGTGATTGGAGATATGTTTGCGGTGGGTAATGTCCAGAATGAGTCTGGCAGAGGCTGTAGTTTCTTCAGTTTCTACTGAGTGGTACCGGCATAGAGGGCATTGCCATAGTTGAGTATGCTGATAGCCAGGGCATGGGTTGCAATTATGTGGCAGTCCTTTGGGATCCATTTGTAGGTCTTCTGGAGAAGTTTGAGTGCGTGAAAGTAGGAGGGTGCAACTGAGTTGACTTGGCAGGTCATGGAGAGCGATGAGTCCACATTGAAGCTGAGGTTGTGTGCATGATTTGTTGGGGTTGGGGGGGATCTGGGGGGGTGCAGAGGGTTGATGGCCACCAGGATCCATCCCAGGCTGATTTGGAGTGTCCCAGGATGATGATCTCAGTCGTGTCAGAGTTAAGCTTGAGGCAGCTGTCCTTCATCTAGGCAGTGACGGCTTCCATACCGTGGTGGAAATTCTTCTTGCCAGTAGTGGGGTTTTCGGTCAGTAAGTTGATCAGCTGGGTATTGTTGGCATAGGAGACGATGTTCAACCTGTGGTTCCTGACGATGGATGCAAGCCGAGCTATGTAGATTTTGAAGAGTGTGGAGCTCAATGAGGAGCCCTGTGGAACTCCGCAGCTGATCCCCATAGGTTCTGACGGGTAAGGTGGGAGTCTGACTCTCTGTGTTCTGCCAGACAGAAAGGAGTGTATTCAGTGTAAGGCCTTTCTGTGGGTGCTGGCTGCGTGGATTCTGGAACAGAGGGTGAGGTGAGAGGCCATGTTGAAGGTGGCCGATAGGTCCAGTAGGATGAGGGCTGCTGTGCAGCCACGGTTGAGGAGAAAGCAGAGGTCATCTGTGGCAGCAGGGAGGATAGTCTCTGTGCTGTGGTTTCTCCTGAAGCCTGATTGAAAGGTGCCCAGGATGTTGTTGTTTTCGATGTGCTTACGGAGCTGAGGGTTGATGGCCTTTTCGATTACCTTGGCTGGGAAAGGTAGTAGAGAGATAGGGCTGTAATTTTTGAGGTCCAGGGGGTGGGCCATGGGTTTCTTCAAGGGCTGGTGGATCTCTGCATGCTTCCAGTCCTCTAGGAAGGTGGCTGTCTCTATGGAACGGTTGGGGGTGTGTCGGAGCTCCGGTGCGATGAAGGTGTTGGCCTTGTTGAAAATGTGGTGAGGACAGGGGTCCATAGGGGCTCCTGAGTGGATGCTATTTATGATGGTGGGAGTCACATCTGTGGTGAGGGTGGTCCAGCGGTACAGGGTCTGTGGTAGTTCGATGGGTTGGATCTGGAGGGTTGTTGGAGGGCTCGGAGGGTCTCGGGATCCGAAGATGTCATATATGTCTTTGATTTTTGTTTATGTGGAAGAAGTTGGCTAGCCTGTCGCAGAGGTCTTGAGATGGATGGCTGCTTGCCGTTACCATTCCTGACAGTAAATATTTGGAAGAACTCCTCCCATTACCTCTGCCACCCCTTACCACCTTCTTTCTGCCCTGATCTCTGCTTACCATTGGTAGTCCATCATCTGTTTCATTCATCTCCCTGTTTTCATGAGTTCCAGTAGGTCCTTGCCCTCCTCCGGTGATCAACTCACATGAAACAAATGAACCAAGTTGGAAGTGGAGTGTGAAGGAGAACAACCATCTTTATCGAACTTGGAGCCTGAGGAGTTTACTAGAGACTTCCTGCATCTTATACCTTTTTTTAATGTTCTGAGGTAGGTCCTGGGCCTTAAAGCCATAAAAGAATAGGGGCTGCTGCTTCCTGGCCTTCAGTATACATTATAATCCTCTACTTCACTTGCAAGGTATTTAATTTCACCAAAATGTCTCTCAGGCTGCCACATCCTCCTTAACAAGGGCTACCCATCCCGTGGGCTTTAGCAATATTCATACTTTTTAGTGTATCTTCAACAGTGTTGTATGCCACACAGACTCCATCCTCCATGAATTCGTCCATGTTTCTCTGTTGGATGCCATCTTCAAGAATATCACACTTGTAAGGCATCTTCGTCAGGTGGATATCCTTCTGCTTTCTTACCCTTTCAGTGTTATCCTCATCCCTGACCCAGGAGGATGTGATGTCTTTGTGAATGCTAACCCCAGTACCAATGTGTTTTCTGCAGCTGGTGGCAACCTGCCTTGATTTTCCTGGTTCTTCTTCCCTTACTGGCCTCCTAACAAGTCATGATGTTCCTGTGTGCCCTATCACTTGTCTCCTCTTCTTTGATTGAAACAGTAACATGACAAGTCATCAGCTGGGGTAGCTGTAAAGCGGATAGTGCATGATCACAGCAGTCAGCTGACGCGTGAATGCATCCAGATTCAAACATGCCTTATCATGAATAAGAATCCTATCGATAATTCACTTCTTGGTTATGGCATGATTACAAATGATAGGTTCACCCTCGGGAGGTTCCCCACAGATCAACCCAAATGGCAGTTGTTCATTTCAGCACTTCTTGCATACAAACAGGTATTCAATCTCCATCAGTGCTGATGCCAGGAGGATGCATTCCTTGAGATTGTGGTTTGTACCATGGTGGTGGTTTTCTCTGCCCTTTTCTTATTACCCACTCTGCTGCAGGCTTTATGCTCATGACATGCTTGGTCGTTTAGGGCTCTTTTCTTTGGGCTTCACCCACATTCTAATGGAGCTGTGGACAGTTTAAGGGGGCACACATGTCCTTTTGCCTTCCATTCTAGTCTATGCCATGATGCCTTCTCGAACCCATCGTTGGGCAATCCAGGCCGGGGATTCCAATTGCAAAGGAAACAGGAAAGCCAGATAGCCCAGACCAGGTTTTACTTACCGGAGAGGGAACAGGCAGCTAAGCAGATGATAGGTGATTACCTCTCAAATATGGCTGCAGCTTCATTTACTGTCTTGTACTCCCTTCCCCTTTCTTAGCAATATATAGGGAAGTTAGTTACCTCCTGAGGCGTGTCGCAACATCGCTTGTTCTAAGCTTGTTTCTTGCTCGAGATCCTGCTTCTCATACTTGCTTTCAACCTTCTTATCTCGTTGTTCGACTTACATCTGAAACCCCTTGGATCATGTGCCATCTTTGCCTCTTTAGCCCTATATATATTTTTCCTGGATCACAGGTTTTTAGCCCTCGTAAAGACCACATTGTCTACTAGTCTGTTTCTATTTCCTTTCTGTAGTCCAGTTCCAACTCTCTGAGGTGTAGCATAGGAAAAGGCAGTATTCGGCCTTTTGTAATTGCGACAAAGACCAACCTTTCACACACATCCAGCTCAGCACATCATGCAGTAATCCTTCCTTCATTAGGGCTCGAGCATTAAACAACCCCCAACTCCAGTCCTCAAACCGCCAGCTGATGGGTGCCCCACCTCTGCCCTGCATTTCATTCAGTTACAGACTGTTCGTGTTCTGGCCCTGCCCAAAAAAGAAATCACAAAACCCAGTTTTTAAAGCAGGAAACTGACTGCGAGAACGAAAGTATGCTTGGGGTGACAGAAGTCAAGCACCACCGGCCGTACCTCAGACTGTATTTCCCCTGAGGTTTGTTGCTCAGACCCAGTTCAAGGGGGCAACATGTCTAGGCCAAGGCAAGACGGGGTAGCTCCTTGGGGTGCCCTCAGCAGAGGAAAAACAAAATACTGCCTTTAAAGACAGCAAATGTTGCTCTGGTGGTGATGGGCGAGGCAAATGGCAACGGGGCAGCAGGTTAGCAAGCAGGCTTATATATGCCTTTTTGCCTAAGATAAGAAAACAAAGCTTGCAGCAGGTCCACTGTAGTCGCAGTACCGCTGAAAAAGCAACCATAGTAAAGCCTCAGTGCCTGATCTCACCAGCACTGTCATTGCTGACAGCAACAGAGGTATTCACGTGCCTGGAGCACTGAGATAAACTAGAACTTGAAACTCATAGGAGAATAGGTTAGCTTCCAGATACTTAAAGAATAATATCTCTTTGTTCGTTTCACTGACAGGGGCTCATGATGGATTACTGCTGGTACAGTCTGGAGGAGCTCTGCTTCAAGTGCTCTCCAAGGCATTTACCACCTTTACAAAACTGTGCTGTGCCTCTCCTCCAAGCCTCCTAGGAATGGCGCTTTCCAACCTATGGCTTTTTTGTTTCAACACCTACAAGCAGCGCCTGTTTTGAAATAAATCAGTGTCCTGTTGTTGGCAGCTATCCAGTCTTGAAGCTGAAAATGCATTTTCTTTATGTACTTTTTTGCTATTTTCAATTTTTACTTCTGCTTGCCCATTTTAAAACTGTTGTCACTTCGTGTAATTTCAATTTCAAAACACGTCTGTACAACGGAATTGTTTTTATTATTTTATATGGTCTTTCACGTGTTTTTTTTTCTTCCAAAAGCAGCCTTTTAAATTTGCTATTATATGCGCAATCTTTTATTGTGTCATACTTTCTTCAGATCCCTTTTATGTGCTTCCATCTGGGAAAGAGCTGCATGACCCCTGTAGTGCAGCCACAATGTTAAGCTGTGTTACACAGTTTTTATATAGTACACGTTCGACGTTTGACAATTACTTGGCCCCTTTAGCTGCTACAATAGATTGGTCCGCGCTCTTGCGTTTGCCCTTTAAGGGGCTTTCCATCTGAAAACCGACATACAGTCCAGAGCGAGTAAATATTTGCAGTGCGCTTTGGATGTGAGGGCTTTCGAGAGCATTGTGCTCAATGGGGTGAGACAGAGGAGTGAGGTCTTGTAACCTGAAACAAAGCCTGTGAGAGAGTAATTAAGGATTGCCCCTCCGTGGTGATTTGCATATGGAGGGGACAAATCGATGTCGTCAGACTTACAAACCGCCCCCCCCCCCCCCCCCCCCCCCACACACTTCTGTCAAACAGCCTGAGACCTAATTATGGTTGTTTGGGTAGAGATTCACATTTCAAGCTTTAAAACACAGTGGTCGTCACTGTGTAGTTATAGTTAGGACAGTCTTTCCATAAGAAGTGTGTTTTTGTTTCACTGATAACTTTAACAGCGTTTGACGAATCTTCCTGAAACTTTCCAAAAAACATAAGGTGATTCACTTCAGCTGCTTACTGGAAGGTTTTGGGGTGATCTGTTGAGTGGGGGCAAAAAAAAGGGGAGTCTCAAAACGCTTTTCCCCCATGCAGTTTCCATAAGAAAAATTAGACAGTGATACAGAAAAAAGGGCTGAACAAAATTACACCAAATTAGGCTGAAAGGTAAATCTTTTCACAGAAAGCATGCTTTTTGTGATTTGGTGTAAATCTCCTCAGCCATTTTAAAGAAATTAAGCTTCAAAATGTGTAGATATCTTTTACTGCAGAACTCTTGTGGGAGACCAGCTGAAGCCCTGCAGGACACATCGTCAAACAGTGAAATATGATTGGCTGGTCCTGTTCTGGTGACTGAAGGACCTAGTTAGTAGCCCCAGCACGAAGAAAATTGTTGCTGCTGCCATTCGCAAACTCAGGGACCTGATCCCCTGTCCTGAAAAGTAATTTTAAACATGCATTTGAAATGAAATGAAATGGGTCTCGCGTTTGCTCGAGTAACAGCTGTTAACATTGTAAATTCCTAACTGGACTTTTCTTGCTACTTAAATTGAAAATGAAAGGTAAAGCAGTTGACATAAGCGAGCCGATTCAAAGCGCCGTGGCCGCCATGAGTGCGAAGAAGAGACACAAAAGGAAAAAGAAGTTAGCTTGCAGTAAAACGTATTGGCAATCGTGCAATTATCCAAGTAACAGAGTAGATGTCCAAGGCGGTAACCAAACCGCCCCAAAGAGGGACAAACGTAAAGCATTTCCCAACAAAAACAAAGGATTTTTGAAAGGCAAGCCCACAAACGAGTGATGGACATGCAGTGGGTGTGGTTAAAAGCCCACAGATAGATTACAACAGGTCAGAGCGCGCCGGCGCTTGTTCTAAAAAATATATAGTAGGCAGGGTAATAATAACCTGACCATTTGGCCCTAATGGGGGGCCCAGGCCGAAATAAAAAAAACTACAAATTTTTAATGTTGTCACTGTCTTGTGGGATCCCAAAGAGTCAGGGGGACCCCTGCGTTGTCCTACCGGAGGGAACAGGAGAGATCCAAAAAATAAAAGCACATCCTTTGGGCTGTGCTAAGCTCTTTAGGGAGAGTGCACTCTCTGTACACTATGAAACCTCATTATGTGGACATGCCCCTGCCATGCACACTCTGTACTCAGTGTACAAACTGTGCATAGAGCCCACAACCTCCAGAAACCTAAGCCCCATTAGGTGTGCAAGCTCCTACTATGTAGAGTCTGGGCTCAGCACACAGACTGCGTAGAGCCCACTCCCTGTAGAGATCCAAGCTACATTAGGGAGGCATATCCCTATTGCGCACAGTCTGCGCTCAGTGTGCAGACTGTGCATAGAGCCTGCTCCCTCAAGCAACATTACGTGGGAAACCCTTACTAAGCATAGTATACATTCACTGCACAGACTGTGCGTAGAGACCATTCCCTCCTGGCATCTAAGCTCCTTTAGGTAGTCACACTACTACTACACACAGCTTGCACTCTGATCTGCTCTTCATGGAGAGCCCACTCCCTTTCGGCAGCCAAGCCCAATTAGGTAGACGAGCCACTACTTGTCAGAAAAAAAATAACCTTGTGCTAACAGGCTCCACAGATGCAGATGAAATTCTCTCAATACTTACCTATGATCTCATGAAAAGGCATTTGCCCCTTCCTATTGCCATGCATCCAAAGCAGGGAAGAGAGGGATTGGTATAGCAACTAAAAGGAATAGGCTTTTCTAAACCTAAAATCCATTCAAAGGACTAGCATCTCTCTTTTGTGCAGTAGTCATTAAAGCAATTTTCTTGAAGTGTCTCTGAAAACTCCTTTTAATATAATATATACACACAGTTCTTTCAAAGGAGGTAAGTCTCTTGTTACACTGTCAAATATTAATACATTAATATTCTGCAAGTTTTTTTCACCTATGTACACTCAGGACTAGTCTTAGTTGATTTTTTTTCTTATTTATATCTTGAGAACCAAAACTCCTACTCAAATGTTCAAACTCTCCTCACTGCATGTTTCTTGTCTGTATCTTCAGAACTGAACGACTTCAGAATGCTGCCAAAAATGTAACTAATCTAATGGGGATATCCCATGGTGTGCACACCAGCATTTCTAAGTGGTGAGACCGAAAATGAGGAATGTTTTCTTCTCAGGAGACGAGAAAAAAGCAGAGACACAACTTTTCCACACCAGAGAGCAGTTGAAATGTGCATGCACAACAAAGATTTGAGAGGGTGCACTGCAGGTGAAGGAATATACTACCAGATTTTATTTCTTTCCTCTGCAGTGGCCATTTTGGAGTTCTGCAACCTCTGAGTGACCTCAGAATTTAAAAAAAAGAAGGATCTTCACCGTAGTGTTGTGAGACTGTGAGCTAGGTCCCTTGTGGTTCTAGGCAGACTCAACAGGGGAATTATGTCACTGGTTGGGAGGTGTGAAGGTGTGGTTCTTAACGGTTATAATGTAATCAAAGTGCAGGTTGTGACTGTATGCTAACGAATAAAGACGCCTACTACAGAGTTGCGTGCTCCCGGAGTGGGGAGGAGGCTACATTCACGAAGGGAAACTGAAACCTCCAGCGAGGATGTCTCTTGGTATTGTGCCACTTCAAAGCCTGACATCCTTTTGACATGACATTTACCAAGGCACTACTTCTACATACTCAATGATCTTTATGTAGCAAAGGGATTACTATATACAGTTAAGTATGTTGGTAGCATTTTACTTTGTGTTAAAAAACCCTAGAAAATTACTCAAAAAACAGAGGTTAAAGTGGTGCTATAGTTAGGGTACTAATAATGTGTTGCTTTATGTTAAACGAACCTAGAAATTCACTGAAAAAACACAAGGGTTACAGTGATGTTATAGTTAAGTCTAGTAATAATGTCTTACTTTAATTTAAAATGAAAAAAGAAAGGTTAAAGTGAGAGTATTGTTAGGTGAAAATGTCAGCTAAAAAATAGAATTTTAAAGTTAAAAAACACTGAAATTCACTAGTTATAGTTCACTGAGCTAACTATAATTGCGTCCCTGCCATGCACTTCTTGTGCCTGTTATGCACTGCTTATGACCTCACATACTACATTACTCAAGACACGTTCAATGACATAATTGATGACATCACTAATGACATCTGCAATAATGATATCTCCTCCATAGAGTCAACCCTATTCATGATCCTCTCCGTGTAACACCAATACCTATTTTATGAGGCTTCCCAGACTTTTACTGGACTTGGCAGGCATCCAAGCCAACCAACAGCACAACAATTGCCCACAAACCCCCAGATGTACCCCTGCACATTTGTAGCCACTCAATATAAGCAATCAAACAAATGTCCACAGTCTCCTTACCTCCTTTGTCCAAGCAGTGGCTGGAGTCACACAGGCGACCCGGCCCACAACAGGCCAGACAAGGCGCTAATAAATGAATGTGCAAATTAAACAACTGGGGCACCCATCCAGGTGCAGCCGCATGAGGTGAAGGTGCCCATGGAAGTTTGTTTCCAATTGCACACTGTACCACAGACTATCACAAAAAATGCTTAAACTTAAGAAATGCCTTAAAATAGCTGCCTGACAGGATTCTTACGAAGCTCCTCAGTGCACTAACACAATCAAACCCCAAACCAAAAAACACATTGAATGATCTTCTTTCAATTTACTTCCACGAGAAACACTTATGAAGCACTTCAAAGCATTTGATCACTGACAGAATATTGAGGACAAAAATTCTGTGTGGACCGAATATTGTGTCAAAAATATCTCAGATCAAAATATTGGGAAGGTAATTACAAATAAGTAAGAATAGATTTACTATTCTTAACTCTACATCTACGTACCTTGAAGACATATATCGTCAAGATATAGATATGTGGAGTTAAGTATAGTAAAACCTCTTATGTCCATTGAATCTTACCTTCATAATGTTCTTGTCCTTGATATTCTTGGCTCAATATTTTGTCCAAATATTTTGAACTTGATATTTTGTTGAAACACTCTAAGAGCCAGCGCAATTAGGACGAAACTGCAGCTAAGCAGTATCAGTGTCTCTTCTTGCACAAGGCAGGCCCATTTATACTTATTCTAGAGATATGACCATATAGATACCAGGATTTGAACATTTAAATTGCAGAGTGGCCGCTTTAAGACCTTAGAGCTAAGCCAAAAAACCCATTGATCACCATGAAAGCTGTTGAATCATGCCCAAACTGTTAATGTGGTAACAGAAAACTTGGCACTCACACTCCCAACTGAAAAACTGAAAAACCTACCACAGGCCCCCACTAACTGGCTTTTCACAAAGGTGCCTCCACCTGGCTAAAATTGAAAGGGAACCAAACACTGCATGATTTGCCATCACCATGTCCCCCTTGTGCTATGCGAGCTCCACTAAGGTGAGCAAGGCAGGTGGCCTGAGGAGCCATGGGATCCAGCTGAAGTGCCATGCACAGAGGAGATCCAGAAAGAAGAAATCCCCTACACCCGCTTCAAGCGGCTGCAGTCATTCTCATAGTTGGAAGCAGAAATCATGGTGAAAAGGGCAGGAACAAAGATACTGAGCCCTGCCTTGTCGCACCTTAAAAGTAGAGGAGGAGACCATGCCCCCTCCACCTCCAGCTGTCACGAGATTCTGCGGAGGCACAAGGCCACAGTGATGAAAGGTGGTGGGCCAGGACCAACACACCTATTGCTTGCTGGCAGACCATCTTGCCTCGCCCTGCCTGCCATGCCCTTCATAGTGTCCATGCTCCACATTCTTGGGGACAGCATCAAGACAGCCCATTTTTCCAGTCTTAAGACTATCAAACCTGACCAGCACCAGCTGGGGTAATGTTGTCCGTCGTTTTTGAGATGTAAGAAGATTACAGGTGAGTAACACTACTACTCTAAACTTAATGAGTGTGTGTGTGTGGGATTGTAACCGTACTGCTATGATTTGAGACAACACCCTGAAAAGAAATGCAAGGGAAGTGAATATGGCCTCAACTACAGTTGAGCAAGAAGGATAAAGGTCTAAGCAATGGGACAGAGCTTTTTAGAGTCATGAGCACACTGGCAAGTGTAAGGCACCAGCCCAGCTGGTGGGTGGAGTAGAAACAGTTCAAGCATTAAACAGTGTTACTTAGCCATGGGTGACATTTCTGTTTCGCAGGCACAATCCTGCTTAATCTCATGAATTTTACGTCGCTCTTTCTAGGTGGACAAGCAGGATTCTCTTTTTTTCGTGGCTAGGTTAAACGCAGCAGACTTCTATTTTAACAGGAAAACATTCAGACCAAATTGAGTCCTTGAGTTTGTCATGGGAGTCAAGTGCTATCCGAAAGGCCAAGTGACAGCAGTGCAAGCAAAGGAAGACTGAATTATTTGAATGTTTGTGATGAAACAGGAAGAATGAGATTGGCAATGGTGTAACAAAGGCATAATTGAAAACTGCAAAACGAAGGACAGTTTTTCCGCTGTTGCCACAAGTAGACGATGTACTGGAATCAGGAATTTAGATTAATTTGAGAATAGATTATTCCCTTTATTTACTCTTAGAAGTTGTAAATTGGATGGATGTTGTCCAGGATATTATCATCAAGTAAATGATTTTGAGATTGTTAAAGGTAGTGAGCCTGCTTTAAAGTGGTTGGGTATTTATAGAGCCGGCCTTTCCCATGATGTCAATATTATACCTGGGTGAAAAGGTCAAGTCAAAGGAGTTAATAAAATAGATACCTTATAGTATAGGGACGTTTACAAAAGCCATGTCCCCACAATAACGTCTCAAAATCATACTAAGAGTGAACGAGTGAGCCCACAGCAAATTCACAAACATCCATAAATTCCTTCACCAGATAATGATTTTCTTCAATCTAATGAACAATGTTTATTGTCTAAAAGGTGTACCAATGTACTTGCTTTCTCTATTGCAGATGTAGGGGCAGTTCAGGTTAGCTGGGATATTTTGTTTGTGTGAAATGCACAATCCTTATTAAACCCCCAAATCCTTACCAACTACCACTCGACGTTGACACTGATACCTGAGCAAGATCTTGGGAGAAGAGGTTACTAAACAACACTAGGATCATTTCAAATCCAATACTCTTTTCCAACAATTGCAGGCAGGGTTCAGACCCCTCAACGACTTAGATACTACTGGCATGTAACTCAAGGTGGTTCCTCGCTAACTGCGGAGGAGCATCACCTCGCATGCTGTGACTGCAGCAGGCAAGCAGAAATAAATACAATAGCATAATAATGGTATTTTATTTTGCCACCGGCCTGCGCTGTGTATAGCGCAAGCATGAGGGCATGAGGCGGGGCTGAATCCTGCAATTGCGGGATGACTGTTCCCCTTTTCAGTGCCCATGTTGGGCTGGCCAGATGACTAGCTACGACCATCCTGACATGGGCACTGTAGACCCGGCAATCCCAGGGCTGTCAAACAGCCGGGGGATTGCCGGCACAGGCCCCCAGCATCAAAATGAGCACTGGGTTAGCCTGCTCCCACCAATCCTGGAGCTATTCTCTTGCTGAAAACAGCATAAGAGCAGCTTAAGGTTTGGTTGGATTTGCGTTACCACTGAACAGGAAGGAAGTCTTTCTATTCCTGCTCGTGGATGCCGGGGAGAAGTGCCACACCAGGGGGAGCCACAAATATGGTGAGTTTGGGGGCATTGTGCCCCACCATATATTTGTCCTGCAGGCCACCACTAATGTAACTGCAAAACCATCTTGCCTCTCTAGTGGCGGACTCTCTCCTAGACCTAATCCTTCTTCAATTCTCCCCCCTTGTGAAATTATAGATCACTAGCGCCTTCTCTTCATCTGCTCCAATGGATGGGAGTGTCTCAATCTGCACAAATAACCTCCAACAGATGGGTACTTAGTAATCATACATCACTGTTTCCTTTTTCTGTTTTATGTTCAAGACACGCTGATCTTCTTTTGTTTGAAGGTGCTCTTGGAAATACATTAATCTCATAAAGTGCCTGATCCAGAAATAAACTACTTAGATGCAGCAAAAAACAAGGCATAACTGATTGGCAGAGAAACGCAGTGCACATCTTTTCTCTTGGCCTGCTCCTTAGGCAATCCCTGGTGACAACAGGGGTAAAATCTGGAAGCCATGCTGCCCATCTGTAGTGTCTACTATGTATGCAAATGTCACCTGCAGTCTATTTTCCCTGCTTTATTGTAAGTAGTATTTCCTTGTCTTTGTGTGGCATTCTCATTGTACATTCCATGTTCCATTCCTCCAAGGTGCTAGTTGTTCTTCAAATCTGTTTCTGTCTTTTATTGTGTTTGTGAAAAGCTCCTGTCTGCTGCTTTGCCCGTACTTGGCTTTTTGGTAAGAAACCACTTTTATGCTCAAACGTGAGTGGTCATTACTTCACCATTGTATCACGACAAAGAGGCCAATGCTTATTTGAATAAAGAGAAGAACACTCAGACTAGGGTACGAAATGCATAAGGGCCTTGATAGATGGAGAAGGAAAGGTAAAAGTGTGCAGAACGGATAGGATAATAAATTATAGCAATGAGATTGGAGAAAAAAGGCAATTAAAACTGAGTTAACAGTGAAAGGTAACCATTTACTGGACAAACACACTGTAGGGCATATTTTCAGTCGTTTGATGCAGGTCCTCTCTGCAAGCCTCCTTACTGCACTGCCCGGTGTCAAAAGAAAAGGGTAGGAATGCACTGTGTCTACAAGATATGGGTCATTCCTGTCCTTTCCTCGGCGCTGGTGGACAATGGGCTGCCATGCGCCAACACATGCACCATTGCACCATGATGCAGGGTGTCTGCATTGCGGGGATGATTGTTTTTGGGCAGGAAGGGACACTTTCCTGCTCAAAAACAATCATGATAGGCGTTTCTATCATCTATGTGTGCTCAGAATGCAGCACACATAGTAAAAGGAAAAAACTAGAAAAAAACAAAGAGAAATACCTCCCCTGGGGAAGCATGGGCCTTTGACCCATTCTCAGGTTTAAAAATCCTTGTAAATATGGGAATGCATCAAAATCCATGGGTGTTGCATGAGAACACCCACCGCAGCGCCCATGGGATGCCTCTTTGATGCAGAGAAAGGCATTGCAGCGAATTGTGCTGCGTTGCATTACTCCATATCTACAAGGCCAAATAAAGCCATGCAAAGTGGCTTTGTGTGGCCTTGTAGATATGAACCTGCAGTCTGCGCCGTCGGTGAGTTAAAAAAAGTGATGCACCGGCAGTTCAAGCTGCTTGTAACTAGGGCCCATATTTTTCAAAACCTGAGGGGTAGAAAGTGATACATAAAAACATGTACCAATACATGCATAAAGAAGTTAGATTCAGAACTTCTCATTGAATTCAAAAAGTCCAATACCTCTTCTTGGGTTACATTGAAAGAAAGTTCCCCAACAAGCCTGATGAAATAGATCAGCAGCAGAGGAGTCATTGGTTCACTAATTACCAGGGATAGTGGGGGTGGCATCACAGGTCCTATCCTTTGACCCAATAGCATAACAGGAATGAGACTTTGTTCAACTCTTCCCCTACCCAAACATTAATGAGCACTCAACCAAGAGCGTTCAAATGTTCCTCAGATGTAGTAAAACTGAGCCTGTATGAGCAGTCGTAGACATTTTCACGTGGAAGATTGATTTCTCAACTTCACTTAAAGCTCACCAACTTTGGGCATTAATGGAGACTGACCAGTTGAGAACTAATTGAGCCTGAGTAGCTGCTCACCTTTTCTATTTTACTGCTCAGTCAGCGATTGTGTACTCTTAAAAACTAAACTTCATATAAAATAATATTTATGCGTTCACCAAGCCCAGTTGAGGTTTAGTTGGGTGCTGTTTAAAAAATTCTGAGCCCTCACTTGGTTTGAACATTTCATGTGGTTCATGGTGATGTTCAACTTGCTATGAATAAATATGTGGTTTACGCCTATCTAAAAATGTTATGGATTTTCACAGGCTTTAGCACCTCAAAAGCCTCTTATTTGGTTCTCAGGGCCAGATGTATAAACATTAGGAATACCTATTTCCTAATTGTGATTCTCTCCGAATCGCAATTAGGAAATTGGTATTCCTAATATATGAAACTTATTGAGTTTCATTTAGGATTCCTTGTGGGTCGCAAATTGACCTACCTCATTACTATTAATTTGGTTAGTAGTTTACATCTCTAATAGCTCTAACTCGAGCAAATGCGAAACCCACTGCATTGCAAATGCTTGTTTTAAATGCAGCCTGTTTTCTTTAATGGACAACAAGATTTGTTTAAAAAGAAAAAAATGAAACTTTGAAGTTTCAGTTTTAAAAAACAGGCAGTGGTCCGTGGGACCGCTGCCTGCTCCTAAAAAATATTATAATTTACATTCTCAAAGGGGAATGGGTTCCATGGGGACCCCATCCTCTTTGCGAATGGGTTACCATCAGTTTTAAACTCGTGGTAAAGTATTACTCTTTTATGAGTGGAATTCTGTCGCAAAAGAGTAATACATACAACACCTATACAGTATTTGGTAGGGATGCCCAAAGCATGCCCCTTACAGAATTGCAAATACAAATCGCGATTCATTAACAAGTTACAAAATCTCATTTTGTACATCAGGAAAGCATTTTTTTGGTTGCAAACGGCTCGATTCGCAGAATTGGGCCGTTTGCGATCAGAAAAATGCTTTGTACATCTGTCCCTCAGTGCTTGGGTGGAGGGGAAGGAGTTAAATCTACAGAAAGTCCTGTTTATTTTCCATTGCTATCACTACCTTCATGTCATAAAAACAAGGGGCCAGGTGTACAAAACAATTTTTCATTTCAGGCCGTTAAGAAATGCAAAATGGGCTTTTTAGATGCACAAAGCCCTTTAGGGAATCCCAAATTGCAATTTCTGCCCAGTAGAAATCGCAATTTGTGATCCTTTGAATAGGAGATCGCAAATAGAAATTACCTATTTGTGATTCCTATTCAGATGTACAAAGCATTTTCTAAACGCAAATTGGGCATTAAAGAAATGCAATTACCATCTACTTCAAGTTGATGGTAACTATGTGCAATTTGAAAAAAGCACCCCAAAATGTTTTTTTTTAAAGTGCAATATAGCACACACATGCCTCTTGGGCGTGTGTGTGCCCTACATGTGCCCCACTATTTTTGGGGTGCATTTCGGGGTGCCTTTTGTCGATAGCCATCCTTGGTTTTACATTTCCCAAATAGCAATTTCCTAATAGGAAATATATATGGGAAAATGCAAAACCAGCCCATTGTCACAAATGGCATGGGATTTCTTATTTGCGATATCCTAATAGCGATTCATACTTACATACAATTGAGTATAAATAGTAAACACGCCAAAACACTTGGAGCAGAGGTGGAATCCATGCAAGCAGTGAGGAGAAGCAGATAGAGGAAGATGCAAGGCAGAGAAAATACTAATAAAACAATTGTACAAGCAAAGGACAATGGCAGAGAAGATTAACTGGAAGAATACAGAGCACTGATTAAAAAAAATACTGTAACACCCAAAAGAGGCACAGACAGTAGGAGTTTGAGACAGCACAGAGCACAGCACAAGCAGATAACCAGGCTGCTAGGTAGGACTGGAGAACACAAAGAAAAAAAGCACAAGAAAAAGAGAGAAGAAAGGATACCTGAATGATCTACAGAGCTGTGATGTCTCCCAGTCCTGAGACCCAGGGAGAGAGCTTAGCGTTTGTTCTAGAGTGTATCTGTACGACATATCATGAGAAATTGTATCGCAAACTGCAGCGGCTTCGATTGAATTGAACTGTAGTGAGTGCTTATGTGCCAGGCTTGGTTTGAATTTTCGATAAATCTTCCCTAAAAAGTTTTTTTTTTTAAAGTCTCCCAGTCCTTCTGTCAATGTTTCGTTCACTCCAAGGGGCATATTTACGGGGGTTTCGTGCAGGGCAGCACAGCAAGTCACCTTGCTGCACTGCCCTATGTCACAGTGAAAGGGCAGGAATGTGCCATATCTATAGCATAGGGATATTCCTGTACTTTCCCCCTGTGCTGGCACAGAATGGGCTGCCTAAGGCCAACACAGGTACCTTTGCACCATGGTGCAACGGTGTCTTTGTGCATGCAGGATTGTTTTGTGCAGGAAGGGATGTCTTCCTGCACAAAAAGAATCATGGGAGTCTTTTTCCTCTTTTTATGTGTGCTCAAAATGCAGCACCTTTAGAAAGAGGAAAACACAAGGAGAAATTAAGATATTCCCTGGAGAGGAGTAAGGTTTTGGCACATGCACAATTTTACAAGCTCTTGTGAATTTGAGGATGCCTCTAAATCCGCAATGTCCATGGAACTCCTCCCTTGTTCAGCGTAAGGCAACGCTGCCCTGCCTCATATCTATGAGGCGATTCAAAGCCATGCAAAGTGACTTTGCGTGGCCTCATAGATATCAGATCAAGGTTTGCACCACCGTTGCACCACAAAGAAATGACACAACTGCGGCGTAAGGGGATCATAAATATGCCCCCTGGTGTCCTCCTCTGTATTCTCATAGTAGTTTTACTTCAGTTTAACCCATCATAAAATCAGGACTATAAGTACTAAAATGCAAAGGAATAAAAGTGGACTTTATTGTCTTTTCAAATCGTTTTTTTTGGTGTGTTGTACAAACAAAACATTGATTTAGAGAACCAGCCTATCAAGACAGTTATAGTATAAATGATACATGAAAACATAGTACATGGATTTGGCAGGGAGGACAGAATGATTACAAGGCATAGGCATATTTATAACTGGGGAGTGCACATTCATGGGGAGAAGAGAAGCAATGCCCTGCATACTAACCGGTATTCCTCATTTCTCTTAGTCCTACTCGTGCTCGATCCAGTCATAACTAATGAGATCTAGTCCAATCAATCAGGGTTTATGAAGCGTGGCTAATCACCCGATAGGGTATTCAGGTGCTTGCTTGGAAACCCTAACTGAAACAAACGCTCGCTGACCCCACTCACCCTCTAGCTAAGGTCTATAATTAACTTAACCTTACCATGGCATATCCTGAAATGCCAAGCATAACAAAGGCCTGATATCAGGAGGGTGGGTGGGAAGTATGACCGCGTTGAGAACGAGTAGCACTAAAGGTAATGAGGATTACCAGTAAGTATTCAGGGCATTATCTCTATGTCCGTCGTCCTCGACCCAGTCATAACTAATGAGGCATACCAAAGCATATCATTAAACAGGAGGGCCATTCCTAAAGCCAAAACCTGAAAGATCACACCAAGAAAGATTAAAGCACACTCAAGTGATTTAATGCTATATCTAATCAAAGCAGCAGATTACACAGAAGCATACCGTTCCATCGCCCGCAAAACTCCACTTCCAAAGTTCTTGTGACTTGATTGCACACAATTTAGCCAATAATGTTAAACAAAAGTGTGTTCCTATGCCGAGTGCCAGCCCAACAAATCTCATTCAAGGAGACTCCTTTAAAAGCAGCCCGCGAAGCAGAAAGTCCCTTGGTAGATCTTGTCTGGATATTAGCTGAACAAGGGAAACCAGAGCCCTGATATGCCAAGGAGGTGTTGTCCCCAATCCAACAACTGAGAGTCATTCTAGATTCTGCTTTTCCACATTCTAAAAGTCACAAAGAGAAAGTCAGAGACCCTGAAAGCTCATGACATGTCTACCTACACGGACAACGCATGTTGAACATCTAATGTTTGTAACAAATGTTCTACTGGAGATGAAGGAGAAGGAATAAAGACAGGGTAATATCAGTTCTTGTGAAGAATTAAACTCAGAAAAAATCTTAGAAAGAAACCCAGAATCCAGTTTCAATACCACTTCATCCTCCGCGAAACATAAAAATGGAGGTGAACACCGCAAAGCAGACAATTCATGCAAGCATCTGGCTGACGTGATAGTCACCAGAAATGCAACTTTAAAGGAAAGAAACTTTTAATCCACAGAAGATAAAGGTTCAAAAGTAGGAGATTGAAGAGTGTGAAGAACCAACATCAGATCCCAAGAAGGTACAAAGGGTTTAACTGAAGACAAACGGCAAAACAATCTGGAAACTAGAAGCTCAGAATTCACCAGGAAGGAAACGTCTTTTTTAATGCTGCATTTGCGTCATTTTTTGACGCAAAAACGGCGCAAACTTACAAAATATAATTGAATGTTGTAAGTCTGCTCTGCTTTTATGTCATAAAATGACACAAATGCAGCCCTAAACAAGTATAAATCAGGTCCTATGTCGCTAAAAGCTCTAATAGCGGCCCAGTGACCTTTCACTATAGACAGAGCATATACTTTATTTCAAATCCATCCAAAAAAAATTAGAATAGATGAGATAGGACAGAAAGTAGGAGAACGAGTATGAAGAAAATACCAGGTGTCACAATTAGCCCAGGTATTAGAATAAGAAGGAAGAGTAGAATTCCTTTGTGGACCGCGCACCACAGAAATAAGGTAAAAGGGCAAACCTTACCTCTCTAAAGTCCTTGGGTCAACCTCCAAACCACAAGAGTTAGAGGTACTGGATATTGAGGACTGAGAGACCACAAGAGAGATGGAATTTGTGGAAGGATCCATGGAGGGCAAATGGCCATGCTCTGTAACAACGGGAACCATGACCACCAGCCAAAATGGAATTACTGCGACTACTTGGGCCTCTTCCGTCTGGATCTTCATCAATAGAGACTGAATGAAGGTAAAGGGTGGGATTGCATAGCAGAGACCTGGAAGCCACGGAATTGACAAGGCATCTACTCCCCAGGCCCCCACTCCCAGAGTCCTGGAACAAAAACTAAGTCTGAGCGCATTGGCTCGGGAAACAAAAAGACCCACCTCTGGCTAGCCGAATTTCCTGCAAATCAAATGAAATTGGAGAGTCTCAGGTCGTGACAGGGTGGGAATTTGTAGCTGAGGGCATCCACAGATACATTCTCGAGCCTTTCCCATGGAACTTCTGACTTCCTTTAATGTTCTGTTGAAGTAAGTAGTGACTGGGACGATGACAAGAAAAAAGACTGTTTATTTTGTTGGTGTTTCCGGAAAGAAAATGAATGCTTTCTTTCTTTAAAGACTTCATGCAGCTTGTTCTCAAGATCTTTCCCAAAAGGTGTGAACCTGTAAATGGCAAACTCCACACCATTGAACATTGTGCATAGTCAGTATTCCAACCAGTCAGAAATACATTTAGTCTGGCTTTCACAGATGCACCAGAGGAAAAGGCTTATGCCCTCACTGCATCAAAGGCAATATCCAACAGTAACTATGTCCACCTTTCCATGTACTTCAAAAGATCCAGACATTGTCTTAAACAGAGTCTTATAGTCTAATAATCAGATCTGGGCCACATATGCTACATGAACTCCGTAGTACAGAGCGAGATCTGAACAAGCATCCTTTTAAGTTTAGTTTAGTTTTATGAATTTATAGAGCGCGTAGCTACCCTAGGGCATCCCAGCGCTAAAGGTTTGAAGAATGTTTTCTTCAGCCATTGAGAGGGGCCCACCAGACTGGCAACAATGTAGTGCACATGAACTGATTCTGGCAGTTTATCTTCCATCCCTTCCAACGAATAGGATTTTGCCATACAGCGAGGAATATTAATCTGCTCCAAATCTTTCAATTCATTCAGGATAATATCCATAATAGACTGATGAATGGGTAATGCGGCGCTAGCCTGTTTTTTCAATTGTAATAATATAGTTCTTTGGATGTACTTGGCACATCTTCCACAGGAAAACCCATAATTTCTCTGACATGAGTAAAAATATCTGGCAAAATATCCTTGGAAACATATTTCTCTTTATGTTCAGGGGTTCCTTGAGAGGACTCATCTGACGAAATGGAGCTGGAACTATCAGAATAAATATCAGGTTCCACTGCACAAAATTCCCCCTTCTTCCCTTTGTAAAAGTATAAAGACTGTAAAATCAAATGCTTCAGTTTTTCCTCTTTTCCCAACTTCTTCTTAGGTGGAGGTGATGAAGCCTGGGACCATGCTGAAGGGGAGGCTGAAGAGGAAGAGGAACAATGTCTTTGCTCTTGTAAATATTTCCCCATAGAAAAATAGGATACCACAACACAACTGCTTAAAGTTTCTTTCCTGATCCACAATAGGATGACAAAATCAACAAGGGGGAGGGA
Source organism: Pleurodeles waltl (assembly GCF_031143425.1). Taxonomy (NCBI): domain Eukaryota; kingdom Metazoa; phylum Chordata; class Amphibia; order Caudata; family Salamandridae; genus Pleurodeles; species Pleurodeles waltl. Next base: position 1,029,790,612 of record NC_090440.1, read on the forward strand.
CCGGGAGGTTAAAGGTCCAGTGTACAATCTCCCAACTACGTCAAAAAACCAATATAGAGTACACTGTTCCTAAAAAAAGAAAAGGTCTAGGCAACCAAAGTGTTCTAGAGCAAAGCCCTCATGCATCACAATGGATGACAGGCATCATCATCGGGAATTGCTTAACGTCAGGCCGGCACTGCAATGCCTAACGTGCTCCCAAGCCAGGAGCTGTCAGCCGAAATTGTTAGTGTGAAGGCTAGTGGAAGGAACTAACCACCAGACCAAGGCAGGGAGAGCAAGGAAAGATAGGTTAAAATTGGTTAATCACTTCCAAACTCCATCATCATTTTAATCAGAAAAAAGAAGTGACGACCAAGATTAAAAATGCAGAAAGAAAGCCAGAATTGAGTGTGATGCTCAACGGCTTTCAAAATAGACTACGAGGATCCCAAAAAGTTTGGTGCCTCTACCAAAAGGTCGACATGTTTCGCGTCTGTTGGTCCAGCTGGATCCGATGACGCTTCTTCGGGACCAGAATAACGCTTCTCCAATTCGTATTAAGAAAAGAAGTCACTCGCATTTGATCATTTGTCCAGTGACATCTAAAAAAGGGGGAGGGATGAGCCATTCAAAATCCTACTCACTATATAGTCAGTGCGCACAAGTGACAGCACATACCATCTTCCAACCAAAAATGCTTTCACCGTGCATGCATGTATCAAACAATTGTGGAATCTGCAAGCTTTGCTGTAACGTGCATTAGCCTAAAGCCGGTAACGAGGAAGACCGCTCCACACACCCCCAGCAATGCTGAGCGCCTCAGAAAACCTCCTAGATGCCGCCAATATCATAATAACAACCAAACATACAATACCTGAAATTCAAAGGCCTCACAACTCGGCATAAGGGCATGTAGGCAATTACAGCAGTATTTCAATAAGTGCTCCCAAGAAACAGGACCCCCTTCTTACCTGCCAGTGATGTCTCAGAAGACTGACAAACCGTCATGCTGTTGCCCTGCCAGTCCCTGGAAGGTCACAGGGGCTCAGCAGGTCCTGCCAAGAGAGATACCCTGAGCAAATGGTGGAGGTGAAAGTCTGTCACCTTTGCGTTCCAAAACAGGATGTGCTATGGTAAGATAAAGTTAATTACAGATCTTGGTTGGAGGGTGGGTGGGATCAGCAAGCGTTTCCCGTTTTGTTTCCTGTCTCTGATGGACAATAACTCATTAGTTATGACTGGGTCAAGGACGAGGGACATAGACGTTATGCTGAAGGGCTCAAATATATCCAAAGGTATAGCATGACTGTTGAACATCTATGGTGGGAGGGACTCGTTTTTTGTCTCAGCTTCCAGTTGGAGCCAGAGGTTGTCCCAGTCTCCCAATAAGTGGTAGCTACAGAGGCCTCTCGCTTCTTCTGTGTGCAGGACCATGCTTTTAGCTTTCGCCCATACTCAACAAATCTTTGTGCAAATGTGGTAGTGAGGTGGGGTGGGGCCTTCTACCTGGTAAAAAAAATGTGGACTTGATTACTTACTCCTACACGGAGCTGAGAAATCTGAGACCCCTTAGACTGAAGACCAAAAAGTGAAGGCAGAAGACAATAGAGGATATTGACTAAAAGCTGAGGGGAGATAGACACCAGTACTTAATTTGTAAAGAAATGTAAGGATCAAAGTTGTTTTCAGGAGCCCACGGCTAAAGTTGCTGAATACCAGGATTGCTGGACACCAGGCCCGCCTAGCCTTGATTTCACATGTACCAACCCTATTTTGTGAGCCAGTAACCTATTACTGACTGGCAAATAGAGTTTGCGACTCGCTTTAAGGAAGGGGCGTGCCAAGGGCATCCCTTCCTAATAGCGAGTCGCACTGGTATGTAGGAATGTTTTGCGACTGGGAATGTGGTTGCAAAACATTCACAGTTACCACCATTTTTCAAGTTGGCGGTAAGTCATTCGCAAGCGAGAAGGGGCCACCTAGGGACCCCTCCCCCTTTGCGAATGGGGGGTGCAAGCATTTTTTTTTAAAGCAGGCAGTGGTTCCACTGACTACTGCCTATTTGTAAAAAATGAGAATAAATCTTTAATCGTTTAGGGAAAATGGGCGTCAGTACAAAAAAAGATTGCTTTATTGAAAAAGCAATCACAGACATGGTGGTCTGCTGACCCCAGTACCCTACTTGACCCCAGTATTCTACCATCTCTGTGATTTTGGCCATTCCTTAATGGGTCGCAAACGGTGACCTCCCTCATGAATATTAATGAGGCGAGTCTCTCGCGACCCACTTGGGAATTCCAAACAGTGTTAAACATGCTGTTGTACATAGCAGTTTGCGATTTACTAATTTGCTATTAGGAAATTGTGACCCTAAAGCTACATACATTTGACCTAAGATGAGATTCTTCCACCTGTCCTGTCTTATGCCAAAAAAGTCACTTATTACATTATTTTTGTAAAAAGCTCATCTTCGTGGACACATTTTGGCAAAATGAATAAGGCAATAGAGAGGACAAAACACCTTTGCCAATTGTGTTTGAAATGTGGCAAATGGATATATAGCTCCTAAACCTGTTGAAGTAGGTCAGCTTTTTTTTATATCATTTCATCAAGGTTTTTCAACTCTCAGTTAAATGTGCAGGTTATAAGTCAATGTTCTACCTGAAGTGGTAAAACCGAAAAGACTATAAATCAAAAGTGAAAAAAGACATACATCTAAAATCTAAATTGTATACTTTCTTTTATCATAGAGATGCTATCCCTGAACCACCCTGCCTCTTTTTACCCATTTCCCATCGTTGTGCTGCTGTGCTCCCCTGTTCATTTTTTAATGCAGAACTTGTGCTATTAACCATTCTACATTTACCCCAAGACAGTTTTCCATGTTATACAGTTGTTTTAGTTGTATTTGTCCAATTATGTTCCTTTAAACTTTATAACAGGCAGAAGAGTATTGATCTTTCTGTGTTTTTGTTTTCTACACTTTTCTAATTTCGATTTTGATTTCTAGATTTTGAACTGTTCATTTTCATTTTATTTTTAAGGTTTCACCTGCGCAGCGCTTGCGCTGTGCTTGCAAAGTCTTTTGTTACTAAATAAAATTCTTTGGAGGGACTTAGAATCTGCCAACCCACCCCTAATTTGCCCCTTACTTACCTGAACTTCCCATTTGTTCATTCCAGCGTCACTCCTGCGCCGCTTGTGCTTACTTGCTTTTTATTGGCTAGCAGGTCACTTCCTGCTCTTCTGCTCCCTGTTCTGCTTTTGCCGTTGAGTGGAGCATGGCCGAAGTACACCTTCCGGTTTTTGGTTAGTGTTCGTATGCGAAAAGATTAACTGAACGCAAGTCAATTAGGGTGACCACCCGTCCGTAAATTTCACGGACTGTCCGTAATTTTGCCCTGCCGTCCGTTGTCTGTGATGAAAGGATTAACAGACAGCATTTGTCCGTAATTTTAGCCTTTCACCTAAAGGACAACGGATGGCAGGGCGAAATTTCGGGCAGGTCAGTTTACGCAGCTGGACTGAAAGGCAGGGAGTCTCCTGAGGAAGGGGCCGACAAATAAGAAAAGGCCTTCTTGCCAGGGGTTCTCCTTCCCTAAAGAAATGCAAATGTGGGCAATCTGCAAATGCAAAGGGGCTTGAAAACCTGCATTGACTTCCACCAAAGGTGTCACTGAAAGCTTTCTGATGGCAAAGACCTTTTCTTTTAGAGAGGTACCTTAAGGGTGTTCCAAGGTGAGCTGTGGAGTGTGTGGTTTTAATGGAGTGTTATAAAATTTTTTAGTACTACGTATAAACTGCATATTATTCAAATCTGTATTTGAGAAGCACTTTTTAAAATTTAACCGAAATGTATTTGTGCATTTTGTAGCAGCCTTTATTATGATGTAACTGTATTTATATAGTGCTTACTCCCACTGACAAGGCGTTGAATGCATGTTTAAAATAAGGACTTACACATTCACACGTTCTTTCAGGGACATCAGTACTGTATAGTACTAACAAACATTGGCAAAGCCAATAGGTCTTGTCTACGAAAGAGTTATTGGCTTTGCTAATGTGTTTTAGCCATGTTATACACCAGAGAGGCTGGTGTTCAGCGTGGCTAAAAGTTAGTGGCATAGTAGTGTGGAGTGGAGTAGAGTGGTGATAGAGCGTTCACAACTAATAATTTACCTGTATTTGGACGCTCTTCGGGTCGATGAATCTTTTGACCAAGTGGGACTCTCTTCACCCGAGATCAATCAATTTAATCAAATCAATAATCAATAACGAACATAAGCAATACCCTGATCAACATAACACTTAACAATTAATCCAGAAAACATTTCGGCGAACCATGACCTTTCGGTCATGAATAACCACACCAGTTTATTCAAAGTTAATGAATTTATTTCCCTATATTAACAAAGCTAGCACAATATATATGTGTCTCAACACCAAATGATATATGTAAATGAACATTAATAGCTGTCCATAACGGCGAAAAAGATGCAATCTATGCAGCATTTGAATAACAATGCATTCGATAATAGCAACGCAAATCACTAAAACTATAATCTGTAATGAGCTAATTGCATACATTAGTCAGCATAACAAGGTCTCAAATTGCATCGTGCACCAATGATTCCTCATCTAACCTCAAATTAGCATCGGCATGTGGGACTTCATGCAAAAACAATTTAGTAACATAAATTTGGAAAAACTCCTAACTAGGGCTCTTATCAAAATCAGCAGTTGGTTACCTAAAAAGAAACACAATGCAATTGTACAATTTTCCTTTCATATTTACCAAATTCAATCAGCATTCAAGGAAGTCTTCGTCTCACAGGTACCGTTTTCTTGATCAGCATGGGACGGGGCAAAGGGGCAAGGTGGACAGGGCAATTGCCTCACGGCGGCAAGATAAACTACTACTTCATGCAAGGGGGGCAGTTCAAAGTTAAAGTCTCTAGGGCAAGAATTACTTAAAGTCTCTTTCTCTCGATTAGAGAAAGCATCAAAGTCTCATTCAAAATGGCATCGAACATCAATTGGCATCGTAGAAGATGGCAAAATGACGAAGTCGACAAGATGGGCCATAATGGCTGCAATGTCTAATGTCCTCAATAGGTGCAATGGGTAATGGACGAGTAATGGCTGCTTTCTTCTCGTGCACCGGGTTTAAATAAACAACAGTTCAAATCCAGTAGGGTCTTCCATTGGAGGGTTCATAGGTTGGCTTCAAATTGTCCAATCAAAAACAACAGTTCTCAAGCTTCTACCTAGGCATACATTATCCTTGGAGTCGGGAACGTAAGTTGCAACATATTTTACCAATTAACTCACTTTCAGAGCTTCCATTGTCCGCACCTGCAGATTGACCTTGGAGCAAAGAAGAAGATGCCAGGCTGGCACGAAACCTTAAAGATAAGCATGTGAACCGATCTCACTGGAAAAGTACAGCTTCAAGCAGAAATACACGTTTATTAGCACATTGGAAAACACGAGCATCTAAAACGTGAGACCAGGCAACTAGGCCGAAGCCTCCACTAAAGTTATGCTAAGCTAAAACATTTCAAACAAGCAAATCATGGCACACGTTTACGGTTATGTCAGATTAGTACAATTCTAATACATCACGTTATATAAAGCACGCTTATAAATGTTGGCAAACTACTCTGAGGGCACATTTGTCCCCGTACAATCTTTATTAATTCGGTTAAAGTCACACTTGATTATTGCAACGCTACGATTATGCGCTAATAAATGTAAAACCTTCATTTCCGCGTCATCAATCCCTCCTCTGATGACTACTTGTCATCACACAAAACTATTCCCACAAATTTTATTCCATTAAAATTCTGTCAGTTCTCTTTTCCTTTTAGTTCCCCTTGTTCTTGCTTTGTATTCTTCTGCCATTCTTTTCATCATTTTCTCTTCCTTCCTTCTCTTAATTCTTTCCATTATCATTAGTATTCCCCTTTTTATTCCCCAAATCCCTAAAATGCAAATTAGTACTATTAGTATTCCCTGTATTATTTTGAGTAATATTCCATTCCAAATGCCACCAAGCCAATTTCCCACTGAAGCAATTCCCTTTCCAACCTTCTCCCAAACTCCTGGTTCTTTCAATTCCTTCAAGTCTGCACTCTCTTTTGTTAGATTAGCAAGCATTGTTTTAATCTTTACACTGTTGTCAGGTATATACGTGCAACAATGACGCGCACCAAGCATTTTGCAAACGCCGCCATCCTTTGCTAAAAGAATGTCTAAGGCAAGCCTGTTTTGAAGAGTCATAGCTCTTTCTGCTGCAAGTTCAGCATCCATCAGGATCATAGCACCTGAAAACTTTGTCAACATGTTATCCACTATCGTAGACAACTTTCTTATTTTGATGGAATTCAACACAACTCCTAATGAAGGAATCATGGCTCCAAATATATCTCCTACCACAGCAGCTGCGGTCTCTCTTTTCTGGATACGATGAGATCCAGACATCTTTGGAATCACCGATAGGTCATCCAGTCGATAAACCTTTGGGAACACTATACCCAAATAACATCTCCCCCACCACCCTTTTGGAAGACGATAATAGGCATTATGCCCACAAATGTAATATACACCAGGTATGACAGGGTCAAGTCCGTTCAGCATGAATGTCCATTTGGCCTTAAAGATAAACGTATGTTTACATTCACTCGCTCCCACAAAAATGTTATCATAATAAGATTCACCACGATATATACAAAATTTCCCTACATGCCAAGCATCTAAAGCTATTCTCCCTTGTGTTTTTATTGCGGCAAAAGCATAATTATCTACTGAAGTTCTCTTACTTAGCTCTTTTTCTAATTTAGCATTCATTTGTGCCCTTCTATCATCTGTGCGATCTAAAAAGCTTATTTCTACTGCAGTGAGTGAGCATGTAAGGTTTTCCCTATGTGCGTGAGCTGTTTCAAAAGGTTGCATTGGCTCGAAAAATTCCCTCATTAATTTAGCATCCCAATCTTTAGCAATCTGGCTTAGCTGTGTTATTATAGGAACATATGCAAAGGTAACATCATAATTTGAATAAAAATATTGTATGTTAGTTTGACCATAAAATCTAGAAGTTACTATACTACATGTAATCCCGTATGTAAGAGGCATGTGGTGATAAGTCACCCCTTCCTTTACCGATGTCGGTATCTGTGTACACACATAACAATCTTTCGCATCCATAGTCTCAACATATTCTGTTAGTAGGCGATAGAAAACATTATACGAAAGTTCCTTCTTATCATGCAAGTGTCTCTCATCTAATTCTAATCTTTTCAATGCGGTTAGTTCAGTGACAGTAACAGGAGCAGAAGTAGAAGCATCAATTTTCTCATTCTCACTCTTACCACGCGTTGCAAGCACTATTGCCATTATTATTATTACACATGCAGTTATCAAGCCTATACATGCATATTTACAATATTTCACTCTACTGTTTTGTGTAGCCATGATCTGTATAGAATCAGAGAGCTAGAAGCACCTATAAAGAAACGATTTTAGCAATTAGTTACAAGCTGAACGAGCGCAATGTTCACACAGTTTTCTTCAGGAGCCCAGTCACTTATTCGGTTAGCAGCGTTTGTCTCAATTCGGCAATAACTCAGTCCTTTTTTTTTTTTTTTTTTTTAAAGTTAGCAACGTTGTCTCAAATCGGGTTTAAGAGTCAATCAGGTTATCAAAGTCTTATCAAGTTAGCAAATGTCTCATCCGGTTTAGCAGTGTCTCAGCTGGTTGTATCACGTTATATTATAGCAAGCAATGTCATTTATCACCCTTTCAATCAATAGTGTCCATAAAACTTTTCTTTTCTATTGGTATCTCTTCTTCTTCGTTCTCGAGGCTAAGAGATACAAATTCGTCAGTCCAATCGTCATTGATTGCATATGCCCATTCTGGACCGGAATATCTCCTGTTTGGTATCCTTTTCCTTTTCAATTTTGCATCTCTCTTCAATTCTGCCTCACTGGTACTTTCCTCTTTGGCCAAGTCTTTTTCTTCACTTGAGGTTGGTACCACGACAGACACTTCTTTTCTTTTCTCGTTCACTCTTGGCCTCTCACTGTCATTCAACTTTTCTCTAGGTCTTAGTTTTACTGGTGATATACTTGGTCTTTTCTTTGCACTGTGTCCACTTGATGGACCTGCGATCTCTTCCGAGGAACTTTGAACAGTTTTGTTCTGTTCTGCCTTGTCCCCTCCTTCTGGGGAGTCAATCAGGTTTTTCTTTTCTTTTTCTGTACTGTCTGCTTCTGGGAAAGCCCTCCTCTGATCAGGCTCTCCTGCTTCTTCACCTCTTTCGAGCCCTTCGTCACCGTTACTTTCTTCAGGCTCTTTATCACTTTCAGCTGCTTCAGGCTCTTTGTCACCTTCAGCTGCTTCAGGCTCTTTGCTACCCTCAGCTGCTTCAGGCTCTTTGTCACCTTCAGCTGCTTCGTCGCTGTCTGAGGTTTCTCCTTGGTCTTCCCCAAGTGAATCGGTTGTTTCGTCCTCAGAAAATATTTCTCTCTCTCCTGTTTCTGCCTGTTCGCTTCTAGTTCTGTTTTGCTCTGTCTCAGCGCTCGGCACTGTGTTGTCAGGTACTGGCAGTTTCAGCGCTTCAACTTCCTCATCTGTGGGACACAACACCTTCTTTGTGTGACTGGCGTGAATCCAGGTGGGAACTCCCGCACACTTCACAGCGGTAGTGGTCGTCAGGATCACTTGGAAAGGGCCTTTCCAACAGGGTTCCAGACACGACTTCCTCACGTGTTTCTTTATCACGACCCAGTCACCTGCTTTCAGTGTGTGTCCTGGACCTTGGATCGGTGGCAAGGTGGTTGCTTCCACCTGGTGAGAGAAAGAGCGAACCACGTCAGCCAGACCTTTGCAGTAGTCTAACACCATATCATCTGTAATATTCAAAAGCGCGTTTGCGGGAACTGCAGGAAGTCTCATGGCCCTGCCTATGAGAATTTCGTGCGGGGACAATCCAGTCTTTCTGTCAGGGGTGTTTCTCATTGACATTAACACCAAAGGCAATGCGTCAGGCCATTTCAAATTTGTCGATGCACATATTTTCGCCATTCTTGATTTCAGTGTACCATTCATCTGCTCCACCAGTCCTGAGGCTTCTGGGCGATAGCTACAATGCAGTTTTTGCTCAATGTTCAGCGCTGCGCAAAGTAACTTTATCACCTCGTTATTGAAGTGACTTCCCCTATCTGATTCTAAAGAGATCGGGAATCCGAAACGTGGTATCAACTCCCTCAACAATAGTTTGGCAACTGTAAGGCTGTCATTTCTACGTGTGGGGTATGCTTCAATCCAGTGACTAAAAATGCACACAATCACCAACACATACTTCAGACCTCCATGCACAGGCATCTCAATAAAGTCCATCTGCATTCTGCTGAACGGGCCTCCCGCCCTACCAATGTGGCTCAAGTTCACAACCGTTCCCTTTCCTGGGTTCATCTGCTGACAAATGACACATCGATGGCAAATTGCTTCTGCAACTTGACGGAATCTGGGGTTAAACCAATCAGTTTTGAACAATCTTATCATGGCATCTCTCCCTAGGTGAGCCTGCCCATGATAGAACCGCGCAAGCTGCGATAAGAGACTATTTGGTAAAACAAATTTTCCCTCATTCGAAACCCATAACTCATCTGGTCTCTTTATACATTGTGACTTAATCCAGGAAACTCTTTCATCCTCCCCGACGCTATTCTGTAATGCTTTTAGTTCATCCATTGTATCTACGACCTTCAAGGCAAATGCTTCAGCTGGTTCGAGTTCTGGTTCACTTATCAAATTCCATTCATCCCTGAGCAATATACAGTTCAAGGCACAAAATCTTGCGACTTGATCCGCATATGCATTTCCCAGAGAAACATAGTCCTGTCCTTTTGTATGAGCACTACACTTTACCACTGCAATTTCGGCTGGCATTTGAATGGCGTGTAACAATTCCCTTATTCTCTCCCCGTTTTTCACTGGGGACCCTGAAGAGGTCAGGAAACCTCTCTGTGACCATAGTTGCCCAAAGTCGTGCACAATTCCAAACCCGTACTGACTATCAGTGTAAATGGTAACCTTCATCAATGTAGACAGTTGGCATGCTCTGGTAAGGGCTACAAGCTCTGCTACTTGTGCAGAATAGACTCCTTGAAGCCAGGATGCTTCCAAGATACCTGTTACAGTACATAGAGCATATCCTGCTTTCAAAATTCCCAATGCATCTCTTAAACATGACCCATCAACAAAAACAATTTGGTAATTTTCATCAAGTTTAGTATCCTTAATGTCAGGTCGGGGTTTTGTGCAAAATTCAGTCACCTGAAGACAGTCGTGCTCGACGTCCTCAGCGTTCTCAATTTCAGCATTTTCACCGGGAAGCAAGGTTGCTGGATTCAACGTAGTGCACCTTTTCAGCTGCACATTCGGTGAGCCCAGAATTATTGTTTCATACCTTGTGAGTCTTGCTCCAGTCATGTGTTGCGTTCGGGAGCGGGCCAAAAGTATCTCAACTGAGTGAGGGACCATGACTGTTAATGGGTGTCCCATCACTATTCCTTCACTCTGAGTGAGGCTGATACCAACTGCTGCTACGGCGCGCAAACACCCTGGCAGTGCTGCTGCGACCGGATCCAAAGTAGCTGAAAAATACGCTACTGGTCTGTTTATGCCACCATGGGCTTGGGTCAAGACAGACAAAGAACATGCATCACGTTCATGACAAAACAATGTGAAAGGCTTTGTGTAATCAGGCATACCTAAAGCTGGAGCCCTGCACATGCATTCTTTCAATTCAATAAAAGCATCCATCTCATCTCCTTTCAGCTCAATTTGATCCAATGCATCCTTCTGGGTCAGTTTCAGTAAAGGCTTGGCTAGAGCTGAAAAGTTGGGAATCCACTGGCGACAGTAGCTCACCATTCCCAAAAACTTCCTCACCTCCCTCCTCGTCTTTGGTGGACTCATTTGAAGTACACTTGTTATTCTTTCCTTCATTATTCTCCGTGACCCTTTCTCTATTTGATGACCCAAGTATTTTACTTTCTTCTGACAGAACTGCAACTTTGAAGGAGACACCTTGTGTCCATTCCTTCCCAAATGGTTCAGTAGAGCAATGGGGTCGGCTGTGCAGCCACTTTCTGTCTTCGATGCAATCAGTAAGTCATCGATGTACTGTACTAGGGTTGACTCGAATGGCAATTCTAACGCTTCCAAGTCTTTCTTTAGAATCTGATTGAAAATTGACGGTGACTCCGAAAACCCTTGAGGAATTCGACACCAACTGTAAACTCTGTCTAAGAATTTGAAACAAAAGAGAAATTGGCTGTCCTCATGAAGAGGCACCGAAAAGAATGCTTGTGACAAGTCAATGACTGAGAACCACTCGGCATCGCAAGGGACTTGAAACATTATCACAGCTGGATTTGGTACTACAGGGCAGCATTTAATTATGATGTCATTTATTTTCCTCAAGTCCTGCACTATTCGGACCTTTCCACTCGGCTTTATTAGTCCCATGATTGGTGAATTACATGGACTGCTTAACACTTCTTTCAGTACTCCCTGTTTTACAAACTCGTCAATGAGTTGGGCGACTTTCATGAGGGTGTCTTGTGCCATGTGGTATTGTGGGGTCTGGGGAAAGATTACATTGGGTTTTACGGTCACTTTCACTGGTTCCACTCCTTTCATCAATCCCACCTCTTTCCCTGTCATATCCCACACTTCCTTTCCGACTGTTTCTCGTAATTCAGCTGGAATATCTTCTTCAGTTATCATCGGAAAAAGGTTAATCAGAGGATATTCTTCATTGACAGTTTCCATCTCATCCCCTTCTACACTGTCCTCTTCTTCCCCATCACTGCTCGTCTGAATTCTAATTCCATCGTGCGAACACATAATCGAACATCCCAATTTGCACAATAGGTCTCTCCCTAACAGTGCTATCGGGCTTGAGTCACATACCACAAATTTATGTGACCCTTGATAGTTACCAATTGTGACTGGTACTGGATCTGTTATTGGGTTCGTCAGGTGCCTGTTTGCTACTCCCACCACTTGAACTGTCCTCCCTGAGAGTGGCAAATTTGGTACTTCAATGCTCCTAACAGTTGAACGTGTGGCTCCTGTGTCAACCAAGAATGAAACACTATGACCCATAACTCTTCCCTCCACATATGGACCCTTTTGATCAACTTCCAAGGATGCTGCAAGCACACAATTTCCCTCCTCATCTGAACTTTCACTCTCCCATACATTGTTTATTCCATTCTCACTGTGTAATGGGAACTGTTGTACGGTGCCATTTGTACTCATCACCTGACTCGAGACCTGTGGAGGAACCATCACTTGCTGCTGACTCACTGGTGCCAAAGGAATTTGCATTTGCTGATTAGGTACCATGGGAAACTGCTGTTGCATTGGCTGCATTTGCGTCATCTGCATACGGGGCATCTGCATCTGCTGCGGTTGCATGGGCTGTAATCCCTGCAGCTGATTTATGGTCTGAAAATTTGGGTTTGGACCTCTCATTTTCGGTCATCTCATTGTCTGGAATGCATTGACATCATTGTTTTGCTGACCAACACCTGCACCTTCCTGCACCACCATCGGGCACTCGCGTTTCCAATGACCGACGATTCCGCCCACGTGACACGGCATCACCTTTTTCATTGCCTGCACACCATTCGGAATTACAACAGTGTTCCAATCCGGGCCATTATTCCCAAAACCTCCTCTGCCTCTGCCTCTCGCCCGTGGCTGAAACACCATGTTTCCCTGCGGATGCGGCTGCGGTATCTGCTGTTGGAACCCTTGCAACCCTTGCAGACCTGTCTGAGCTGCTTTAAGTTGCATCACCATCACTTTCTCCTTCAACCTTTTCTGTTTCACCTCAATTTCGTCGCTACAGTATTTCGCATAATTCAACACCTCATCAATAGGTTTCGACTGCCAACAAATCAAATGCGACTTTATCATCTGACTTATCTCTGGTCTCAGCCCTTCCACAAATCTAAACACAAAATGAAGCATGTCCTTCGCCTCTATTGTTTCCGTGCCACTGTAGTTCTTGAACGCCTTCAACAACCTCTCATAGTAACCATGAATCGACTCTTTAGCCTCCTGGGCAGTTCGATCAATCTTCTGCCAATCCACATTTTTCGCGGCAACCTTCGTCTTCAAATGCTCAATCACCTTATAGTACAAGCTCATCACCATAGGTGATGGTGCAGCCGTATCCCTGTCTCTCTCTGGTTCACTTGTCGGCCAACCTACAGCCCTTTTACAATCCTCCCACAAATCTGCCGGAACCACAATCTCAAAGAGGGTGTTCAGGTCTTCCCAAAGACATTTTGCAAGCTTCACAAACCTATCAGTCTGTTGATACCATTCAATCGGTTTCTCTCTTAGTTTGGGAAAATCATCCGTAAAAGACTGAATGTCGCTCCTGTGCCACGGTACATGTACTAATTTTCCCCCTGCTGTCTCCCTCATTGGTAACATGGTTATTGCATCACTACTCTGCGGTCTTTTCTCGTTGTGCTCGGGGACACTGTCTTTCCTCTTTTCCTTTTTCTTTACCCATCTGCTTTCCCATTTGTCTAAACACCTCCACACTTGTGCACTCTGCAGCAATTCTCTAAGGTGTGTCTTCATGACTGCTGACCTCATGTGTTCAAAGTCTGTGGTCCCGAAATCCAATCTATAGCTCCTGCTCAAGTGTTTTGTCTCGTCTATCTCAACCCCGTTTTTGTCAGCTATTTCTTGCAACCTTCTATGTACCTTGTTCACTTCTCTCGTAATCCTGGGGCATAGATACCTCAGCTCTTCTTCCGAATAGGACTATAACCTATTCACACCCATAGTCCCTTCCACCAATTCTTCTGCTTCCATGTTCAACCTGACCCTATTCAGATAGTCTTCTCCCTTCCCACTGGCTGAGCTTTGTGTGGAATTCAGACTGTTGAACCACTGTGTCAGCTGTTGCGCATTCAACCCCATCAGTGTAGCATTCACATCGACTGCCATTGATGGTTGCGGCAACTTTTCAGTATTCGATGACAGCGGTATCATCAGTGGGGGACTCGACCTCACCATTATTGACTGAGCACATATGGGACTAAACTCCATCAAGGACCCAGATCCAGTTGGCAGAGCCGCTATCGGAGTTGTCTCTGGAGTGTTTTGTATGCACCTCCTTTCCATCCCATTCTGCACCATCGATCCTTGACCGCTCATACCTGAGTTAGGCTGAATGAACAAAGGTACCGGTGGACCTACAGTAATGGGTAGGGATATCGCATCTGCGTTCTGTCCATTCCCCATGTTCTGAGGCATGTTCATTCCCGCACTATGGGTCATCATTGCCGGCATGCCCATCTGACTCCCCGTCATCTGAGCATGTGCGGTTCCCCCCTGCATCTGTTTTTGAGGCATCAAAAACTGGGTTGATTCAGCTTGTGCCAATGTTGGGTTGCGACCATTCTGTACTCCCATTACAGTCGGATCTAGAATCATTCCCGTACTGTTGTCACTGCTGTAGTACCTTGGGACCTGCGGCTGATACTTTTCTGCTGTTTTCAATATAGGCACATCTGGATATATTCTCCTAACCTGCGGTATCTGCGGGGTGAACAGTAAACTCGGGTCCTTAGATCCCAATGGCGTTTCTGAACTCGGAGTTCCATTATTCTGTACCGGTGCCTGAGGGGCAGAACTGGTACTTGGACCTTGTCCACTCTCTGCATAAGGTGGTGGACGGTCGTTCAGCAATTGCATGATTAACTCCTCATCCTCTAACTCCTCTTCTCTCCTTAACTTTTCCTCGTCCTCTCTATCTTTGGAACACCTCCTGTTTGTCTTACAGGTAACTTTCTTGCCTGTCGCCTCTTCTTCCTTAGTAATTGCGGGAAACAATTTTATCCCCTGCAATACATCTGACCTCCACACCTTCTGTGCATTATCCCACCTAGCGTCCGCTAGTGTCTTTTCTACCTTCCTTATCCTGGTCTCGAACTTATTTTGCTGTTGCTGTCTAGCCATTAGTTCCCAAATCGCTAGAGCCTCAAACTGTGCTGGCCTTGGAGGTACCTTCATGTCGTACATCGCGAATCTCAAATTCTCTAGGATCCTTATATTGAATGTCCCATGGATCGGGAACGCTACGCTCCCATGTTTCTCTGTCAGCTTGTGCCATTGCTTTAGCCAAAGGCACGGAGCTACCCCTTTTTCCTCCATTACAATGTAAGCTGGTGTACCTTCGGGTGGCGTCTCCTCTCCTACGCTCGCTTTAATGTAAGACTCCCCCTTCATCGCACTCTTTAATGCTTTAAAAAATTTCATTTTCTCGTCTTTTATTTCACAAAGTTTGTAATCAATAAGTGACTTTAATTCCCGGAATACTCTTCGCTTGCCTTTCCCCTTCCAATCGAGCCCCACGGACTGCGTCCAATCCATGCGCGACCCTTCTTTGCAACCAACCTATCCCAGCGCGGCTCCTAGTGACGTCACACTCACACACACTGCGGCTGACAAAGCCTCGCGGCTAGTCCTCCTTCACTCAGCTCCTCTCGTAACAACTTCTGGCATGTATCGCGAGCAACCAAAAAAAAAATAATAATAAAACAGATCTGTCGGTTTACTACAGGAAGGGTAACACAATCGCTTCAGGACCTTAGGGATTTTTCACTAGCCTCGGCAGTTATTCCATCTTTCTCGGTCCCCACTTTCGCAAGCAAATCTGACCCGCAGACTCTGCTCTCAACTTGTCAGTGATCTATTCTAGTGCACTTAGAATTTGTCAAAGCCCGAAGTCGAAGTTTTCTTTCACTCCCTTTAACACACGTACTGACTCGTTGACCACGCCCGGTCAACCTACTAAACCGACCAGACCACAACATAAAACAAGTGTCTCATACACTTTTCAACATACTCCGGAGTCTCTTGACCTCGCAGGGCCCGTCTCAACAACAACAACCACGTGGACCTTTTTCTGCACAAAGCGCCACATGCACATGAAGTTCGACGACTTCCCTACTCTCACACTCGGAGTCGCACCTCCGCTATTCTCTAAAATCCTCGGAGTCGCACCTCCGCTATTCTCTAAAATCCTCGGAGTCGCACCTCCGCTATTCTCTAAAATCCTCGCAACCTTTTCAAACAATCTGCGGCAATAAGCTGTGCAAGCGCAAAACCCTGACTTCACTCATACCGTCACTAGTACCGCCAATGCCGATTCCACACCTCCATTCTCTCCATTCGCAAGCTCCGAGATCCCGGGAAAGTCGCGGGGGACTTAGCCCATCATCATTCTCTCAATCTGTTTTACCCAAGAAAAATCTAATTCAACACCATATACCTCTTGCGTGGGGTCCCAAAAGTCGGAACCGTCATCTGCTACCATCTTCTGATAGAGCGTTCACAACTAATAATTTACCTGTATTTGGACGCTCTTCGGGTCGATGAATCTTTTGACCAAGTGGGACTCTCTTCACCCGAGATCAATCAATTTAATCAAATCAATAATCAATAACGAACATAAGCAATACCCTGATCAACATAACACTTAACAATTAATCCAGAAAACATTTCGGCGAACCATGACCTTTCGGTCATGAATAACCACACCAGTTTATTCAAAGTTAATGAATTTATTTCCCTATATTAACAAAGCTAGCACAATATATATGTGTCTCAACACCAAATGATATATGTAAATGAACATTAATAGCTGTCCATAACGGCGAAAAAGATGCAATCTATGCAGCATTTGAATAACAATGCATTCGATAATAGCAACGCAAATCACTAAAACTATAATCTGTAATGAGCTAATTGCATACATTAGTCAGCATAACAAGGTCTCAAATTGCATCGTGCACCAATGATTCCTCATCTAACCTCAAATTAGCATCGGCATGTGGGACTTCATGCAAAAACAATTTAGTAACATAAATTTGGAAAAACTCCTAACTAGGGCTCTTATCAAAATCAGCAGTTGGTTACCTAAAAAGAAACACAATGCAATTGTACAATTTTCCTTTCATATTTACCAAATTCAATCAGCATTCAAGGAAGTCTTCGTCTCACAGGTACCGTTTTCTCGATCAGCATGGGACGGGGCAAAGGGGCAAGGTGGACAGGGCAATTGCCTCACGGCGGCAAGATAAACTACTACTTCATGCAAAGGGGCAGTTCAAAGTTAAAGTCTCTAGGGCAAGAATTACTTAAAGTCTCTTTCTCTCGATTAGAGAAAGCATCAAAGTCTCATTCAAAATGGCATCGAACATCAATTGGCATCGTAGAAGATGGCAAAATGACGAAGTCGACAAGATGGGCCATAATGGCTGCAATGTCTAATGTCCTCAATAGGTGCAATGGGTAATGGACGAGTAATGGCTGCTTTCTTCTCGTGCACCGGGTTTAAATAAACAACAGTTCAAATCCAGTAGGGTCTTCCATTGGAGGGTTCATAGGTTGGCTTCAAATTGTCCAATCAAAAACAACAGTTCTCAAGCTTCTACCTAGGCATACATTATCCTTGGAGTCGGGAACGTAAGTTGCAACATATTTTACCAATTAACTCACTTTCAGAGCTTCCATTGTCCGCACCTGCAGATTGACCTTGGAGCAAAGAAGAAGATGCCAGGCTGGCACGAAACCTTAAAGATAAGCATGTGAACCGATCTCACTGGAAAAGTACAGCTTCAAGCAGAAATACACGTTTATTAGCACATTGGAAAACACGAGCATCTAAAACGTGAGACCAGGCAACTAGGCCGAAGCCTCCACTAAAGTTATGCTAAGCTAAAACATTTCAAACAAGCAAATTATGGCACACGTTTACGGTTATGTCAGATTAGTACAATTCTAATATATCACGTTATATAAAGCACGCTTATAAATGTTGGCAAACTACTCTGAGGGCACATTTGTCCCCGTACAATCTTTATTAATTCGGTTAAAGTCACACTTGATTATTGCAACGCTACGATTATGCGCTAATAAATGTAAAACCTTCATTTCCGCGTCATCAGTGGCATAGGAGCAGTGGCGTAGTGGTGCAGAGTACAGTGCAGTGGGGTACAGTGCAGTTGTGTAGAGTGCAGTGAGTGGCGTGGCGTGGGACAGAGTAGAGTGACAGAGTGCAGTGGAGTAGAGTGGCATACAATAGAGTGGCAGAGAGTGCAGTAGTGTAGAGTGGTGCAGTGGCATAGAGTGCAGAGTAGACTCGCGTGGCAGAGAGTGCAGTTGCGTAGTGTAGAGTGGTACAGTGCAGAGTAGAGTATAGTGCTGTAGAGTGCAGTCGCGTAGAGTGGAGTGGCACAGAGTGCAGTGGCATAGAGTGCAGTAGCGTAGAATGCAGTAGTACAGAGTAGATTGGTGTACAGTACAGTGGCAGAGAGTGCAATGTTGCAGAATAGACTGTCAGTGCAGTGATGTAGAGTGGCACAGAGAGCAGTGGCGTAGAGTATAGTGGTGCACAGTAGAGGGCAGTGGCGTACAGTGCAGTTGTTTAGAGTGCAGTGGCATAGAGTGGCATGGGGTAGGGTAGAATAGAGTGTAGTGGAGTAGAGTGGCATACAATAGAGTGGCAGAGAGTGCAGTAATGCAGAATGGTGCAGTGTGTCAGAGTGCAGAGTAGAGTCATGTGGCATAGAGTGCAGTGGCATAGAGTGGTGCAGAGTGGAGTATTGTAGAGTGGTGCAGAGTAGAGTAGAGTATAGTGCCTAGAGTGCAGTGGCATAGAGTGCAGTGATGCACAGTGCAGTGGCATAGCATGCAGTGGCACAGAATGCAGTAGTACAGAGTAGAGTGGTGTAGAGTGCAGTGTTGTAGAGTGTCAGTGCAGTGGTGTAGAGTGGTACAGAGAACAGTGTCATATAGTACCGTGGTGCAGAGTAAAGGGCAGTGGCATACAGTGCTGTTGTTTAGAGTGCACTAGTGTAGAGTGCAGTGGCATAGAGTGGCATGGGGCCGGGTAGAGTGGCATAGAGTGTATTGGTGCAGAATGTAGTAGTACAGAGTAGAGTGGTGTAGAATATAGTGGTGGCCAGTTCAGTGTTGCAGAGTAGAGTGTCAGCGTGAAGTGGTGTAGAGTGCATTGAACTAGAGTGCAGTGGTCAGAGTGGCATAGATTGCAGTGGCGTAGAATAGATAGTTTCAGAGTAGAGTGCAGTTGCATAGATTGGAGAGGTGCAGGGTGGAGTGCAGTGGCATAGAATGCAGTGGCACAGAGTGCAGTGGCATAAAGTAGACTGTTTCACAGTAGAGTGAAGTGGCTTAGGGTGGAGAGGTGCAGGGTAGAGTGGAGTTGCATAGAGTGGCATAGAGTGTGATGGCATAGAGTAAAGTGGTGTAGAGTGCCGTGGCATAGAGTGCAGAGGCGCAGAGTAGATTAGAGTGATGTACAGTGTATTGATGTAGAGTGCAGGGGCATAGAGTTGAGTGTTATAGAGTAAAGTGCACTAGCATATAATGTATTAACATAGAGTGCAATGGCGTACAGTACAATGTTGCAGAGTGGCATAGAGTGGAGTTGTGCAGACTAGAATGGTGTTGCCCAGACTGGAGTGGTAAAGCATGCAGAGGAGTAGAGCGCAGTGGTGTAGAGAGGCGTAAAGTGCATTGGCATAGAGTAGAGTGGTACAGAGTAGAGTAGAGAGGCATAGTGTGAAGTAGCTTAGAGTGCAGTGGTATAATGTGAAGTGGTTCAGAATGGAGAAGAGTGAAGTGCAATGGCGTAAAGTGGAGTGATAAAGAGTAGGGTGCAGTGGTGTGGAGTGGTGCAGAGCAGAGTGGAGTATGCATGGTGTGGTAACATTACAGACAACACATTTTTTAAGATTGAAATTACCATTACATTGCACAGATATACAGTTTTTCAAATCAAACTATACTGTGCTCAGACGATGATGCGTGAAAATTGCATCACCTATGCAATGATTTGTTTTAATCGTGTAAAGGTATTTGTTTCCAGCACAGTTCAGAATTAACAAAAACGTGCTTCATTTGATCTCCTAATTCTGATATATTCTGAAGTTTAATAAAATGTTGTCATGTGATAGAAAAAACTCTTTCCGAACCCTAGTATTCAGCAAGATTGTCGCATAAATCCTCCCACTTTGAAGTCAGAGAAAGGAAAGTAAACACTAAGGGGGTCATTCCGACCCCGGCGGGCTGCGGGCGGCGCCCGGCGGGCGGAGACCGCCAAAAGACCGCACCGCGGTCAAATGACCGCGGCGGTCATTTTGACTTTCCCGCTGGCCGGGCGGGCGACCGCCAAAAGGCCGCCCGCCCGCCCAGCGGGAAAGCCCCAGCTCCGAATGGAGCCGGCGGAGTTGCTGGTGTGCGACGGGTGCAGTGGCACCCGTCGCGATTTTCAGTGTCTGATTTGCAGACACTGAAAATCTTAATGGGGCCCTGTTAGGGGGCCCCTGCAGTGCCCATGCCACTGGCATGGGCACTGCAGGGGCCCCCAGGGGCCCCACGACACCCGTTCCCCCCATCCTGTTCCTGGCGGTTTTTACCGCCAGGACCAGGATGGCGGGAAGGGGGTCGGAATCCCCCTGGCGGTGCTGCGAGCAGCGCCGCCATGGAGGATTCTTTGGGGCAGGGGTAAACCGGCGGGAAACCGCTGGTTGCCCTTTTCTGACCGCAGCTTTACTGCCTCAGTCAGAATTGCCCCTGAAGCACCGCCAGCCTGTTGGCGGTGCTTCCTCCGTCCCTGGCCCTGGCGGTCATGTGACCCCCTAAGTTCCCACCGAAGACAGAGCCTGACATTTGACTTTGTGCTTTGAATGCACAGCAAATCCAGCCCCTTCTCACCCTTCACAAGCACGAACAGCAGACCATTGCACCAGAAGAGTTTGCCAAGGTGGATGGGTGTTGCTTGTCCAACCACTTGACAGTGCCTCTTCTGTTTCTCTCCTGTGTGCAGAGACAAGTCACCAGGTACCCAATACCTTCTGGTAGTCTTGGTGGACCCATCTTGTCTGATTTTAAGAATTGTCCCACCTTGTTCTTCTCTTCCTTATTTATCCACTTCTTAGCAACAACCCTTTGAATCACTTGCCGTGGAACTTCCATTTAATCTCGATTTCATCCTCCTCTTTTATTATCTTTGATTGGTAGTCCGGGCTCCCATTTCTGAGATCAATGTAGAGACCCAGACATATACTCTATTGCTGTGAGACTACTAACAAGTTGTGGGTACCTCACATTCTGACATTAGATGTGAGACTGTCACCCACACCATCTGCCCTGCCTCTTTAATTTTTTTTAGGTTTAAAGTCCATGGGTGGTTGGGGTAAGCCAGATGTTTTTTTAAACTAGCGTAAGGTTAATTACCTTAATGTTTCCCAAACTGTTTGCTAGGGGTTTTAAAATGTTCAGAAACATAATCAAAATGTTGCTGTTACTTTCTCTTCAAGAAAGATTGGGTAGATTTGGGTAGAGGTGATGGCCTTGCTGCAGTACTGTAGGGCATTAATTTACTACTGAACAAGGACGTAATGTGACACCTGAATGTAGCATACCAGGAGGCAATCACAAAAAGACCACAGTGAATAAATAGTGCTAGGTTTAAAAAAAGTAAATAAATGCACTGACAGCATAGTAAGGCATGGCCTCTCTTGTGTGTGTCTGTAAAACTGATGTTTGTTCTTGAATTTTTGTCCTGAACTTTTACCCATTGTCCTGAATTTTTGTTCTGAATTTCGACCCTTTGTCCTGAATTTTTTACAGTCCTGTCCAGAATTTGCCTCAATGCCAGGTGGTCACCCTAAAGTCAATTGGCATTGAACTGTGTGTAAACATGTCAGCTACCTTGCAATCGAGTATCAAGTGCAGATGTAAAGCAAGCAGTGAGAGGGCTCTCTCCCCCCAACCACCTCCCACCCGATGTTGTTGTTATTATAGTCAACAATATCACCCAAAATAATTGTGCATCCCTTGTTTCAGACGAGATGCTGACTGCATGTTTTAAAGTACACTGGATGTTTGTTAAAATGTGCACACTATAAAAAAGTTGCCTGCAGCTGTACCAACAATTTCTGAAGTGAAGGTTTTTAAAGTAAAATACAAAATTCCGGAATGGTATGTGAAAAAAGCCCGTGCTCGTTGTCTAATGGTTTAAATCACTGCGGTTTTGTATTACTTTCCGAACTACTGTAGTGTTATTCATTTTCTGCACCCGATAGGACATGTGTACTTTCGTTATTGATGAATAGCTCAGGCGTGGCAGCAGATTTGCAGATTTCTTTGCCATGTGTTACTTAATGTGCAGTATTTTTCAAAAAATGTCAGGGGCTATCAATAACTAGTGGATCAAATTGTACCACAACTGACACGCGACTACTTCTGGTTAAGTATATTAAGTAATAGTTGCCCTTGTTTAACCTCATACCAGTCCCTGTCTTCACCTCTCCCTCGTATATCTTTCATATCACATTATTTTAGCTTGTAAAGCACATTTATAAAACAACATTTAAGAATAATGATTCAGGACTAACCGAGAATTATTTTATTACCTACAGCGAAATATGTATTGTTTGCCCCATGCTTTGTGAACACCTTCCCAATGTTTATTTTGTAAAAACATAACTGCTGGTGGCCAACGTTTTTACGAGCCTGTCGAATGCCAATGACGCCAAATAAAAGAACTGCAATCTAGAGATTTCTCCTCATGCCTGTTGCACCGACCGAAAATACTGATTGTAGAGATGGCGGCTGCATTTCGTTTCTGACGCCCGGCCCGCTCTGTGCGGATCCCTCCTCCTGCCCAGTGCTTCTCCCTCCTTGTCTTTATTTAGAGCTTTAAAAATTCTTCTCACCATCCTCTGGTCCGCTGCTCTCCCCTGCTAATCGTTTCTTCCATCCCAACCACTCCTTTATTGCTCCCCAGGGCCCCGCAGCTACCGTGTGTAAACAGGTTGCTTCACTTTTAAACAAGCATTGGCAAAGGCAATAGTTTCATCTTTGCAAAATCTATTGATTTTGTCAATTTTTTTAGACGTGCTACACAGCAGCGCAAGCGCACCAGCAAGCACGGCTGTGTAACATGTAAAAAAAAAAAAGTTGACAAAACCAATTTCGCTGAGGAGAAACCTATTGGCTTTGGCAATGCGTGTTTCAATATTGTTACTGTATACCTCTTGGTAATAGACATCAGAGCAATGTGCTTCACGAATCTAAACTCAAAAAAATAAATAACGCTTCTGAGCTATAACAACTTGTAAGGGATTTTACACGAAGGGTTTTCAGGCACCTGGCTAAAGGCTATTTAATTAATGAAGGCATCCAAATGTTTGGCCTCAGGACGCAATAAGTCCGTTGGTACAATGGACACAGTCAGCTAGATCACGATTTGTATATTGTGTAGTGCAATATTGCACCGACACTTTCACCAACGAATTGATGCAAAAATTACTTTTTCAATAACCGATTGGTACAACAATTGCATTTTTGTGCAGGTTGGTTAATGCGGAAGTCATGTTTTAATCTTTAATCATAAAGAGCGCACGGACATTCACTTACATTATTTATGTTACGTGATATCTAAGTGAGTGATTTATATTAACTCCCTTCTCACACTGTGAATGAATGGTCAAATATACCTTGTCAGCCCACTGCTATGTACACTTTAAACCTCCCAATCCGAATACTAGAATTTCATAAGGCATTCCACTTTTTGGAACCAATAGTACATTTCTAATTTTAATCCTCCTTGTATGTATCCATCCCATTTGAACAGTTTTATATTTAGCATGCTGTGTTCTCGGCTAGAAAACAATTGGCTGTGGGCCACGGCCCCATCCCTTGAATCAGATAACAGCTCTAGCAATCGTGGTGGCCTATTGTCTGCTGGAAACGGCAACTTCCAAAGGAACTCGCCGGGCTGGTCTTGTGTTTCCTCAGTTTCTCATCTGTTCTGGACATTGTCATATACATCTCCTCGGCCAACGCCCGTCCCTGTATGTCCTGAAGCCAGTGTCCTCCTTTGAGACTTTGAGTCTGTGGCAAGTGCATTGGAGTACTCAGTA
Source organism: Pleurodeles waltl (assembly GCF_031143425.1). NCBI lineage: Eukaryota > Metazoa > Chordata > Amphibia > Caudata > Salamandridae > Pleurodeles > Pleurodeles waltl. The sequence continues at coordinate 1,029,814,656 of NC_090440.1, forward strand.
GTGTAATGTAAGATGATGGGACCTCCCCGCAGAATGCGGTGAGAGTTCCATGCCATGTGACTCCCAAAGTTCACGGACATTCATAAGCCATAGGCTGAATGGCCGGACCCCTGAAGTGTGGGTGAGGGGATACCTGCATAGCAGGGGCACCAGGGGTCTGCATTAAGCCCGCGGGAATACTCGTTCTAGCTAATACTAAACTCAGTGCTGCAAATGTTATTTTTTTTTAGCACACAACATTTTAATGTCTGGAAATTAAGTGTGTTGAAATTTTAGAATTAGGGGAGGGCAGAACTCACAGAGTTTTACTCCGCAGAATTCCATGTAGTTACTAACAAACTCCACAAGATTCTGTGGAGCTCAGTGCGTGGCGGGAATCTCTTCACCTGAGGCCCGGTGCGTCTTAAGAGGACCCCGGGCCGTCCCAGCACACACAGAAAAAGCAGCAATAAGTTAGCAGAAACACCGGCGTGACTACCCAGTATTTTTCACCCTCATATTCAAACATTTAACTACCAAGCATGGACTGCCCTCCAATGGAGGGGCCCGCGGAGAGAGAAACTCGCTCTAGTCTCTCTGCGGGCACGTTCGGGAGACGGCAGGAAGTGGTGTGAAGGAGTTGGATTGATGGACAGGTAAGTGGGGGTGGGATTTAGTGTAGGTTTTATAAAGGGGGGAAGGAGTGAGGGTCGGCCTCTTTCTGCGCCAACCGCTGTTAGGGAAGTGCGGATTTTGAGGCCGACCCTCTTGTTTGAGGAGAAAGGCGAGTGTGGAGGGTTTTTTGGGGTTAACAGTAAGAGGCCCGCGGCTTTGCGGCCCCAGAGCCAGATAGCGTAGTTAGATTTTATTTAGCTGAAGCGCGAGGCACTGCGGCCTTCGCGCTAGGGAGGGTAGTGAGTGATTGCTTGGGGGGGCGTGTCGTTGGTGTGTGAGGCCTCTGCGGGCCCTGTGGTTTTCTTTTCTGCACGCGGCTTCGCCGCTTACACTGCACAGCACCATGGCAACCAGCCATGACGCTGAAGCAGTCAAGGCCGCGCTTCGCGTGTTAGGCAAAGCCGGCAGTTCGGACCTGCTCAGGTCTGGGGTTCTCGACCAGGCCTGGGTCGGAATGACATGGCCGACGCGCGCTGCGCCGAGCCGGGCAGCGGCTGCCATTGCTGCATGTGAATCTTTAGACACGGATGGTGATAAGGAGGGGAGGGGCCCAGGAATAGGGGGGGAAAGCTGGGGAAGGGGTGCGAAGCGCCCACAGCCCTTTAATGTTTTCAGGAGAGGAGGATGAACTAGGGGTCGGGGCTGAGGGGGCCATGGAGGATATGGGTGCAAGCTCAAAGCAGATGGGGCCCCCAGGTACCATGGGGGACCCAGTGGGGTGGGAGACATCGGCAAAGCAGGCAGATGGGGATGAATATCCCATGCCGGGGCCCAGCGGGGTTTGGTCACCTTTAGATTTGTCATGCCCCGGGGGGGGGGGGCGCTTCCTCTGTGGGGGCAGGGGCCCCAGCTAAGAAACGTGGAAAATATGCGGGCAAAGCCAGGGGGGGTGGCTAAAGCCAAGGCAGCCCCAAGACAGGCCAGACAAATTAAGCACAAAGCAGGGGGGACGGGGGGCCCAGGGCCCTCTGGCCCTTGCAGACAGGCAGGGTGGGACCAAGCAGAGACGTGGGATTTGGAGACCAGGATCCGGGAGCAGCGCAGGGCCGTTGCGGAGACGGAGGCCAGATGGGCCCAGTTGTTCAGGGACCGGGAGGAGTTAGCGGCACAGAGTGAAGTGAGCAGAAGGGCCACAGATGTATTGGCCGCCAGGGGGCCTCAGCCCTCCAGTTCCGGGGAAGGGAGTTGGGTCTGGGTACCACAGACAGATGGAGGGGGGTGGGGGCACAGGAGGCTAGTGCGGCCGAAGGGCAGGTCGGCGCCGGAGGCCCTGGTGGCACACACGGCCATGAGGGGAGAAGCAAGACGATGCCAACATCAGAGGTTGGCAGAAGAAAGGTGACGCCAACGGGGCGCAACACGGCCTCAACACGTTGGTCTGAAGCACTAGAGGGGCAGGCGGCGGCCTTCTCTACACCGCAGGAACGTGGGCACCAAATCGATGGTTAGCGCCATGTGGGACAAGAACCAATTGCTGCATCAACAGTGAAGCCACGGGGGTATATGGCGAACAGGTGTGAGTGGGATGGAGATGATGAGTTTGATCTGGACTATGAGGAAGAAGGGGATGATTGGGAAGAAGGAGAGATCCGGGAGGCGGAGGTGAGCGGTGTCACGAGGGGGGGCGAGGGGACAAGTGTGGCGCAACCTCTTCCTCTGATTTTGTTTTACAGGACACCGTCTTGGCGGAAGGGCCATCAGGAGGGCGGCAAATGACGTCACAAGGACGGTTCTTGAAGAAAACGCCACGGAATATGGGGGCAGTGGACAGAGGTAAAGGGAGTTGGTGGTCAGTTTGGGGTGAAGGGGGAGGAGGCACCAAAGGCTCATGCACATACAAATCCATTGGTGTCGGAGATGGGTCAGTTTTAGAGACACCCGGGGTTGGTTCAGGCCAGGAAGGGGACGCGAGCAAGATTAAGGAGGCCCTACCCGCAGCAGTTACCTCATTACGAGAAGGAAAAATAGCATGTCTCTCGAAAAAAAACATTTCAAGCTACATCCTGGCAGTGGAATTCTTCTAGGTTATTATGAACCCATCAAGAAATGGTAACATTACCAGTGCCATTTCTGCCATATTACAATACAATGAATGGGTCCCCTATTGAAATGCCTTATCTTCATCTGCTAATGATTAAATGGTGCCTGTTAGTATTTCAACACATCATTTGCACACTTCTTGCAGTGGGTCCAGTTGGAGCATGAAGGTTTTTAGACATTGGACTATTACTAGTGGCTCAGTAATTGGTGTGATATTTATCACACCTGATCAGATCCAACTCCACTGAGTCTGAATTTTTGAGGTATGATAAATATCACCTAATTATGAGTATTTGGTGATTAACATGAATTTTGGTGCTTATTACACCAAATTCTGTATGTTGTAGTAAATACCAGACACTTTTCCCCACAAAAAATATTCGCAAGTTTGACCTCTCAATATTTACCTGAAAACACATAATTGCAATATGTGCATTGCAGCAGTTACTGCACAAATCACAATTAACCGGGCTGTTGTAAATAAGGGCCAAACTGTTTTCAGTGAGTGAGCATGACTTACTCTTGTCTTAGGAGTGACTTGCTCCACAATTTATAGGAGTGAGGAACATCTACACTTGGGAAAAAGTATTTGTTAATTGGCCCTTTAAATCAAAGGGGAAAAATACAGGAGTAGTAGTATGGTGAAAAAGAAACAATAGAAATCATTAGACATTAATAACCATTTAGAGGTATGAAAAAAATAGAACATTTGTTTGTGTTTTACTTCTTATTTTTGATTGAAAATATGAGGAAATCCACACAGTTGAAAGATTATACTACTGTTTGCATATGTCTCTTCTTTTTTGGAGTTATGAAAGCCTTTAGGCGTATTCCCTGCATATCTATGAATATCAATGACTTTCAGGCTCATTGATGTTAGGTCTTGCTGCAGACAGCTTTAGTTTGTCGTTGGACTCTTACCATGGGGGTAAGACTGCTTGGTTTTGGACGGCAGCACCAACCCGTGTGGGTAACTGACTCAGTCCCACATCGACTGGAAGCTGCCGGCCTGACCTTCTTGGCTAGGTAGCAGCACCTCGCCCAAGCCTAGAAAGTAAAAGTGATTTGTGGCAACCTGACACATGAAACTCTGACTCCTCAGAGAAGTTGTGATTGAACAAATCTTACTCTTTTCTGTCATTTTTACATGCATCACACATGCAAAGGCAGACAGAGAAACGCAGGATAGGTTTCACTGTACTTTATTGAAGCAACTGCATTCTTTGTAAAAAGGCATGAGCTGCAATTATTAGGAAGATGAAACATAATACGGTTATGATTGTGACCATTAGAGTGTAACATAGATACAGTCCCAACATCCTGACATAATCTTTAGTCTAAGAATTCCTACCTAAACTTCTAGCATTTAACAGGCCTAACATGATAATATGTCTAGGTTTAGAAGGTTGGCTTCATAACTCTTGAACTAGTAATACTAGGTAAACTATCATGTACAGCCTTGAGCAAAGACACAGGATGAAATGTTGTGCAAAGGAACTGACAACAATGCTTTCGCAGAAAGGCAATTGATTAGAATATAAGAACATCCCTGCTAAAAGCAAGTGATGCTAAAATATATTAGAATTAATAAATTAAATTAAATCTGTATCTGGGTAGAAGGGCAGAGGCCGCAAGCCTGAAGCTAAAATAAGTATGCCCAAGCAAGGTGCTAAGATTAATCTACACCACCCTCCCCAAAGTCCGTTCAAAAGTGTAGGGTCCAAGACCTAAATTTACCTGTGCTAAAAACTAAAAATATGCATAAAATAATTAAAATGTCCAAGTTGCCAAGCAGGGCAAGCTGAAGACTATTAAAAGGCAATTTAGAATCTGAAGAAAACATTAATTTGATTAAAAAATTTAAAATGTCAAATTTAACAGTAATCGTGATCCCGCTGGAAACTGTGATGTCATCGATAGTGATGGAATCCAGGAAAGACCCCACTCCGGCATTTGATAAGTTGACCAGCATATCAGCCAAAGATGAAAGGAGCATACATGTTACGATGCCTCAGCCACAGGTTCAGCCGAGGAGGCAGCGTTTTGCGTAGTATCAGATGTTGAAACACCACGAGCCAGTAAATCATCGAAAGGTATCCCGCAACAACCATATTCTCATTGGACAAGTCTGGTAATAAACCCTCCTTGAGAACATCTTCAGATTTACGTCCATAGATGGTAAATGTCGTAAGGCAAGGCACACCTCTAGTGCAGTTTTAAAGGGCCTCCATAAGCAGTGAAAGAGGGGCGGCACAGAATTAAGGACCGGTTGAAATGGTAGTGACCAGTTCCTGTCCAGTTTGTCCAAGATTAATGCTACGAAGTACTGCATCATGCGATCACGACACAGGATGGCTGGTGGGAGCTCCAAAATTTCTCGTTGTTGAGATGGGGCAGTTATCGCGAATCAAAAATAGCAACAGAATGATACTGCCAATTAAGGCCAAAGTGAATGTGAATCCTCCCAAAAATCTTGAAAAGAGTGAATGAATGGCTCAAGGTATAACTCCAAAGATGATCTGGAAAGTGCTGACAAAACCAGAACCCGCAGCCTTAAAAAGGTGTACAATTCCAGCGGTGTTAGAAGCATTAAAGATGAAATGTATTAATTCACCAAAATGTTTTGGAAAATTGGCATTCAAAAGGGACTGCGGCCCGTATTTATACTTTTTGACGCTAAACTGCGCTAACGCAGTTTAGCGTCAAAAAGTTTAGCGCCGGCTAACGCCATTCTGAAGCGCCATGCGGGCGCCGCATTTATTGAATGGCGTTAGCCGGCGCTAGCAGACCGGCGCTGCCTGGTGTGCGTGGAAAAAAACCACTACACCAGGCAGCGCCGGCGTTGGGGAAAATGGCGTTAGGGCGTCTTAAAATGGTGCAAGTCAGGTTGACGCAAAAAAATCGCCTCCACCCGATTTGCGCCATTTTTAACGACGCCCAGACGCCATTTACATGACTCCTGACTTAGTAAAGACAGGAGTCATGCCCCCTTGCCCAATGGCCATGCCCAGGGGACTTATGTCCCCTGGGCATGGTCATTGGGCATTGAGGCATGCAGGGGGGCACAAATCAGGGCCCCCTATGCCAAAAAAAAATAAATAAAAAATAAAAAATTATACTTACCTGAACTTACCTGAATGTCCCTGGGATGGGTCCCTCCATCCTTGGGTGTCCTCCTGGGGTGGGCAAGGGTGGCAGGGGGGGTCCCTGGGGGCATGGGAGGGCAGCTGTGGGCTCATTTTGAGCCCACAGGTCCCTTAACGCCTGCCCTGACCCAGGCGTTAAAAAGAGGCGCAAATGCGGGTTTTTTTGACCCACCCACTCCCGGGCGTCATTTTTGCCCGGGAGTATAAATACGACGCATTTGTGTCGCAGTCATTTTTTTGGACGGGAACGCCTACCTTGCATCTCATTAAGGCAAGGAAGGCGTTCACGCAAAAAAATGACGCTCTTTCCTCATACTTTGGCGCTAGACGCGTCTAACGCCAAAGTATAAATATGGCGTTAGTTTTGCACCGAATTTGCGTCGAAAAAAACTACGCAAATTTGGCGCAAACGGAGTATAAATATGCCCCTGTATCTCTGTGGATGACCTTGCCACTTTGAGGTCATAGATTTCACGGGCTGATGTAAGAACACGTGTTTTTGCAACAGAACTGCTTTCAGTCTGCTCAGTTTGTCAAAATTTACATTATAAGTAGCAATAGGAGGCCATATTCTGCTACTTTTTTTCTCATGGGTGGGGAGAAACACTACGTTTCTGCAACAAGTCACAATTTTAGAGACCGAAATTACATAAGGAATGCCTGGTCTTATCCCACAGCAACCTTGATCGTTCAACATTAAATAACTCCCATTATAAAGCAACTGAAACACTGGGTGAATCAAAGGCACAGGAATATTTTTCAGATAGCAAGCCAAATTTGTGACTGAAGCATTGCATGCTCTGTGCAAGGACACCTGCTTAGGAATCAGTAATTGGATTACAGGAGTCTTGCATTCGCTACTGTTAAGAAATACCTCTTTCTTGCCGTTAAAGCATTTGTAATTGAAAGGGAACTCCCACACCTCATGGATGTAACTGTCTCCTAGCTGTTAGAATCTGCTTACAGGAAAAAGTTTCAAACGCAAAGTGAATGGGAAAGTTGAAATGGGCAGATTAATCACTCCAGGTATTAACCACACTGATGATGGTATTTCTGCCACAGTAAAAGGCAACTTTTCTAACTTTTTGATGTTAAGGATGATGTAACTAGCTGCACTGACAACCTTCCACACACCAGATTAAGACCCGCAAATCACCACCGCAGTTCTTCCATGGAGGAAAACCATTGGCAGTCCGCACCGCTGTGCACAGAACCCACTCCTGCCACACTAGAGTACCACATTGGACAGTTCGAATACCCCACACCTTACTCACATCCACACACCAGGCACACCTACTCAGTGCACTATATAACATACATCCCACAATCCTTTGCGACGAAAACAGCCATCTCATACACTGAGAAGCCCCAATCTCATTACTCAGCACTCATACACCATAGACCCATTTACACTTCACACTCACCACACACTACACAACTGCTCAAACAACACTATACATACATCACAACTACACACAAACACCTCACACTACCTTCACTCACATACAAACACCCCCACCCCACTGCACCCTACAACAACAGCACACACCTCCACCCACAACACAACCACTATGTTACCTCAAAAGCACTACTTTGACCTGTCCAGCATGCAACCTCACCACCCAAACACTCCCCATTACACCCCTCTCCCACTACCTCCCACATAATCACCTAATGCCCCTTTCCTCCTTGCCACACCACCACCCTGCCCTAATGCCCATACACACACTGCCAAGTGCACGGATAGCACAGCCAATTACTATCACTCCCACTCCCACAATACACTAGCCTATCTACACCAAAATCTGCAATGTGCACTTAACATCACATCTCTTGCATGTATGGCTATTGCACTGACACTACCAAATTGATGCTTCGACTGAGGACCACTACACGGCAATGACAGTGATGCTAAGGCACAACATAATGCCAAACAAGTCCTATGGAGCATGATACACAGGTCACAATCCACTATCCACAAACTGTGTCAGCACAGCTGCACCTGTCATTGCCATTGCTGAGAATCAAGTCAAGTGACTGTATGCTTCAGACAAACAGACAACCAATCACACCTCCACCATTAAGCCCTCTCTCACTCCATGCACAGGTACCCCTGCCAATGCCACCACGGAGAGGATTCCAGAGACAGACAGCCCTCCTCAGGATGAAGGCCCCAGTGAGGACAAAGCCGCTGGATGTCTGGACAGTGACGACCTACCTGGCATATCTGGGACCCCGAGTCATTATTCCACTCCCTGCCTCACCCTGCCCACTTCAACTCCCCCCACCTGTGGCACAACCATCTTAGCCAACCCTTCATCCCCAAACCTGTGCCCCAAGGACTGTTCAATCAATTGTACAGGGACCTGAGTCTCCTCCTCACACCCAAGACAATTAAGATCCTGCTGACAACGGAAGTGGGCACCGTGCCAGGGACACAGCACATGGGGGCAGGGTGAGTGGGAGGGGACCTGTGTGCCAGAGGACGGGGCAGCCAAGGCAGTCACCTGACCAGGAAGCCATCTCCCAAGACCTGGGAGCATATCATCAATCCCAGGACAGGATGGGCCAGATCATAACCATGTTAGGGGAAAACCAGAGGTTGCAGAGGGAATACCATCAGGAGGTCATGCAGCAGTGGCAGGTCCACAATGTCACCATGGCCTCCATTGCAGGGATGCTCAAGGACATTAACAATGCTCTGCATGCTTCCTCCACCCACCAGCAGGCACCTTCCACTAACCACATCACATCAGAGCCTTCAACATCTGCGGCTGCTAGTGGAATGTAGGCTCTGCCAGCGGGAACCACGGGCCTCAGACACCCCTCTCTCTGTGGCTGAGGAACCCCCAGCAAACATGGACGTCCATCCAGATATCTGCCTGGAGCAAATGCCATTACCAAAGCCACTGCCAGGAAGTGACCCTCTCCTAATTACTTGCCCTTTTGTGCAACTGAGGCCCCCTGTTGACTGTTCAATGTCATTATTTCCCAATGGTCCATGGACACTGGACCTGTGCTACCTACAGCTGTGCCACCTACTCTGAGGATATCATCTACCATGATCCCACTCATCAAATTTTTGCACACTGTATGCACAATGAACACTAAAGATCATAGCTACTTTTTGTATTTTTATTTCTACACATACACATGTTTGGTCTTCAAAATGTTATGTGGGTGTGGCCCCCTAATCCAACAGGCAGTGTAATGGACTGCAAAGGGATGCATCCCCTGCAGGAGACAAAGTACAACACATATGTCCCAGGATAGATGTAAGGGAGTCCCTAGTACAGCCCTACAACTTAGTATGTGCAATTATCCACATGACAACTATAAAATGACAGAGACTACCATCAGGAGTGTAGGCATGGTACCACACAAAGCACATATGCAATTCATAGTTGTCGTGTCCAATGTAGATACTCATCTAAACAGGGCACAACTGATTTGACATGATAACAGGTGAATGCAGGACATATAGCACAATACAGGGCTGTCCATGGGAGATGTGAATTTTGCAACCTGCAGTGTACTCATGGTAGAGATGATACAATTTCAGACAGCACCTTACATGCATTCAGTCACCTGCCACTACACACACATAGGGATAGGTACACTTCACAAACCACTAATAATCCTAATCAGGAGGATCATTGACAAGAACTAATGTTGAAATAGTACACATGAAAATACACACACCATACCTGTACATTACTGGAAGCACTGATTTCTGAGCTTTGCCCTGCTGTCAGCTGCACCTTCTTCATCTGCCTCCTCATCACTTTCCACTTCTGCATCACAAGCCACTGATCCAGCTGCCTCTTCATCTTCAGCTAATAAGGGAATCTGACGTCTCCAGGCCAGATTGTGGAGCATGCAGAAGGCAACTATGATCTGGCATACCCTTTGGGGACTGTAGAGGAGGGCACCTCCAGAGATGTGCAGGCACCTGAATCTGGCCTTCAGGAGGCCATATGTCCTTTCAATTACATGCCTTGTTGTGCAGTGGGCCTCATTGAAACGTAGTTCCCCTTCAGTGGCAGGGTACGTCACAGGAGTTAACAACCAGGGAAAGTTAGGATAGCCAGAGTCACCTGTGTGCATAGAGTTAGGACCTGTTAAAACACAGGTACAGCCACAGGCAAGAATGTGATGACAGGTGCTGTAGGAGGCCGGCCTGGTTTGTAGTGGGTACCTAAGGTACCTACACCTTATACCAGGTCCAGTTATCCCTTATTAGTGAAATGTAGTCAGTGTCTAGAAGCCAGGCTGTCTAGAGGTAGCTGTAGGCAGAGCAGCAGAGGCTGAACTAGGAGACAAGCAAAGCTCTTGAAATCCCACTGTAGTCACACAGGCCCTCATTACAACCCTGGCGGTAAATGCCGCCGTCCGTCATTCTGACGGCTGCCAAGATACCGTGACCGCGGTGGTATACCGTTACGGGTATTATGACCCACACAAAGAAATCCGCCACTATACAGACACCCACAGGTCCGCCAGCCCAAAGGTCATTGATAAACTGGCGGTACCAAAACCCACACCGTTTCGCCAACAGAAATACGCCCACAGCATCAGACCCAAGAATCACATGGGCGGTCTTTCAACTGCGGTAAACCATTGGCAGTACACACCGCCGTGCTCAAATTATACACACACTAACAAAACTACACCACAAGGGACAATTCAAACTACACACACCTGACACACATACACACACCACACCACTATAAAACACGCACCCACATTACCCACAATCCCTTACAATGAAAAAAAATATTGCCAACTGACAGAGAGACAAGCCAGGAGCACCCATTCAATCTGAGCCACGTAACACCATCACCCATACACCATAAAGGCACCTCACAGCACACATCACCCCACACTCCCTCACACATACCACTCACACTACACCCATGGCACCACAAAGACACCCCAGGTTTTCAGAGGAGGAGCCAAGGGTCATGGTGGAGGAAATCATCTGGGTAGAGCCACAGCTATTCGGATCACAGGTGCATCAGACGTCCATTGCAAGGAAGAAGGAGCAATGGTGGCGAGTCGTGGACAGGGTCAATGCCATGGGACAGCACCCAAGATCAAGGGATGACATCAGGAAGAGGTGGAACGACCTACAGGGGAAGGTGCGTTCCTTGGTTGCAAGACACCAGGTAGCCGTACAGAGGACTGGCGGTGGACCCCCACCTCCTCCTCTACAACTAACAACATGGGAGGAGCAAGTCTTGGTGAACATGCATCCTGAGGGCCTTGCAGGAGTAGCAGGAGGACTGGACTCTGGTAAGTCAAATTGTAACTACTTTATCCCCCACCTTACCTGCATGCCATCACTAACTCCCACCCCTACCCTCACCCCCATCACTCCACCACCTCACATATACCCCACCATCACAACCCACCCATCCCAATACCAAGCCCTGCATGCGACAACAATGCATGGACACCCATCACAGACCTGCATGGACACCCATCACCACAGCATGCACACTAGTGACCATCACTTAGCCAAACGAATCACAACCCACAGAAGCCAAAGCTGCCTTGCAAATAACAATCATAGAGCGAAACATACCCATGCACAAGATGGCACACGCAGATACAATAACACTGCACTTAATCCCCACAGGACCCCCACTCAATATCACCGGAGAGGGGGTGCCACCAACATCCAGTCCCCCACAGAAGAGGCCCACAGTGATGACAGCAGCTCTGCACGCCTGGATCACGATGACCAACCTGGCCCATCAGGGACCTCTGGACAGTCGGTTACCCTGCCACAGTCCCAACCCTCCACAGAGCCTCCCCCTCCGGAAACACCAGCACAGCACCCACCCAGCAGGCCCATACTTCTGTCCCCAGGACACGCCAATCAGCAGTGTGTCCACCACTACAGGGACCCCAGGCAACCCCACAAACCCAAGACAATGAGAGACCTGGGGTCAGTGGCAGTGGGCACACGGTTCAGGGGACAGAGGCACAGGACAACAGGGAACCTGGGAGGACTGCTGTGCGACTGGGGGAGGACAGGCCCAGGGAACCCACTCTCCACGAGGCACTTGCAGGGATCCTGGGAGCATACCACCATTCCCAGGAGACCATGGGCCAGATAATGTACAAGTTGCAGGAGACCCAGCGGCGGCAGGAGGGACAGTACTTGGGGATCAAGGAGGACCTCAAACACATCCACACCACCCTGGTCACCATTGCGGGGGTGCTGGCAGACATGGCCAACACCATGAGGGAGGCTATGGCACACCAACGGGCCCCTGACACTAGCCAAACCAAAGAACAGCCCTTCACCTCTGCCAGCGCTAGGGGACCGGAGGTCCCATCACAGTAACAACAGGCCACCAGCACCCCTCCCCCTGCAGATGGCGATCCACCACGCAAAAGGTCCCTGCGATCCAGGCAGAAGCCAGAGAACATTGCCAAGACCCCTGCCAGGAAATAAGACTCTCCTGATTGTCACCCTTCTGTCCCACTCTGTTACCCTGTCCACCTTGAACTGCTATTTCTCCCCTTCCTATGCCCCATTGGACAATGCACCTGTGATACCAATAGACTGGACTTTACCCCGGACTTTCCTCCACCATCAACCCAGCCTATTGCAATGCCCACTCCACTTATTACCACATAAATAAACACCCTTGCTACAAATACAAGTATGGAGTCTGTCCATTGATTCAAATATGTATTCATTTAACAAGCTGTAAATACTGCGATTCAACTGTACAGTCATGTATACATAGGCATGACCTGTAGTGGGCAGCAGGGAACAGACCAGGAGCCAGAGTGGGGCACAGAGATCTGAAAATAGAGATGCCAAAGGTTACAGTAAGTGGCCAGAGAATATGGAAAATCAGGCTGCCATGTACAGTGTCCAACACAAAACTGCAATGGAAAGTAAAGTTACATTGTCTTTCCTGTGTGTCACTGGAATTACTGCTGAATTAGTGAACTTCCGTTGTCCACATCTTCTTCCTCTGCCTCCTCTTCCTCACTGTCCATAGGCTCCACGGCTGCCACAAGACCTCCCCCAGGCTCATCGTCCTGCAGAAAAGGCACCTGGCGTCTCAAGGCCAGGCTGTGCAACATGCAACATGCAACGATGATCTGGCACACCTTCTTGGGTGAGTAGTACAGGGATCCACCTGTCAGATGTAGGCACCGGAACCTGGCCTTCAGGAGGCCAACGGTTCTTTCAATTATCCTCCTTGCTCGCCCATGTGCCTCATTGTAACATTCCTCTGCCCTTGTCCTGGCATTCCTCACTGGGGTCAGTAGCCATGAGAGGTTGAGGTAACCAGAGTCACCTGCAAATATTTGAGGGATACCTGTTAGACAGACACTCACCCTTAGGGACAACCCCACACCCATATGCCTACATCAACTGGGTGTGGGGACCATGGGCTCACCTATTAGCCACACCCGGTGCCTCTGGAGTTGAGACATCACATATGGAATGCTGCTATTCCTCAAGATGAAGGCATCATGCACAGAGCCGGGATACTTGGCTTTCACATGGGAGATGTACTGGTCTGCCAAACACACCATCTGCACATTCAGAGAGTGATAGCTTTTTATATTCCTGAACACTAGTTCATTCCTCTGGGGGGAGGGGACAGGGGGGTGGACACAAATTCTACATGTACCATCAATGGCACCAATGATGTTGGGAATATGTCCCAGGGCATAGGAGTCAGCTTTCACTGTTGCCAAATCCTCCACCTGGGGGAATACGATGTAGCTGCGCATGTGTTTCAGCAGAGCAGACAACACTCTGGTTAACATGTTTGAGGAATAGACTGTGACATGCCTGATGCCATGGCCACTGTTGCTTGGAAGAAACCACTTGCCAGGAAATGGAGCACTGACAGGACCTGCACAAGAGGGGGGATACCTGTGGGCTGGCGGATAGCTGAAATCAGGTCTGGATCCAATTTTGCTGGCGTTGTGCGCCATAGCGGTTGACGGTCGATGACCGCCGCGCAACTTTGCATTGGTTAACATAAGGCCCTATGGGTTCCAGGAGCCAATGGTGATGTACGCCGGCAGTGACAGCACGCACCGCCACAGACGTGACCGCCATTTTCTATCTGTTCACTCACTTGCTACCTGACCTTCAACAGGAGAAGACCTACACTGCAAGTGCTGCTGTGACCTGTGTCTGGAAGTGACAATGGCTCAAGTGTCTGGGGAAAAGGCCCCCGCCTTCACTTCGGAGGAGTTGGAAAAATTTGTGGATGGGGTCCTACCCCAGTACACTTTATAGTCCTCCAGACAAACAGCAGAGTACACTGTGAGCATGATGCGTGGGCCATGAATGTATGGAGTGCTGTGTGTGTAAGCCTCATGTAGGGGGGGCTGAGGGGTCCTGGGCAGAGTGCTGCATGTATGGTGGTCAATGTATGTGCGTAAGGGGATGGGATGGATTTGGTGGGCCATGAGTATGACAGTCCGGACGGTATGACTAATCCCTTTTCTGCTGTATTTTTCCTGCAGGTCAGCGCCCATCAGAAAAAGGGTATTTGGCATGCCATCGCCAAGGAGGTGCGGACCCTGGGGGTCTGTGACAGGCAGAGCACCCACTGCCGCAAACTGTGGGAGGACCTTCACCTCTGGGTAAGGAAGACAGCGGAGGCCCAGCTGGGGCTGGCCTCCCAACGAGGAAGAGGTGCCCGTCGTACCCTGACCCCCCTGATGTTCCACATCCTGGTTGTGGCCTATCCAGAGTTGGATGGGCGCTTGAAGGCATCACAGCAGCCACAAGGGGGTGAGTACAAATTCAGAATCATGACTTTGCGCGCTTTAAGGTTTTTCCTGGGTGGGGGATGTGGGCTGTGGGTGCCCCTAGGCCAGGGCAAACATGGCAGGGTAGGTCCCTTGTTGGGCAGGTTCTGCAGCACTCCAACCCCAATAGTGTTAGTGGCTATCTACTACTAGGCAGGGTCCTGTTTGTTCAAGGTGTGCAGCTGATGGCATTATGCTATGTACCCCATGGGCTGGTGACTAGCTTTGTAACTGGTCGTGCATGGCCTAGTGCATAGGGCTGCTCCTTGTGTGTTGTGTTCGCCAACGGTAGTGTTGTTGCTGGCATTGACCAAGTGTATCCTCTGTCTCTCCCCCCGTTCTTGTTTTGTCACCCTATTCTTGTGTGCATTAGCATCATCTGGCGGAGGAGCAGAGGCACCGGCGTCGGAGGGAGCTGCATCCCACATGGGCCTAGAGGCCAAATCCACTGACGGTGAGGGCACCAGTGGGACGGAGGGCGAGGAGAGCACCACAACGGAGACAGGAGGGGACACTACAGACAGCGACTCTTCCTCCAAAGGAAGCTCCAAAGAGGTGGCAGACTCCTCTGTGCCCACCCCAACAACAGGTACAGCCGCCACACCTGTACCAGCACCGCTCTCCCAGTAGCCCCTCAGCGTGTTTGCCGTGCCCACTCACCCAGGAGGGTGGGCATTTCTATTGCTCCAGGCACCTCAGGCCCTGTCCCAGTCAGCCCTACTGCCCTCAGTGAGGAGGCTATTGACCTCCTGAGATCCCTCACTGTTGGGCAGTCAACCATACTGAATGCCTACACCAATAAGTGACATGTGGCATGCAACACACTGCTAGGGTTCTGCCACAGTGCTCCAATGACCACTGATCTAGATACTGTATCATCAATGACGGTTGGCCAATAAGAATTTTTGGTGACTGGTCTAAACGAAAGGTACTATTTGAGACCTCTTGTCTGTGTCACTAAAGGGATCACGTGGTATTAATGTGTGGATTGATTTGAATTTAAATTTGCATATTATTTGAGGTTTATTAGCCATCACTACTGGGGTTATGTCTGTTGTTAATTAATACAACAACCTTTAGTTGTTATTTGTTATTGGAGCACTGTGGCAGAACCCTAGCAGTGTGTTGCATGCCACATGTCACTTATTGGGGTATTCATTTTCGTAGTATATTCTTAGGTTGGTTCTCAGTCACTGGATGCACCTGGGTTCCCCCTCCCACATGTTTGAATCATTGAAGTTGGAGCATTTTGGTTCTAATTCCATGCTATGTGTTTGCATTTGTAGCCCTGAAGAAGTCGTTCGGGAAATCAAAGAAGTTTTCCCTTGACGAAACACGTGTTGGCTGAAATGTTGGCTGAAATGTTGTTATCAGACTGCAGCGATTATACCAAAGTTTTAATGGCTGAAATGTTGTCATTAGGCTGCAGGGTTTGCACTAAAATCTAATTGCAACACTACGGAAGGATTTATAATTGTTTGTACTTTTCAATTTTTGTTTAATTTGATTTGGTTATAATTACGTAATGAGGCCACATCTGTATCATTACGGTTCATTATCTCTCTAACATGACAAATACAACCTAAATTAAATTTTTGTTTGTGTTCTTTTCAACAGCGATTTACAAATATATTTTTTCTGTGATGAGAGAGATGCCACACATTGTTGTCTTTTAGTTTGCTTAGTTCTTAAGCGTTGAGGGGTTGGGTGTTTCCTTTGTGTTGGCACCTTCCGTTGCAGAATATTAAATTGCTTGATATAGGATCCCGAGCGCCTTTTTAACCCTAAGTTAACATCCCTTTCTTGTGAACCATACTGAATGCCATCCAGGATGTCAAAAGGCATTTGCAACAAACAAATGCATACCTGGAGGGCATTCACTCTTGCGTGCAGCCCAACAGAGAGCATTTCAGGCTCTGGCCTCCGCACTGATGGCAGCCATTGTCCCTGTCTCCAGCCACCCCCCTCCAACTTCCTAAGCACATCTTCAGACCAGCATTCACCCAAATCAACAAACAGAAGTGGCTCAGGCAAACACAAACACCACACTTCATCTCACAGGCACTCACACAAGCCCCATCCCAATGCAGACACACCAACATCCACTGCCTCCACTGTGTCCCCCTCCTCCTCCTCATCCACCCCCCTCCCAGTAGCATCTCCACTCACACCTGCATGCACTACATCCTCGTCCACTACCTCCATCACCAGCAAGCCTATCACCACACGCCCATCACTGGCAGTCACCACCCCCACATCCATGCACATGCCCCCTGTGTCCTCTCCCACTGTGTCTGTGACCCCTCCTCCCAAAGTACACAAACGCAAGCACACACCCACCCAACAGCCATCCACCTCACAACAGCATCCAGCTCATGCACCTGAACCCAAACACAGCAGACTGGCACCTCCTACAACCACTCCCTCTTCCTCCACTCCCAAACCGTTACCTTCTTCGTGCCCCATTGTCCCTAAGAAGCATTTCCTAGCCAACATTGACCTCTTCCCTACCCCTCCGCCATCCTTCACAGCAAATCTCGTGGGTGTGACACCCTGACACTTGGGGAGTGGCCTGGCACTTCCCAAGTGCTGCATCACTGGGCACACAGCCCCCTCCAGAACCAGTGGAAGAAGGCATCCACTCACCCTATCCTTGGCAGGATGAAGCACACTGGGCACAATGTCCCCTCCAGAACCAGTGGAGAAGCCACCCACTTGAGAGACTGTGGCTTTGCACTCCCCAGGACCAAGCAGTGGGCAAACCACACACTAGACAGACTGTGGCTTTGCATTCCCTAGGACCAAGCAGTGGGCAAACCACCCACTAGAGAGACTGTGGCTTTGCACTCCCCAGCACCAAGCAGTGGGCATGGAGCCCCCTCCAGGAGCAGTGGCATAGTACCATCTTCCGGTTGTAGTGCCCCCCCCTCGACGTCTCACCGAAGGTGCCTGTGTGTTTTCGACCTGATGCCCCTGAAGTGTTCTTTACGTTTTGAGGCAGGAGTCAAGTGTGGGCTTGGCCTATGTGTTATGGCCCAGTGGGCCACGGACTATTTTTGGGTGGACATTGTACCTCATTTTGTATATATTGTATATATTCTACATACTGTTTATTTATTTCTGAACATATTTCTAAGTATTCCTACTATTATACTCATTTGACTCCATTCCTTTTGTCCTTCCGTTATTCCTGAGGGTTACGGGGTGTATATGTAATGTTGTTGCATATGGTGTTGAGGGTGGGGGTGTTGTGTGTGTCACTCTCTTTTTCCTCTCCCCTCCCTTGTTTGCTAGGTGCAGTACTCACAGTGGTCGTCTTCGCCGGTGTTGGTGCTCCTGGTATATGAGCTGATACACCAACATGGGGAAGACCTGCAGCTCGGGCTCCATGGCGTCCTGGCTCTTCCTTGAGTGTTGAGAGGTGAGAGGTTTCCCTTCTCTGTACTGTGTCCGACGTGTTTTTGATGGCGCTGGTACCACCCTGGAAAAGCTTGCGGATGGGTGGGTTGTAATTCTGTGGGCGGTACATTGTCTTCCGCCTGGCTGTTCGCGGTTACCGCTGCAGTGTTTGTTTCTACCACCGTGGTGGTCAAAGTGTTAAAGTGGCTGTCTGTGTTGGCGGTTTTCCGCCGTGGTCATGATTCCATTTTCTTTTTACCGCTGGCCTGTTGGCTGTATTACCACGACCGCCAGGGTTGTAATGAGGGCCACAGTACTTACACACAAGAAAGATAATACTCAGTGTTACCAACAATAAAGGTACTTTATTTTAGTGACACAAGGCCGAAAATATCTTAGAGGCTACACTCCCTTAGGAGGTAAGTATTATACACAAAATATACACTAGTAACCAAAATCAGGTAAGTAAACAGACATAGAATAGTGCAAACAGTGAAAAACACCATAGGTTGCAATGGACCTAGGGGAACACAAACCATACACTAAACTAGTGGAATGTGAATGTCGGTTTCCAACCTAGGCAAGTGTAGTTTGTAGAGGGGCACTGGGAGTGTAAGAAAACACCAAAGGTAAGTAAAATACCACACCCCAGAGCCCAGGAAAGTAGAAGTAAAGTACACCAAGTTTCCTCAGAACACATTAGAAGTCGTGATAAAGAGTTATGCAAAAAGCAAGCAAGACTGCAAGACACCAGTGATGGATTTCTGGACCTGAAGACCTGTGAAGAGAGGAGATCAAGTCCAATATTCACTGAGGACTCCAGGAGTAACAGGAGCCCCTGCTAACCCGGAAGAAGGTGCAAAAGTGGATTCTCCAGTTAGAAGAAAAAGTCAGAAATGCACCAAAGAAGACAGCTGTGAGTTCCTGCTTGGTGATGTCCCATGTCGAGCAAATGGATGCAGGCTGGTTTTCATAGTTGGATTCCGCCAACACGCCTTGACTCACGCAAAAGGCACATTTGGTGGGAAAAGGCGCTACCTGGGCCCAGGAGGGACCTGGGGGTCTCATCTCAGACTGAGGAGACAGAGGGGGCTCTCTGCACTTTGGAGAGCCCTCAGAAGACCAGGCAGAACCCACGAGAGTCCCACGCCACGGGAACAAAGGAGTTGTAAATCGCAGTCATCGCAGCACTACACAAAGGGATCCCACGCTACCGAAGACCTCAGGGAGCTGAGCATTGCAGGATAGAGTGCTGGGGCCCTGGGCTACACTGTGCATGAAGGATTTCTTGGAGAAGCGCACAGAAGCCCTAGGAGCTGCAAAACATGCAGTGCACAGGGGTACTGTCTGGCTCAGGGAGGAAAGCCCTTGCCTCTACCGAATTTGGACAGCTGGCCCCTTGGACAGTGAGGGTCACTTCGGTCCACCACCTGTGTTCCAGGATCCACGCTCGTCATCAGGAGAGGGGACCTAGATTACCGGTCGTCGCTGCAGAAAGGTGCCTGCTGAAGCAGGGAAGTGACTCCGTCACTCCACAGGAGATTCCTTTGGTCCTTCTGATGCAGGATGAAGACAGGCGGTCCTCGGAGTGTGCACGACCTGGAAACTATTGCAGGTGCTGGCAGGAGCAGAAATTACAGTGTTGCAGTAGTCTGCTTGGATACTTTGTTGCAGTTGTAGAGTTCCTGAAGCAGTTGTGCGCTTGATCCGACGGTAGAAGATGAAGCAGAGGTTGCAAAGGATTCCTGCTGGAATCTTGCAAAACTGAATCTGAGGAACCACCCACAGGAGAGACCCTAAATATCCCTCAGAGGGGGATTGATCGCCTAACCAGGTATGGACCTATCAGGAGGGGTCTCTAATGTCACCTGCTGGCACTGGCCACTCAGATGCTCCCAGAGTATCCCAACACCTTGGAATCCAAAATGGCTAACACCACGGACACTCTGGAGGAGCTCTGGGCACCACCCTGGGGTGGTGATGGACAGGGTAGTAGTCACTCCCCTTTCCTTTGTCCAGTTTTGCACCAGAGCAGGGACTGGGGGTCCCTGAACCGGTGTAGACTGGATTATGCAAGGAAGGAACCATCTGTGCGTTTCAAAGCAGTTCCAGGGGCTCTGGGAGGAAACCCCTTCCATGCCTGTAATGCCTATTTCCAAAGGGAGTAGGTGTAACACCCCTGTCCCAAAGGAAGTGCTTTGTGCTGCTACCCTGGGATTGGGCTGCCCAGGCCGCAGGAGAGCAGAAGCCTGTCTGTGAGGTGGTAGCAGCTGGGGCTGCAGTGGAAACCTCAGAGAGCTGGTGTGGCAGTACTGGGGGCCCCCTAAAACCAGAATCAGATTGGGGGTACAATTTCCGGTTCTTAGACACCTCACTTGGCCATATTCGGGGTTACTATTGTGAAGCTACATATATGTATTGACCTATATGTAGTGCACATTTATAATGGCATTCCCGCACTCACGAAGTCTGGGAAAATGGGCCCGGACAACGTGGGGGCATCTCTGCCAGTGCAGGGGTGCCTCACACACAGTAACTTTGCACCTAGCCTTAAAGTTCTGAAGGTTAGATATAAAGGTGTCTTATAAGTTACCTGGCGCAGTGAAAATGGCTGTGAAATAGTACTCACACTATTTCACTCAGGCTGCAATGGCAGTCATGTAGAAGTGTTTGTATGAGCTCCTTATTGGGTGGCAAAAGAAATGCTGCAGCCCCTAAGGATCTTCTCGAACCCCAATGCCCTGGGTACCTAGGTACCATATCCTAGGGACTTATAAGGGGGGTCCAGTAGGCCAATTTGGAGTGGAATATGGAGTCACTAGACTATAGTGGCAAATTTGGAAACAGAGAGGGCATGAGTCCTGGAGTTCTGACTAGCAGGAGTCCAGTGACAATTTAGAAAACAGTGTAAGTGCACTGGCAAGCAAGCCACAAAACCATAAGCACTGGAGTCCTAACTAGCAGGATGCCAGTGACACAGTCAAAACGCACTGACAATCGGGTAGAAATTGGGGGTAACATGCCAAGAAAGTTGGTACTTTCGGACAGGTGCCATAACAGAGACACACATCCAAATGCATACATACCAATGAGCCAAGCCCTCTCTCTGTGTAGTCGTGCCATCATGTGGGGGACATTGCTTTTCCTCAGAATGTAGGAGTCATGCACAGATCCTGGAAACTTGGCTGTCAGTTGGGTGATGTATTGGTCTGTCTCACACACACCACCTGAACATTGATGGAGTGGTAGTTTTTCCTCTTTCTATACACCTGTTCATTGGCACTGTGAGGGTCAAAAACTATATGGGTGGCATCTATGGCCCTTATCACATGAGGGATGGGTTCCACATCATAGAAGTCACCCTTCACAAAGGCCAAATCCTCTCGTTGGGGGAACCAGATGTAGCTGTCCATGTGTTTCAATAAAGCACACAGTACATCCTTCAACACAAGACTGAACATGGGCTTTGACATTCCTGCTGCCAAG
Organism: Pleurodeles waltl; assembly: GCF_031143425.1. Classification (NCBI taxonomy): domain Eukaryota; kingdom Metazoa; phylum Chordata; class Amphibia; order Caudata; family Salamandridae; genus Pleurodeles; species Pleurodeles waltl. The sequence goes on from NC_090440.1 coordinate 1,029,836,186, forward strand.
CCCACTGTAATCTGAAAGGAGACTGTGGCAAGAACGTGTAGCACTGACAGAACTTGAACTGTGTGAGGGATGGCATAGGGATTACATATGGCAGGCAATAGATCTGGCTCCAACTGAGTACATAGATCCATGATGGTCTGACGATTCAGATGATAGGTCTGAATTTTATACCTCTCATCCAGGGTTGCAGGGTCCACAAGCAGATGGTACACTGATGCCTGTCTCAATATCCTCATGGCAGGGTATCTAGGATAGAGAGACAATGTGAAATGCACCCCACACGTTAGCAGAACATATCATTATCACACACTGTAGACATGCTGCACACTGCTAACACATGCAATATTGGCCATGCTGAAGCAGCATGGACTTCATCCTTGTTGCACATTGCTGCCCCTGATCAATAGCATTTGACATACATCACATGTGTTGGGTTCTATATGTGGTACACTGAGCTGTCTTGCACTGAGCACGTATGTTGTCATGCAAAATACCAATACGATTACACCGTCTCAGAGCCGACATGTAACTGGGCATGCATGTCATATGACAACCAGCAATATATGGTCACTATGTCATGCATGTCACATGTATGAGACAAACCATGGTGCCACAACATAAGCCTGTTCCGCCTTCTCGTGAAAAAAGTGTATGGCTCACTTATTTTCATCCATCAAGGCATGATATGAGCATAAAATCGCAGCCCCCTGTCCTGCAGCACTGGACAGATGGATGAGACCTAAGTCTGCCGGCATCTGTCGTCATGGCGGTAGGCGGTCGCAACCGCCGTGCAACTCCGCATTGGGTAACATTGCTGTCTATGGGGGACTGAAGCCAATTGCGATCACCGCCGGTGGTGACGGTCCTGTAACCATCAGCCGTGATCACCATTTTCTGCAGCCTTGCTCATATCACTCATGACACAATTGCAAGCAAGACCTCCACAAGCTGAGCTGCTGTGTACTGTCTCTGGGAGCCATGTCCTGCAGGTGATAGGACCTCAGCCTTCACCCAAGAAGAGCTTGAGAAATGGGTGGAAGAGGTCCTACCCCTGTATGTGCAGCTGTATGGGGCACCAGAGGAATAGGTGAGCCCAATGCTATTGTTGTGTGGGATAGGGATGTGTGTGAGGGTGAAAGGCGTACGTGTCCCGGGCAGGGAGTACATGCATGTAGGGGTCATGGTGTTTAGCTGTGTGAACCATGAGGATGGGTATGTGTGGGCTTTTGCTGGGTCTGCTGTTTATAGTCCACTGCTGTTGGTATGGTGCCAGTCTACATAACTTGCTTCTTCTGTCTGTGTCACCCATGCAGGTCAACACCCATCAGAAGAAGGGGATATGGTGTGCCATCGCCAAGCAAGTGCAGACCCTGGGGGTCCATGCCCAGCAGAGCACCCATTGTTGCAAGCGGTGGCAGGACCTGAGACGCTGGGCCTGGAAGACCACAGAGGCCCAGCTGGGGATGTCCCACCAATGAGGGCCCCTTAGACCCTGACACCCCTCATGGCCTGCATTTTGGTGGTGGCCTACCCTGAGGTGGGTGGGCGTTTGAGGGCAGCACAGCAGCCATAAGGAGGTAAGTACTGACTGCACCCTGGGACTTGACTGGCCTTAAATGGGTTTGAGGGCCTCACTGTAGGCAAAGTGACATTGAATGTAATGCTCCATGTGTATCAATAATTGGTTACGGGTACTAGGCACCCTGGCTGAAATATGTTGTAGATGTGTCCCCATGTTTTACTGTCAGCGGATATACATCTCCCATTTTCGTGGCTCCCCATGTCGGTAATGTGGAGATGCACTAATGTCATAGGCACATGTGTGACTCCATCCTGGCCATACAATGGATGTGAGTGTTAGTATCACCCTAAGCATTGTGTATGAGCAGTTCCAGACAACTGCATTAGTGGCTCTGAGGTGGCCTCCATGGCACATGCCTGATAGCAGACTAGGCAAATACATGGTGATCTCCTCACTGTAGGGTATGTGTAGGTAGCCAACCTGGGATACTGTAACATGTTGAATTGATGAGGTCTGATAGCACCTGTGATGCATTCCTAGGAGCTATACTTGTGGGGATGTGGGCTTCCGAACTATGGGTTGGTACTGGAGGTGGTAAGTGCCCTGGGAGATCCATTATTTGTCAACATGGTGTGTACATGGCATGTATGACATAGTCCTAGCAAGTCCCATGGTGCATCGCTGACTGACTGCCCACATCATCTCGTCATGGCTAGTTGGGGGTGCATCTGATGGCCTGTGACTAATACAGCTTGCCTTGGATATTAGGTGGTGGCAGATTAGGAGTGGTTTGGGTACTGGATGACACCATGATGATGTGAAGGAAAATTTGTATTCAGTCACCAGGCTGGGGTGTGTATTTGGTGTAATGGCAGTGTTGTTTGTCTGTGTGTGCCTAATGCATCCAAATACATATACCCCCTGAGATGTGTGTTGTCTGGCCTCAGTGACATGTTTTGCCATTTGTGGAATGTTGTGTGTGAGGCTGTAGTTGTCATGGTGCTTAGTCCAGCTGATGTACCTGCATGTGTGGTGGCATTGGAAGTGGTCCATGTAGTGGTATGATTGTTCCTGATGTACATCTGTTGTGTGCACTCAGTGGATGTACTTGGATACTTTAGATGTGGTACATGGCCCATTGTAGATGCACTTAGCAGTATGCTGGATAGTGATATATGTGTTGTGTGTCACCTGGTGTGGCTCTGTGATGAGGTCAAACATGCCCATACCACTGATTCACATTGTACAAATCAGATATGAACAGTTTGGGTGTCTGACTAGTATAGGCCAAATCTGAGTACTCCTCCATAGTGGCAACAGTATACTGAGTGGGCAGCCATGTGAAATGACTTGGAGTTGCAGTTAGTGAAATGGACGTTACAGAGGACTTGGACATATCAGGTGTTGTACCTGTAGATACCTGATATGTTGTGTATTGTCAGCTGCACATCCAATGGGTGAAAGGGGCATTGAGGGGTTAGATGTGTATTCTGGCATACTATTGCTTCTGCAACCAGGGCATACAATGTTAGCTAAGGGGCTTAGGAGGGCATCATGGGGATGAGTCTAGTAGTGCACTTCTACTTAGGTGTAGCTGTAGATGTGAGGGTTGGCAGACAGAAGTGGGTAGTGGTAACATGTAATGACATGAAGTAGGTAATGTGTATTGCCAAATGCGCTGTCCTAGCCATGATGTGTATTGCAACAGATGTACATGTGTAGCTGTCTCAATGGTAGTTATATGTTAACCATTGTGCCCCCCCTCTCTTTCTCCCTTCCTCCTTCTCTCTCATTGTGTGCATCAGCATCGTCTGGCAAAGGAGAAGGGGCACAGGCGAGTAGGGAAGCAGCATCCCATGGGACCCAGGAAGCTGGCACCAGTGGCACCGAGGGACCTGTGGGACGGAGGGCGAGGGGAGTACCATAGGGAGTCCAGGTCGAACACCTCTTCCTTGAAATCCTCCTCCAGTGGACACTACCTGGTGGTGGTGGACCCATCGGGGGCTACGCCACCTACATCTATGTCCACCACTCCCTTACTGCCATCACTCTCCCTGTTGCTCCCCACCCAGTTGCTCATGCCCACTCACCCAGGAGGGTGGGCATCTCCTTCGCCGTAGGCACCTCTGCCCCTGTCACAGGAAAAAGGAAAAAAGTCCCCAGGGGAAATATCAACCAATCAGCACACCCTTTCACTTCAACAACTATTCACAAATATACCACATACTATATCGCTCAATCACTCACTCCAATGATTAATCTCATATAAAGGAATCAGAAAAATTGTTACATTTAATTAAATAATCCCATAAAATGACAAAATCCCTTAAAATGACAAAATCCCTCAGAATTACAAGGTCAAACTCCCCGTAACAAATAAAAACATAAAAATTCTTGAATAGAGACAAAACATATAAAAGACACCATCACACAGGAGAAAACAAGACATCCGTTTTCATCTATTGTCTTCCAGCTGTCCCAGTCTTGGTGTATATACAGGCCAATCAATTCTTATGCACAATCACTATTTGAATTTTGGGCCCGTTCCAATGGGCCCAGCGGTCCAATTAGCGTTGACGGGTCTTGGTGGTCATCCAGAAATTCTTCCACCACCTTCTTCAGGACAAATAAATATACTCCCAACGTGTACTGTTCAGGTCTATAAGAGGATAGACAAAAAATACATAAATCTCCCACATACCACATAACCCCTTTCTTCCTTCCACCCCTCCAATCCAAATACATTCCAATTAAAAGTCCTCATTTCTTACATATAAAACTATAAAGGGGAAGAAGTCCTGATTCCTTTATAATGAGAGTCTCATGGAAGTAGGCACTTCAAACAATCATTTTAAAGTAGTAGGATTCAGCATATTTAAGATCATGCCCAGTGATTTAAGAAAACTTTTCTACATATGTTTTTGAACCCCCCTCTGGTGGAGTTAGACAATGTTCCCATTATGTAAAATTATAAACTATTCTTAGTGTACCAGCTCAATGTAAAAAATGATGTCCGTAATGGTCATAACAAAACAAAAATACATTTCCCCATTATTCACTGTTGTTATATAAACATCTTCACTTTCAAATACAGTATAATATTCAAGCTTAGAAAGCATAGAATCCACTGTTTTACATCCCAGTCATTAGAGACAACCCCCGGTCTAATAATATTATTCTTTGATACTTTAAAAACATATGAAATTTTTAATCATTTCTGTAGGGCCAAAGATATCAAACGGTACTTTATTCCAAACAATCCCTTCAGGAACTGAAACAGCTGAATGGTTCACAAGGGACAAGTCTCTTCGGACCTTAGGTGAGGTTAGGTAAGGTTTTAAAACCTCATCCACCAGTTCAACAGCAGAGCGTTCAGGAAGATAATGACCATGTATCAGCAGAAAGAAAACAATGACAAAACCATTCCAAAGCAGAAAGGCAAGCAAAGTCAAAAGTATCCACAAATAATACCATGGATAAAACAAATAGTTATGTTTAATCCACATGTAGAACTTATATACTTTTGATAAAGGTTCTGTAGATGATGCTGAAGCATTTGAAGAAAGGTAGTCAGTGCCAGCAATCTAAACAGAAGCAGTCTGTAAAAACTAGAGCCGATGCAGGTGAAAGGGAACTTTTAGGTATATCCATTGATGGTTCGTAATATACAATTCCATCCATTTGTGTTGCATATGAAGAGTGCAAATCTGAATTCTGGACATTTCTTGTCGATGAAGTGGTGAGAGGAATCAACAAAGGTTCATTGTCTGTCCCCCCATGCTCAGAAAAATAATTTCAGCAGTGTTGAGTGCTTGAAGAGGTAACTCCTGGATGATAATGAGAGGGGTATGGGAACTACTCAGGAGTCCTCGTGGTCTACTGTGCAGGATCAGCCACATGGTGCAATTTGACTGTGTCAATTGAAATAAAGCGGTTTTCTTTAGAACCAGGCAGTGGTGATAGAATGACAGTTGTGGTACAGTAGGTTCCCAGCACTGGAACCAGTGCTCTGTAGGATGTGCCAGACTCCTTCTTCACAGATACCTTTTCACATGCTATATCCCCAACTTTATGAATCCAGCACGTAGTTGGTCGCAAATCCCTCATTTACAAGGTGGTGGCATGTGCAGATGCATTTTCATAATGGAACTATTTTAATTGCTGCAACACAGTGGCGTTCATTTATGTCAAAGGGTGTTTCTGTCGCCACAGCACCAGGGCCATAAAGATCTGGGACATACATAGGTATCCTAAACAGGACTTCATAAGGAGTGCGTCCTCCCAAAGACCTTCTGGGCAGAATATTTAGTGCTCCCAGGACTCCATACAGGTGATGAAGCCAACTACAACCCAAACCTAATAATCTAGCTGTTAAGGACTGCTTTAAGTGTCGGTAATTCCGCTCCACAATCGTGTGTGCCTCTGTATGGTAGGGAGACGAGAAATGCACTTGAACATTCATAGTTGCCATTGTGTCCACGAATGCCCTGGAGGCAAAGGCAAGGCCGTGGGCGGAGCGGAATGCTGGAACCCGATATGTCCCAATGAAGACTTGCGAATCTTTAATAACAGTTCCAGCATCAGCCGATCATTGTGGCCACACCCATAGAAATCTGGAACATGAATAGACAGCAACTAGAATATATTTGTATGCACCATCAGGTTGTGAGGGACCACAATGGTCCAGGTACACACATTGTAATGGTTTGTTGGAAACTAAGAGAGGTGTCTGAGTTAGGCGTTTGATGGTGGACCCTTTAAATTGTTGGCAAATATCACAACTATGGACATACTGCTTGTTCTGTGTGTATAGTCTTGGCCACCAATAATGTTTCTGCAGTAGGAAAATGGTAGTCGCCACACCAGCATGGTTAGAAGCAACCCCTTCATGAGCTACTTTGATAATATCTCATCTTTGATCTTGGTTGTGGATCATGAGATCACCCATCCCTGGCATTGTTGCAAATGTAGGGCCATATTTATACTTTTTGACGCTAAACTGCGCTAATGCAGTTTAGCGCCAAAAAAATTAGCGCCGTCTAACGCCATTCTGAAGCGCCATGCGGGCGCCGTATTTATAGAATGGTGTTAGCCGGCGTTAGCCGACCGGCGCTGCCTGGTGTGCGTGGAAAAAAACCACGTACACCAGGCAGCGCCGGCGTAGGGGAAAATGGCGTATGGGCGTCTCAAAATGGGGCTAGTCAGGTTGAGTCAAAAAAATCGCCTTAACCTGATTTGCGCCATTTTTTTACGACACCCATCCCCCATTAACATGACTCCTGTCTTAGCAAAGACAGGAGTCATGCCCCCTTGCCCAATGGCCATGCCCAGGGGACCTATGTCCCCTGGGCATGGTCATTGGGCATAGTGGCATGTAGGGGGGCACAATCAGGCCCCCCTATGCCACAAAAAAAAACAAAAAAAATTCTTACCACAACTTACCTTTTCTTCCCTGTGATGGGTCCCTCCATCCTTGGGTGTCCTCCTGGGGTGGGCAAGGGTGGCAGGGTGTGTCCCTGGGGGCAGGGGAGGGCACCTCTGGGCTCATTCTGAGCCCACAGGTCCCTAAACGCCTGCCCTGACCCAGGGGTTTTTTGCCCCGCCCACTCCCGGGCGTGATTTTTGCCCGGGAGTATAAATACCACGCACATGCCTGGGAGTCATTTTTTAAGACGGGAACGCCTACCTTGCATCTCATTAACGCAAGGAAGGTGTTCACGCCAAAAAATGACGCTAACTCCATGAACTTTGGCGCTAGACGCGTCTAACGCCAAAGTATAAATATGGCGTTAGTTTTGCGTCGAAAAAAACTACGCAATTTCGGCGCAAACGGAGTATAAATATGCCCCGTAATGTTTTGGGCACTTAAGTGGTAGGAACATTTTGTAGGGTATGCTCGTGGTAATTGCTTGCCGTCAGCCGAAGCTTTCATGGCAGCCGATTTTTCATCATCCAGTCTTGCATGAGAATGAGTAATCGCAGTCACAGAAGCTGTAGCTACAGGAGATTTGGCAGCTTTATCAGCCAAATTGCTTCCTACAACATGTATTCCAACACGGTGGTGACCAACTGTATGTACTGCATGAGCTTGTAGCACCTTCTCTTTAAGATCAGCTACCTTCTCCCACAATAATATGTGTTTTATTGTGTTTCTTTTGGAGTCTCTGAACCCATTTAGGCAGCAGTAGTGTAAGTATTAATTGTAGGACTGGACACATTAGTATTAATCACACTCAATCAAGGTTGAAAGTTTAGGATCTGGGTGTTCCATTGCCAAAATTGGAGCCTTAAGCTCTGCTAGTTATGCTGTGCAGGCCCCTAGTGTCTGTATGTAGCTCTGTTGTGGGAGGAATTTACCATCCTTCACTTCCCCGCAAACAGTTGTGCAAGTGGTGGACTACTGGTGTTTGGTATCTACAGCTGGTTGAGCTGAACCATTGGTGTAAATGATGATTCGATATTGTTCAAGACGCAAAATGTTGGTGGACATGGGATATTCAAGTTCATATTGAAGGAATTCTTTTGGCTGAAGTTTTGGATCAAAAACATAATCAACATAAGTTGCCCCCAGAGAAGTAGTCCATTGAATCCAACATTGATGCAATACTTTTGCATCCAGGAGGCTTGCTTTGGTGACAGCCTCAGGGGCCAGTATCAGGGTAACAACAATAATGCATTTCCCTTGGGCTAGTGGTGTCTCCTTTATGACAGCCATCTGGAGATGGGTCAGTATTTTTTCTGATGGCAAAACACTGTTCAGCGTTGAAGTACAAGTGTGATTTTTTTGCAGTGGGTACAAGGTTACCTTCATTGAATGTAACATAGGTGAACCCGATTGCACCGGTAATTACCCGGATTACCGAATTTGGTTTATTGTCACATGTGTGTAAGAGCTTTGCTTCAAGCATGTCTATCTGTAATGCTCTAAAAATGTGTGAGTGCCCGGGTGTCCAATGTTTGCTTGAAATATCTGGAAGGATTGAATCATAAAGTGATTTAATGCATTGCGCATATTCTGGAATGTAGGTTCGGCCAAAATTTGAAGTAATCCAGCAATGACTGTAGTTTCTTAATGCTATTTGGCGGGTGTAATTGCGCACATTTCTCTAGGAAATATGGTTCCAGGCTCTTTCCCTCACATGGTAGTTGGTATCCTAGAATTAGGATACTAAGAAAAGCATTTTTTTTTCTTAAAATTGAATTTGTAGTCTTGTGTGTTGAATACCAAAACTATGCAATCCACCCTGACTAAATGTGTTTTGAGATCATCGTCTGTCAGATAGATGTCATCAACATAAGCCAACACCTCAGGATCAATATCATGCAATATTTATGTTACACAGGCTGAGAACAATTCAGAACTGTTCTTATCCCCTTTAATGAGTCTACAAATGTTTCTTTGAGAGCTGAGCGTTGTGAAGGCACTTAAATCCCTGCTTTCTGGTGCTAGATTTTGGCAGAATAAATTATTGGAAATATCGAAGGTTGTTTTGCATCATTTGCTTACTATGTTGTTGGTAAGTACTGTACTGTGTGAACTTTGTATTGCAAATGTTCTTGTGTGACTGTTTAAGTCTCTATAATCTAAGGCTATTCTATATGAATAGTCCGGCTGAGCTACAGGAAACAAAGGGTTAATCATAGGAGATAAACAGTGTTCAATTACTCCCTGGTACTCAAGTGGTGAGAAATTCCCTCACTGGTGCTTTAGCCTCATGTTTCATGGGATACCGTGGTTATATTTGCGTAGTGGATCTGATTGGTATAACATGGTAAGGGGAATCCCTATCCCACCCCACATGGTTGTGGAACAGCACTGGTGCTTGTGCCAATGCCCAATCTGTGGCTTAATCTTCTTTTACTGCGCCTGGAACAAGGACTGAAAAGAAGGCAAAATTGCATCTTTCCCTTGAGGGATCGTACAGACAAATTCAGGAGGCCAATCTTTTTCTGCTAAGAGTATGTCGTAACTTAGTGTTAATCTTCCCCAGAAGATCAATTTGATGGTGCGCTCAATGTCCCTCTTAAAGTGAATTCCCAATTTGTAAACCCTGTTGGGTGGGGAGACAAGCCTGTCTACTGTTTTGACTTCAAGGAAGTTGTTAGTTGGTGTCACATTCAGAAGTTCTAGAAGAGTCTTGCGAACTATCATCACCTCTGTTGTGCTGTCTGGCAGTCACTGCCCACATCCAGTTCTCCATTAAGGTTCTCAATAGGTGTGGCATGTTTAGCCAAAATTGCTGAAACCTTTTTCTTTTTGAATTGGGGTTCTTGTTGTGGAAGTTTTTCTTCCTTTTTAATCAAAACTTCTGATGAGCATTGTGACTCCTTTCTCTGTTTCGGCACATACTTGTTTCGGCGATCTGACCGCCCTCCTGTCTCACTGTGTTTGTTGTGTGAGTCCTGAAAGGAACGAGATTGGCAAGTGCTAGCATATTGGTATCTGTCAGGAGTTTTTAAAGTTTCCCTATTTCTAGGACTGCAGAACTTTTCGGAGGTCTCAGAGAGCAGAGATTATCGTCTTTGTTTTTGTTCATCTTTGTTAATTTGTTATTTATGTTAGGGTTTTGTGCCTTTTTGTGCTTGTTTAGTATTATCCTTATTGAAGTTACTTTGTAATTGTGGTTTATTTGGTCTAGCTCCCAGACTATCCCGACCTATACTAGTATAAGTCTCAGCGATAATCTTAGGCAGCTTACGTTCCTGTTTCTGTTGAGGAATGCCTCGGAGCCGCAGGCATGCTGCCGAACCTACTGCTTCTCTCTTATGATTAATTAATATAATTGAGGACACAGTGGCAAAATTGCCAATTAATTGGATTGCCAAGTCCAGGACTGGGGCTGCCCCATATTCCTCTTGAATTTGTTTTAACACTTCCAGAGGATTTGCAAGTGTTAATGTACTGTGTGCAATAGTGTAAATGCAGCAAATACTGCACCCCATGTGGCACAGTTATCTACTGATGGAACCTTCCTAAAGGGCAAGCACATGTGAGAATTATATGTTTGTCTTGGGGTCCCATATGAGGAAACACTGCTTCCAGTGCGTTTATTTTTTCTGCTAATCAAAACAGAATTTTTTAATGTATGGTGGGCACCTTACCCATTACTTAATGCACAGTCGCTGGATTTATCCCAGTTGTAGCCAAATGTTGTGCTACTGGAGCAGCCCTCGCTGGAGCGGTGTTTAAGGTCTGCATTAGAAATTGTACTAAGCATCTATTTATATCCACTAAATTATTATATAAGTGGCATAAATGTGCTACTGGCTACATTACGATATGGTGTATATGTGGCTAATTCTGGCCATGTAGGTCCTTCATTACTTAAGAGATTTAGGGCTCATTACAAGTTTGGCGGTCCATGGACCAGCATGGTAGCGGTCTGACCACCGCAACTTTGGCTACGAGTTTGGTGGTCGGACCGCCAGAAGACTGCCAGCGGACCGCCTGCACCGCCATAGTCACTGCAGCAGGGACTGTAGAGGTTCTGACCGCGGCTGCCAATGTTGGAGATCCCGGCATTGGCACCTCCATGGCCATTACGACCTGCAGGACTGCCAAGCTTTCAATGGTGATCCCAATGCCATCGAAAGCTTATCATACAGGCATGTAAGGGGCCCAAATTGAGGTGCACTGTGTCCCATGCACAACGTGGTACAAGGGCACAGTGTATGGCCAGCAGTAGCTCCATAATACTGCCCCCTGCTAGTCTTTCCACCCCCGGGGGAACTTGTAATCTGGTAGTCTTGGGATCATCGGCTTGATGCCATTCAAAAGACCGCCATCATGGTGGTCCGATCGCCAAACCCATAAGAAGCCCTTAATATAACCTTTTGTACAACGTGTGGGAGAGCGCCTTCAAACCAGTTTTGGTGTTCTTGATAAGATAGTGGTATTTCTAAATATGCATAAGGTCTGTATTGTGCAGGTGTGTTTGCTATTGTGTAATTGTGGAAAGTGTGTGACTTTCCATATGTTGCTGGAAAAGTTACCCAGGAATAGAAGATTTCTGTTCTGTACACATTGTGACTCTCAACCACAAGTGTAACATCCCCATCCTTTTCAGTGAGTCCATGAGCTAATAGAGGTTGTGTTAGATGTTGTCTCAAATTTACTGGAATTGCTACCTGTTGAGGATCTGACATATTTTAGAATGGTAAGTTCAGAGAAAGATACACCAATTTGTGGAAAAACTTTTAAGGTTCAAGCTTGAACAACCTACAGCCTAAGATAGGTACTCCCTATTTAACTGAGATGGATATGTCCCCAATACTACAGACATCTCTGTATAATGTACTTAGGGTGCCTTTAGCTTGTGAGAGATAGAGATACTCGGGAGATCCATTAAGTTAGCGCCTGACCAAAATTGGTGGTGCCATGTTGTAGGAATCTTACCATGGGGGTAAGACTAGTTGGTTTTGAGCAGCAGCACCACCATGTGTTGGTGACTGACTCAGTCCCACACCAACCACACCAACTGGCCTGATCTTTTCAGTCAGCTAACAGCACCTCACCCAAACCTAGAAAGTAAAGATGATTTGTGGAAACCTAACGCATGATACTCTGACTCCTCAAGGAAGTCATGGTGGAACAAATCTTACCCCTTTCTCTCATTTGCACAAGTCTCACACATGCAAAGGCAGACAGAGAAATACAGGATAGGTTTCAGTGTATTTTATTGAAGCAACTGCATTCTCTGAATAAAGGTATACGCTGCAGTAATTAGGAAGATGAAGCATAATACGTTTATGAATGTGACCATTACAGTGTAACACAGAAACAGTCCCAACATCCTGAAATAATCATTAATCTAGGAATTCCTCTAATGTCTAACATGAGAGCACAGCAGTGTTAGTACTTCTGATTTTCCCGGTCAGATGGAAGGAGCCAGCGACCCCATACCTTGAAAAGCCGGGATCTGTCTGGTAGTCTGCTGGCAGTCATCCCGGCTAGCGAGAGAAAAAGTTAAGATCAAAAGGGCTTCAACAAAGTGGCACATAGGGTAAAATGGCTGACTGGAATTTCCCTTCTGCCATCCTTCGACCTGTGTGGTGTTTTCATAACAAAACGTGATGTGTTCTGAGAACAGGCCTGACGTGATACTGTGCCTAGTTTTAGAATGTCGACTCCATAACTCTTGGGCTGGCAATACTAGGTAAACTATCATATATAGCCTTGAGCAGAGGCACAGGATGAAATGTCATGCAAAAGAACTGACAACAATGCTTTCACAAAAAAAGGCAATTGATTAGAATCCCTGCTAAAAGCAAGACATGCTTAAATATAATAAAATGAATAAATGAAATAAAATATGTGTCTAGGTAAAAGGGCACAGGCCACAGGCCTGAAGCTAAAATAAGTGTGCCCAAGCAAGGTACTAGGAAGAACCCATGACAAGGTGGTTATGAGACCTCATGTTACCAATACTTGTCACAATATTTGTGGTCTTTGGGTCAGCAAACTGGTTTTTATGGGGTTTTCATGGTTTGTCAGTGCTTGGAGGGACTGTCCAGTGAGGCCACGTTATTTTGAAGATGGTTATATTGTTCCAATTGTTTTCTCATAAGTGATAGTGGTAAAGCAGCTCTTTTGTTAGTCTACAAAAGCAATATGACATGTAGCTTATGATTCAGAGTGTGCTTCTTGATGTATTCAGTTTACTGACATGATGACACTTAAATTGCTGTTTTTTTGTTTTTCTTTTGTTCTGCAACCACATTGTGTTTGTCTTCTTGTCAGGATAGAGCAATTCACTAATTACAGTTGCAAGTTAATTTATTTACTTCGCAGTTGTGTTGGATTTGCGTCTTTTTTATTGGCCAGACTATCACCAACCACTTTCCCATAAGACAGACCCGATAACTTTGTCATTGCATGTGTTAGAAAAGTGAGATCTACTGGCTCTGCCAATGCCTGTTTTTCTTAGGTCCGCACTCAAGAATTATCTACAGGATGGATGTTGCGAATGCATAGGGTAAATGAGCATTAGCAAATGTGGCCCATTTTTTCTGCTCAAGGAAAACATATTTTATCTGGCCTCCTCCTATAGGCAGTGTTTAATTTGAGTCAGTGTTTCCCAGTGGGTCCACCGGCACTCATTTTTGAGGACCAGCACTTATTTTTCCTCTTCAGACATTTACAGAAAGCAAGAGGGGGAAAACACATAAGGGTAAAGAAGGAGAGAGAGAAACACAGAAAAAACATCACATGGGAAAAAAGCAGGAACCCTAAAGAGTGATATAAAGGGACAGGGAGTGTGTGGTAGTGGATTAAAGAGTGATGAGGCAGATTCAAGACTATGTAGCCTTGGTATTCAGCATGCTGACACTTTGTAGCACTGGCCAAAGCTTTCTGAGTAGAGCTTTGGGCACAGGCACTCATTATTTTACAAATTAAGCACTGCCTAGAGATCTTGAGAAAATAGCACCATTTAAAAAAAATCTTCTCACAAACTTCCCCACTCGCAGGTACAGTTTGAGCGTAGGTTTAGAAAAGCTTTCAGGATTACCAAAATCTTATGAAGAAAATAGCCCTTCTACCTTGTTCCTCCACAAAAGGATGAGGCAGGGGCGATTTTTCGGTGTAATAATAGACATACTTTGAAATTGCTGTCAATTACACAAATAATACATTCTTTACAATTTTTAGGTCAAGCCTGGCAGCGTGCATGCGCTGTCTGCAAGACAAATTGTATTTACTGAAAGGGCTTTGATCCTGCCTGCTGCTTCCCATAGGTTCACTCCAGCGTTGCTCTTCTTTGCTAGCTCCAGACTGGTTGATTCATCCAATACATCACTTCTGTTTGTAGCTGAGGAGCACTGCTCAACTACAGATTAGTTCTTCTTAATTAGTGGCCATCCGCTTTGATCAGGTTCTATTTCTTTTACCCCTCTCCCATTGGGCTTTAATCGCAAGCTTGCTCTAAGCCGCTTCACAGCCGCTTTGCTGTATCACACAACATGGCGGCCATTAGTGCTCATGTTTTGTTTTCATATGCAGTGTGCTTTATCATGCAGATACCTACAAGGCGGGCAATGAATTTTTTACTAATACGGACCGTGCGTTTCCAGACACACAGGTCCCACGGTCCACATATACACGTGCATGTGCTGCACATTCTTTTTCTCTGCCTCTTGGTCTGGCACATGCAAAATACGATCCTCCTTTCAGTTACTCAACTTGCGTCCAACGAAGTCAGCTTTTTAGTTTTTCGCCATGTTATCCTGAGCTGAGGTCACATAGTGCCTATCACTTTCGTGCTTCCTTTTGGTCATTATGTCAGGCCGGCATGGAGGCAGCGCTCGCAATTCACTGATGTGTTGGCACCAAAGCGACGAAATGGGTAACGAAAAACACATAGCTAAAAGACATTGGCATTTACAATGCCAATAGCTCTAACTCTTGTAAATGTGAGACCTATTGCATTGCAAATGCTTGTTTGTGTTCCGTTCCAACAGTTATGATTTGTAAATGTTACTCACTTTATAAGACTGTAACTAAGTTGTTGATCTGCCTATTAAAGTTACAAATGCTAAACCACACTGGAGCTGGAACACTTTTCAGAGTGGCATGTTGGTCTGTTGCATCTGTTGACTTAAATCACAATGCTTCTGAAAAATCTTGGTGTTGATATCAATGATTTCAGAAACTTGAAAAACCCCTTCTGCAGCAGAGTATGGCTTTAGGTTCATGTTTATATTTGTGTTAAAATGAAGCCCAGTGGTGCATGGTCACTGAAAAAAACTAAGGTTACAGGGATGTTATTGTTGCCATAAAGCAACTATAACTCGCACCCCAGCCATGCACAATTTTTTTGACAAAAATTATGCTGCAACAATTACATTGATATTATCAATGATGTTATCAAAGATGTCATGAATGCTGTAACTTGTGGGGTAATTAGCAGTGCATGTTGAGGTCGCGAGTTATAGTTACCTTAGGGCACGAGTTATAGTAACTTAAGGTAACTAACTATAACTGCTGAATTTTATGGTTTGGTACGTTTAAAATGTGAGAATCCCTATAACGTCCCTGTAACATTTGTTTTTTAAGTGAATTTCTATGTTTTTTTAAATTCTATTTCATAACTATAACGTTCCTGTAACCTTTGTTTTTTCCAGTGAATTCCTATTTTTTTTTAACATATATTAATTTTCATTACTATACGTTAATCCAACTACCACTACGCATGGTGTTTTGCCCTGCGTGGCTGGGGTTGGCCGCAGTCCTGGCAGCCAACCACGATAACCACTGAACCCCACGCTGCACATAGCCTTCCGACTTGTGCTGTGGGGGTTGTCCGCAGGACCTGGCCAGCAACCAATCCCTGCAGCCAACCCCTATAACCACCCAACCCTGTGCAGTGCACGACCTTTGGCTGTGCGCAGTTGGTGTTGACTGCTGGGCCTGTCCTGTGGCCAGTCCCTGTGGCCAACTCCTATAACAACTCAACCCTGTATGGCCCCCACCTCCTCAGGCCGACATCAGCCCCAGGGACCCCATCACCCAGGGACCAGTGTAAATATTAAATTCTTTTGGGGGTGGGGGTTGCGTGGCCCACCCCTAAACACTTTTTTTGTGGGGAGTGGGTCCACATGGCCCCCTCCCCAGGTCAATCTCACTCCGGGGACCCCATGCCCCAGACCCCAGCCTAAACATTAAATTTTTTGGGGGGGCTGTGACGCCCCCTCCCCAGGCCATTCTCGTCCCCGGAGACCCCATCCTCCTGAGGCTTGGCCACATTTTTTTTGCGGGGTGGGGGACCACGCGGCCCTCCGCCTTAGGCCGATATTGGCCCCGGTGACGCCATCCCTCAAAGCCCGGCCTAATTATTTTTTGGGGGGAGGGGGCCATGTGGCCCCTCCACTCCACAGGGCCGATCTCAGTCCTCATCCCCCAGGGCACGGCCATCTGAAATGGGTGCCCCCTAGGGAACCCAGTATCCATGCTGTAGACCGTAGGAGGAGCCTGAAGGCCCCAACTAACCCAGCTGGCTCCCCGCCTCCTGCGGGAGCCAGCATTGCTGTCACAGAGATGGAGCTGCTAATGAGAGCAATGTTTCCTCTGTCTCCCTGTCTGCATCTCCACGGGCAGGCAGACAGAGGAAAGCTCCACTCCAGTGAAGGAAGAGGTGTTTGACAGCTCTCCCTTCATCGGAGCAGAGTGTCTGCTGTGGCTTGGTGGCAGCTGTCAATGCTGCCACCAAGTCACAGCAAACAGCTTTGTCCTGTGGGTGGGCACCCTGGGACATAGCAGGAGCCGGCCTTGGGGGGGGGATGCCGATCCCCAGGGCCATCATTGGCTCCTCGAGGGGGTCCCTGAGGCCCAGAAAATGACCCCCTTTCTATTTTTTACAGTTTGCCCTGGGGAGGTGGTGGTCTCTAGGAGGTGTGGGGTGGGGGCACACAACTCTGCACCATATTTCTGTGAAGCCCCAGGGAGGTGGTGGTCCCCTGGGATGTGGGGAGCCACGTGGCCCCCTCTGCATTGAATTACTTTACAGCCTTGGGGAGGTGGTGGTCCCCGGGGATGCAAGGGGGCCACGGCGACCCCCTGCATTATAGACCTGGAGAGGTGACAGTCACCTCCCCAGGCCTGATCTCGGCCCTTGGGACCCCATCCCCTGAGACTTGGCCTAATTTATAAAACAAATTTGGGGAGGGGGTCCCGCAGCCTCCCTCCCTGGGCCGATCTTGGCCTCGGGTCCCCATCCCCCAGGTCAGGGCCTAATTATTTATTTTTTGGGTGGGAGGGGAACTGTGTGGTCCCCCTCCCCTTGGCCACTGGGACCCTATCCCCAATGGCCCGGCCATGTGACCTGGGTGTCCCCCAGGGCACCCAGTCTCAATGTTGGGGACCATGGGGGAGGTCTGAAGGCCCCCATAGTCCCAGCTGGCTTCTTGCCTCCTGCGGGAGCAAAAATTGCTGTTATAGAGAGGGAGCTGATTAGCAGCTCCCTCTCTGTGAGAGCCGTTGTCCACTGTGTGCCTGCCCACATCTCCATGGGCAGGCAGACAGAGGAAACCTCCGCTCTCATGAAGGGAGACATGATTGACAGTTCTCCCTTCATCCGAGCAGAGTGTCTGTTGTGGCTTGGAGGCGGCTGTCAAAGCTGCCGCCAAGCCACAGCAAACAGCTATGTCCCGGGGTGGACACCCTGGGACATAGCAGAAGCTGGCAGTGGCTCCTTGAGGGGGTCCGCGTGGCCCCTCTACACCATAGAATAAACCCAGGGAGTTGGTGATCCCCGGGACTGCAGGTGGTCCGAAACTGACCCCCTTTCTATTTTTTTCCAGTTTGCCCCGGGATGTGGTGGTTACTGGGGCTGCGGAGGGGGGGGGTGTGGCGTGCGGCTCCCCCACATCAAACTTACTGAATGACCCCGGGAGGTGGTGGTCCCCGGGGCTGCGGGAGGGCCGCGGGCACTGGTGCACTCTAAGGTTATGATTTACTATGCTTTAAAAACTAGTACAATTGAATATATAATGAACAACGTGTGGTAGAATGCACAGTTTTTGCTGTTTTATCTCACATTCTCTGGGGAGGTGGGGGAATTCCCCAAGCCCCTTTAAACTGTTATAGCAGTCAGGATGCTAACGCGCTATTCACCCTGGGAGCTGTTCTGATAAAATGTATTTGCCAGGGCTGATTTGGGTTCCCAGTCTGGCCCTGGTCTCTCATCAGCAAATTACTACACATTGCACTTTATATTTTAATTTCAAAAGTTTTACACGAGCACCATTGTGTAAAATCGATTGATTATAAGTGACGTTAGAGCCACTATGCGACCTGCAGTGTACTTTAGAAAAAACAAGTATGTCATATCGTTACACAAAACAGACTACGTACAGTTCACAGTCGTTCTTTTATAGCTGTATAATACATGAAGTCCGTAAACCATGGTTCAGATTCAAGGGGCGTTACCAACGTACACCAATGTAAGCGGTAACTTGCAATGAAAAGTTTAAAAAAATGCTGAGATACCCTAGTCATATTGCAAGACATTCGAAAACAACATTTGAAAACGGGGAAATAGGAACCAGATGCAGGCCGTTCTACGGGAGAGGAAACACTCGAAAGACCTCAGGGGAGAGGAGAAGGGGAATGTTTACAATAAATGCACGGTGCGCGCGCCTAATGGCGGGTTAACTCAGATGATGCACAGCTAAAAGCAGCACAGTTGATTGAACCAAATTGCAAGGCAGGAGCATCATAGCAGTACCAGTAAATGTTTCTGACTCTTCAGGAAATCTCTCAAGCTATATATTTACCTATCATGGTTCAAATGGAATGTTCAGATGTTCGAACCCATCCCTGATTGGTCAGGGCTTTTGGCTGTAGGCGGCACTGAACGCTCTGAGGTCTGCGGCTACACAAGTTACGGTAACTACTACAGACCTACTGTTGTTTTTTTTCTGTTGCCGTTGATTTCTGTTTATTAAAAAAAAAAATATATGTAACCCACAATTACTGCAATTCCGCGCGCAAGACTTTCTGTGTGCCTGCCGCGTTTCATTGTCTACATGTTGCTATTCTGATTCATCTAACAGTACACTAATGACTAAATGCCGATGTAAAAGTTTTTTTTTTTTCTTGAAGCATTAGTACTACCTAATTGCCGCGTCAATAAAAAAAATGTGCATTACTGAATGATAACGCCCTTGTATTTAATAGATTTTTTCTCCTAATTCCCCCTATGTAAATCTCATAAATAAGGACCAGAAGTACGAAGTAATTTAGCGGTCGCAATGGACGCAATTCGCTAAATCACAGGGTTTACGAACGCTAAATGTCTTTTTCAAGTGTACTAAATCCATTCTGTGGTTCTGTAAATGCCTCCCGAATAGCAAAATAGGCGTCAAAATGTATAATCTATCGCAATTTGGAAGGGGTGTGCTCCCTTTTAAAATTAGGATTCAGAATGCTAAGTATTAATAATGCACAACCGCAATTTTGCTTGGAAACCATTGATAGGTTACGGATTCCTCAAATAAGGTAGTAGCCCATTCGCAAAGTGGAGGGGGGCTGGGAGTGGGCAGTACTCCCGGGGCGGGGGTCTCTACCAACTCATAAACAAGGTTTTTTAAAACAGTGCATTTTTTTCTTAAATGTAGATCCGTTTCCTTTAACAAAAATAAACTGAATAGAAAAAAATGCTTCATTTCAATATGATTACTGGTGGTCTGCGGATAGCATCCGATTGAAGTAAGGTGCGATTTGCGACCTACCTCATGGGTAATGATGAGGTAGGTCGAATTGAGACTCATTTCAAAAGCTGATTTTGCAAACCGACCTATTAGAATATAGATCAGCTCGCAAAATCAGAATCCATTTTAAAAAGGTTGGAGCAACTTTTTGTGAATTGAATCCTTCTGCATCTGGCCCTATGCTGTTTACTCAGTAAATGGTGCTGTATAATCGACATATCAATAATGAAAAGCTAGACAGCCCTCCCGGGATTCTGGATTCTAACAAGTGGCCCTTGAGTGTGCAGAATTTCTAAATCCCAAATATATTCATTTTATTCACTCCTCTCTCTGCGCCATTCAGATGCCAACAGGGCAAACTCAATGATGCAAGGGTGCTTTGAAATGTATTCTTTATCTGACATTAAGACGGGTGGCATTCACTCCAATTAATCTAATTGAGGTGCGTGCTGTGAACTGAATTCCTGTGTGCATTTTTAGATTTTTCTTTTTGGAACTGATATATTTTTAAGCACACACTGATACCTGGAAAGGTTTCTCAGAGCTGTCAGAGTACTGGGATTACAAGGGAAGAAGCCAGCATGGGCTGTTGGCATTTGACTGGGAATGGGAATGGGAGGAAATTCAAGAATTCATCCACTAGCTAACTATCTACTTACATTAGCTTTATTTAACGTTTCTATTTTAGGATTACTTTTGACATTTCACCTAGTTTGATTAATTCTTTCATCAACAAACGCACAATATTTTTACCTAGTACTAATACATTCATCGGTATACCGATGTTAATTCAAATACTTCCAAACGGACACAGTACCAACAGTTTTTTTCCCCTTTCTCCTCGTTATTAGGATTTACGATGGTCCTTTGACTGATTCTTTGATGACTTTCTATTTCACCCTCAGAAGATACATTATTTACAGTTACCAATACCCTGCTATACATGTACCCTTTACTCCTTCGCTCGCCCAAGTGGGAAGCAGGTATTTATACTAGCAGTTGTCTATTACTGGAACACTACCACTAAGTAGATTTTACTCCTTTTTTCCAATCTGAGTTGGTTATTTTTTCTCTCTCTCTGATCCGGTTCTAGTGTCTTCACACTTTTATCTGGATGGACATGTTATCTCGTCTACAGTATAGGTAGGTTCTTAGTATTGGATGCTTGTTTCTGTTCCCACTATTTATGGTTATTTGACATTTCATGGACTATACACCCCCTACTATCCAATTTCACTCTCACTGTGCCTTTTTACGCGTTTTGGTGATTTTTGCTTTATTATTTAGATATGGTGGAGATTGTATATTGTCTTTTCAAAATTATTCTTTTATATATATTTCTCTAATTTCACAAAATCTTTCATGGACATTTTTCCTTCAATATATGCCTGGTCACCATTGTCATGTCTGATTTCCTTTTCCCTATAGAAAATGTATCTATGTATATATATGCTATTTATCTGATGTTCACTACCGTGTACTATTAGCTATTATTATTATTTTTTTATCACTTATGTTTACCATGTGTTTTACAGCTTTGAAAAAGTCACTGTTTGACAAAACACGTGTTGGCTGTACATGAACACATATATATCACAAGCACTTGCTGATCCAAATAAATTACTTCGTGAACACCAAGAAGATTACTGTACTTTATACCTTGGACCTTCTACATCAGATTCAATTTTCGTATTTACAAATATTTGTGTTGTGAGTGCTGTGGTCTTGACTGTTCTTCTTTATTTATGCAAGTATCACAAATTACATATATTTGCACCAGTTGAGAATGTCAGCACTTGGGCCAAACATCTTATCCCATTCCATAAATTATAACACAGATTTAGAACGAGTTAGGTATTTGCATACGTTTTCGACATGTTACCTATAATATACATGTCCAGGTAATACAATAATATCTATACAGTGTGTCGGAGCTTCTACATAATGGTGGCATACAGTGGTGGGCTATCCTGCCCATATCGATACAATGCATAGTATATTAACTTTTAGCAACTAAACTGTCCTACTGTAGAGCACATTACCAGATATAAGCGTGAAGAAAGAACAGCCTCTGCATACCACCAGACCAGCCAACAATATCTCGTCAGCTAGACCCATAGTTGAGTCAGCCAAACCCAATCTGTGACGATGCAGGCAGATTGAATGGAGGGGGGAGAAAACCATGGTAACAAAGTTCGGAGTCGACTGGCGAGGGAGGCGTATCACCCCTAAGACACACTCAACCATACATCTCACACTGCCACTGTACACCCCAATAGAGTATGACAGCACCCGTATCTTGTTATTGGTGGTCAGCAACTGAGGGGTCCCCCTCCTCCCCCACAGGCGCCCCATGCAGCCCTTCAACCATGCCACGCCAAAGTTCCAGATACAGTTATGCATATTCATCCATGCGCATCTTACAGAGGCAACCTTCCTCCGCAGTTGCCCACTCAATGAGGTCAGTTAACCACGCCTTCTGTGCTGGAGGGGCCGGGTTTGCCCATCGGAAGGCAATGCACCTCTTAGCCAAAACAAGCCCCAGTTGCCCAAAAAGGAACACCATTTTGCACCCTTTTTTTGGGAGCGGGAGGAGGCCCAGCAAACAGTGTTTCATTGTTACCTGTAGTTTCACAGCTGTTACCTCTCTTAGTGTTCGTACTATTTGATGCCAAAAAGATATAATAGAGGTACATATCCATGTGACGTGTTCGAAATTGGCGGGGGTTGTGCCACAACTAGCACAGCCATCAGAACGTGACGGGAACAGTCTATGTAAGAGCTACGGTGTCAGATAGACTCTGTGCTAGTAGTACAAAATTATCATTTTAAATCTGGCATTGCTAGTCCCTTCACACACTAATGAGCAGGCCCTATTCCACTCTCCATCTGTAAGTGGTGATCCCAGGTCTACCTCCCACATAGCTCTAGTCCCGCTGATATTAATCTGTCCATCTCATTTTAGGGCCTTATTGGTGTTAGAAAGTAGCCCATGGATGCATCCTGGGTCCATAATAGCCGCCATGAGGTGGGATTCAGTGGGTTCCACAGGGAAGGAGGTCCAAATCTCCCAAGCCGTCCGCGATAGGCTGGCGTATTGTAGGAATTGGCCTTGATCTATGTCAAAGAGGGTCTCCGTCTCTTGTGTAACAAATGCGCCATTCTGATATAATTCACCCGCATTGTTACATCCGCCTGCTCTTCAGCTTGAAAATCCAGTATTTCTGAGGCTTTAACAAAGGGTGAATCCACCAGAGTGGAGGAAGGTGCGTGTATGGCGCCCTTTGCAACACCCCTGTGATAGCTCTCTCCCACATCCTCACCACCTGCAACACTAGGAATGGGATATCTCGTGGCAGTGTAGCTCGACACGTGAGCAGGCCTAGTAACCGCGATGTACATATAGAACCTTCTAGTAACCCTTTTTCCCAGTTGGGGGTATCACTACACCACACGGTCGCTTATTGTAACAAGCTTGCCATGTAGTATAGATGGAGGTCGGTTAGTCCCAGTGCCATTTCAGCTAAGTCTAACTTCAAGACCTCAAGGCGGACTCTGCATCTCTTACCTGCCAAATTTAGGGAGTGCAATAGTCTGCGTAGATATTTTATTAAGAAAACCATTCAAAGACTGTGCATATTTTACATTATAGTTCCTTATAGGTGCTTCAAAGCATCCCACCAGCATGATGGGTCAGTAAGATAAACACTGGTACTTATATCTGCGGCAACTGAAGGGCCATGAATTCAGATTTGGACATGACCAGCAAAGCCTTCCATCCTTTTGAAATCACAAACTGAGTTCTATTAAATTAAAAATTATTAATATTGAGAAGGTACAACATAGATGCTTGTCAGTTGCCCATTTATCGAACGATTGTCGTGTGAGCCACCCCATTTTGTGGTGGGGCAAACCCAGTTAGATCCCCTTAGCCTGCTTCAGATGCTCTATGATGAGTTAGGCTCATCCAGATTCTGAGTGTTATTAGTCAGACAACACTGCTGACGTGACCTGGATGCCCTAATTTCGGCCATACATGGTGGGAACCATAACACTGGATGTAACTGCAATATGGGAGTAAATTGGGGAGAAGTTATGCTGGGATTCTCTGAGGAGTTATCGCAGTTGTTCTTTATTACAGTTCAGATTCGTTTTTTTAATGATACTGTTTATTGCTCTTCTTGCCCTCTCTTCATTGTACTAAATGTAACAGGTTACTTGGAGCACTCAAAGATCGACTACACTGGGCTCTACTTTGAAAGACACTGTCACTTTCTATGCATATTGTTCTGTCATATCCTACTGTTTTTATCATCTTTATTTCCTGACAAATGCAATCAACAATGGTATATCCAGTAAAGTTACCACCCATAAAGCACCTGTATTTAAATTCTCATTGCGACTTGTTGACACCATGCTTCACGCCTGATCATTTACTTGAATATACAACTACTGTAACATGTTTATGTTTGTTTTTTGAAAACCAAATAAAGAGATTCAAACAAAAAAAAAGTAGATAACCCTGCCAAAGTAACTCTTACCTGCAGGGGAATATCTACAAATATATATGTGTGTGAACTCTCACTCTGGACCCCAATATCAGGAAACTTACACATCTGTTGATATTTTATAATGAAAGGTTATTTATCATACACTATTAGCACATAATTCTTATGTATCAGAATGAAGGTAATTATTATGATAAGCTCAATAGTTATTATGTAAAACATTAGGAAAATTAGGAAACTCCAAAGCATTTTACATCACACATCCTACTTTCCCGTAATACAGTAGTCTAATCTGTAGCTAATATCTATATATTTTTAACAGCCTCATGGGTATTGTAAAGGCTGAGCCAATAGTACTTTACATACCCTGTTTTATGCCAAGTCAAGTGACTTTTCCTGCATACTCCAGAAAGCTCTCGGGCCTGCATTCGGATAATGGCATTCTGACATTTCCCCTCTAGCAATCGGCTATCATGTCTGGTCCTTCCAAAGTTCCAGACCTCCTCATACCTTTCCCTTCAATGAGTCTCTTCGGAGATGGATGAGGGAGCTGATGTGTGGTTTCTTGTGTCTACACTGAAAAATACGGATAATGCCTCTGCCAGCGGTGCATTCAGAAAGTAAAGCAATGCCAACCAATTTTGCTTCCTTCCAACTTGTCCTGTCCAAGGTTGGATGGCCTTGTAGTGCTGATCACTATGGGCCTGATTCACAAACTACATTTTGTAGTATGTAAAAGTATTACTACAGTAGTTCTCCTTTCTTGCTGCAAAATTAAATTCACACACCTACAACTGTAAATCTCCCCCTTCACCTCGTCTATATTTTCTATGGGGAGATCCTCACCCCTATAAGTTTACTACTTAGTGGTAAATATGGGAGGGACCGAAGGAGGGGCTACAAAAAGGGTACTACTTACTTCTAAATATTAATTCAATATTAAAGTAATATTGTCAAAGCATTATTTAAATTTTGTTCTACATTAAAAAAAAAATATATATATATAAAAAGAAATTCACTTTCATATGTAACATAAAAATATTTTTACTATTTATTTTTCGTTAAATAAAACGTTTATAGCTTTTCCTATACTTTACAATAAGGAGACTTTACCGCTGGAGTGGAGATCTCCTTATGGTGAAGTACAGGGAACATTTGTTAAACTTTATAATAAATTAGTGAAAATATATTTGCGTAAATATTATTATAAATACATTTTAAATACTTATTTTAAATGTAGAACAAAAGAAAGGAATGCTGCAGCACTCTCATTGTAATTTTGAATTAAGAATTTAATTATTTTAAATATAATAATTTAAAGTAAAATTATTTTTCTCATATAAAATTGAAAAATTAGTTCTCGGATAAAGTAAAAATGTAAACATTATAAAAGAAAATATAATATGTTTTATTTTTATAATTTTTAACATTAACATATTCATTTATATATTAAACTATCTTAAATAGTTTGAATTAATTTAACATTATTTCCTATGAGGTTTTATTTTGAATCCCTTTTGCCTTTCCATTCTTCAGCAGGCTGCTGCAGTATAAGTAGCTGGCCATGTGTAGTTCTAGACTGTTCATTTTTGGCAGTAGTAACATACACAAGTACATTTGGCGCCACCATCCTTTTCTACACTTCTGAGCAACTTTACTCTCCGATTTTGTGAATAGTCAAAAGTAGTCATGTTACTGAAAAGTAGAACAGTAAATTGTATGTTTAAATTTTTCATTGTAGCTACTTTTGTGTATTTCATTTTTCTTGTTTAGCATTTTAAGTGTTGTAATTATTCTCTACATCTAGAGCATATTATCTGTACACCATCCTTAAAAGAAATACCACCATTATGAACCAAACCACCAGTGAACTCAGCATGAACATGCACCAGATATAAGTCTAAGGTGGTCTCATATATTCTTTCATTTATCTGGAAAAGAAAGCACTTCAATAGTTGTTTTTCTTTTTCTTTAGCTAGGTTTACTGTCAAACATAAAGGGCCCGATTTGAAGTTTGATGGACAGGGTAGTCCATTAAAAATGTGGCACAAAGACAATGTCCTCCAAACGGTTGATCCACCCACTTTATTTAATATTGGGTTGGGGCAGTCATATTTCCAACAACATTGGAGTAAGTACATCAGACCATCTGCCCTATTTAAAGATGACAGTCTCATGTGTTTTTTTCTGCCCATCGTTGACAGTAAAGCCGGGTGGTGCTGTACAGAAAAAAGAGAAACATGAGTCCCACATCTTCTGAGAAAACCCCTAGTGCCCTAGTGCATTGGGTCCATTTTTTTTTGTTTTTCAAAAACTCCCATTGTGAGAGTTTGTTTTTGAAAAATAAAAAAGGTTGGGGCACGACTGACTGAAATATGGAAACCACATACCATATATGCAGTGCCTTCAGTGGAAACACCTTGGCCACAGTTCCTCTGAAGGTACAGAGATCACCACTGTGCCCGTGGTGGTCTTTAAACCTGGCAGCCAGCTGTATTTCATGGTACCAAACATAATAGCCTCCACCACCCAGATGAATGGTGAGCAGCCCGACCCGCCAAACTTTAAATCAGGCACAAGGTAATTTAAGGGAATCATCTCATACTCTGACAACTCTATACTTGAGTTCTGGGGAATACCGATATTAGAACAGTCAGATTATTCATCTGACTCATTTTCAAATTGTAGGGTGGTGCAGTTGGTAATATTACATTATCAACAGTTCTCTCAGTGCTTCCTCCTTGTTAATGTGTGCTTTAACAAGTTTAAACATTGCTCCACAATGCTGTAAAGGTTATCTGACTGGGACACATTTTGTGACAGAGTTGTTAATTTTATAGTCAGCTCTGGCTTTGGAAGCTGCACTTGTCTGCTGTACAGAATGGGCCACATAATATGGCTTTAGGTGTGTCCACTGACATCAATCTTGTTCCTTTCCCTCCAGGCAACCGTGGTAATATCACAGTCCTGTAGCAGGCCTTTGATCTCAATAGATTGGACCAAATTCTTCCTTCAATCTAAACTCTTCTACCACATACTCAAGAACCTTCGGTGACCAGTCAGCCACTGGATACAGCATAAGGATTGTAGTATGGCTTAGACCATCCCCAGCATGTCCCAAACCCTGCAGAAGAGAAAGGCATGATTGATCATACAGATCTTCCCATTCTGAAAGGCCTGGTGCGTACATTTTGACGCTGAACAACGTTTCATTTTTCAAGTGGTTAGATAGCATAAGTCTTGGCATATTAGTTGTGAGAAAGTTGCCTCTTCCTAGCATGGTTCCCCCTATTTTTGTCCTATTTGTCAGTGTTTGCCAGTGTGTTTTTACTGTCTCACTGGGATCCTGCTAGTGAGGACCCCAGTGCTCATAGTTTGTGGCCTATTTGTCAGTATGTTTTACTGTTTTGCCAGTATGCTTCACTGTGTCACTGGAGTCCTGCTAACCAGAACTCCAGTGCTTATGCCATCTCTTATTCCAAATTTGTACTTACATACTGGTAACCCAGTATTCCACTCCAAAGTGGCACACTGGACCCCCTTATAAGTCCCTAGTATATGCTACCAAGGTTCCCAGGGCACTTGAGTTTCAGGAGATCCTTATGGCCTGCAGCATTTCTCTTGCTACCCATAAGGAGCTCATACAAACACTTCTTCAGGACTGCCGTTGCAGCCTGAGTGACATTGTGTAAGCACTATTTCACAGCCATTTTCACTGCACCAGGTCACTCATAAGCACCTCTATGTCTAACCTTCAGACCCTGAAGGCTAGGTGCATATTACCTGTATGTGAGGGCACCCCTGTACTAGCAGAGGTGCCCTCACATCACCCAGGCCCATTTTCCCGGACTTTGTGAGTGCAGGGTCGCCATTGTAAGTGTGCACTACATATAAGTCAATACATCTATGCAGCTTCACAATGGTAACTCCGAATATGGCCATGTGAGGTGTCTAGGAACTGGAAATTGTACCCCCAATCTGATTCTGGTATTGGGGGGTGCAATTCCATGCACCCTGGGAGCTCCACCATCGACCCCCAGTAATGCCATATCAGCCTTCTGAGGTTTTCACTGCAGTCCCAGCTGCTGCCACCTCACAGACAGGCTTCTGCCCTCCTGGGGCTTGAGCAGCTCAATCCCAGGAAGGCAGAACAATGTATTTCCTTTAGGAGAGGGGCGTTACACCCTCTCCCTTTGGAAATAGGTGTTACAGGCATGAGAGGGGTTTCCTCCCAGAGCCTCTGGAAGTACTTTGAAGGGCACAGATGGTGCCCTCCAGGCATAATCCAGTTACACCGGTTCAGGGACCCCCAGTCCCTGCTCTGGCATGAAACTGGACAAAAGAAAGGGGAGTGACCACTCCCCTGTCCATCGCCACCCCCTGGGTGGTGCCCAGAGCTCCTCCAGAGTGTCCCGGGGTTCTGCCATCTTGTCTTTCAGGATGGTCAGGGAATTCTGGAAGCATCTGAGTGGCCAGTGCCAGCAGGTGATGTCATAGACCCCTCCTGATAGGTCCATACCTGGTTAGGTGACCAATCTCCCTCTGAGGGCTATTTAGGGTCTCTCCTGTGGATGCTTCCTTAGATTCAGATTGCAAAACTCCAGCAGGGATCCTCTGCATCCTTTACTTCATTTTCTACCATTGGATCAACAGCAGAACTGCTACAGGAACTCTACAACAGTAACAAAGCATCCAAGAAGGCTACTGCAACTCTGTAACTTCAGCAACTGCAACAGTTTCCAGGTTGTGCACGCTCAGAGGACTGCCTGTCTTCATCCTGCACCAGAAGAACCAAAGAAATTTCACATGGAGTGACGGAGTCATTTCCCTGCTTCAGCAGGCACTCCTTTGCAGCGACGACCGGTACTCTGGGTCCCGTCTCCCGACAACAAGCATGGATCCTGGTTCACAGGTGGTAGACTAAAGTGACCCTGGCTGTCCACAGGTCCAGCTGCCCAAATTTGGTGGAGGTAAGAGCTTGCCTTCCCGTGCCAGACAGTACCCCTGTGCACCAAGTGTTTTGCAGCTCCTAGGGCTTCTGTGTGCTTTTCTAAGAATTCCTTTATGCACAGCCTAGCCCAGGTCCCCAGCACTCTACAAAGTGATGGTCAGCTCCCTGAGTTGTTCTCCAGCGGCATAGGATCCCTTTGTGTAGTGCTGCAATGACCTCCATTTGCAACTCTTTTGTCCCCGTGCTGTGGGACTCCAGTGTGCGCTGCCTGGTCTTCTGAGGGATCTCTGTGTTGCTGAGTGCTCCCTCTGACTTGATTCCTGGGTAGAGTCGACCTGGTCCTTCCTGGGCCCGGGCAGTACCATTTTTTGCGTTTACCAAGGCTTGTTGGCGGAATCCCGTGACGCAAACCAGACTGCATTCATCCATCCGGCGTTGGACATGTTCTGCACGAACCAGGAACCCGCATCTATCTTCTTTGGTGCAATACTTACTGTGTATTATCAATGGTGTTTCTCCTTTTGCACCTTCATCCGGGTTAGCAGGGGCTTCTGCTTTCCCTGGACTCTTCAGTGCTTCTTGGACTTGGTCGCCTTGAACACAGGTCTTCAGGGCCAGGAATCCATTGTTGGTGTCTTGCAGTCTCTTTTGGTTCTTGTACTGTCTTCTACCACGACTTCTAGTGTGTTTTAGGAAACTTGCTGTGTTTTATTCCAGCCTTCTGGGGCTCTGGGGTGGGGTATTTTACTTCCTTTTGATGTTTTCTTACACTCCCAGCACCCCTCTACACACTACACTTGCTTAGGTGGGAAACCAACTTTCACATTTCATTATTTTAGTATATGGTTTGTGTCCCCCCCTAGGCCCATTGCAACGTATTGTGATTTTCACTATGTGCACTATTTTCTGACTGTTTACTTACCTGTTTTTGGTTACTAATGTATATATTGTGTGATTTAATTACCTCCTAATGGAGTATAGTCTCCAAAGTAATTTTGGCCTTGTGTCACTAAAATAAAAGGTCATTTAACACTGAGTATTGTCTTTCATGTGTGTGAGCACTGTGTGATTCCACTGGTATTGTAAGAGCTTTGCATATCTCCTAGTTCAGCCTTGGCTGCTCTGCCTACAGCTACCTCTAGTCAGCCTGGCTTCTAGACACTGCCTACATTTCACTAATAAGGGATAACTGGACCTGGCATATGGTGTAAGTACCTTAGGTGCCCACTACAAACCAGGCCAGCCTCCTACAGTAGTTGAAGCTGTCTATGCACTGCGCAGGTTCTGAATAGGCCTGGTTGACATTTCTGTTGTGCAGATGTTATCTTGCATGATTTTGGTAATGTTGCATTGTTTGCTATGTAAAATTCACAAAATTATGTTATTACGCCATGTCATGTAATGACACCATTGTCTAAGACCCCGCGCTCAAAGTTTGTTTTAACGCTTTCTTGATGACCCTATTTTAGCTGGGCCAAAAGGGGTCTGGCAATTGGAGACTTCACGCCACCTTAGCAGGTGCCTCTGCTAACGCCTTAGATATGATATGTATGAAATCCACCCATTGCTACTACACCTAACAACTCTTTTGAGACTGAGTGAGATTTTGGGATCACACCCACATAAATCGTGCGGATACGTCTACCACTAATTTTATATATTTGTACGTATCTACTGGTTAAAATAGACCAATGTGGTCCAGGTGCATGATTCTGAAGGGATGCATTCCTTACTCTAAAGTAGTTTGTGGAGGTATTGCAATTGTAGAATGCTTTATTTTTGGGCAAATTTCACATTGTAGTTCATACTGTTGGGTATGTTTAGGCATTAATTGCCCCAAGTAACACTCCTGAATGATGTGCAAATATGCAGACACCCCAGTATAAAAAAAGCCTATTCTTTCACGGAGTTAGTGTGCTCCATGTTAACATACCATTAGGCCTTATTTGAATGTAACAAGCATGTAGTATAAGGAAAGCTCTACTACTTATGTCAGGATTATCCTTGAAATTGACATCACGGATCTTACAATGTCTCATTGAAAAACTTGATGAATTTTTAATTAACATCTAGTGTATTATGTGTTTTACACATGTACAAATATCAGACTATTATACGTTTAACTACAACACAACCACATTTTGCCCCCTCTCTCCCAATGATATTGTGATGTTGATTAAAAAATGTCATCAATAAAAGCACAATGTAGTTAAATAAAACTGTAAAGTTTGCCTCAGTTATGTTTGGTTAAATAGGAATACCACTGTTCCACTTGATGTAAAATAAGTTCTTACATCTGCACCTGATGATGATAACTCTGAGGCCACTGAAATTGAAATTGCTATAGGTCAAAAATTGCTATTGGTTGGTGTCTATGACAATTTATTTGAGGACAAGGTTGGTAAATGTAACAACTTCGTGGGACATTTCTCAAACATTTTGGGGCACTGAAAAATGATAACATTGGCACTATGTTTAAGCCACAAAAACAATCGAAGCTTAGGGAAATGATCCAAAATAGAAATACTAGAATGCAGTCAAAGCCAATATTTGAGGACTTAGTTATAATAGAACATAGAGAATGCTGAGGTAAATAATTAACTTATATTTGTAAGAAGAGTATTATCAACCCCTGCTGCAGAAATACAGTAGTTTTTTTGCAAATAGGAGATATTTATACATTCATGTAGAGAATTAAATAAGTCACACAATCTTTTTAAAATGGCACCAGTGCACACACATATCACTGTTCTTTGACCTATCCACCTGTGCAAGGTAAGTATGTACCACTCTTCATTGTCTTCAACTATACGTTTGCAAGAAGGGTACGCTTGTCCCCATCTAACAGCAAGATCTTATCCCTTTGTTAGCAGTAGTAGTGTTTCATGATCAGTTACATCCTGGAAACAAGCTACCACTGAAGAATACTACCCGCTCAATGCCAAAATCGGAGAACACTCAAAGGGAGATTTTCAGACAAAACAGAGGAATATTGGAAGTGATGGAAAATAAAAATAGATAACAAATAGCCACGTCTGAGCAACAGAACTGGAATTGGAACACCATGCATGGAGACTGTAACTCTTTAGCACATGTGGATTCTACAGTAGCTAAACTATGGCACAGGGGAAGCTAGTGATCACCATCATTGATAAACTTGTTGGTGGCTAGACAGGCCTCGCAAAAGGAAGCAAATTCAATAGGAGAATGCTCTGACAACGCCCAAAAAGGTGAGAAAGATAAATGAAAAAAGTAGTTGACTTCAGTGTCTGGGAGTACAGGGTATGCTGTTTTAAAAATATTTGACTGCACAATGACATTCCGATTTCAAATATGTTATTTAGAATTGTCCCTTCACATGTTTAATTCTGCTTGTTCTCAAAATTGTGTAAAAGTACTTTACCTTTTTTTCTTGCACTGCAATAGATAAATTAATCAATGACATTGGTTTTCTTTGTCAGGGGTATTGCAAGTACAGATTTGATTTAACGAGTACATTATATTCTCATGTAAACTTTATCATTAACTCTAACATGTGACAGCAATACGTTTAGACTAACTTGTATGAGCAAATCAGGGTGTTTGGGCACCAGCATCATTTCTAGATTTTCATTTGCCGCAGCCTCAGTTATTAAAATATTTAAATGAGGGGTTACTCCAGCATCTTTTTACGTAATGTGGTGTGGCTTGCATGTAATAATAAAAATTCCATGTTATTTGTCAGTAGATCCGGATTTTGAAAGCAATCGTGGCAGAGGGCAGCAGTTTGGAACAGACAGGTGATAATGAAGTAAACCGGATGCATGTGTTAGAGGCAGCATCTCTTAGTGCATCTAAGTACTGTATATGACAATAGAGCCAGAGTGAACAGAATCTGTTCATTACATGTGATTTAAAGCAGGCACACCTAGGGACACTTCTAAGAAGAAGGATTCAGTATGGGGTCGGCCAGAGGCATTGCAGCCTTCAGGACTTTCCGCCCTCCCACCATTGATGGATACATCTGTGAAAATCAAGTGTGACTTCTGGAGAGGTTTGTCCTTATCTTGGTACCTATAGAAAGAAAGTTATGGACAATGTATGGCCTCAATGCACTCTCTCTTCCACCAACCCCCTCCCATACTACCATTTAAGAACTGAAATGGAAGGTAGCAATTGGAAGGGAGGGGCTTAATTTGTTCCTAGTAGCCCTTCCCAATCCTCACTTCCTGGCTCACATGTGTTGATATTGTATGTGGCAGACATGAGTCGGACAGTGGTAGATCTTCTATTTAACTTCAGAGAAAACATATCCCTATACTGAAGTACAATAACAGCCAAAGGGAAAACAAGAAACTGGGAGTGAAATAATACGTTCAGAGATTTAAAAGGTATGTTTAAATAATTTCCAAAAGACTTAAGATCATCCAAGTGTTGAGGATCGATTTCCTCTATTTTCTCATAGCT
Organism: Pleurodeles waltl; assembly: GCF_031143425.1. Taxonomy (NCBI): domain Eukaryota; kingdom Metazoa; phylum Chordata; class Amphibia; order Caudata; family Salamandridae; genus Pleurodeles; species Pleurodeles waltl. The sequence continues at coordinate 1,029,869,820 of NC_090440.1, forward strand.
CTCATCTCAAGCATTCTTCTCTCCTCCCAAACGCAATACATTGAGAAATTGCATTTTTGAGTATGAGTCATTTTGAAGCTCAAATACAGTGTTACTTTCACTATTACTCAAAGCAGGCTCCTTGCTAGTGTCTGGATAACCAATGTTCAGTGCATGGATGCCAAAAATATTTAAGGGAACCAATAATGCTCTTCTACTTTATATATTTGATCTCACAGTCCTCACCTAAGCACAGCATTCTTGGCTATGTTTGTCTTCCAGACTCCATCCAGTATCAATACCAAGATCGTGTGCTCACCAGATTGTGTTAGAGTGACAAATTAAAGTACGTCAATGAAAAGGGGGTAAAGAGCTTATGACCAGTACTATGTGATAAAAATTCCACAAGAGGCACCTAAGAAAATCAATAATGCAGTTCCACATTCTCAAAACTCACTTTATTAGCTACAATACAGTATATCAATCTCAATATTATCAAGCCAATGTTTGTGTAATCATCAAGATGTATAAATAATTGAATCACATTTATGATTATTCTTTGAATACCATTACCAAACCAATGTTTGTCTCATCATCAACATGTAGTAGATATTTGAATCACATTTGTCATGATTATTTGAGTACAATTACATGTATTCATTTGATTAAGAGAGAAACAATTTTGTACATAAACCATGAAATGAACAAATGAAAAACGCAGCCAACATGTGTTTCGCAACACCGGCCACTTTTTCAAAGTAACTAGTCGAAAACCAGCACAAATTAATTGCAAAATGGTCGGTCATATGATCCACAGAAGTTTTCGAAAGGTTTCCCAATAACAGATTAGCTGCACTGTCCTTAGTAATTAGAGTTCCTGCGTTTAAGTTTAATACACACTTTATTTTCATAAGAAACTTTGTGCTCTGTATCCCCACATTTAGGTAGACGTATATTTTAAAGAGCAGATATTCCTTCATCCACTGAGCAAACATCAATTTTCAATTGATTAATTGACCCAAAATACATTCTAAAACAGCTGTTTTTCAAGTGATGTTCAGCCAGTCATCTACCAACCTTATCATTGGTTTGCAAATATATTGAAGTTGTGATTGGGATTGGTGCAAAGTCTTGTACAACTATGTTTTAGATCTCATTATGAGTTTGCAAATATATTGAAGGTGTAATTTGAATGCATATAAAGTCTGGTACATCTATTGTTGTTTTAGAGCATATTTTAGGTCAATTGATCATTTTGATAGAAATTGGATATCAGTAGTTAGAACTGCTCTAGATTTTGGAATCACTGAGTCTGAAGTAGGAGGTTATTAATTAATTATTACCTCTGTCACATTTCAGAACTGTAGTATGCAGAATCCTGGATATACAACATATTTAGGCAATGGCCTGTTACAGAACCATTGCACTTTCAGTTTATATTCCCAGGGAATCAATGATACTAAAATTAAGTAATGCAATTGTATTTACCATTTGGCCGAATCCACAAAGCAATACGTACATACATGATATTTTGATTGATTATCTTGCCGTTTCTAGAGATCACTTGTGAAGAATGATTATGCCACTCTGTTTTGCTTAGAGTGCAAAAGGCCCTTTTTTGGGGCCAAGCTGGGATCCTGAAACTCCATTGGCTGAGCTACACATTCTGTTAGCCCTAAGAACTTAACACTTTAACACTATGCCACCCCTAAAAATACTCCCACTCCATATGACGTGAGCCTTGACAACAAACCCCAACTATCTGTTCAAATTAACATGTGTCCTCATTTAGGAATCCAAACATCTGTTTGTGATGCCTGCCCACCATTGGACCAGGTCCACCTTCTTTAGTCATCACTTCTTTCCAGTGCCTCCACACTCCTTCTTAATTCTCACATTTCAACTTACCCATTTCTCTGGCTTTCCCCTACCCTGCTTGTCTACCCAGTGACAGTGTTTAAATCTCATAAACCACAAACACATGTAACATCAAACGCACCCCCACTAGGGGCGTGGCCTAACAACAATGGATTTTGATACGTGTGCCCGTAGCTTTGGTGCCCAGCCCCGCTGATTACTTTTTTCTCCTGCAGTCCCACAAACGACTGAGAGCGGTAAACCAGCTGAGAGGGTTGCGCACCTTGATAAGGTAGTGAAAGGTGGACTGAGTCCATGAGCAGGGCTGTGGAGCCTGTAATGATGCAATGGTGGTGGCTTGCAAACCAGGCAAGATGGCAGCCGCCACCATGTGTGACTTATCTCAGCAACCCACAGGGATGAGATGAGCTGCGGCAACCTTGCCCCCCAGAAGGGATCACCACCTCCAAAACCCACCAGAAGCTTGTAGCGGGCACCATCTGTGGGGGGCCCAAAGCATTATGCCTACATTGGGACACCAGCAGTGGCATGTGTACAGGGCAATATGAGGGCTTTTGCCATGTGTGAGTGATTTGGGTGCCTGGTGGAGATGGATTTTGGTGACCCTACTCCTGGAAGAGTATTACTGACTGCCCCAGCCCTCCTGGGCCCTGAGGCTGGCACAATCTGACGGAGGCCTGTGGCCTGACAATGAGGAGCAGATGACAGAGATGCGGGGCCTGAGGTTCCTTGGGGGAGCCCTATGAGGGCTGATGTCCCCTTGGGCCAATCTGTGTGGTGAAGAGCCGGTCCACTGAGGCCGCAGTGAGTAGCAGGGGCCCAGACAACAGGAGAATCATGTCACAGATGGTGAGCCAGGGCTGCTCATGCCTGTGGGGGTGATTCCAGCTTCTTGCCTAGGGAGGCTGCCCTCTTGCTTAAACTGAGCTGCAGCGGGGCTGGTTAGCTGACCCCGGGGTCAGGGTGGAGGGTAGTGGTGACCAATGTTCCCTCAAATTTGTTTCCACTGTGTGCGGCAGTGTGCGGTCTCTGTGCGATGCAGCCAAGGATACGTGCGCCAAGAAATTGACCATTCACGCGTGCGCAGCGCATTACTAGCCAAGATCTTTGGCATTAGCCTCTCCATACCACTAAAGCAAAAAAGGGATATCATTGCTCCATGCAATAGGACATCAAGGCAGTTTTGTGACCTGGTTGCACACCCCAAGGACATGACCTGTTAGGGGAGCACGTATGTTGGTCTAAAAGGCTTATTTAGGCTTAGAAAGTGATAACGCATATAAACTACCACAAAGTATAGGAATGGTGGAACATTTGATAACAGCACATTTTCTACTGTTCTGAAGCATTTCCTAGCTCATGAACCATTGATTTTCAAGACAAATATCACTTGCCCGCTTGTATGCTAAAGCACGCCAAATGATGTTTAAAACACTCCCCCCGGTATTTAAAAGCTGTTTTCATTTACTTTAACCCAGATTCAAATATAAGCATTATCTGCCTTAGGGGAGCACGTATCTCGCTCTAAAAGGCTTATTTAGGCTTAGAAAGTGATAACGCATATAAACTACCACAAAGTATAGGAATGGTGGAACATTTGATAACAGCACAACATGCGCGCTTGCCAAAGGGGCCTGCGCGATGGGGGAAGGAAAGGGTGCGCGTGCGCGCGCCTTACAGGGAACATTGGTGGTGACACACCCTCTGGTAAGGCAGCCCCTGCACAGTGGACACTCTCTGGGCTGGAATTGGAAGCTTTGCGAGGCTCCAAGAGGGGCAGGCCTGGAGATAACAGTTGGACCTACAACGCACCAAGAGAGTTGACATCTGGGACCTCCCCGTGTGGGGAAATGGTGAGATCCAAGGCCCTGAAGATGGGGCAATCGCCGGATCCCCCCTAGCCAGAGGGGAGAACAGTGGAGCCACGGGTCAAGGGAGTCTGAGCAGGGCTTGAAGTCCACATGGCTACAATCTTGGTGACGATTAGGGACATCAAGGCTGGCACTAGAGACCAAAACTGATGCAGTGGTGCTTGATATTGGGCTCCTGTGCACCGACCATAGTAAACTGGCAGAGCGGGTGGGCAAAACTGAATCCTCACTATCTCAGATGTTGCCTACAGTGCCAGACAACGATAAACAAATCCGAGCCATGCAAATGACCATTGATAAGCTGCTGGAGAGAGTGGAGGACACTGAGGGATGGTCGTGGAGTAATAATGTGTGGCTGGTAGGAGTTCCGCAATACATGAAGGGCCCCAGTGCTGAGCTGTTTTTGGAAGTCTATTTGCTGCCAACAGTACTGGACAGCAAAGCTTTGAGGAATTTCACAATAGAGATGGTGAGGACAATACTGGACAACCACCAGCGCCCCGCACACCTCCCAGACCGATAGCGGCCACACTGCAAAACTTTCATGACTATGACCACATACTGCAGAGGGCACATGCCCATGGCCCAAGGAAATTGGTGGAAAGGTGAGATTTACCCTGACTACACCATGGTAGTCCAGCACCAGAAGGTAACCTTTGTTTCAGTTAAGCACCAACTACAGAAACTGTCCCAGAAATATGCGCTGTTTTTCTGGCAAAGCTGACGGGTCATTGATGAAGGGGGGTCACACTTCTTTGACTTGGAAGCAGAAGTGTGGAGCTGGTTGGAACCAAAGGGCCACCCGCTCCCTGAGGCCAAGGAATGAGATCAGCCCTCTGAGTAGCAGTGCCAGAAGCCCAGACTGAAACCATGGGACGGCGTTTAGCTGCCCGATGAAGGCTCAGGCAAAGTTTGAAAGGGAGTAGGTAGAAGGGATATCCAAAATCCGGGTTTCTGAACGGGGCAACAGATGGGTAGCACTAACCATGGAGTCGGAAGACATGGTGGGGGTGACTCTAACACCTCACTTGTAGACTTAGAGGAGATGACATTACCTGTGGTCATCCTGATCTTTGCAGGCACTACAGGTAAGAATCTCATGGGCGCATTGGAGGACCCCCGTTCAGGCCCACACTATGTAGGCTAACTGTGTACTGTTTAGCCATCCCAATGGTAGCCAATGATACCTTAGCAGGGCCACTCCCCTCACCTTGCTATTTATACAGTCACTATATGTGAAGAATGTTCTACTCTTTAAGATGCTTCATCAAGTTCATGGGACCGGGCATCAGATGCTTTGGGCATTGGGGAGGAGGGTAGTTTAAGATCTGTGACACAACTTTGTTGTGAGGGATATGGGTAGGGGATCAGTTCTTAGGCATACCAGGGAGAGCTACAGGCAAGAACACATCATACAGACTCATACACCATGGCAGGACGCTTAATACAGGAAACGACTCCTGGGATGCCCTTTAGTATATTGTCCTGGAACATCAACGGGCTGGGAAACAAGCTGAAGGGGTGGGGGGTCATGTGGAAATACTCAGACTTGATATTATCCTACTGCATGAAACTCATCACTGGGAAGTAATTTTAGGATCTTACAACATGGAAGATACAAACTCCTGGTGCTTGCAGGATTCTCCAGAGGAGGCTGAGGGGTGCGGATTTTAGCACATGCACCCTCCTGCTACAGATCACCCACTCATGGGTAGATAAGTTGGGGTGTCAGGGGGCAGTATTTGAAAGATGGAATGGAGAGTCCATGCTGCTCGCATCATGGTACTTCCCACCTGGTTTCCATACTGAGTTACTAAGAAATTAGGTAGCAGGATCGTGGGGACCCCCAGAGCCCCTGCTGCTTGAGGGGGGAGACTTCAACCTAATGCCACAGGGGGACATTGATGGGAACATGGCATTGGGAGACAGGCCCAGTGTAGACTCGTAACTCACCTTCTTGCTTGACTCCGTGGGGATGCCAGACCTCTGGCAGGAAAAGCAACCCAAGATGCGTCAGTACTAATATATGCATCCAACAATATGTCCCAACAATCTAGATCAGCTGGGGAGATTCAGGTACACCATCCTCCTGCCGAGTAGTTTACCTGACCACATGTCAGTGGTTACGCATATCTGGATGACTACATCAGGGACACAGGGTAAGTAGAAACTTGGTCCTTAGAAGCTGACTGACAGGAACTCCAGGAGGCTGGTATTGGAGACTACAGGGATTTATTTCAAAGAGAGTGCCGATACTGTGGACTCGGAGGAAGACTTCTGGGAAGCATACAAAACAGTTATACGAGGCAAGCTGATCATGCGCTTGGGAAGAAGAGGGAAGTTAATAGGGAGGACAAGGAATTAAAATCAAAACTGTCCCTCTAGGAGGGGGAATTCGAGGATTTCCATGCCTGGGACTGGCCCACATAGTGAAGGGGATTAGGGAGGAACTGAGGTCTATGCTATACCAAGAGATGAGGTCACACTGCAGAACTAAGCAAAGCAAATTATATGAGGTGGGAAACAAGGCGGGTTAGCACCTAACATGGAAAGCTAAAAAGGGAGGAGGGGCAAAGATGAATTCTTGCCATTCAGACTGGGGAGGGGGAGATGGGGGAAACCGCAAAGAAATTGCATCTGCGTTTGCCGAGTCCCTGAGGGCTTTTTATACAAAGCAACTTAGTGGGAGGAGTTGGAGCAGTTTATAGCCAACATCCTAAAATCACAATTAGGATCGGAGAGGAGTTGGGCTCAGGAGGCAGAGATCATGGAGTCGGAAATTGTGGAAGCACTGATGCAGATGAATGGGGGCAGTCCCTCTGGCTCGAGCGACTTATCACCCTAGTTTTTCAAATGTATTCAGACCTGTATCACTGGCCCACAGGGCGAGGAAGGATAGTTGTCTCTTGCAGGACTAGTGGCAGGCGACAATAGTGATGATTCACAAGAACGGCAAGCCGGTAGAGGACTGTGTCTTGTATATACCAATCTCATTGTTAAATGTGGAAACCAAAGTCTTACAAAAGTAATTGCCAATCAACTAATGCAAATGGTTGACACACTTGTGACCTCCGACTAATTGGGCCTCATGCCCTGCAGGGCAACCAGGCACAACCTATGTAGGCTTGCGGGATGCCTAGGGTGGAGTGACTGGATAGATGAGCCAGCTGTCCTCTTGTGGCCCCACCTGATGGCAATACTAGGCAAGATGGGGTTCGGCCGAACACTCTTGGTGTGGGTGACATTGCTGTACACTGTCCCAATGGCCAATGTCAAAGTGAAAAGGATGCTTTTGGATGAGTTGGGTCTGGGTAGGTGCACCTGTCAGGGATGATGCCCCGCTTACTGTTTGCACTGGAAATCGAATCCCTTGTGGAATGGATCAGAAAAGATGCACTGCTGAGGGGCCTCAGATGGTACATGGGATGGGAAGGCACCATGTCATTTTACACGGATGACATCCTGCTCTATATATTAGACCCGCAATGTTCCATCCCCATGGCGTTGGAGAACCTAGAGACATTCAGATGCCATTCTGGGCTCTTCATCAACTAGCACAAGTCAGTGGCATTCCCACTTTCTAGACAGGCCCCTGGAACAGCATGGAAATACCCACTTAAGTGGAAGCTGGGCGGTTTCAAGTAAGTGGGAATCTTCAGAACAAAAGATTGCAATGTCTTTTTGAGGGAAAACGTGAACAAAATCCTGGAGGCCTACTGGTTATCTCTGGGACATTGAAGAGGCCTCCCACTCTCCCTAATGTGTACATGCAGCCCTTTACAAAATTAATTTCCTCCAGAAATTTCTCCATATGCTGGAAAATACTCCTTTTTCGATCCCAGAGGGTTTCTTCCACTTGTGGACGAGGGGACAAGGGAGCTGCTGTGGCAAGGGGGGTACCAAGGATAGCCATGATTACACTGACCAGGAAGCCCTCTGAGGGAGGCATCGCCCACTGGGACTTGAGGCTGCACAAATGCAAGTGATAAACAACTGGTACTTCTTGGTTCAACAAGAATCATCCCTGTTGACTGACAGACGAGCAATAGACCCAGAGGGCTATGTTAAATGGGTCTGTGGCCAAAAGGGGCTCATGCCCCTACCCACTCCAACAGCAGCTGTGATTGGTGTATGGCATCAAGCAACAAGCTGGACAGGGTGGTTGACTCTGGAAACACCTCTTTGGGAGTCAAACATCCTCAAAGGGCTACGGAGAAGAGAGGGCCATAAAAACATGTGACCTGCTGGGAATCTCCAATCTGGGGGATGTGTGGCGGGGTGACAGAATCGATCTGTTTCCTGAGCTGCAAGGCAAGTATGAACTAACCTTAGTACCTTAGTTGCCAACAGCTAAAATGCTTTCTGTGAAGACATGTTGATCTTCTCACTCAGGGCCCAGATGAGTCAACACTTATGCTTTGGGTGCTGCGATCCCCACTGACCCACCAGGCAGTGTCCCAAAAATACTCAAACTTCTCTACAAGTCTCCTTTCCGCAAGACAACATTTGGGACAAATAGGAAAGAGACATTGGTTGACTAGAGGATGATGACTGAGGTGGGACATGCCGCTACCCCAGTAGGTGGATATACAGGCAGGTTTCCAACTCATTCAGTTTAAATTACTCCACAGGGCATACATCACAAGGTCCTGGCTTGACTGTGTGGGGTGAATTGACGATGATCTCTGCCAAAGAGGTTGCCAGCAGAGGGGTAACCTGCTCCACACGCTCGAGAACAGCACCAGGATTCAGGGTTGCTGGTTGGCTGTGGGTGACCAAACATCAGAGGTCCTAGACTTCACCCTGCAACGTTCGCCACAGCCGAGATGTGATCAGACAGTGGGGGTGGGATAGGATTTCGTCTTTGAAAGCTTGGGAAGCGAACTTAGATCAGCGCGTGAGGGCCGAGAAACTAGCGTACCAGGCCCGGGGATACCCATGTAAGTTTGAAAAGGTATGGGGCTCTTGGAGAGACACAGAAGTCACGGATCCTGAGCTCTGAGGGGGTGACGGGAGGACTCCTGTTAGGAGGTGTGGGAGGCCGATCTGAGCGGGCCAGGTGGTCCACCAAGGTGTATTAGGTCAGAAGAGATACGGACTGTCAGGATGTGAGGATCACAAATATAAAACTGTCACTGTCATTTCTGTTTGGTGTGCATCAGTTTCCTGGATGCAGGGGACAATTGTTTGTTGGATACTTGTTTGTACTGAAAACTCCATAAATGAAGGTTTCAATAAAAAAAATCTCCCCCACCAACCTGTTCCCTTAATCCTGCTATACCAGGGTGGGTGGCAGTCTTCTCTTTACAGGATAAGGGAAAAGTGATTTCCCTGCAACCTGACACAGCGACGTCAAGAAGGCCGTATGGCGCTGTTTCATTCCATACTTGTTGCCCCTCTTAATCCCCCGGCCACCAGACATGGTGCACAGTCCTCTCCCACCTGTGGCATTTCTCCTCCTGATGCCGCCCGCAAAGGAGGGTGTAGTTACCCACACAACGGTTAGGGGAGCTCTTATTTTATGTAGTGAGCAAGTACTAGGGGAGGTATTGTAATGCCATCACTTTCACAGGTGGGCAGGGTTGTCCTTCCTTATGTGTGACAGTTGTCGTCCCCTTTTATCAGGTGACCTTATTGCTTCTATTTCCTTCCACTGTGTTATCTCACGCCACCTCCCGACCCCCCTGAGTTATTCTTTGAGCTAGAGGAGGAAGCAGTTAAAGAGACACACGTAAGAAGCTTCTCAGCCCTGCTGCCCACCTCCTTGTGATGGAAGGATTGGAGAAGGATACTGAAGCGTCCTCCTCAGCCTTGGTACCCGCAATGACTACCCCACAGCCGGAGCTATAAATCACACGTCTTTATTCTGCTGCATGCAGCTGAAGTCCCACATTCTAAACCAAACCTTCCTTGCTTTCTATTCTAGCTATTCAGTCACACTGCTGCGGAGTCCATTCGGAGCCAAACGTGTTCTGTCCTAAAACCTGCAAGGCATTACAGATCTGAAGCTTCTCCTAGTATCTGGTTGTCTCTTTCTTGGATAAAGGTAAGATTTTTGGCACATTGTAAAAGTAAATGGAGATATTGATGTATACTGTCCCTTGCAGGCCCATGGCGCACAGTACAAAGACCCGACCGGGTCACAGTGCAGACGCCATGCACACAACTCTGCAGTGCAACTAAATAAGGGAGTCGGTGTAGGCCAACAAATTCCGGTGCCTCCTGTGCGGGAAGCACTAAGGCCCATATTTATACTTTTTTTAGCGCCGCATTTGCGGCATTTTTTGACGCAAAATCGGCGCAAACTTACAAAATACAATTGTATTTTGAAAGTTTGCGCCGATTTTGCGTCAAAAAGCGGCGCAAATGCGGCACTAAAACAGTATAAATATGGGCCTAAATGTGCACAGAAAGAAAACAAAGTCAAGCAAAGATAACCTAATCAAAGTAAATGAAAAGTAAGTACAGAAATTAAATAGAACAGTGATATGTTAGATATTGTTTTAAATATGTATTTGGCCTGCATATAGGAGCATCAGCACCACATTGAATAAGTGTTTATTACGTGAGTTGTTTTGTGGTTTTATGGTGCCTTTTTTAAAGAAAGAACGCACCAAAGAAAACATTAAAATACAGCCCTCCTCTTTCCTTTCACTCGATGCCTTTATTATGAACTGTTTATTTAGCGCTGGCGAAGAAGGGCTGCATTAGCAGCGGTGGAAAATTAATTCTTCCATTAATCTTCGGAGCAAGTAAGACACAGTGCAGCAGTTCAAGCATAATCACGCTCTCCTGCAATGTGCTTAGAATGGGCCCTTTCTAGGAAATGGAAGGTCATTTGACACGTTCACGACGAATTTAACCATGACATTGTTGCCAGACTACCACCAGGCCAAACTTCTCGATCTTTCCGCCATATACTCAGAATATTTTTTCCTCGAATAAAAGAAATAGCAGCTCCCTTCAACATCCTGTGATTCCAGGCAACTCACTTAGGGGCATATTTATACTCCGTTTGCGCCGGAATTGCGTCGTTTTTTTTGACGCAATTTCGACGCAAAACTTACTCCATATTTATACTTTGGCGTTAGACGCGTCTAGCGCCAAAGTCCATGGAGTTTGCGTCATTTTTTAGCGTGGCCTCCTACTTTGCGTTAATGAGATGCAAGGTAGGCGTTCACGTCTAAAAAATCGACTCCGAGGCATGTGCGTCGGATTTATACTCCCGGGCAAAATTCACGCCCGGGAGTGGGCGGGTCAAAAAAAATGACGTACGGCCACTTTTGCGCTGTTTTTTAGCGCCTGCAAAAGGCAGGCGTTAAGGGACCTGTGGGCTCTGAAGGAGCCCAGAGGTGCCCTCCCATGCCCCCAGGGACACCCCCTGTCACCCTTGCCCACCCCAGGAGGACACCCAAGGCTGGAGGGACCCATCCCTGGGACATTAAGGTAAGTTCAGGTAAGTGTTTTTTTTTTTTTTTTTTTGTGGCATAGGGGGGCCTGATTTGTGCCCCCCTACATGCCACTATGCCCAATGACCATGCCCAGGGGACAGAAGTCCCCTGGGCATGGCCATTGGGCAAGGGGGCATGACTCCTGTCTTTGCTAAGACAGGAGTCATTTCTATGGGGGTTGGGAGTGAAAAAAAATGGCGCAAATCGGGTTGAGGTGAAAAAATTGCCTCAACCTGACTTGCCCCATTTCTTGATGCCCAAGCCCCATATACCCCTCGCCGGCGCTGCCTGGTGTACGTCGTTGTTTTTCACGCACACCAGGCAGCGCCGGCGGCTAACGCCGGCTAACGTCATTCGATAAATACGGCGCCCGCATGGCGCTTCAGAATGGCGTTAGCCGGCGCTAATTTTTTTGACGCAAAACTGCGTTAGCGCAGTTTTGCGTCAAAAAGTATATTCTTCAGGCACTAGCTGAGTGCAGCACATAATCCTTCCTCTAGCGCCGTACACATTTTCGAGTTTCAAAACGTTAGCTTTCATGCAATATATGGAATGCAGAAGAGGAAACAAAAACACCCAAGCCTTTAAGTCTGCTATTCAGTGATACATAGAAAAATAATCCCTGTGGTTTTGCTGTTCAAACCATCTGGGAGGGGTAGATAGCAACACAGTTTAGGGCATGGGGTATTTGAGGAGTGAAGCAGCACAAGAGGGAGACAGTTTCCAAACAAATTCACTCTCGTACAGTGCTGTATAAAAAAGAAAAAAAGTAATTTCATAAATGTAAACGGTAGAAGAATACAAGTCAGCCGATCAAAAGGATTGTAAAGAGGGTATGCTGCAGGGGAAGGTAAACACACAAAAAGAGCAAGACAAGCCATTGAATGAGAAACAAGCAAATGAGAATGACAATAAAGCCAACAAGTAATAAGAAATGGGAGGGCTATAGGCCCACAGTAAGCATAAATCTTTTGCAAACAGACAGCTTGCAATCTCTGGTAGGCTCCAAGTAAAAAGTCTGTTCCTTGTGTAAACATGCCCCCTATGGCCTTGGACAAGTTCACACTGCCCCTTTATGGCTTCTGCTTGCTTTCTGACATTCTCGGTCTACATTTATTTTAATGCAATACATCTATATCCCATTTAATGTCTGCTTTGAAAGAAATAACAAACTGACTCTATATGAAATTGTGAAATACTTCCAGATACAAACATTGTCAGGAAGAGGTCTTGGTTAGAATTAAAGACTAACAGATGGAAATCATCCTTATGTCTTATTCAAAACACAAAGTCCACCCGGAATCGAAACAGAGAATTTCTGTCTTTTCACTTTCTGTTAATGCTAGCTGACCAAAGTATACATAAGAAGCTGAGTAAGTAAGTGTGAAAAACAAGTATCTAATTCAAAGGGGGATACAGAGCAAGATAGCAGTTGATAAGATGTTTTGTTGGTTTGTAAACAGCGAAAGGTGATTTGTATGAAGAAGTGGAAGACCTTCAAAGCTGAGTGTGCCGGGTCTCTTCAAGGATTTTACCCACCCCACAATATGCTCTCCAGGCTATAAGTTTACATTTTCAGATTGTGGGAGGGTACTTGCGCACCTTACTAGTGTCTTCCTGTCCAGCTGCCACATGTTGTCATTATTGCCTCTAGAATCAGCCCTAAGATTGAATTATCATCACTTCTGGCTGAGGCCTCAACCTGAAAATTTGTATAATCAGCCTGCATCCATCCATGCAGCCACTCCAACATTTTGCCCATGTATGCAATAAATAATTTACCCATTCACCGTTGCATGCATTTATTTAACCATTTATCCATGCACTCACAAATTACTCCACTTACATGCACCCTCTCACCTATTTATCTATTTATGATAGCTCATTTATCCAACCATGCATGCACTCATTTATTCAATCATCTGTCCAGCACTCATGTATACAATCATCTATCCATGGACTCACGAATTAGTCAATTCATGCAGCCAATCACTCAGTTATCTATAAACGTATACTCTCCTAATCAACCATTGATGTGGTCTGACATTCATCCACTTGCCCATCCACACAATCACACACGACCTTGCCAATCACTTAAGAAATGTGTTTACTTATAAAATACCTAGATGCATGTACCAATGTTTGTTTTAAAGTATGTGTGGCTACAAGCAACTTGAAAGTGGGGACCCGAGCGAGTTGCTTTTCTGAGCCGAATGTGCAATTGAGGAACTGAATAAATGTAAGATTTGTTTTTACAATAAAGGCAATTACTCCCTTAGTCACTGGAAATAAGAAGATTATTTTCCCCTCGTCTTCACCCCTTCATGTAATCACCAGGGACCTTACTTTGTCAACCCCTCATTACAAGTTGCTCGTAAATTCTGATTTGGCTGCTGCAAAAACGATTTTTCGTTTTAGCCAGGATAATAAATTCACTGGTTAAACCCTCCCATACATATTTCCCCCTTCACGTTTCACTTTGGAAAAAGTGGCAAAATGGAGGAAGCATTGGCAAAGCCAATAGATTTCGCCTATGCAAGATCTATTGGCTTTGTCAGTGTTTTTTGGACATATTGCACAGCAGTACCGGATGTGTGCAACACGGCTTACAGTAAAAAAAATAAAGGGGCAGATTTAAGAGCCCCTAGCACCTCCTTGTGCCACATTAGCATAATTTGTTTACGCCAATGTGGCCCAACGAGGCCAAAATGGCTGCACCAAATTTACAAAATGGCCCAGTACATGTATTGCACCACTTTGTAACGCTTTGCCCTACATTATGCCTGGGCCAGACATAATGTATGCAAAGGGGGCGTTCCCCATTGGGGCTGACAAAATGGCACAAAGAAATCTAAGAGATTACTCTGCGTCATTTTTTCGGCACTTTTAAAGCCTGCTCAGAGCAGGCGTTAAAATGAGGCACACCATTGTTTACAATGGTCTTGAATGGGCTTTGCAGGATTAGCATAATTTTTTTTTACGCTAATCCTGCAAAGCTCCGAATTAGTGTCACAATGTTGATGCTAGTTCCCTAACTACTGCCATGGTGCACCGTATCTTAGATGCGGCGCACACATCGTGGCATTAGGGAGGCGCTAATGGGTGCAAGAAAAGTAGTGCTGAACTGGGTACAGCACCACTTTTGTTAGATCTGGCCCAAAGTGTTATGATGTGGTCAGCGTTGGCGATGCTATTGCACTATTATTTTGAGTGAGTGAGCACGCTGTGGTGCAAGCGCGTAGGTAAAGTGTATAGGTAGGTCTTTGTCATGCCTGGCTGTGTGCTTGTTCAGGTCCTGTGAAGTATGTGCCAAATTTTGTGATGCTTGTTTCTGTTTCTCTTTGCGGTGTGTATGTGGGCACCTGTTTTGCTTGTGTGTATTTAAGGAGTGTTTCTATGCATTATGATACTGCATGCTTGTGTGTTTCTGTATGTTTTGGGACTGTATGTACGCATCCATGTGTGTGTGTGTGTTTCTTTGTGGTGTATCTCTGAGCACCTGCCTTGCGCGTTTCCCTTTAAGTCATTGTTAATGTTCTGGGTGCATTTCTCTGTGGCGTATGTCCATGTGTATACTTGGTTCTGTCGATTTTACGTTTTCTGTGCACTTTTTACAGCCTTTATAGAATTTCAGCTAATTAATCGTCTGATGGGCACTCGCTTTCTCAGGAGGGAACAAAGGAGGTTTGGGAGGCAACCTCAAACCACTGGGGTGGGGGCATAGCTAAACCCAATGGATTTAAAGAAAATCAATGGAGAGCCTTCTGCATCTACAGAGGGCGAGAGTCAGAACTTGAACAGGGCAGAACAAACTCAAAGAGCAGGGCTAGAGCCACAGGAAGGCTGGGATGATGGACACTTATACACAAGCTATCATGATTACGAGGTCCACAAGTAGCTTATCCAGTACAGTTTGTTTTGCATTCTGTGACAATTTGTCTAGAGTGTATAATAGAATGACGAGGACTACACATCCCAGAATGCAAAGTAAAAGCAGTGACTGGATATGCTTAATTCACATACACCTATGAAACATGAGCGCTCTGCCACAGGTGGGGGACCGCAGCGAGACCAGTCATATCCCAACCAGACATACAATCATTCACCATTCATATGGCAAATTATACAAAAAGAACCCAATGCAAGCTGATTTTCTTGCGTTTTAGAGAATATAACATTCTCCAGCCGTATTTATTACAAATCACAAACACAACCAATGTTTTGTTTTTTCATATAAATACGACAATAAGTAAAAGTACTGCATTGTGGCCAAATGGCCATACCTAATACATAAATTCTCCTATCAAATATTCCATAACTAATACATGAATACATTCATTTACATCAAATTAAGGAGTCATGCTTGACCACCCTCAGGCCCCTTGTGATGTTGACTGAGTCAACTGACTTGACTTAATTGACTTGGACCCAGGGCAAGACCATGCCGGTCTCTCCATAAGTTGTCTTCTACAAGGCGAACTCACTTGCCCCCTCAAGACAGAGGGAGCTTGTGCCAGCATAACAGCTGTACCCCCAAACAACCATGCCAGAGCTACCCAATACTGGGATTCTCCCTGGCACCCATTGGGAGGTGGGCCTTGGCCAACTGGGGCCATGTACTGGTCCCTATACCAGCCCACCATCCCCCGTATCCCCAGGGCCATGTGATGGAGTACCCCGGCTAGCTATGGACAATCGCGATAGCGGGCGTCCCCAGCCTTCCAGTAGTGACCGTAGTACCCCTGCCCTGGATTGAGCTAAATGCTTAAACAATCCAATTCCATCCCGAACTCGCCTATACATCTTCTTGATGCCAATGTTGTCTACCAGTCTTTTAGTGGCCAAACATGACTCCTCCTCTGCCACAGGCCTGGATGGTTTCCCGACCAAACAGGCCTTCCCCCCAGATTCTGTTAATGGGACTGTAGCTGATGCCTTTACGGGCTTCAAAACAGACTTATTGCCCCGTACGCTAATCAAAAAATGAACCTTATACACATCCCACTTAGAAGAGAAACGGTCCGTTTGTCCCGCACTGTCTGTCACCCTGGTTCCGGGCAGAAGTTGACTTCGACTGCTAATGGCAGCGTGACCGCGGATCAATGCACTGCTGGTAGCCACGTGACCTAAAGATTGGATTTCAAACGAGATAAAATAAATATCAGTAGACATATAAAAAACAATGCGAGTCAATTGCAGTTCCATCATTTTATGTAAGCTCTGTTCTCCCGGGAATGAGGAGATGACCTTCTCCCACACTTCACAGTGGGTGAGCTCAGTGGGTGCTAACAATGATTGAAGACTAGGTGTCTCTAGGCGGTGGCTCGTGGGGAACTAGCCGCCCAAGCCACCCGAAAAAGGCAGCTCCCCTGTATGTTGACCAGCCTATCCAAACTAGCACATGTTTACACAACTCCTGTGCACATGCCCCCACGTGGTCAACACCAAGATTCCTACAACATTCCCTAGCTCTGAATGATTGTCAGCAACTCAGGTAGTCTTTATTACGAGGGTGGCATTTGATGTACTTTCCTCGGGTTTGGGTTGTAACCTCCCAGGCCAACATAACTTCAATGATATGTCTGCATAAAAAAGGAGGGGTGCTCCATAATAAACGCTCTGAGAATTGGACCCACACTTCGACATTAACTGTCCTACAGTTTGCACATTGTTGAAAGGCACGAGGATACAAGGTATTATAAAACATTTGAAACAAAGCCACTTTCATTTATTCTAATGGTTTAACTGATAATGTCAAGGAGCGTGAGGATGACCATGCCTAACCCTAGCTAGGCATGTGCAGTGAGAGCATACTTTCATTAGCCCCGATCACATGTGGATTATGTTGGAACAGCCTAATAAAAAAGTAACAAGGCTGGTGAGGAATTTGCACAGCGTTCGACTCATCTTTAGAGTGCTTACTCATATCTCGCAATGAATACTCACCCACCGCCAGAACTAACCCATACATCAAGAAGTGATGGGAAAGGACTTGTATGCTGCACTTCAAAAGTATTGAGACACAACATGTGCGAAAAAGAATACTCTTATAGCAAGGAAGACCGAGAATGCTATGTAAACATGGATTGTATCACAGCTGTGGATTAGTTCAAGGATCCGGAAAAGAAGTGACACAAACTTGTCTTCCACCAAGATGAGTTCTGGGCGAGTTGAAGCCCTACCGAAAAAAAAACGATGAGCGTGTCTGTTTGTTGATCTACAAGAGAAGAGATGTCATCAGACATAAATTACACGCAAATAAGCACACTCAATGGGAGGGCATGCACCACCAGAAGTGAAACACTATGAAACCACTTCATGACCTGCACCGTGGAACACGTAACCTTCCGATCTGATGACAGATGCGCTAGTGTTGCTACACAAGGTCAGCTGCGTCATAAACCAACATGCATGAGAGAAGAGCACACCCCGTGCCAACCTAACCCAAGACCCTTCCTATCGCCGCGCATGGATCTATACACAGGATCTACACACTGGACACCCTAGTGGCAGCAAGTGCACCATGCCTAGTACATACAACACACCGATTAACACCTAGGAACAGTCAGCACCGCATATGAATCAATGAACGGTCTTTGAGCAGTGGAACGGTGTTCGACCGTCCTTACATGCGAGGCGAGCCTGCATTTTTGTCAAATAGGTTTCATGAAATATGACACCTCCTGTCAGCTTCCGTGGACAAAAGCCAACAGTGAACCAGTGTTTTTGTGATGTTTAAAGCCATAGCAAATAATGTATAATTGTGTTACCACTACTGTATCATACTTTGCTCAGTCGTAGCACTTTGAAGTCTTGGCGCTGTGCAGGACTCCGTACAAACAATTTTGGGACCCAACTAATAGAACTCCGAGTCACCACACTAACTGTAATTAAAGGTGAGTCATACATCACCTGCCTCAGAAGTGACGCCAAGGCACATACTGGCCAAGTAGGAGACAGTTAATACAAGTGACAAACGAACCAACACATAGCCAACCCTCAGTATGTTGTGGCCGCACATTTAATTGCAGCAGCAGCGGGCTTAAGAGGAGAGCTTTTTGGCACCGGCATGTTTTTATTTACAAATTATCACTGGGTGTTTAAGCACCTGTCCGCTTCTGCCACTCACGGGGCTGCCTCTCTGTCAACATATTTGTAGTGTGTTGGCTGGATTCATCAACCAGTTGACCATTCTGTGAAGACTCACCTCGCCTCCGATTCCTCACGGCCGCCTCCACACCAAGGTCCCCGACACGGCAACAGGCACTACCTCCCACAAGAGAAGGGGAAAAAACATCCTTCGCCCATTACCGCACCAGGAGCCCCAGGGAGGCGACCCCTTAACAGGCCCATGGAGGGCCTCAGAAAAACGGAGGGAAAAAAGAGGAGCACTCCGTTGCTTTAAACACAAAAACAGGTGGGCGGCGGCAGCGATCGTCAGGGGGTGGAGGCCCAGGCAGCGATGTGTAGCCTGGCGACCTGGACTGGTACTTAAAATGCCCTGCCCCATGAGGATTGTCCAGGCGACCCCGCCACCGATGTGAGCAACCAATGGTTGCTCACCGTGGGGGATAGAAAATATACAAAAAGTGGCCACTGTTGGCCCCTGCATCTGACCGGTCCGATCCGGCCCACACCTGTCTTCGGTGCCTGTGACCTGGCGGCTTGGCCCCTTGTCCACACGCGAGAACAGGATGGTACCACAAGGAATAATCATCTTGTGAGACCCAGGTAGAAAGGAACTATAGCGCCAGGAAAGATGGGGCAACTAGCATCAAACAGAAAGTCAGAGCTTCAGGAAGGTTGGGTCACTCCTCAGAGGACCAGCAGTGGCACCTCAATGACAGGGTGCAATCACAGAGCATGAGATCCCACAGAGAGGACTGGACAGGACTGAAGAAATGAAACAGAGCTGCAAGGTACCCGGATGCACCAACAGCGGACTGGTACCCAGCACCCAGGTGCAGCAACGGATGAACAAAGCACTGTCTGAAGTGGACTCAATGCACACAGTGTGGAGCTGCTCCTGAGCTCGAATAGAGAACACAAGATGTGCACTTGTGAGCACAGCTAGGCTGTGCCGCTTGCGCGCAGTATTTACTTCCATTGCAAACAGAGCACACTTCTCCAAAAGTAGAGAGCTTCACTACTTCCTGCGTCATTGGGCTGTGTCAACAGGGGATGCCGCGCTCCGAGGATGCCAAAGAAGGCAAGTGGAAGAGAAAAGGAAGAGTAGCGGGTGGAGTGAAAGAGAGGGACTGCATGATGAAAAAGTAAAAAAAAAAAGTACCTGCAAAATGATGAGTAGCTAGCAGAAGTACACTGGGCAATAGCCACTGGCAATGACCGGAAGCTGTACTTCATCCAAACTCCACACAATGGCATGGTAGAGGGCGGGGTGAAGGAGAGGGACTGCATGATGAAAAGGTAAAAAAAAAAAGTACCCGCAAAACGATGAGTAGCTAGCAGAAGTACACTGGTCAGTAGCCACTGGCAGTGACCGGAAGCTGTACTTCACCAAAATCCACACAATGGCATGGTCAGCAAAGCAGAGCAGGAAATCAAAGCAAATTGCGTGCTACAACATGCTTTCCAATCACAAGCCGGTATAATAGAGCAAAGTTGGAATAAGCCAATGGTAGTTACAGGCCAGTAAGGGGCAGGTTCTAAGCCCCTCTTAAGATTTTGTTTTATTAACAAAATACTTTGCAAGCACAGGGCACAAGCGTACGTGCAGGCGAACCAGAAAAAGGGCCCAAAATAATGGAAAACTTCATAAACCAGAATGCCAAATATGATTTTCACTCTTATTCCACACTTTGAATTCACAAACTGTTAATCATGTGGTAATCCCACACCTCGTAATTACTGTAAAACACTGTGTCAATAATTCTGCAGGCATTATTAATGCACCATTTTATGAATAACTCGCACCGATACCCTAAATCTCATTGAGAGAAACTATACAAATACTTTTAAAAAGCAGTTGCCTCTCGAGAAGCATGCCCTTAATATCTATTTTTGAGACTGGACAGTGAGCATAAAATCATGTTTAGTGCATCCAGGGCTGGCTTTTGGCATGGGCGAGCTGGGCGCAGGCCTAGGGCGCCAATCTTCTGAGAGGCTCATGGAGCTGTGTGCGTTCAGGTTAAGCAAACAGCAGCGCCCCTTTCATCTTGCGCCAGCTTAGTCTCTGCCCCTGATATTTCTTTCTCTGTCAGATTTGCCAGTTTAAAGTGGTCCCTAATTATACCGTAGGCGTTGTTTTTCACATCCCATTAGCCCCCTCCCGTGCCCTCCCTTCTCCCTCTCACCTCCGCTGACGCACTACGACACCCTCATCAGCGTGAGGCAGCTAAGCAATGTGCGAATTAGGTGAGCTGAGGAGGTCCAGAGAGGTTTGTGTTCAAGGACTATTCACTGCTCAGCCAGGGACTGAGCAGTGAACACAAAGCCCCCCCCCTGCTGAATTATTGTATTCTCTAGCATCAGCAAGGCCCCCAATGTTTTCTCCGCCGAGGGCGTTATCTCAGTAAAGGCCGGCCCTGAATGCATCAGTAATGAACATGAGACACAGCGAGGTAGCTCTGCTGCCTTCATGCGCAGCGGGAATGTCAGCGGACTTGTTTGGGTGCGGCCATCTTTGACTTTAAAAATGCATTTGTTGGTACCTACAACCTGCCAGGGACCCATCGAGCTGGAAATATTATTTAAAAAAAACTGAATCTGTGAAATCGTAGAAAACGAAATGTTTTGGGTTCTTTAGTGCATAGTATATATGCTGACTGATGGTGACTCCTTTCTCTACTCCATACTCACATCGATGACACCAGGGACCCTATTCACAGGGGCATTTTTGAGTATTTAGCAATGTATGCCTGTAGTACTCTTTTATGTTGTCTTATATATTTTTCTCATTTGGCTCCAAAATATCTAAAATGGGAATAATCAGTGAATATTCATACACCATTGGTAAAATGGAAAGGATTGTGCCCTTTTTGTTTTACTAATAGAAAGCCAGAGTCTTAGAGGATGGTTGACAAAAGGCACAGAAGAGTATCTGGCATGCCGAACAGACTGGGCATGTGCATGCCCAACAAGGATTACTTTGCAATGTGTGTGTTTATGCGCTTCCCATGCCACTTGACCATTCGATGCATGAGATGTACCCATAATGGGTGGTCCCATTATGTCATAGAAATATGGCACTCATCTCCTGTACACCATAACACACATATGCATTTGTGTCCATTTCTTGGAATAGCATTTACTATAATTATTGACACATAATTTCCCAAGCGAAATGTGGAGGTTATTGAGGCACGAACCCAGTGCTTCGATTGTGCTGGTGTTTGCCAGGGCTAGGACCCAAAACATATTTTAAAGCCTAGGATTTAATTGCAGCCTTTTTTAATTAATTTTGTGCACAGTGCAGCATGATTTTGCAAGGGCTGCTGAAGGTATTGCACGGCAGAAGTATCGCTACTACAACATTGTGTACATTTTTTGTTAGTAAATGTTGCAGATGGTCCTGGGTCAGTGATGTGGTACTTAGCCTGTGCTCTTGTGATACGTGGCCACTCAATGCCTTTGTCACTCCTCATTAAGAATGGTCAGCAGTAGCGGCTTGCAGGAGGGAAAAGAGGTTGGGAGGTGAGGCGAGTGGCGGGGACAACAAAAAATATTAAATATTTTTTTTAAAACGTACCTTTTGCGCTGCAGTGCTGAGTTGGAGAGAGCCTAGTGCGCATATGTGTTTGGCCGGCCAAACATACATGCGCACTCAGGAGGAGTGCTGTGCACTCCCCCTCAGTCCCTGTCATCAGCTGTGGCCCCACCCCTTTAACCAGAAAACAATAACAAATATAGTTTATTATTGTTTTCTTGTAAAAGGTTTGCAGCTGCTTGCAGGGGGAGCAACGCTCTTCCGCCATAGCAGAGGTGTAGTCCCTGATGGCCAGCTTTCCTTTCATTGCCTGTGCTGAAGCCAGGTCAGTCAGGCGTCATCTGGCACTTTACTTTCTCAGGCACCCCTTGGAGCCGTTTTTTGCCAAGAGTTGCTATGCATGTGTGTGCCTGCTTTTTGTGCCCTCCCCCCCAGCACTTCAACATTAAAGAAGGGGTTGTAGAAACTTGCACAACCCCTTCTGTAATTTAGATCAGAATGGTGCAAATTTAGTGCCAGCACAATCTCAAGGGATACTCCCCAATTTCCATAGGGGCATGACATCATCTACCTACGTCATATTACAGCTGCGTCTGCAGAGCCAAAGGAGCTGTTAGGTGCCGTTTTGGTTGTATGCCTCCATGTGGTCTCCTCGGAGGGGGTTGGTGCAGTCACTCAGTGCATTGGGCTGTAGGGTGATCTCTGCCCCCTCTTTTAAATGCAAGCCGGTTTGCCATCTGCAAGGAAATGAGGACCGGTGGTTTTGTAGATGTTCCTCCTTTCACTAATGCTCAGCTCCAAGCACAGGTGGCAATTTGTACCTGTGCTCAGAGCAATGCATTAATTGTAACATGACGCACTGTCCCGGTCACTTTCGGTGCACCCAGCAGTGGCGAACAAAGACCCCCGCAGCCCCCGTGGTGCGCGGGACTGACCTCCAGGGGGCCCTCTCAGCACAGAACTTGGCCTCACTGAGTCAAACGGGAGGTGGGCTCCATGTTCTTTGCAGGGGGGCCTCCTCCAGTTTCTTTACGCCACTGTCATCCAGTTAAGGGTGCAACATAATGCACACAGTGACAGTGCTTCCAGTATTTAATGCAGGCCCTTGTGTGTAACTGTGGTGCTACATGTCAGGTGGTCTGTTACATGACAACTTGGGATACTGCGGGCCAAAGATAGTTTCCATCCAAGCTGGAGACAGAGACCAGCGCTCCGCTCTTGCTTGGTGGCAGGCTGTATTACCGATGACGCGTCACAGTCGACAACAAGGCTCACCCTTGACTTATCACTTACTGCTCTGTACTATATTTTTGTGACCCAACCAAACAAAAATGTTTTTGCGCCAAAGTACGTTATATCACTAATTACATTACTTGATGCAAAATACTGTTACATTTTATGAAATTAAAAGATTAGAGAGACATTTCTATATAAACAACAAATTCATTTTAAACTTTAAGATGGAATACATTTTAGGAAGTATTATACTTCCTTTCTATTTTTTGAAACTGTGTTGTGTCACATAAGGTATGTCAAGGTTGCATTCATTTTGGGAATTAGCAGCCTAAGACAGCTAGACTTCAAAGCACAAAGTTATGGATCCTTATGGCCTCTGGAACTTGAACCTCCACCTAATAGACAGCTTACCAGAGGAGTTACTACCAGAACTCAAAGTGGGTGTGGAAAGTGGTGGCAATGAACCACTGTGGTAAAGGGCAGTGCCAACAGTGACAAAGAGCAGTACTAGTGTTGGTGATGGGCACTGTTGGCAAGAGCTTCCCAAGAACAACTTTGGACTATTGGAAATGGTGGCATGGACAGTGACAGTGGGTCAACCGGTGCAGCAGCTGAACATAAGTGGCAGTGGGAAGCCATAATGGCTCAGGCATACCAACTGGCAGACCATGAATCGTCAGAGGGGACGTGCTCTGTCAATATGCAACACTGAATGACTCTTGGACATTTACCTCTGAGCAAGTCTGAAGGGCATGCCAAGCAGAGCACAATGACTCATAGGTGATTAACATGGTGCTGCAACTTCAGAGAAAAACTTTGTGATGTTGTGGTGTTGAGAACATTGACCAACGACTCCCTGAAAAACAACCTATCCAAACCCCAGCAACACTTTTAAAACCTATTAATGTTCCTTGCATCCAAAATTGTCAAACCCTACCACTCTGTCTCTAAGTCCCCACATCAGCCTCTCTGAGCTCCCACTTTCCTGCCTCCATTGCAGTCTGTCCTCACATCATTCAAACATGGGATCCTAGATTCACTAACAATTTGCACGGTGTTTATCTTAGAAAAGTGACACAAACCCAGCGCAGTGTTGTGTTTGATTTACTTTCCGACACACATCATGATTTTCATCTAAAAATTACTTAAAGTAACCGAAGAACTGCCATTTGCAAGTCTGAGCTACTTTGCGTTAAGGGTGTATGCAGTTGGTGGTAAATTGGTGTGACCATGACACCACTACTAGGTTTTAAAACAAATCCCTACCTACTAACACTTGTGAAAAGGAATTTGCTTCACAAAATTACTCCTTCTTGAGGCAGGTGTAAGATTGGAGCAATTTAGAAAAGTCTCAACGTTGTTCTAACTTAGCGTGGTTGCGTCACTAAAAAGTGCACATACAAAGTAGAAAAAGTAGTAAAACATGTTTTGTACTGGTTTCCCCTTCCAATACAACTCCAATGCTCAACAGACACACATACACTTGCACTATGGTGCAAGGCTGCATGCTTTGGGGGATGACAGCCTAAAATGCGCCAGTGGTGGGGGAGAGAAAAACAGTGCCATATCTTAGCAGTATTAGTGCTGCCTTTCCCTCATCGTTGGACACAACACAATGCAGCAACTTTGCTTGTTGCGCTGCCTTGCTTCAAAACACAGTAAATCGGCCAAAACAGTCTACTGAAGCACTTGGTGTGACTCTCAAGAACAGATCTTCTAAACCACTTATAGACTTGTGTTCAAGTGCATGCTTAATACAACTATTCCTCTCTTTTGTAACTGATACAACAAATATCCTCTCTTCTCTCTAGAGCCTCCCCTCACCCTTTAAAGGACAGTATCACCACCTTCTCTTGAAAAGATCCAACAATTCTGACAGTGACGTAACAATGCTTGAGGGGGCCCCCTGCAAATTACATAGACGCCCCATCCAGACTCACTCAGGAGCTCTCAGGCCAGGGTACTGTGCTGAGGCCCCCCGGAGCTCAGGCCCCCAAGCACTGAGCTTTTCCTAATAGAAGAATCTGAGCCCAATTCAGTACCTTAAAATGAGTCCTAGGTCTTGTAGTTTCTCCTTCAACGTCTCGAAATGTAAAGAACTTGTGGATAATGTTCTACTCTGAACTCCGACTCACTCCTCAAGTTAATGCCAGGGTAAAGGGAGTGAATTATCAGGTCTTCCCATGAAGAACAAGCCTCTGACTTCTCCACACGCTCCACAAAATCAAGCTGATTAGAGCCCTTGTCATTGATAAGTGTAAAATCACTTACTCTAGGCTCCCCAAGAAACTCTTTGTCAAGTTACAAAGATTACAAAATCAGTTACCCAAATGTGCTTATGCCTTCAGAAGCAGGAGCATATCAACCCCACCCTTGAAGCATTTAAGGTTTTGTTCATGAAGTTTACCAAGACAAAGGCCCTCTGTGCTTGCAGTTACTAGGAAGTTACCATTGTTCCCCATCGGAAACCTTTGTTCCTTATCGATCCTTCCAAATAACCAGCAATCTTTCAAGACGTGAGATGTGCAGGTATATACCTGGACATGCAAGACCCCAGACTCTAGAACTCTCTTAATTCAGACAGGAAACCTGAATCCAGTCACCTGCTGGTCTGGAAATGTATGAAAACGGAACTATTCAGTCCTGCATTTAATTGCATTCAGTAAATAAAAAGGGCTAGATTTACAAGGCCCTAGCACCTCCTTGCGCCACATTAGCATCATTTTCTGACGCTAATGTGGCTCGAGGCAATTTTCGCCGCGCCATATTAACAAAGTGGTGTAATGCATTAATTGAGCCACTTTGTGACTCCTTGCGCCACATTATGCCTGCGTCAGGCACAATGTATACAAAGGGGGGTGCTCTGGCGTTAGGAGGCTCGCAAAAGTGGCCCCGTGAAATTTACAAGATTTGACTGCTCCATTTTTGGCATCATTTTTAATGCCTGCTCAATGCAGGCATTAAAGTGATGCACCCATTGTAATCAATGGGCCTCCTTGCACTTTGTTGCACTAGCGTCAACATTTTTTGACACTAGTGCTGCAAGGCACCACAATAGCGTCAAAAATGTTGACGCTATTGTCCTAACTTGTGCCTGGTGTTCAGTAGTGTAAATACAGTGCAACCATGGTGTCGTTAGGTGGTGGTAGGGGCATGCAAGAAAAGTGTCTCATCAGGATCGATGCACCACTTTGTTGTAAATCTGGCCCACAGAGTCATGACTGAAGAATATCCAACATGGTTATTTAATCTACCTTAGCAGACACTAAGGGCCTGATATAGAGTTTGGTGGAGGGGCTAATTGCGTCTGCCATATTATGATGTCCATAGGCTATAATGGAATCGTAATACGAAGGATGGGATATCCGTCACGTTTGTGATAGAGTAACCCCCTCTGCCAAACTTTTAATCAGGCCCTAAGTCAATTTCTCTTTCACAATGTTTATTTTTGGCATCTCTTCCTCACTCTGAATCAACTGAAAAGCAAGAGGACTTCGGAAATATGCTAATCACATAAGGGGCCATGTGGGTGCTGGGCCAGATGCACACCTCTTATAGTGTCCCTGCCAGTTGTGATCTGATAGAGGAAGAACCAAAAAGCGTCCATAAAATATGCTCCAGTTTTAATTGAGTGAGGATCAAGTTCACGTGAAAATCTTAAATAAATTTACGCACATCTGTGTAACTTTGATCTGCATCAACCAGTGTTTTCTTGCTTAGACTAACATTGCCCACAGGAAGGGCCCGTCTCTGACGTTCAGGTGCTTTGCATTTTGCCCTTTAAGGCATGAACTAATGAAGTAGATTTCTCAGCCAAGAAATGTTTACATTTTTGTTACTAGTGCAAATCACAGGCAATCATAAGGCAGTGAGGTGTACGAATCACATGTCCTATGTAGATACTTATAATCCATTGTGATTATTGTATGCAAAGTATTTTGGGATTGTTGATTATGAGATGTTGGATTCGATTGCAATCCGTGCCCAACAGGAGTAATCAGTGAGTGAACATGTGGCATACGACATGAGTGCTAACAATATTGTTGTTTCAGTTCATGAAGGAACACTTGTATTAATTTCCATCTTGCCACTTTCTCCTGGCTTGAGTGGTGAGGATATGCAGTAGTTTTCATGTGATGCAGGGCCTCTACTGAGGGCTACTGCTTCTTATGTTGTGATTGCAATGTTGGAGGTGTTTTACATTTGGAGAACTATCTTGTTTTTTATCTCCATTTGCTTGCTGCTATAGTTGAATTAGTTGCTTTCCATTTTCATTTCTTTCAACATCCATTTGTTTAAAATGTGTTGCTTTAGTATTGTTATTTCGTGACGAGAATGTTTTTCACATTACGTTTGTATTAGGTTTCACTATTATGGGACACTCCATAACCAGTTGTGCAACAGTTTTTCTAAATGGCTGGAAGATCAGATGCCTTCTTGTTTTCTGTAGGTCCACCCTTCCCCATCCATAACAGCCCTTTTCCTCCCCAAACGATATCCTTCCTCACTCTTTGGCTACGCACAAAAACAACTATACACACCCTGCAGACGTGTTTAAAACCATCCTGTTTACATTTCTGCCTGAAATGATCTTCGCGCAGAAAGCTGCAATCAGGACAATGATTAGGTCCAGTGTCCAATTCTCGATATTGATGGTGTTTTATTTGAATTGTGCCTGTTCTAGATTAGACTCACTGTGCATTTACCATTGGAATGAGTAGGCTTTAATGACTTTTGTGTTTGATCGCTTCAGTTGTTGATTGTTTGTGCCTATAGGGAAATGACACTTTTTGCATGATCATTCCCAAAGTTTTGGACTCATGCTGATGGTTTGCTAGCTCTGAGAGTGCACTGAGGCCTGCTAACCAGACCTCAATGCCAGTGTTTTGATCCTTAAAAGTGTAATGTTAGATTAGCTATAACCAGTAGGCAAAACTTTACTTACCTATAAGTCTCTAGTTTATGGTACCAGAGGTACTCATGACCTGTAAGTTAAAGTGTCCCCGAGGGCTGCAGTACAAATTGTGGCACCTTGGCTGTCACAATGTGAAAACATGTCTCCCAACCTGGCACTGCAGGCTGGCAGAGCAGCTTTAAACTGCTAACTCAACTTTGCCATCTAAGCTAATGGCAAAGCCCGAACCTCCCTTTTTAATATTCATGTCACCCCTACAGCAGGCCTTTTGAGTCCTAAGGCAGGGAGCTGTATATTAAAAAAGCAGGATATTTATATTTTATATATCCTAACAGTAAAAACCTAAAATTTTCGTTTTTAGTGTGTGGAGGCTAGTAGCTGCATTGGCAGGTACAGATTTACACACTGACCACTTAGCTGTGCTAACTTCTGAATGGGACTATTAAAGTTGGTACTTCAAGGTATCAAATAAATCATCGCATTAAACCTGACTTGATGCTCAAGTCAAAGTTAATGTAACTTTTGCGTGAATGCAACTTTTAGAAAGTTGTCACTCTGTTCCCCAAGTTTTCTGGTGGCTACACACTCCTCATGATCATATGGCGTCACAGAGTATTTGATATTACCTCAGCTATGCTATTTGTGAACTGATCTCAGCAAAACCAGTTCCAGTAAAATACCTTTAAGATGTGACACAAGGACCGAGATAGCATTGTTTTAATCAGGAACATGAAACATGATAGTCAGAAGGTCTGCACTGAAAAGAACATGGCAACATCATATTTCTTTGTTTTGCCTTCCAAGCATTGATAAGTGCAGCCAGACAGTTACAAACCTGGATGTTTGTAGTGCAGTAGCAATTACATCTTTGTGCATGTACAAAATATGCTGGCTGACACTTGCAAGTGCCAAGCTGAGGGACTTGGGACTTAGGATTTTGAAGGCTCAATTAGAAATCCTATATAAAGATCTTCATACTCAGTGGTTATCCTTAAGATGTTGCACAATTGAAGATCTAGAGAACCAAGAAATTCTATAAAATTTTGGTTGATATTACTTGCCTGATGTGCTTTCATGTGTACCATTCAGAAACAAAATTCTGATAAAATAATTGGTGGAGAAACCTCAATCACTTGTAAAATTATCTCTGATTCCTAAAACGTTTTGCCCAGAGTTGCTGGCTGTTTTTTTATCTTTATACAATGATTCTGTACATTCTGCACTTATACAGCTAGACATTGCATTAAAGCACTTCAAGAGTAAGGGCTGATGGAAGGTGAAAGGGGAGCAGAGATGAAAGCAGTGGAAGAGGTAGGCCTTTAATTGTTTTTTTCAGTACTTTTTAAGTCCGCTTTGAGGAGAAGAAACAATGGTGAGGAGGTTCAGGGAACAGAGCACTAACAGCGCAGAGACCTTGTCGAAAGCCATTTGCTTCTCATTTAGACCTGTGAAAGGTGGTTCTAAGAGGCCAACCTTAGCCTGATGGTTGGGTTGTGTGGGAGGAACAATTTGGTCAGGTACTTGGGAGATTGGATCCTTGTGGAAGAGGTACATTGGGTTCTAATACTAACAACTGTTGGTCAGATAGCCCCTGAAGTGCCGTCAATGCACCTGAGAAGTGGTCAGTAATTTTTAAGCACAGGATGAAACTGACAGCAATGCTCTGTGCTCTCCAAAGTGTGCTCACGTGTTTTTGGAGAGACCACCATCAACCTAATGGCAGTAGTTGATGCATAAGAAAGCCAATCCAAAAACATTGGTCATATAGTGTTAATTTAGCAGTAATGGGGGCTGTTTAAATGTTTTTATGTCAAGAAAAAGCGAAACACAGTCTGCAAACATGAGCCAGGAAGTAAAAGAAAATCCATAGATTCACACTGTTTAAGTTGTGGTTAGCTACATGGGGTGTTGGCAATATTCTTAAACTTGCTGAAGTCCAGTTTTGTTCTTGTCCATCTCTCCATAGGTCTCTGTCTCACTTCATATTGCAAGGTTTATCAATTCCATGGACCGCTTTGTATTCTTTTCTGCTTTTCAAAATTAAAATATGCGTCAGGGGGATTCTGTGAGGAAATTCAACTGGCCAATGTATTGGTATAATCATACTGTCTTCTACATCTGTCTTAATGTATCTTAAATCCTTGAGTATCTATGTACATTGTCTATTGTATTATTATACAGTATATGTTGGTATATTTCAAGGTTGCTTCATAAGAATACATACATACTACCATGCATTTGTGCGGGGCCACTGGCTCTCACTTTTGTGGAATGGAACTTATTTTTCATCTTCAGACATTGACCGAGAGAAAGAGGTAAAAACACACACGAAAGGAGGAGGAAGCGAAAGATCAAAAACCGTAAAAGAGGGAGAAATCAGGACCCTTCATGAGACAGAGATAAAGAGGCAGGGGTGTCTGGTAGTGGATTAAAGGGGCATGAGATCGATTCAAATATGCATTTGGCAGGCCTACATATAAAAGCACCGACCACAGGCTTCTGAGAAGAAGTTTAGGCACAGGCACTCATTCTTTTCCAAAGCAAGGACTGCCAATCACACATGATTAGCAGGCAATGGCAACAGTGGCAGCCAGGGGTCCCCCTCACCACTGCACAGGCCCCTGGCTGGGTCCAGGGGGAGAGGGCACCCCCTCAAGTTTCATTATGCCACTGATTGGCAAAGCAAATCGGTCACGCCTTTGGAACCTACTGGCTTTGCCAGTGCTTTTTGGAGAGGCCAACAGGACAAAGTCTCTATGCAGATCATGTATAATTAAAAAGGTATCATGGACCAGTGAGTAAAAGGAGGAAGTCTATTCCTGAGCACTGCAAGATTTTCAACCAACAGCAGCGTTAGACATATCCATTATCTGGATTAGAGCCTGTGCTCCCCTCACAATTTGCACCACTTGACTCTTGGATTTGTTCATTAGAGCAATCAGTGTCAGATTAAAGTCTGCTTCCCATAATGTGTTGTAAGCATTACACTGTCTGCACATTGGGGCATGTATATTAAGCAGTGTAAAAGAAGTGGCCTGAAGAGAGCACAGGACCATTAAGTGTCTAACTTCAGGAACCATGTGAACATGGTGAGGCTTAAAGGCCAATATTCTGTACAGCCATATAGCCCCTCATCTGAAATGGGAACTAAAAGAGGCAAAATAGCTTTAAGTGCCTAGGTTTGAGGGATACTAGTGCTGTGCCATGGTTCATTATGTATTTCCTGCTGTGTCAGTACCATATCTATTTAAATAGTCACTTACTAATGGTGTTATTTGGGACTTCAAACATTCCCTGATTTTATTTTAATTACACCTGTCATGTTCTGATCAGTGAAGTACTGTTACTTGAAAACAATTTGTATGTTGTGTATGTATTTGCCAGGGTCAAAAACACATTGCTAGTAAGGTAAATCTCCTGCGTTCACCAGCTCACACAACCAACTGTCCTCACCCACATTGACCTCCCAAATGTCATTGAATAAACCCAATCTAGCAATACCCTTATGAAAGCATCAAACGTGTTAGGTGGTACACACTTTGGTGCCTGGTACTATGCCAACCACCTGCAGCCTAACAGGCATCAGACATAGCATCACATTTTTGCCACATAGGTAGAGAAAGTGTGAGACAGAGTTTGCACCCGGGCTTTATGGGGTACCTACTAGATTGCTGCAGTTGTATCCCATATTGACATTCCATCAGTTGGCCATCCATACACTGTACACACACTGCATCTCAAGGAAGAGCAATCAAATATATCATCAGTTGATACAACATCTCTGATTTCTTCATGACCCTCAGATCACTCAGTGGTGTTGGCAATATTCTTGTTCATTTCTCCATGGGTCTCTTCCTCGCTTTATATTGCAACCCTAATCAATTCCACTGGCTGCTTTGCTTTCCTTTCTACTGAAGAAGACAAAGGCTATCCTGTTTTGTTCGTTGCGTGTGATTTTGAGCCATGTGGAGTATAATTTTGCATATTGTCTGGTCATTTGCACTC
Source organism: Pleurodeles waltl (assembly GCF_031143425.1). Lineage (NCBI taxonomy): Eukaryota > Metazoa > Chordata > Amphibia > Caudata > Salamandridae > Pleurodeles > Pleurodeles waltl. The sequence goes on from NC_090440.1 coordinate 1,029,901,821, forward strand.
CGGTTTCGAAATTCAGAAATAAGGACAAAGTGGTAGCCTGGTTATTTCAATTTCTTTTTCTCCCCGAAGAGCCCCTGTGTTGCTTTCCTGCTCCAGACTATCAGAAATTGTAGGATGAAAGGTCTGGGGAAGGGAGCCTGGAGGTGGCTGTGGAGTCAATGAACAACACACTCTCTTAAGAACATATATATGTGAACACTGAGAACTATCAAACAGGTCTGCAAGCAAATTCTGCAAGGAATACCCCGTTTCCCCATTGCCTGTAGCTTCTGATAGGCTAAGTATTATAACGACGTTGCGGTCTGAATGTGCTTCAAAACCTTTATTTTTTACCTTTGTGAGCGTTATGACCGTTTGCATTCACAAAAAAGATTCATTGGACGTTGTGGTAAGGTCCTCCAGGTCAAATATAGATCAATCTGCCATGTCAGTTCTCGAGTTTTTTTGTGTAGTCTCTCCTTAATCTGGTGTAGGCACAAGGTAACAGTGTCAATTTTACTCTCGATTGTTTGGAGGTTACCTTTCATTTGCGATCTCTGCCTCAGTAGAACCATCCTCATTCGGCTCATCCCCTCCTCTTCAAAGGTCAGTCCACTCAGGTTTTGATCTGCTTTTGCCATAAGACCACTAGTACCAGATTGGGATGTGTACTATTAATGCCTGAATGACCCTATTCGCCCTTTTATGGGCCACAGTAATCACAGGTTTATAAATCAGTACACAATGGTGGATAGTCTGTTGTAGATAGATATTTCAAATAATTGTGTATTTTAGTCTTTCCACTATTAACAGTATATTTGTTTGCCTCTGTTCAAGCGTCTATTTCGTCAAGGTTGGTTTTGGAGTAATGTCGCTGGGGCAGGAGGAACCAATCTAACACCAATAATTAAAAGTATTAAAACATATTTAGGGGCATATTGAAGAGCCCCTAGCGCCACCGGAGTGTCACTGTTACTGACGCTCCGGTGGCGCTATGCACTGCACCATACTAACAAGGTGGTGTTAAGCCATTTTTGTGGCTTAATGCCACCTTGTAAATACAACCCCTTCACATGCAGCACTTTGCGTGGAATGGGCGTGCTATGGTGTTGCTGTGGGCGTGCCACAGCAACACCCATTGCATTTTGACACTGCCCCAGATTTACTAGTTTTCGAAAAACTTGAGGCAGCAGCAAAATCCAACCCCACCCCAGGAATGGCGTTATAGTGGCACAACCCGGAGAAATGCTTTTATTTCTCCTTGTCTTTTGCTCTTTCTATGTGTGCTGCATTTTGCAGCACACACAGAAGGAGCAAATCGCCATTGAAGATTGTTTTTGTGGTGGAAGGTGTACCTTCCTGCACAAAAACAATCTCCCCCTCAACGCAGCCATCCTTGCACTATGGTGCAAGGGTGGTTGCGTTGGCGAGGCAGAACATTTTGCACCAGTGCAGGGGGAAACACAGGGATGCAATATATTATTGTAAATATGGCGCATTCCTGCATTTTGAAAATGACAGTGCACGACGCTGTTCACTTAAATCTGCCCCTTAATGTCTTCAGTTTGGAGGTTTAAGTATTATCACAATTCCTATAAAAATGTTATATTCTGTCTTTCAAGTCTACCAGTTTGTGAAGTCTGTGGTCTTTGAGAAACACCTGAATCTCCCTCTGCAGCCCCACCAGGAAACATGCAGCATTCAGGTTGGGATACAGAATGTACTTACGCTAGTTTTTATATTTTTCTTACAAAGGTTCTTGTATTGCTTTAATTTTTTTTGTTCTTGTCAAGGAATATGAAAGGGATATTGTTATCTTTGTTTATTTCTTTCTATTGGTTATTTCCCTCTCCTCAATACATTCTTAGCATGGGAAAATGAAAATCAATACAGACAATGACCTCCTTGAAGTTCACCTTCCTTTATTGAAGTTTATTTCCTTTAGTTTTTCTCTTTTTCACAGATTCAGGAATGAAACTACATTTCGAAGGAAAAATTAAGAAGTTAGGAAAATAACCCAGAAAGTGCACCAATTCAACTTTCTTTTGGTAAACTCAGTATTATCAGGTATCCATTTGCTATTTTCCGACCCTCCATTTACACCACCACGAAAGCCATGCACTTCAGTGCCTGTCTGCAACCCTTCCTTAGGACGTGGATTTAGCTGGAAAGTCACCTCTTTGTGGGTTTGGGGGAAACCATCAGTGCCTCTCACCCAGCTCCTGCTCTCCCTGGCATTTGGAGAAATTTGAATCCTCCTTAAGTCTGTTAGAGACACAGTCTTCTCTAGGCCCTGTGAGTCCAGCCGACTTTGGCATTCCTTCTCCTTTTAGGTTTAATACTACTTCCTCTGCCTCATCTGTCCTCAAGCCTTGAGTCGTGTCTCCTCCTCCCACAATGGCTCACACTGCCCTGCTCTCTTCTCTCCATGGGCGGTCCTTCTAGAGCCATTTCCTTTTCACCTCCTGCCTCATTCTTCCTTACCTGTATTGCCCCCAAGCCAAAGTTCATGTGTAATAGGAGATGATGAAAGAACAATATTTTCACAGCAGACATCAGAGGGAGATTGTGTCTTCAATAGTGTCACCCCTCGTTTTCCCCCCTCTGTATCATTGCTTAATATCAGCACTTGTACTGGACGAGCTGACTTCACACCAGCAAGTGTGTTTAGGTTTTATCTGACACAATCATACGTGGTATAGACCAAGGGCCAGATGTATCAAACTTTTTTGCATTTGCAAACGGTGCGAATCGCAAAATTCGGCCGTTGCAAATGCAAAATGACTTTCACGATGTATGAAAGGCATTCACAGTGCAAATATATTTTAGCGATTCCTTGCAACTGTGACATGAATTTGCGTGTTGCAATCTGCATATCACAAAAGCGACATGATTTGGCAAATCGGTCTCTGCGTATCGCAAATAGCAACATGAATTTGCGGATCACTATGAATCGCAGATAGTGGTCAGCAAATTCAAGTTGCTATTTGCGATACACAGATTGCGACACGCAAATTCAGTTTCGCAATGCGATGCATCAAAAAATCACAAATAGTGAATATTCGCAGAATGGCCTTTTCCACATGCAATTTACCACGAATTGAAATCAGGTGGTAACCAGGTGCAACCTACATAAAGAGGCCCAGAATGACTCAGCCTCTTTTCCACAATGGCTGTACTCGACGTGATAGCGAGGAGGATGATGATCCTGGCAGGTTTGAGGAGAGGAGGAGGAGACAGGAGCGCATCTTTAGAGTGCGCATAAACCTTTTTGACCAGACAGAGGAGGAGATATATGAGAAGTACAGGTTAAGCTCAGCCATGATAATGATACTTGACCTGATAGCTGATCTACAACCCATACTGCAGCGCACCACACACAGGCCCAATAGTATACCCACCCATGTAGAGGTATTGTGCTCCCTGCACCTATTAGCCACAGGGAGCTGTCAAAGGGGAAACAGCAGCAGCAGGATGGGTCTCACAGAGCGCCCTCTCACGATTTTTATTTGCATTTCTCAATGCACTGCTGAGAAAAATTCAACAGCACATACGATTCCCCAACACCCCACAGGAATTACAACAGACAAAAATCTATTTCTACCTGATTGACCAATTCCCACATGTCATAGTTGCCATTGATGGGACACATGTAGCTATCTGTCCACCATCGGCCACAGAGTATGTTTATCGGAACTGTAAAAATTCACATTCCATGAACATACAAGTGATTAGCAATGCCTCCAACATCATATCCGATCTCGTGGCCAGATATCCAGGTAGCACACTTGACTCCTACATCTTTCACCACAGTGGAATTTACACAATACTACTAGCTGGAGAGTTTGGTGAAGGATATCTACTGGGTAATGTAATAGTTGACAATGTTGCATTGATGTAAACGTGATGTAAGATATAACAAGTACTCATTTTGCTCTCTTTTCATTCCAAGAGACATTGCCTACACAGTGCGGTCCTTTATACTGACGCCCTACCTGAGTCCTGCAATGCCAGCTGAGAGGAGGTACAACGCTGCTCACAGGAAAACCCGCAGTGTTGTGGAGAGGACCTTTGGACTGCTGAAGAGCCGCTTCAGGTGCATCCACAAGAGTGGTGGTGCACTACAATACAGCCCTGAAACAACCTGCAAAATTGTGGCTACTTGTGCTATGTTGCACAACATTGCAACAACAAAGGGCATAACTGTGGAACCCACCGAGCCGGACTCAGATGAGGATGGTGATCCCATACCACCCCTTCACCCAGTAGACAGGAGCAGTGCAGCAGAGGGCAGGCAAAGACGTGCTGACATCAAGCGCAACCATTTTTTATGTAATTAATGACAATACCACGTCTATTTTATGTATTGCTGTAGGTAGCATCTTTATTACCTTGACTTTAAGTAACATATGTGTGAATAGGACATAGCTATGCACTATAGACAAACATGTGTGGGTAACATTGTCACACTATTAGCATCATAGTATAACTGTATTGCTACATGTTAAGCTAGTCCCCTGTACTCCTCAACATTACTTCCTACGTCCACGCACTCCACTTGAGTGCTCAGTGGCCTCGCTGGCACCTCTTGTAGCGCTTTCAAAGACAGTACTGTGTCTGGTACTGCGACGCCTAGGATCCATCACAGGGGCTGTGAGACTGCTGATGCTAGAGAGCTCCTCACTATCCCCACCACCCAGTTCGCTATTTGTAGCACCCCGTGCTGTCTGCATTGCATCCAGAACATTGATGATTTGCACCAATCCCTGTGCAACGTTCCGACTGCAATGTGCCATCTCCATCTGTATGGGCACAGCACGTCCTGATATCAAGGCAGTTGAGCTAGCGACCCGATTGACCGATCTGCAGAACCCATACAACCTTCCCATGAATTGGTGATGGCGCCTGCAGTGGCTGACACGCTCCTGCTGAATCTCAGTGCAGAGTTCCCTAATGGCGTTTGTCATCTCCTTTGTGTTTTCTGCTGCTGCTTGCTGTCCCTCACGCAGCTTGCACGTTTTTATTCAGAGACTCCAACTGCTTGTGCATTGATGCCATGTTTTCATTGAGTGCATCAAACTGCTTGAGCAGTACTCCCATATTGTCATTGTGAGACACCAACTGCCTGTGCATTGACCTCATGTATTTGCATTGCAGGTGCTGCGCTTTCAGCATGGAAGCTTCAAGGCCACCAAAGATTGATGGGCCCTCTCCTTCATCAGTGCGTTGTCTGCCTGCATTGTGATGCCTCCTGAGGAGAGTGGACTGATGCTGGGACAGGGACTGCTGTCTTCCTGTGAATCTAGCCTCAGGGGTGGTGTGGGTACTTCATCCGGCATTTCATCTGAGTCCAGGTTATACTCTGGGAGAGGTAACACTCTTGCCCTCCGTCTAGTTGGTGCAATAATGAAGGACTCACTGGTGTTTGAGTCAGACTGTGGCTGTGTTTCGCTATCCCCCACATTTCCACCTTCTGCTCCGGAGGGCCCGGAACATCTACAACAACAATGTGCAGCATGTCATTTTTTTATATTTGACAAAATGTTGCATAATAGTAATAAATGTACACTAACATCATATCAGTATGAGTCGTTTGTGTTGTTCCTCTGTGTGGCTGAACATTAACTTGCTATTTATGTGGTATTTGCACTTTAGGGGTGTGGACTACCACTCCCATAAGGCATTGTTGCGTTGCATGTAAGATGTGGCATGGACTCCTTATCACAATGCATCAAGCTAATAGCTATTTTCTAGGGGGCATTTCTACATGCACATATGGAGATACACATCATCATTACTGCCCTTACCTTTGCTTGTGCTGGGTGTCCCTTAGGTGTCAATGTCAGTGAGACCACTGACAGCTTCAGGAAGCAGTGTGGACTCCACCATTTCTTCCATTGGTGTGGATGGTGTCTGGGTGGGTGGTCCTCCTCCGGTGCTCCTTGCCTCCTTTAGCCTGCTGGCTACCCTCTCTTTGGATCAGAAACACAAGTCTTACCATCGCTTGCGCATCTCTTCAACAGAGTGCTGCGCAAACACCCACTGCGCATATTTTGGTCTGGATGTCTGACCACAGTATCCTCTTCTCACTTTCAGGTACATGGAGTGAGTTCTTCCCGAAAAGTTTGTTGTGGTTCCTGACCACTTCCTCAGTGAGCACCTCCAATTCGTGCTCACTGAATTTGAGCTTGTGCTTCCTGTCTCCTTTCTTCTTCACATTTCCATCATTGGCCATGTTGTTGTTTGGTCCTGGCTGGCTCACAAGGCTGCCTCCCTGGTGCTGGGCTGTGTCTCTCTGCCTGCTCCTGTGGGTGTGGCTCCTGCAAACAGCATGGGCTGACTCACTTCTTGGTTGTAATGTCATCAGCCTGTTCCGGTTTGCCATTTTCGCAATTTGCGATTTTCAAATACCGATTCGCTATTTTATTTGCGATTCGGTATTTGCAGCGCACAAATTGTGTTTGTGGATTTTAAGAAATCACTATCACCGACTCACAATTTTGGTACATCCCATTTTGCATTTTGTGAATAGCGATTGCTTAAAATTTGCTATTTAAGAAATGCAAACCAGGAACTTGATACATCTGGCCCCACATGCACTAAACCTGAAGAGGGATTCTCTGTTCATGGGGCCTGGTATTTGGCTTCTGCTCAGCAATGGCAGTGGATGAGAATCACTACTTTCTGCTCAAGGAAATAGCATGGCAGCCAGCATCTGCCTCGGTGCATTGGTGTGCAGCTGCATCCTCCAAATCGGCTTTGGGGCAATAATCTCCACTGCAGAGAGCAGCAGCATCCCCCACCAGCCACCACCACCTAGGACGCTCACAGGCACCCAACTGACACAGCGGTATACATGCTACTGAGGCCTCAAGCCCTCCAGGTGGACCCTGTTTCCTCCGTACCCAAAAGCTGCATACCACCCATCCCAGTACTTCAGACAGGGTACCACCTAAACAGTGAGATGTCTCTCCACTGGGATCAGTGGGAACACCACTAAAGGGCATCTTCAAAACGCCATTGCATGGGTTGATTCAGTTTAATTATGGATTGCTTGCTGAAGGAGTGGAGCTCTTCTCTTAGGCAGTCATGTTGTCAGCAGTTTTGCCTTTCACCCCAAATAATCCTGTGTCAATGTGTGTTCAAAGCCTGCATCATCTAAATAATCATATATATATAGACAGTTTATGAAGTCTATTTTTATGGAACCCATTTTTTACTTTTAGTACTTAGTTCCCTAGGTTCCCATGGTTTGCAGTAAAAACACTGGCAGAATGTTTCTTAGAGAATGAATGAATTAATGAAAACACATTTGTAAAGTGCGCAGTTGCTTCGAAAATCAGTATTGAACTCTTGTTCTGATAAAGTTCACATGTACAGGTTACATTGCTTTTATTTTATGTGACTGAAATACTGAAATTTAGCATAAAATCACAGAACTCCTAAAAAGCTACTTTTCACAACTCCTTTGTCAGCTTGAAAGGGAAAAGGCCTTGGATGACTTGAAACAGACAAAAATGTAGGTTATCAGAAACTGCAGTGAGGAACCTATTGAGGGCAGCCGTAACCTGAGACTGCGGGGAATCCTCAATGAGTGATCAACTCAATTGCCAGTTGAATAGGGCAAACACTATGAAAGAAGGAAGAAAGAGTGATTAGGTGCTGTGTCCCCAAGTAATATACCAGGAATACTGCTGATTTAAGTGGTATTTTGGTTAGGAAAACAAAATGGCATTGGATAGAATTACCTGCTAGTTGCTGGAGCAGTTCAGGAGAAGAGGAAAGCACCTTTCAGAACCAACATGATGTGCGCAAGTGCCTGCCAGGTGAACAAGAAGACATACTCTACCCTGTGGCTTCGGGATACTGTTAGAAGATCAGTGGAAAGAGAGATATTTTATGCTGAATTTTCAGTATAAAACATCAATACGTATCAGCAGTGCATAAACACAGTACTATCACATGTCTATGAGTTAGTGGCCTCCAACCACAGAAGAGAGCAAACCACCCTCACTTTCTCAAAAAACTATTCGAAAACACATAGGAATATCTGAGGCTTGGATACTTTTTAATAAATGTATTTAATACAGCTTGCATATTGTGTTGATGAATGCAAACTGCATAGTATAATTGCACACACCACCTTAGTCAATGACAACTTGACAAACTGCACCATTTCTAAGATATATATATATAGGGCCAGACGTACAACATTTAGCTGTTGCAAACTGTACAATTTACTAAATCCGAGTTTATGACTCTTAAATAGTTTTTTGGGAATGTGCTAAACCCATTTTATGATTCAGTAACAGGTTACCCAATTGCAAAATATGTTTTGAGGAACATAACGAATCGTTCTGTAGAAGGAGCATGTTTAATGCATCCCTTCCAAATAGCGATTTGTTATGGCATGTTGTGATGTTTTGTGACTGAAATCTGCTCACAAAACATTGAAATTTTTCTGATTCCCAACATGGGTTGGTCAGCCATTCGCAAAAATGAAAGATTCCCCAGGGGGCACTTGCCCCTTGTAAATGTATAGAAATGTTTGTTGGCCAGTAGGTCCTGGTCCAGGAGAATACTGTCTACTTTCAAACAAACATTCAAAATGTTGAAATACTCAGCCCCATTTCCACTAACAAAAATGTACTACATAGAACAAAATATATTTAAAAAGAGATCACAGACATGGTGGTCTGCTGACCGATGAGTCACAATTTGCGACCTGTTGGTGATGTGGGTCGGATTGCGATCTTCTGTGATTCAAGAATTTTGAGAACCTGCTTATTAGTTCATTGGTTGGTTCACAAAATTCCACACTGGTTGCAAATAAACTAGCTGCAGTTTGCAACCAGTGTTTTGGACATTTGGCCCCTAGTCTCTAGTCTCTAGTCTCTATTAAAAAAATAGATCCACTTGTAGCCAGAGGCCACAGGCCCAACGGGTACAATGTCAAACCACCAGCACCCAAAGCAAAGTGTGAAAATAAAGTGTGTACAATCTCAGTTAGTGCTGCCTACAGGAAATGTCACCGGTTTTAGTGGGAAGACTTGTTCTTCTGATTCAAAAGTCTTCCTTTGGTCTTTTCTCAACTCTATGATATGTCACAAAAATAATGAGTCACATGGTGGCTCATTCAAGAGCTCAGGGAGTTCAGTTTATTGTATATTTAGATGAATTGCTCCTTATGGCCCAGGAAAAAGATCAGTTGAGTTCTCAGCTGGCGGTCTGTCTTCAATTGTTACAGAATCTAGGGTTCTTAGTATACATTGAACAACCCTCTTTGATATCTTTCAACTAGATGGAGTTCTTGGGTTTCCTTACAGATACAAGGAAATCTGTCTTACAACTTCCTCAACAGAAAGCTGTTTAATAAATAAGGAGATACAACAGATTGTGAAAATGTAAATTTTGTCCCTAAGATCCCTAACTCTAGTAGTAGGCCTAATGGCCTCAACCACTCAAGCAGTATTTCTAGGACATTTCCATTAACAAGGCCCTCAAGTGCTAAAAATGTGCAATCTGTGCAATGTTTTTTCTTAATCAGATTCAATACAGCTAGATTTAGAATCTTGTGGAGAGCTTCAAAAGTGGCTAGACTATCTGGAGGTAAGGAACAGAAGAACAATTTCTTTTCCACCCGGATTTCGTATTAGTTTGGTTGCAAGAAGTGATCAGCACTCAACTAGGGTTACATGCTCAGAACAGTAGTCATCTCTGCATATAAATTGTCTACAGATGCTTGTAGGCTCCTTTTCCATCCGAACATTCACAAAAAACAACATGAACTGTTCAATCCTTCTACAAATAGACAATGTCTCAGTGGTAAGGTACATAAATCATTTATGGTGGGGCAAAATCCAAACCACTGGCAAAATTAGGCAAAAGTTTTTGGGAGTTTACTTTAGATCTCTGTGCCTCCCATTTAAATGGCCAACTTTCCTCTTTCTTCCTTTGGAGGCTGGGTCCACAAGCTCTGTCAGCAGATGCATCTCTTCAGAATTGGTGCTAGCATCTCAGTTATATCTTTCCCCATTACTCACGAGCTGCCGAGTGTTAGCTCAGATATGATGCCAAAATGCATATCTGGTGTTGATAACTCAGTTGTGACAAGCATGGGTCTCTAAGGTCCAGGAATTGTCGGTAGGTTATCCAGTTCAAATCCCAACCTTTCATAATCTGCTTTCTGCTTGTCGACCCACTAGGCCAATGCCACAAACTATACTTTCAAAATTTCTGTGGAAGCTGCTTAACTCATCTGTCAATATTGGTCATCAACAACAACTACACTTTACAAATCTGCTTGAGTGGTATGGAATAACTGCTATCTGGACAGGGATTCAGCTCCCTTTTTAGAATATCTGATTTGGAAAGTATATTTCTTAGGCTTTCTGGCTTCTCCAGGTAAAGTGTATAGAACTGAGAACACTTCTGGAGTGGCAATTTCAGCAGAACATGGAAAATTTGATGGTAGACGAGTGGAAAAACATCCTTCAATTTGTTGTGTGTTGAAAGGAGTAAGATTTTTTAAACCTTTGTACCAAAGTATAACACAATTTGGGATGTTAACTTAATATTAAGTTTCCTTGTGAGCTGGCCTGATAATCATGATCTTTCATTGAATTTCTGATTGGCAAAATTAACAGTTATATTATGGCGAGTGCCTTTAAAACTTCTCCATTATGTTAAAGCTTTAGACGTTTCTTCAGTTCAGTATACACCTACAGGCATTTGCTTCCAACTCCAGATAAAAATGAAAACTAAGAATTTACTGACTATTTTTTACCCATATTTTCACTCTCAACTGCAATTGTGTGGGGAAAATTGTTTAGGAACTTGCATTAATAAATTGCAAATTTTAGAATGCCTTCTGCAGCTTGATTGATGTGTCTTTTAGAGGAGCCCATACATTGGTGTCTTCTACCTCAGCTCAGTGGGCTAGATGGGGGATGAATTTGGCAGGCTTACATACCAGTGCCTTCGGCACACATTCCACTATAGGGTCAATAAATTCAAAGGTATTCTGAGTAGGTGGTGATTTAAAGGACGTTCTCAGATTGGTGAATCGGTCTAATGTTTCTACTTTTTTCTGTCATTTTTAACACCTGCACATTGCAGGCGTTAAAGTGACAGGCCCATAATAACCTATAGGCCTCCTTAGCGCTTTGCTGGACTAGCACCATAATTAATTATGCTAATCCAGCAAAGCACCACAATAGTGTCATAATTTCTGACGCTATTGGGCTAATGTGAACCATGGTGCACTGTATTGTAAATACAGCAAGACCAAGAAGATGTTAGAGGGACTAAGGGTTGCGCAAGAAATGTGGCGCATCAGGACTGATGTGCCACTTTCTTGTAGATCTGGCCCAAAGTGTCTTAAATCTGGCCTTTTTCCTCACAGGCAGCCAGTGTAGCTCTTTTAAAGATTCTGAGACAGACTGGAATGAAGGTATCTTTTTAAGAGTCTTGCTGCTGGATTCTGAAAACATTGCACTTTGTTCAGAGCATTACAATATTCCAGTCTAGACAAGACTAAGGCTGTAACATCCTGATCCTATGCAACACATAGAAGCAGGATGAGGCTAGTCTGTTTATCTGAGCATTGAAAGACAGAATGGTATCAAACCTGATACCCAGCTCTTTTACAGTGGATACTGGTCTGGGTACAGGGCCCAGGGGTTGAGTCCAACAAGCCTAATTCCAAGAGGGTGAATTCTTCCCAAAGAAGGGAAACTCATTTTTTGTTGAATTAAGCATCAAACTGTTCAGACTCATCCAATCGCCCCCATTCATTTGTTAAACTCCAAGGCTGTCTCTCCTGTGTTGCTCGCAATGGAAACAATAAGCTGTGCATCATCTGCATATGCTATGGGGGAAAAGCTAAAGGAATTTATTAGTTTTGTCAGTGGTGTAACATAGATATTAAAAAGCACTGGGCTCAATGATGAATTCTGCCGCACTCCACAAGGCAAATTGATAGATTTTGACACTATGGGGGTTATTCTAACTTTGGAGGAGTGTTAATCCGTCCCAAAAGTGACGGTAAAGTGACGGATATACCACCAGCCGTATTACGAGTTCCATAGGATATAATGGAGTCGTAATACGGCTGGTGGTAAATCCGTCACTTTTCCGTCACTTTTGGGACAGATTAACACCTCCTCCAAAGTTAGAATAACCCCCTATGTCTCCCACAGCCCCAAATTGTTCCTTCTGTGAAAGGAAAGAGCAAAACAGCTTTAGGGCTGGGCCTCCTATTCCAATTTCTGCAAACCATGCTATCAAAATCTCATGATTAACAGTGCCGAAATCTGCTGACAGATCTAGTAAGATCATAGCCGCCTTCCCCCACTATCCACTATGCCCCTTACTTGGTCAGTAGCCACCACCAAAGCAGATTCCGTGCTGTGATTAGGCCTAAAGCCAAACTGTGCTAAATCTAAAACATGGTTCTCCTCCACATACTTATACAGAGTAACTAACTTTCATATGTTTTTCCTAGACCTTGCTGGGAGGGGGGGGACGTAAGATTGAACAATAGTTCTTCACCTAGAGGAGGCTGTCTTCCATTTGAGCTGAAAGGATCTAGATTCCAAAATGGAACTAAATATCTGAGTGAGAGGAACTACTTAATCTCATGCATAATGTTGAAGGACATGGATCAAACGGGGCTCCTGATTTAGTTTGGCCAACTTATTCTACTACTCTATCTTTTGTAAATAGTGGCAGATTAACTAAAGAAATTGACTCATACTGATGCCATAAACTATCCTTAATGTTGGTGTCTTTCAACTTGCAGAAAATGTCCTCAAATTTACTTTAAAAAAAATCTGCAGGTTGATCACAGAACAACTGACCATCACCTGAGACAGTGTTTGACGGTAAACTAGATAGGTTCTCCACTGTTTTAAAAAGTTCTTTAGTAGAGTTCCTAGCTGCATAGATTTTTATCTGAATTTTGTTTTCAGAAACAATGAAATATTGGTAGTCTTGAATCATCTTTTTGTATTTCACTTTTTCTTCCTCTATACACTCCTTCCTCCACACTTTTTCTTGTATTCTGCATTTTGGTTTTAGCTCCTTGAGCTCCAGAGAGAACCAGGGGACAGTGGGTCTTCCCCTGCAATTCTTAATAGTTTTTACCAGGACATGCGTAGTGACCGAAGTTCCAAGCCATACGGCAAAAATCCCAGCCATAGATACGGAGTCTTTCATAAAATGGGAGATTGAATGTTTAAGACTATTTACCAGACCTGAAGTACAAATTTTGTTCTGTAGATGGTATGGACCTATTTAGCTGGGTATTCAAATTTAACATCTTAAGGCTGGAATTGACCATTTTATGATCTGACCAAAAAATAGGAGTAATATCATCAAGTCTGGCATGCTTGATCAAATAGCATCCAATGTGTGGCCTCCATTATGAGTTAAGGAATTCACCAATTGAGAACAATTAAAACAATTTCAGATATACAAAAGTGACTTAGGTGGTCATTCCAACCTTGGCGGTAAAAGCCGCTTACCGCTGTCAGAAGACCGCCAACAGACCGCCGCGGTAAACCGCCACGGTCATTCTGACCCACAACAGGCAAACCGCCAAAATACAGACATCCACAAAAGTCCGCCACACCAAAGGCCAGCGAGAAACTGGCGATGACCAAACCTCCACCGTCATGCCAACAGAAATACGCCCACACTATCACGACACACGAATCCACGCGGCGGTCTTTCAACCGCGGTATTCTATTGGTGGTACACACCGCCACGCTCAAAATACACACACATCTCCAAAACACCGCCACATTGGACAATTCAAAATACACACACCTGATACACATACACACACCACTCCCACACACTCAACACAATATAAAACACACACCCACATCACCCACAAACCACCACTCCTACAGAATCGGGACCACGCACAGAGAATTAGAGATCCGAGCACACAGAGGCGCATTTTACTTTCACCCAGCAATATTACCACGCACTTCACACAACACACCAATACACATCACCACACTTAGCACCACACAATCCACCCCACACATCACCCACACCACCCCATGGCACCGCAAAGACACCCCAGGTTCTCGGAGGATGAACTCAGGATCATTGTGGAGGAAATCGTACGGGTAGAGCCACAGCTCTTCGAGACACAGGTGCAGCACACCACCATTGCCAGGAAGATGGAGCTATGGAGCAGAATAGTCGATAGGGTCAACGCTATGGGACAGCACCCAAGAAATAGGGACGACATCAGGAAGAGGTGGAACGACCTACGGGGGAAGGTGCGTTCAATGGTATCCAGGCACAACATTGCGGTGCAGCGGACTGGCGGCGGACCCCCACCTCCTCCCCCAGAATTTACAACATGGGAGGAGCAGGTCTTGGCGATCCTGCATCCTGAGGGCCTCGCAGGAGTATCTGGAGGAATGGACTCTGGTAAGTCTCATCTTCACTACTTCATCCCCCCCACCCCACCAGCATGCCAACTCATACCCCCACCCTCACCCCCATCACACCTACTCATTGCAAATGTCTCACCATCACAACCCACCCATCCCAACCCCAAGCCCTGTATGCGGCCACAAAGCATGGACACCCATCACCAAAGCATGCCCACTGCACATACCCATCCACCCCCAAACCACTGTTACAAAAGCCCCCACACGGGAATGCCAGCACTGGGGTACACGGGCACCCACCCATTGCACGCTATGGCACACACAGATGCAATAACCATCCTTTTATACCCCTGCAGGACCCGAACGCCACGTCACCGTGCAGGAGGGTCCACAAATGTCCACCCCACCCCCAGAAGAGGCCAACAGTGATGACAGCACCTCTGTCGACCTGGATCTAGATGACCAGCCCGGTCCATCGGGGACCTGGGGACAGTCGGTTCCCCTCAGACAGCCACAGGTCACAGCAGACCTTCCCCCCTCTGGGAACACCAGCACAGCACCCACCCAGCGGGCCCATCCCTCTGTCCCCAGGACACGTCAATCAGCGGTGTGTCCACCACTACAGGGCACCCAGGTTAACCCACCACCCCAACAACAACAGGGACCTGGGGGCAGTGGTAGTGGGCACACGGTTCAGGGGACAGAGCCCCAGGGAAACAGGGGAACTGGGAGGGCTGCTGTGCGACAGGGGGGGGACAGGCCCAGGGAACCCACTCTCCACGAGACCCTCTCCTCCATCATGGGAGCCTACCATCATTCCCAGGAGACGATGGCGACGGTACTGGCCAGGTTTCAGGAGATCCAGCTCCTGCAGGAGGAACAGTATTTGGGGTTCAGGGAGGAACTACGAAACATCAGTTCCACCCTGGGCACCATTGTAGGGGCTCTGAATCAGGTAGTCACCACATTGCGGGACACTGTGGCACCACAAAGGGCCCCTGACACTAGCATGGACCAAGAACTGCCTACCACCTCTGCCGGCGCTAGTGGACAGGAGGCCCCGCCACAGGACCAACAGGCCACCAGCACCCCACCCCCTGCAGAAGGAGAACCACCCCGCAAGCGGGCCCTGAGATCCAGGAAGAAGACAGAGTAAGATGCCAAGACCCCCGCCAGGAAAGGATACCTCCCTGATTGTCATCCCACTGTCCCACATTGTCACCCTGACCATCCTTAAACTGCCCCTGCTCCACTTTCCACAGGCATTTGGACAATGCACCTGTGATACAAATAGTCTGGACTCTGCCATGGACAATCCTCCACCATCACCCCTCACCGATTTGCAACCACCCACCAATATAGAGCACTGTAATAAACACAGTTATTGCACAAAACAATCAGGAGTCTGGCTGTGATTTTGTACAAATGTATTAGACATGACCGTGCCAAAATGCTTATTTACATTGTGATGCCAACATACCACTGTCACACAGTTGTAGTCCATGGGGAAACAAACCAGATGTCACGCAGTGGGGCCCACATCTCTGAAATCGAAGGGAAAGTCACAACTCAGTTACTATACACTGGGGGGAAAGGACAGACAGTAGAGAGGTAGTAGTGTTGAAGTATATGTAATCTGCCGGTGTGGATTCTTACCTGTGTGTCATTGAAAATACTGCTGTATTACTGTGTTCCTGTTGTCTATGTCGTCCTCTTCTTCTTCCTCGTCTTCACTCTCCACAGGCTCCACAGCTGCTACAACACCACCATCTGGACCATCCTCCTGCAGAAAAGGCCACGATGATCTGGCACACCTTCTTTGGTGAGTAGAATAGGGATCCACCTGTCATATGCAGGCAGCGGAACCTGGCCTTCAGGAGGCCGAAGGTTCGCTCGATCACCCTCCTAGTTCGCCCATGGGCCTCATTGTACCGTTCCTCTGCCCTTGTCCTGGGATTCCTCACTGGGGTCAGTAGCCATGACAGGTTGGGGTAACCAGAGTCACCAATTAGCCACACACGGTGCCTCTGGAGTTGACCCATCACGTAAGGGATGCTGCTATTCCGCATGATGTACGCGTCATGCACTGAGCCAGGGAACTTGGCATTAACATCGGAGATGTACTGGTCTGCCAAACACACCATCTGTACATTCATGGAATGATAACTCTTCCTGTTTCTGTACACCTGTTCACTCCTGCTGGGGGTACCAAAGCCACATGGGTCCCATCAATGGCACCTATGATGTTGGGGATATGTCCAAAGGCATAGAAATCACCCTTCACTGTAGGCAAATCCCCCACCTCAGGGAAAACGATGTAGCTGTGCATGTGTTTCAGCAGGGCAGACAACACTCTGGACAACACCTTGGAAAACATAGGCTGGGACATCCCTGATGATATGGCCACTGTTGTTTGAAATTACCCACTTGCAAAGAAATGGAGCACTGACAGCACCTGCACTAGAGGGGGGATCCCTGTGGGTTGGCGGATTGGTGACATCAGGTCTGGCTCCAGCTGGGTACACAGTTCATGAATAGTGGCTCGGTCAAACCTGTATGTCAGTATGACATGTCTTTCCTCCATTGTCGACAGGTCCACCAGCGGTCTGTACACGGGAAGATTCCTCCATCTCCTCGCATGTCTCAGCGGACGGTGCCTATGAAGGACAACAGCGAGCACAGAGTCAATCAACCCACAGGTACGTAACCACAGCTTGCACATAACACGATTCCCAATGCATTGAATGGCTTGTATGAGTGCTGATGCAAGGCCTAGGTATGTGACGCAGTTGAAAGTAAGCCATGTGGGCCCCTGAAATGGCGGCTGCCTGACCTGTGAAGTGCGACAATGGGATGTGAGGTAAATGCGCTGGCGTGGCACACCGTGGCGGTAGGCGGTCGAAGACCGCGGCGCTAAGCAGCATTGGTTAACATTGAACCCTATGGGTCTCAGGAGCCAATGACGATGTGCACCGGCGGTCGCGGTACGCACCGCCGCGGACGTGACCGCCATTTTCTATCTGCTTAATCACTCGATACATGATCTTCGACAGGAGAGGACCTACACTGCAAGTGCTGCTGTGACCTCAGTCTGGAAGAGACAATGGCTCATGCGACTGGGGAAAGGGCCCCTGCCTTCACTGCTCAGGAATTGGAGAAACTTGTGGATGGGGTCCTCCCCCAGTACGCGCTACTCTACGGTCCTCCAGACCAACAGGTAAGTACACTGGGACCATGCTTTGTGGGCAATGCCTGTGTTGAGTGGGGTGGATGAAAGATGGTGGGGAGGGGAGCGATTGAGGCATGCATCAAACGACGGTGAGAGCATGTGCCACATGGCAAGGGTAGGGATGGGGGGCCACTCACATTGAGCATGCAGAAGGTGCTGACTTTTTCTCCCCCTGTACATTTCACATAGGTCAGCGCCCACCAGAAGATCGATATTTGGCGTGCCATCGCCAAGGACGTCCGGACCCTGGGGGTCCACCAGAGATGGGGCACCCACTGCCGGAAGAGATGGGAGGACATCCGACGCTGGAGCAGGAAGACGGCGGAGGCTCAGCTGGGGATGGCCTCCCAACGTGGGAGAGGTGCCAGTCGGACTTTGACCCCCCTGATGTCCCGGATCCTGGCGGTTTGCCTACCCCGATTTGGATGGGCGCGTGAGAACATCACAGCAGACACAAGAGGGTGAGTACACTCTCATCCTGGTGACTTAGCGCGCAGTGGAGGTGTCTGGGTGGGGGAGGAGGGCTGTGGGTATCCCTAGGCCAGGGCGATTTCTGTAGGCTAGGCCCCTCCGTAAGTCATGGCCCTTTGCCCCCGCCCCCCAACTCTGTAGGGTGCCAAGTACAGCTTATTCATGGCCCTGTATTATCTATGTGTGCAGATGTCGTCCATAGGCTTGTAGGCCATGTCCCACGGATTGAGTAGTCGACCCCAAGTGCGCGGCGTAGTGCAGGGGGCTTCTGTGTCTGTCCTGTTCGCCAACGGTGTCGCCAATGCATGCACTCAACATGTCTTTATTTTCTCCACCACCCCCCCTTTTTTGTGGTCTTCCTGTTCATGTGTGCATTAGCATCATCAGGCGGAGGAGAAGTGGCATCAGAGCACGAGGGAGCTGCATCCCACATGGCCATGGAGGGCCATGCAACAGACTCCGAATTCACCAGTGGGACAGAGGGCGAGGGGAGCTCCACAGCGGGGACTCGGGCAGACATCAGTGACACAGACTCGTCCTCTGAAGGGAGCTCCCAGCGCACCAGCACCGCTCTCCCAGCAGCCCCTCAGTGTTTGCCCCGTGCCCGCTCACCCAGGAAGGTGGGCATCTCCTTCGCCCCAGGCACCTCAGGCCCTGCCCCAGTCACCCCTGCTGCCCTCAGTTCGGAGGTCATTGACCTCCTGAGGACGCTCACTGTTGGGCAGTCTACCATTTTGAATGCCATCCAGGGTGTCGAAAGAGAGGTGCACCAGAGTAATGCATACCTGGAGGGCATTCATTCTGGTCAGGTTGCCCTTCAGCGATCGTTCAACACTCTGGCCTCTGCACTGATGGCAGCCATTGTCCCTGTCTCTAGCCTCCCCCCTCCAACTTCCTCCACCCATACCCTATCACCTGTACCTCTGCCTATCCCAGACACACCATCAGACCAGCCTGCACACACCTCAACACCCAAAGGAAGCTCAGCCAGACATAAGCACCACACATCCCACAGGCATTCACACAAGCAACATCCACATACAGACATACCAACACCCACTGCCTCCACTGTGTCCCCCTCCTCCTCATCTCCCTCCTCCCTCCCTGTCATGTCTCCACTCACACCTGCATGCACAACATCTTCAGCCACTACGTCCATCACCAGCACACACACCAGAACCCCCCGCACACGTGCAGTCACCACCCCACTACCATTTACACGTCCCCTGTGTCCTCTCCCAGTGTGTCTGTGACCCCCTCTTCCAAGATACACAAACGCAGGCAGCCACCCACCCAACAGCCATCCACCTCACAACAGCCTCCAGCCCAAGCACCTGCACCCAAAGACACCAGACCTAAAACTCCTATAACCACAACCTCTTCCTCCACTCCCATACCCACTACACTTACCCGTCCCACTGCTCCTAAAAAGCTTTTCCGGTCCAAACTTAACCTCTTTCCACCAACTCCCCCACCCTGTCCATGTCATAGGACTACAGTCAGCACCTCAGCCGCGACAAAACCGGGCCCTGTCATGACAGTCTGCCATGGACTGTGGAGTCCCCCACCCTCCAGGGCAGCCAGTTCGGTACGGAGCCAAGGCACGGGCAGCCCTCCCCCGGAGAAACATCCAAAGATAGGCAGTGGCCGGCACGAGAGGGTGAAAACCCCAGGGACTAAAACCCCTACCAAGGCTCCGGCAGGAAGTGTGGAGACAGCTGGCACACCGCCCAAGGTGGGGAAGGGCCACAGGCGATCATGGAAGGCTGGGAAGGGCAGCACGCCCGACAACACCGCCATGAGCCCAGCTAGCCAGGAGGGCCCCGCCAACCCCATCCCAGGTGGGCAGGAGGCCACCAACAGGCCCGGCACTGCAGCCCAGGAGGGCCCGCCACCCACAGGACAGATGGGCAGGAGGGCCCCGCCAGCCACAGGACAGGTGACAAATGACCTCCACGCCATGGCCGGATCCGCTGAACTGGGCCCTTCATCTCAAGCACTGCTGAACTGGGCACCGCCGTCTCAAGCACCGCTGAACTGGGCCCTTCATCTCAAGCACCGCTGAACTGGGCACCGCCGTCTCAGGCACCGCTGAACTGGGCCCTTCATCTCAAGCACCGCTGAACTGGGCCCTTCATCTCAAGCACCGCTGCACTGGGCACCGCCGTCTCAAGCACCGCTGAACTGGGCCCTTCATCTCAAGCACCGCTGAACTGGGCCCTATATCTCAAGCACCGCTGAACTGGGGCCTTCATCTCAAGCACTGCTGAACTGGGCCCTTCATCTCAAGTACCGCTGAACTGGGCACCGCCGTCTCAAGCACCGCTGCACTGGGCACCGCCGTCTCAAGCACCGCTGAACTGGGCACCGCCGTCTCAAGCACCGCTGAACTGGGCCCTTCATCTCAAGCACCGCTGCACTGGGCACCGCCGTCTCAAGCACCGCTGAACTGGGCACCGCCGTCTCAAGCACCGCTGAACTGGGCCCTTCATCTCAAGCACCGCTGAACTGGGCCCTTCATCTCAAGCACCGCTGAACTGGGGCCTTCATCTCAAGTACCGCTGAACTGGGGCCTTCATCTCAAGTACCGCTGAACTGGGCACTGCCGTCTCAAGCACCGCTGAACTGGGCCCTTCATCTCAAGCACCGCTGAACTGGGCCCTTCATCTCAAGCACCGCTGCACTGGGCACCGCCGTCTCAAGCACCGCTGAACTGGGCACCGCCGTCTCAAGCACCGCTGAACTGGGCCCTTCATCTCAAGCACCGCTGAACTGGGCCCTTCATCTCAAGCACCGCTGAACTGGGGCCTTCATCTCAAGTACCGCTGAACTGGGCCCTTCATCGCAAGCACCGCTGAACTGGGCACCGCCGTCTCAAGCACCGTTGAACTGGGCACCGCCGTCTCAAGCACCGCTGAACTGGGCCCTTCATCTCAAGCACCGCTGAACTGGGCACCGCCGTCTCAAGCACCGCTGAACTGGGCCCTTCATCTCAAGCACCGCTGAACTGGGCCCTTCATCTCAAGTACCGCTGAACTGGGCCCTTCATCTCAAGCACCGCTGAACTGGGCACCGCCGTCTCAAGCACCGCTGAACTGGGCACCGCCGTCTCAAGCACCGCTGAACTGGGCCCTTCATCTCAAGCACCGCTGAACTGGGCCCTTCATCTCAAGCACCGCTGAACTGGGGCCTTCATCTCAAGTACCGCTGAACTGGGGCCTTCATCTCAAGTACCACTGAACTGGGCACCGCCGTCTCAAGCACCGCTGAACTGGGCCCTTCATCTCAAGCACCGCTGAACTGGGCACCGCCGTCTCAAGCACCGCTGAACTGGGCCCTTCATCTCAAGCACCGCTGCACTGGGCACCGCCGTCTCAAGCACCGCTGTACTGGGCACCGCCGTCTCAAGCACCGCTGATCTGGGCCCTTCATCTCAAGCACCGCTGAACTGGGCCCTTCATCTCAAGCACCGCTGAACTGGGGCCTTCATCTCAAGTACCGCTGAACTGGGCCCTTCATCTCAAGCACCGCTGCACTGGGCACCGCCGTCTCAAGCACCGCTGAACTGGGCACCGCCGTCTCAAGCACCGCTGAACTGGGCCCTTCATCTCAAGCACCGCTGCACTGGGCACCGCCGTCTCAAGCACCGCTGAACTGGGCACCGCCGTCTCAAGCACCGCTGAACTGGGCCCTTCATCTCAAGCACCGCTGAACTGGGCCCTTCATCTCAAGCACCGCTGAACTGGGGCCTTCATCTCAAGTACCGCTGAACTGGGCCCTTCATCGCAAGCACCGCTGAACTGGGCACCGCCGTCTCAAGCACCGTTGAACTGGGCACCGCCGTCTCAAGCACCGCTGAACTGGGCCCTTCATCTCAAGCACCGCTGAACTGGGCACCGCCGTCTCAAGCACCGCTGAACTGGGCCCTTCATCTCAAGCACCGCTGAACTGGGCCCTTCATCTCAAGTACCGCTGAACTGGGCCCTTCATCTCAAGCACCGCTGAACTGGGCACCGCCGTCTCAAGCACCGCTGAACTGGGCACCGCCGTCTCAAGCACCGCTGAACTGGGCCCTTCATCTCAAGCACTGCTGAACTGGGGCCTTCATCTCAAGTACCGCTGCACTGGGCCCTTCATCTCAAGTACCGCTGGCCGATGAGCGGCAGGGGCTGGCCCGCATCTGTGTCGGGCAGGGCTGCACGAAGCACTCTGGGCACCAGGCCCCCTCCAGCACCAGTGGAGACTGTTATCCACTTGAGAGACTGTGGCTTTGCACTCCCCAGGATTGAACAGTGGGCAACCCACCCACTGTAGAGACTTGAGAGACTGTGGCTTTGCACTCCCCAGGATGTAACAGTGGGCAAGCCACCCACTGTAGAGACTTGAGAGACTGTGGCTTTGTACTCCCCAGGATTGAACAGTGGGCAACCCACCCACTTGTGAGACTTGAGAGACTGTGGCTTTGCACTCCCCAGGATTGAACAGTGGCCATGGAGGCCCCGTCGTGGATCTGGCTTCGCATTCATCTGGCTGAGGTGCCCCCCGTTCCCCCTGAGGTGCCTGTAGGTTTCCTATCTGATGCCCCTGCAGTGTTCTCTCCGTTGGAGTCAGGTATCCTGTGTGGGCTTTTCCATGTGATTTGGGCCCAGTGGTCCACGGACAATGCCTGCTACAATGCTCGGACTTGTACATTTATGTATATAAGAGTTTTTGAAGTGTATATATATTTTTAGCCAGTAATACAATATATTCCAATGTTTAGAGTCATTTCCTTTTGTATTTGCATTCTTCCCGGGGGTTTGGGGGTGTAACTGTGATGTATTGATATGCATTGGTGTGTGTTGTGGTGGGTGAGGGTGGGGGTGTTGCGTGTGTGTGTTCCTGTTCTTTGCCTCTCCCCTCCCCTGTGTCGTAGGTGCAGTACTCACCGTTGTCTTCTGCGCCGGCGTTCGTGCTCCTGGTAGAGGAGTAGGAACACTATCGCTGGGAGTATGTGGAGTTCGGGTTCCATGCCGTCCTGATTCCTCGTGGGCTGTATGGAGGTGAGCGTTTTCCCTTCGAAATTGCTGTTTCCGCCGTGTTTTTATCGGAGGGGCTAACGCCCCCGGAAAAGGTGGAGGATTGGTAGGTTGTGATACGGTGGGCGGTACATTGTCTCCCGCCTGTCTGTTGGCGGTGACCGCCGCGCTGTTTGTTTGTGCCGCCGTGGCGGCCGGTGTGGTAATGTGGCGGTCTCTGTTGGCGGTTTCCGCCAGGGTCGGAATTCCATTTTTTTTCCCACCAGCCTGTTTGCGGTTTGGCCCCAGCTTTAACACCGACCGCCAGGGTTGGAATGACCCCCTTAATCTTTTTGCTATTCAGAGTATCACAATTGAAGTTAAAATCACCTAAAACAGTGAAGTTAGCATACTGCATGACTGCCGGATTATTAAAAAGCCTTGTTTTAAGACCCAGTAGTCTGTACAGCAACAATGCATTAAAGTAGGACTGATGAGAAACTTTGTACGTGAAAAACATAGCCTTGCAACCAACTACCGAAACCTGTTTACAGAGCACTTCCAGGTGATCTAAAAAAAAACACAGCAAGCCCTCCTCCCCATTCGCCAGATCTATCTAACCTCATAATCAACTAACCAGCTGGGAGAGCCTCCACCATATCAGTTTGAACTGTTGTCAGATCTGAGTTACAAATGTTTTATACATTTATGAGAGGCAGGAGAAAGTTCATTTATCACTTGGGAACTTGGGTATGTAACCTAACTGAAGAAATCCAATGTGCCATTGAGTTGAAGCTTCAATTTAGGTGGAAGGAGTTGTGTCTGCAACCGGCACGACATACAAAATGGAAGGTTTAATATTGAGATAGTTGTGGGTTAATACTTGCCTCCATATCTTTAATAAAACCAAGCCTTTCATTCACAAAAACTAGGAAAATCTCCATTTTATTACAAGACTAAAGGCTCCTAGTATGCTTCTTAAAAGCATAGAAACAGCAGCATTTACTTCATGACTAGTAGGTTTCCCCATTTTTTTTTAAACATTTTTTCTGTCATTTGAAATCTTGTAGATTTCACTGCACCATATTTTGTAACCTCCCAGCAGGGAATGCCCCCTTGCATACATTGGCCCTCATTACAACCCTGGCGGTCGGTGATAAAGTGGCCGTAATACCGCCAACAGGCTGGTGGTAAATACTGCCAAATTAGGACCATGGTGGATAGAGCTCAGACAGACAGCCTCTTTACCACACCGACCGCCAGGGCGGACACAACGGCCACCCACCACGCTGGTAGCAGCAAACAGCCAGGCGGAAGTCAATGTTCCACCCACCATATGAAGACACT
The DNA here is from genome assembly GCF_031143425.1 of Pleurodeles waltl. Lineage (NCBI taxonomy): Eukaryota > Metazoa > Chordata > Amphibia > Caudata > Salamandridae > Pleurodeles > Pleurodeles waltl. The sequence continues at coordinate 1,029,926,258 of NC_090440.1, forward strand.
GCAATCCGCCAACTTTTCTGGGGTGGTACCACCCTGGCGGAAACACATCACAGAAGGAAAATGACTCACCTGTGGAGACTCAGGGAAGAACCACACCGCCATGTAGCCTGAACTTCATATATCCCCAATGCTGTTCTATGTCCTGCTCCACCACGAACACCAATGATGGCGAACATGACGACGGTGAGTACAGCCGCCTAGCACACAGGGAGGGAGGGAGGAAAAATAGGCAGGCACCTCAGGTGGTCGGGGAACGGGGGGCACCTCAGCCGGCAGATGGAACAACACCACTGGTCCTGGAGGGGGCAACATGCCCTGTGCTTGGTCCTGGGGAGTGCCAGGCCACATTCTCTTGAGTGGGTGACTTGCTCACATGCTCTGGAGGGGCCAACATGCCCTGTGCTTGGTCCTGGGGAGTACAAAGTCACAGTCTCTCCGGTGGATGGCTTCTCCACTGGTTCTGGAGGGGGCATCGTAACCTGTGCTCTTCATCCTGGGGAGGATGGGGTGAGTGGATGGCTTCTCCATAGGTTCTGGAGGGAGCATTGTGCCCTGTGCTCTTCATCCTGGGAGGATGGAGTGAGTGGATGGCTTCTCCACTGGTTCTGGAGGGGCATCGTGCCCTGTGATGCAGGCCTTGGGGAGTGCAATGTCACAGTCTCTCAGCTGGGTGTCAATCCCACAGGAGTTTTCAGGGGCAGCCCGCACAACAGCCCATGGACGCAGGATTACACACTGTCCGCCGGCGGTGACGGCTGCTCAGTGGTCGTGCTGGTGCTGGTGCTGGTGGTGGTGTTGGAGGGAAGCTCCTGCCCAGCCCCCGCAGCCTCGGACGGCTGCCCACTGCTGGTGGTGGTGCTGGTGCTGCTGCTGGTGGTGGTGGTGATGGGGGGAAGCTCCTGCCCATTCCCTGGAGCCTCGGACGGCTGCACCAACATGGTTGGTGGTGGGGGCTCCAACTGAGTCTCAGCACCAGGCCCCTTGTCCTTTCTGCCTGCGAGTGCAGGCCCCTTGCCCTTCCTGGCAGAAGCTGTTGATGGCTCCTTGCTCCTCTTGGCAGCAGCTGGGGGTGGCACCTTGACCTTCATGTTAGCAGCTGGGGATGGCTCCTTGCTCCTCTTGGCAGCAGCTGAGGGTAGCACCCTTACCTTCACGGTAGCAGCTGGGGGTGGCACCTTGACCTTCCTGGCAGCATTTGGGGCAGGCACTCTTTCCGTGTGGCTGCCTGGTGCCCGGGATCCATTCCCACCACGAGTTTCTGAGGACACTACTGTGCCCATGGCTGAGGTGCTTGCCTGGGTTTTAAACACCCTGGTGAGACATGAAGGATGGGGGGAGGGGTAGGAAAGAGGTCAGTGGTGGAGAGGAAAAGCTGCTTAGGGACATTGGGGTGGGAAGAGGGAGAAGGTCTTTGAGTGGAGGAAGAGGGAGTGGTTGTAGGAGGTGTCTGTCTGCTGTGTTTGGGTGCAGGTGCATGGGCTGGATGCTGTTGTGAGGTGGAAGGCTGCTGGGTGTCTGAGTGCTTGTGTTTGTGTACTTTGGGAGGAGGGGGCACAGACACAGTGGGGGAGGACACAGGGGATGTGTGCATGGATGTTGGGGACTGCCAGTGAGGTGTGTGCTCTGATAGGTGTGCTGGTGATGGAGGTAGTGGATGAGGATGTAGTGCATGCAGATGTGAGTGTCAACGCAACTGGGAGGGAGTTGGAGGATGAGGAGGAGGGGGCCACAGTGGAGGCAGCAGATGTTGGTATGTCTGCATCTGGGTGGTGTTTGTGTGAGTGCCTGTGGGATGATGTGTGGTGCCTGTGTTTGCCTGTGCCACTCTTGCGTGTTGTCTTGTATGCATGCTCGTCTGCCTGTGTGTTTGGGATAGGTTGGGGTTGAGGGGAATGGGATTGGGTAGAGGAGGTTGGAGGGGGAGGGTGGAAACAGGGACAATGGCTGCCATCAGAGAGGAGGCCAGAGCCTGGATTGATCTCTGTTAGGCCACCAAGCCAGTGTAAATGCCCTCCAGAAATGCATTGGACTGTTGCATTTGGGCTGCCAGCCCCTGGATGGCATTTACAATGGTTGACTGCCCAACAGAGATGGATCGCAGGAGGTCAATAGCCTCCTCACTCAGGGCAGCAGGGCTAACTGGAGCAGGGCCTAAAGGTGCCTGGGGCGAAGGAGATGCCCACCCTCCTGGGTGAGCGGGCACGGGAAATTCTCTGAGGGTCTGCTGGGAGGGCAGTGCCTGTACGGGGGTGGCGGCTGTACCTGTAGCTGGGGTGGGTACAGAGGTGTCCGTCATCACCAGGGAGCTTCCATCGGAGGAGGTATCCGTGTCCGAACTGTCCCCTCCAGTCTCCGCCGTGGTGCTACCCTCACCCTCCGTCCCACTGGTGCCCTCAGCGTCGGTGGACTCTGCCTCCTGGGTCCTGTGGGATGCAACTTCCTCCATCACCGGTGACTCTGCTCCTCTGCCAGATGATGCTAATGCACATAAGGACAGTATGACAAAACAAGAAAGGGGGTGAGAGACAAAGGATACACTTGGTCAATGGCTGCACCAACACCACCGTTGGCGTACACAGCACTCTCACACACAGGGATCAGCCCTACGCACTATGCAATGCAATACCAGTAGCAATGGTAGTCACCAGGGTTTGGGGAGGGACACATACCGCCCAGTGCAGCATACCTGGGACCCACACACCCCTGCCCAGTAGTGGATGCCTTCTAGCTAAGTTGTCGGGATATCACATCTGAACCCTGCCCAACATGGGACCTACACTGCAATGTCAGCCCTGGCCTGGGGGCACCCACAGGCACACTTCCCCCACCCGGATACCATCCCACCAGGTGTAGGTAGCAATGATGGACACTGTACTCACCCCCTTGTTGCTGCTGTGATGCCCCCAAATGCCCATCCAGCTCCGGATGGGCCATCAGGGGGGTCAGGGTTCAACGGGCACCCCTTCCCCATTGGGAGGCCATCCCCAGCTGGGCCTCTGCCGTCTTCCGTGCCCAGCGTCTCAGGTCCTGCCACCGTTTCTGACATCGGGTGCTCTGCCTGCCGTAGACCCCCAGCGTCCGCACATCCTTGGAGCTGGTACGCCATATACCCTTCTTTAGATGGGCCCTGACCTGCAGAGGAAATATACACAGGGAAAGGTATTATTTAGACCATCCTGCCTGTTACACTCATGGCCCACCGTAGCCCTCCCATCCCCTTATGCACAGACATGGCCCAGCATACATGCTGCAAGCTGCCCAGGGGACATCCACCAACCCCTCCTACACGAGACCTTTACACACACCACTCCATGCATTCATGCCCCATGCATCGTGCTCACAGTGTACTCAACTGTTGGTCTGGAGGCCCATACAGCCGTCCTTACTGGGGTAGGACCCCATACACTAGTCTCTCCAACTCCGTTGAGGTGAAGGCAGGGGCCCTTTCCCCAGTCGCACTGGCCATGGTAGGTTCCAGACACAGGTCACAGCAGCACATGCAGCGTAGGTCCTCTCCTGTTGAAGGTCAGGTAGCAAGTGAGTGAACAGATAGAAAATGGCGGTAACATCCTTAGCGGTGCATACCGTCACCGCCGTCTTTGCCACTGTACCCCATAGGGCCCAAAAATAACCAATGAGGAGTTGCATGCCGCCTCCCGCAACAGAGCAAAATGTCAGCGGAATTACCTCACTTCCACCTGTCCCACCATACAGGACAGGCGGAAGTCATTTCGGGGGTGGGGGAGACCATGGATCATAACCGTGTCACAGATTACAATTGTACATTCAAGACATATGCCACTAATACAATAAAAAATCACATCGTACATTGAACTGTAGTGGCTACAATGTACAGATTATGACCGGCTCATCACTCTTTTGCCCCATAGATTGCAACCGCTGCAGATGAATAGGAAATGGAGACATCCCCCGTGTACAGACCCCTGGTGGACTTGGCAACAATTGAGGACAGGCACATTATCCTCACCTACCAACTTGCCACAATCACGGAGCTGTGTTCCCAATTGGAGCCTGACCTGATATCTGCTATCCGTCACCCCCCTGTGATCCCCCTATTGTGCAAGTGCTATCAGTGCTCCATTTCTTGGCAACTGGTTCATTCCAAGTGACAGTGGGCTTGGCAGCAGGAATGTCACAGCCAATGTTCCAAATAGTGCTGACCAGAGTGTTGTGTGCCCTGATTAAGCACATGTGCAGCTACATTGTTTTCCCCCAGGGGGATGATTTGGCCACAGGGAAGGTTGACTTCTATGCAATGGGACATCTCCCCAACATAAGTGGGGCGATTGATGGAACACATATTGCATTTGTCCCCCCCCGACAAAATGAACAGGTCTTCAGAAATCGAAAATGTTTTTACTCAAAGAATGTGCAGATGGTGTGTTTGGCGGACCAGTACATCTCCCATGTCAATGCTAAGTATCCAGGCTCAGTGCACGATGCTTTTATCCTGAGGAATAGCAGCATTCCAAATGTGATGGCCCAACTACAGTGGCACCGGGTGTGGCTAATAGGTGAGCCCTGGTTCCCACCCAGTGTATGTTGGTGTATGGGTATGGTGTGGGCCATATGGCATAGTGTATGGCTAACAAATGTCCCACGATATTTGCAGGTGACTCTGGTTACCCCAACCTCTCATGGCTACTGATCCCTGTGAGGAATGCCAGGACAAGGGCAGGTGAACGTTACAATGAGGCACATGGGCGAACAAGAAGGATAATAGAACGTACCTTCAGCCTCCTGAAGGCCAGGTTTTGGTGCCTCCATCTAACAGGTAGATCCCTGTGCTACTCACCCAAGAAGGTCTGCTCGATATTCGTGGCATGCTGCATGTTGCACATCCTTGCCTTGAGACGCCATGTGCCTTTTCTGCAGGAGGAGGAGGCTGGAGATGGCACTGTGGCAGCTGTGGACCCTGTGGACTGTTACGATGAGGAGGCAGAGGATGGGGATGAGGACAACAGAACTGCAGTGATTAGACAATAATTCCAATGACACACAGGTAAGACAGTGTAACTTCACATTTCATTCACAGTTTTGTGTTTGACATTGTCACTGGCAGGCTGTGAATTCCCACTTCTATGACCACTCACTGTACCCTTTGGCAACTCTTTTTGCAGATGTTGGTGCCCCACTATCGCTCCTGGGGTGTTCACTGCAGCCAACTACAGGTCTTTCCTATGTATACATTACTGTACAGTTGAATTGCAATGTTTAAACCTTGTTAAACGAATACATACTTAAATCATTTGACATACTCCATACTTGTATTTTTTCAAAGTATGTTTATTGCAGTACTCTGACGATAAGTGGGCTGGGATGATGATGGAGGAAAGTCCATTGTATAGTCCAGTCTATTGGTAGCACAGGTGCATTGTCCAAGGGGGCATAGGAAGGGGAGCAATGGCAGTTCAAGGTGGACAGGGTGACAGAGTGGGACACAAGGGTGACAATCAGGAGAGTCTTCTTTCCTGGTGGGGATCTTGGCAAAAGTCTCTGGCTTCTGCCTGGATTGTAGGGAATGTTTACGGGGTGGTTCTCCTTCTGCAGGAGGAGGGGTGCGGTGGCCTGTTGGTCCTGTGGTGGGGCCTCCTGTCCACTTGCGGCGGTGGAGGGCTGTTCAGTAGATGGCTAGTGGCAGGGGCCCACTGTTGTGAGGCTGCCTCACTCATAATGTTGGCCATGTCTGCCAGCACCCCTGCAATGGTGACCAGGGTGGTGTTAATGGCCTTCAAGTCCTCCCTGATCCCCTGGTACTGTCCCTCCTGCAGCCGCATGACTCCTGCACATTGTCCAGGATCTGGCCCAGCGTATCCTGGGAATGTTGGTATGTTCCCAGGATCTCAGTGAGTGCCTCCTGGAAAGTCGGTTCCCTGGTCCTGTCCTCCCCCTGGCGCACAGCAGTCCTCCCAGCTTCCCTGTTGTCCCCTGCCTCTGTCCCCTGAATGGTGTGCCCACTGCCACTGACCCCTGGTCCCTGATTGTCTTGGGTTTGTGGTGTGTCCTGGGGTCCCTGTAGTGGTGGACACACTGCTGATTGACGTGTTCTGGGGACAGAGGTATGGGCATGCTGGGTGGGTGCTGTGGTGGTGTTTCCTGAAGGGGGTGGCTTTGTGGTGGTGCAGGACTGTGCCTGGGTAACCGACTGTCTGGAGGTCCCTGATGGGCCAAGCTGATCATCCAGATCCAGGCGAGCAGAGTCACTGGCATCACTGTGGGCCTCTTCTGGGGGGGACTGGATGTTGCTGGCACCTCTTCTCTGGTGACATTGGCTGGGATACCTGTGGGGATGTATATGCAGTGTTATTATTTCTGTGTGTGACATATTGTGCATGGTTGGGTTGCCCTCTATGGTTGTTATTGCCCTGCCAGTTTTTCCTTGTGTGAGTTGTTATGTGGTGGGCTAGGTGATTTTCTAGTGTCCATTCATTGGTGATAGGTGTCCATGCAGGTCTGTGAGTGGTGTCCATGCATTGGTGGTGCATGCTGGGATTGGCATTGGGATGAGTGGGTTGTGATGGTGGGGTGTGTGGGCGGTGGTGGAGTGATGGGAGTGAAGGTGGGGTCGGCGTATGTGATGGTATGCAGGTAGGGGGGTGATAGTAATAGAGAGTTGACTTACCAGAGTCCAGTCCTCCTGCTACTCCTGCCAGGCCCTCAGGATGCATGATTGCCAAGACTTGCTGCTCCCATACTGTTAGTTGTGGAGGAGGAGGTGGGGGTCCATCGCCAGTCCTCTGTACTGCGAGCTGGTGTCTTGCTGCAATGAAACGTACCTTTCCCCGTAGGTCGTTCCACCTCTTCCTGATGTCGTCCCTTGTTCTGGGGTGCTGTCCTATGGCGTTGACCCTGTCCACGATCCTCTGCCACAGCTTCATCTTACTAGCAATGGATATCTGCTGTACCTATGCTCCTAATAGCTGTGGCTCTACCCAGATGATTTACTCAACCATGACCCTTAGCTCCTCCTCAGAGATTCTGGGGAGTCGTTGTGGTGCCATGGGTGTAATGTGAGTGGTGTGGGTGAGGGAGTGTAGGGTGATGTGTTGGGGTGTGTGATGTAAGGTGCGTGGGTGGTATATAGGTGATGGTGATGTGTGGCTCTGGTTTTGTCTGTAGTCTTGGTGTCTGTCACGTGTCAATGGTTTGTAAGCATAAAGGGTTGTGGGTAATGTGGGTGTGTGTTTTATGGTGGTGTGTGGGTGTGGTGTGTGTATGGGTGTCAGGTGTGTGTAGTTTGATTTGCCAAATGTAATGTTGTTTTGTATGTGTGTGTGTATTTTGTGTGTGGCGGTGTGTACCACCAATGGTTTACCGCCATTGAATGTCTGCTGTGGTGATTCGTGGGTCAAAATGTTGTGGGCGTTGTCCTGTTGGCGTAACGGTGTGGGTTTGGATACCACCAGTTTATCACTGACCTTTGGTGTTGCGGAGTTGTGTCTGTGGCTGTATAGTTTCGGATTGGTGTGTGTGTGTCTTAATATGGTGAACGGATATCCGCGGCGGTGGCTGTATGTTGGCGGCAGTCAGCATGGCAGTAAGTGGGTTTACCGCCAATGTCATAATGAGGGCCATTATGCCTGGCACACGCATAATGTGGCGCAAGGGGTTACAAAGTGCCGCAATGCTAGCATTGCGCCACTTTGTAAATATGATGTGTCACAAATGCCTACCTAATGGCACATTAGCATCAAAACAAATGACGCTAATGTGGTGCAAGAAGGCCCTTCGTCTTGTTCATAAAACTCTGTATGGAGCTGTTTCTGAATACTTTAAGGAAAATCTCACTTGTTGTACCCCCAGTAGACTATTAAGAGCTTCCAATGTCAGAATGATCAATGTTTGCAAAATTAGAAGATCCAGCTGAGGGGGGTAGAAGATTCATTTATGTGGCAGCCTGTTTGTGGAATATCCTGTCTGAACAGTTGAGAGGCCAACCTAACGTTCTGTGCTTCAGAAAACAGCTCAAAACCTGGCTGTTCTCCCATCCAATAGGTGAGGCCATAGAATTTTGTCTCTGCTGGAGTCATATGAGTCAGTGGTAGTTTTTCAGCACCAAGATGCCTTTGGGCATTCGAGCGCTCTATAAAAATGATCCATATCAGTTGTCATGTTGGACTTTGTCAAAGACATCTTCACCTTTCCCATGGGCTTGATGATAATTCTCTTTTTTTTCCCTCTGTTATATTATCCTTGATGTGCTTTAACAAGAAAATGAGACTTGTTGCTGCCATTTAAGACCATACATGGATTTGAGAATGTTTCATTTGTTATGGGCAATTATGACATCATATTTTAGTTGTTTCCCCAGTGGAAGTATTTCTGTTTTATCTTAGCTGCTGTTTAATTGAAGCAAGAAAGAAGATGCATAATACTCGCCTCTGTGTCTTCAATAAAATCAAGGCTTTCCTTCACTAAAGCTAGAAAACTTTCTATTCAAACATGGTTCCCGCGGGTGAGCATCATATGTCAGAGATGTGAAAGCCAAACAGAACAAATGATTTGGGAGAGTACCAACGTCACTCAGGGCCAGATTACTCCATCCCAAGTGTGAGGGATATCCTGTCCGCCATATTACAAGTTCCAATGGAACATGTAATATGGCGGGCGGGATATCGCTCACATTTGGGACGGAGTAATCCCCTCCCCCAAGGTCGTAATCTGTCCCACAGTCTTTCAATGCATGTAGAGATCTACCTGAATCAGCTTGTTGATGATGCTATTACTCTGACTACACACTTATTGTCCTGGATCGGACTAGGACAGAATATAGGTCCAGACACCAAAATACAAGTGATTTAGATAGCCACAAAAGTGACTCATGTTTGCAAATTGAGGCTGTCTGAACTTGTAAAGACATACTATATAAGTGTTGTGCAAGGTATGGAAGACTGCATCGATTTGAGCTTGCTGAAGGCAATCTTTGTTTTAATATCAGGAAAATCAACAAAAAGTGGCCCAGCAGAACATAAATCAGGCCCATAAGCAGCAACCAAACATACCATACATTAACATGTTCTACATCTCCTTCAGGCACTCTCTGATTGCCTTGTAGGCCAGTCTGACTCAATTATCGACTCATCTACCTTGTTCAAGTTGGCTTCGTTAAGAGTAGGTTACTCCATTCTCTGCATCATGGTGGCAAGGACAGCAGTAACCAGAAAATGGAAGAACAAAAATCTTACAGGGATTTGTGACTGAAAAATCAAAAATTAGGGTGATCCCTAAGTAGAAAAATGCTACTCTCAGGATGGACTGAACTAACAAAATGAAAACGATATGGGGTTCAGTCCTGTCCGAAATAACTGAACAATGAAAGGGGAAATGCTTCTGGGCATTGTCTAACATTCTGAATTTGGGCAATGGCAGTTGTTCATGAAAATATGCTCTCGTTTGTATACACTTCTCTATGATGGTATTAGCTATTAAGTGAATATAGGAAAAAATTGTAAAGATTATTCTTGCGTTTTTTATTCAGAGTTAAAATCTGGGCATAGAGGTGCTAATTTTTACCTGTATGAATGTATATATCCTTCTGAGTATTAAACAAAACTGATACTTACCATAGCAATTCTGTGTAATAATATATACCCTTTTGCTGAAAATATTGTTTTTTTGCCATGTTGCATTCAATTAAAAATATTTTTTTAAACTCTAAATGATACAACGTGAGCCAGTAGTAGGAACCATTTGTTCCTTATCATCTGGTGCTTAAATAGTGCAAGAGGTTGCAAGTGGTGGGCATTGGCACTCATTTTTTTATTCAATGATTTAATAATTTTACACACATTCGAAAAAAAGCCACATGGATGGAAAACAGCAATTCCAACTTAAAGATATCACAGTCACATACACCATTTCTTTATATTCACAATCCTCCATATAAGTATAAACCTAAATTATTTATGGCGAGGTGACACATCCCAGTATACCAGTGCGACCCCATCTTGGTTCATGATTGACAGTGTATTCCTTGTTATGCTTCTATTATTGTTGATGTACAGTAGGTCCCTATCCTATATTACCGTCTATTGTGCATTCCACCCCCTACAAATCTTGTCAAAGTTGTTGGTGCACTTACGCCGCTCATAAACTACTTTTCCCACTGCCATGCACCAGTCCTTGGCGCAGCCCCAATCATACAGCTTTGGCACATAATTGATCTTCCAATTATTTTTAAATAATCTATTTGGCCATGATCAAGATAGGACTGGAAGTGTGTTCATCAAATAAGACCCAGGGTCCCAGAAAGGACAGTTGCCTCTCCAGTGTCCAATGCCGCAAAAGAGAACATTATTGGCTTCTCCCAGTTTATGCCCAGCCTGGATATCTACCGTACATCTTACATTTATGCTTGATTCTGGCAAAGGACACATCAGGATCAGCGATGCATAGCAGTCTATCAACCAGCATTTAGTGTCGCGTAGGCTCTCATTATTCTGATGGGACTACTGGATTTGGGTGGCTGACTCACCCGTGCTGTGTGGGACTGAGTCTGAACCCACTACAGGTGACACCTGTCGGCCTAATCCCGGTTTTGCTCCGGCTAACTAGCAGTGCCTCATCGCTACCCAAGGGCAGAGATGATTGGCAGCTGAGCACATGACACAATTGACACCTCAGGGAAGTCGTGGTCACTCAGATCGCATCCGTTTCTCTCATTTACATTAGTCTCATATATAAAAGGACAATCAGAGGCAGTATATGTTTCGATAAGGTTATAATGAAGCAACTGCATCTTAGATAATAAAGCATGTACTGCAACAACCAGGACGATAATACATGACAGGATTAGAATAATGACGAGGAGAGTAAAGCATAAAAATAAAAATGCTACCATATTGTCACTAAAATCATTAAAATAATTCCTACCTAGGTTATGTTAGAGCACGGCATGTTAAGCTCTAGTTCTGCCCTTCAGGTTCCCCTGGGAAGACATCATCCCTCATACCTGAGCAAGAGGCCTGTAGTCTACATAGGCAGCTGTAGCGAAGCGTTCAGCTATCAGCATACAGTCATGGTCATCTGGCTGGAATCTCCCTCTAACGTGTATGCGACAGAGATGTGTTTTATAATGAAACAGCTGATGTTCTAAGAAAATGTCTCTACATAAGGATGTGTATGTTTCTATGAACACTAGAGACAAAGTGTTACCACGTTTACCGGCAACCTATCTTACTGCAGCCTTGACAAAACCCAGAGTGAAAGAAATGTCTTGTTTAAGAACACAGTGCAGACCTAGGCAAAGAACAGCTAAATAGATAGAAATAAAACAAGACCGCAAATGTAGCTATTGTTAAAATAATAAACGAAGCTGAATAAAATATATCTAGGTTGAAGTGCACACCGGCAGGCCTTCGTTTGCTGAAATAACGTGTATGAAGCTATAACTAAAATGGCTACACAACAATACCAATATTATTTCATCCCAGTCTTTGGCCCATTTCCATCCCCTTATTTGGACATACCTCCATATCCACTACTCCAAATGCTCTAGTGTCAGAGCAAACAGAGTAGGGGACAGGGAGCATTGCTGCCTTGTGCCCTATGAATGCAGAAGGTCCTCAGCTGTGTGCCAGCTACCCTCATCTTTGCTATAAACCTGCTGAAGGGTAATATGACCTATGATAGTAAGCAGAGTCCAAAGCCCATTCTCTCTGGGACTTGGAACATAAACTGTAATTCTATTGAGTAGTGGCTTTCTTTGCATCAAGTGGCACTGTATAGCCATAAGTTCAGCCTGGTGGATACATGTGACATGAATTTCAGTTGGTCCTGGTGGATCAGTGCAGTCAACAGTGGTGTCATTCAGTTGCGGCTGCCACTGAAAGGTGGTGGTGGGGCGGGGAGGGGGAAGATGAAAAAAAATAAATCATTAAAAAAAAACTATTAAATCTTCACGGAGAAGGGTTCGTCTACCCCGTCCTCTTCTCGGACGCACACAGGCTTTCAGACTCTGCTCCAATCATGGCGCTGCTGTCATTAGCATGACAGCAGTGCCACGACTGGTGTGAGGTCCCTGCTTCGGCGCTCACACAGGGGGTAGCACCCTGTGCACTTTCTCCTCCGAAGCTCTTCCTTAGAGCCGGGTGGAGAAATGCAAAGTGCGCATGTCTGGTTGGTTGGCCAAACACACATGAGCACTTATGGTGCACCAGCCACTCCTCCCTCCAGCCCCACCCCGCCCTAACCTGGCTCCCGGAAAAAGAAAAGTATAATAAAGCTTCATTATTATCATTTTATTTTTCATTCACCTTCTGCTCCTCCGCCTTAGCGGGGAGCTGCCCCTGGTGTCATTCAGTTAGCTGGAATCTTAGCTGGATTTTGGGTTTGCTATTTAGTAGTGAGATTGGACACAAATAAACACAACTGCTCCTTGGTTACCCTCCTTTCTAAATCTACACTATGTTTGCTTTCTTAGGCATGCAGTCAGTAGTGGGGCTCCTTGAACATTTCCAGCACTGGTTTGGCAATCTGTAATCTATTGGGGCAGGTGTTTTTGCCAGCTTCTGTATCTGATGTGGCTGCTTTAACTTACTCTGGTGTGATTTCTTCCTCCAGGGCCAGTCTCTGTTCCTCATTTATTTGATGCATGGGGCAGTCCCCAATGAACTGAAACAGGTCATTGTTATGTTACAAAAGTTTGTATTCATAAACCTCTTGGAGATAGCCCGCAAAAGCATTTGCAGTTGCCGTGTATCCTGATACTGGTCTGTCTGCACTTGGAGTACTTTCTGCTATGTGTCCCCTTCTTTCAGTTAGTCTACAAAAGCAGGCCAGCAATTTTCCATCCTTGTCTCCTGTTTCATACAGCCTCTTTTGTGCACCTAAATATTGTGTCAGAACTCATATTTGGAAACCAGGACTTATTTCTCATAATAAGACTTTGACTCAAACCAAGAGTAAGATTGGCAGAAAAGGGAGAACTAGAAAGAAAATAAATTAGTGACAAAGAAAAAAAACAGAGGTGAAAAAAGAACCTGCAGGAGTAAGAGAAAGAAACAGGAAGTATATGGTGGTGTCTGTAGGACGCTGGCCCGGTTTGTAGTGGGTACCTAAGGTACTTACACCTTATACCAGGTCCAGTTATCCCTTATTAGTGAAATGTAGTAGTGTTCTAGCAGCTTAGGCTGTCTAGAAGAAGCTGTAGCAGAGCATCTTACTCTGAACTAGGAGACATGTGAAACTCCTGCAGTACCACTATAGCTACACTGTACTTATACTCAATAAAAGACAATCCTAAGTCTTATAAAAAATAAAGGTACTTTATTTTAGTGACACAAGGCCAAAAATTATCTTAGAGGCACTACTCCTTCTGGAGGTAAGTATTATACTCAATATATACACTAGTAACCAAAATGAGGTAAGTAAACAGTCATAGAATAGTGCAAACAGTAGAAAATACAAAAGGTTGCAATGGGCCTAGGGGCAACACAAACCATATACTAAAATAGTGGCATGCGAATAACAAATTTCCTTCTAGGCAATTGTAGTGTGTAGAGGGGTGCTGGGAGTGTACAAAAACACCAAAGGTAAGTAAAGTACCCCACCACAGAGCCTAGGAAAGCAGGAGTAAAGTACAGCAAGTTTCCTCCGGACACACTACTAGTCATGATAAAGGTCTTTTCAAGAACCAAGCAAGACTGCAAGCAACAACTGATGGATTCCTGGACCTGAAGACCGGTGGAGAGAGGAGACCAAGTCCAGGAGTCGAAGAAGAGTCCAGTAAGGACAGGAGTCCCTGCCAACCTAGACAAAGGTGCAAAAGTGGATTCTCCGGTCAGAAGAAAAGTACAGAAGAGCACCAAAGAAGTTGGCTGCGGGTTCCTGCTTGGTGCAGGTGATGTCCCACGTCGAGTTGTTGGATGCAGGCTGTTTGCGTTGCTGGATCCCACCAACAAGCCTTGGTTCAAGCAAGTATGTGGTTTGCGTCAAAAAGGAGCTGCCTAGATCCAGGAGGGACCTGGGGGTCTCAACTTGGACTGAGGAGACAGAGGGGTTTCTCAGCAACTCAGAGAGCCCTCAGAAGTCTAGGCAGCTCCCACGGGAGTCCCAGGACATGGGGACAAAGAAGATGTGAAGTGCGGTCGTCGCAGCACTACTCTGGAAGGTCCCACGCACCAGAGAACAACTCAGGGAGCTGTGCATCGCAGGATGGAGTGCTGGGGACCTGGGCTACGCTGTGCATGAAGGATTCTTGGAAGGAGTGCACAGAAGCCCAAGGAGCTGCAGAATACGCTGTGCACAGGGGTACTGTTGCAGGACGGGCAGGCAAGCTCTTACCGCCACCAAATTTGGACAGCTGGACCTTTGGACAGTCTAGGCCACTTCAGTCCACCACCTGTGTTCCAGGGAGCACGCTTTTCATCAGGGGAGGAGTCCCAGAGTACCGGTTGTCGTCGCAGAAGGGTGCCTGCAGATGCAAGGAAGTGACTCTGTCACTCCACAGGAGATTACTTTGGTTATTCTGGTGCAGGGTGAAGATTGGCAGTCCTCAGAGCGTGCACACCTTGGAAACTGTTGCAAAAGCTGGCTGGAGCTGAAGTTGCAGGTCACAGGAGTCGCCTTGGAGACTTTGTTGCAGTTACAGCGGTTTCTGGAGCAGTCTGCGGTTGATCCGACGGTCAGAAGCTGAAGCAGTGGATGCAGAGGAGTCCTGGAGGAATCTTGCAAACCGAAACTGAGGAAACACCCAGAGGAGAGACCCTAAATAGCCCTGAGAGGGGGGTTGGCTACCTACCCAGGTATGCACCTATTGGGGGGGTCTCTGATGTCACCTGCTGGCACTGGTCACTCAGTGGTCTCTAGAAGGGTCCCCACTCCTTGGAATCCAAGATGGCGAACGCCAGAGACACTCTGGAGGTGCTCTGGGCACCACCCCTGGGGTGGTGATGGACAGGGGAGTGGTCACTCCCCTTTCCTTTGTCCAGTTTTGCACCAGAGCAGGGACTGGGGTTCCCTGAACCGGTGTAGACTGGATTTTGCAAGGAGGGCACCGTTTGTGCCCTTCAAAGCATTTCCAGAGGCTCTGGGAGGCTACCCCTCCCAAGCCTGTAACACCTATTTCCAAAGGGAGAAGGTGTAACACCCTCATCCCAAAACAAATGCATTGTTCTGCCTTCCTGGGATTGAGCTGCTCTGTCCCCTGGAGGACAGAAACCTGTATGTGAGGTGGCAGCAGCTGGAGATGCAGTGGAAACCTCAGAGAGCTGGTTTGGTGTACTGGAGGTCCATGGTGGAGCCCCAGGGTGCATGGGATTGCCCCCCCAATACCAGATTTGGATTGGAGGGACAATTCCATGATCTTAGACACCTCACATGGCCATATTTGGAGTTACTATTATGAAGCTACATATATGTATTAACATATTTGTAGTGCACGCTTGTAATTGTGGCTCTGCACTCACGAAGTCCAGGGAATTGGCCCTGGAAAACGTGAGGGCACCTTTGCTAGTGCAAGAATGGCTCACACACAGTAACTTTGCACCTAGCCTTCAGTAAGTGAAGGTTAGACATATAGATGACTTGTAAGTTACCTTAGTTCAGTGGCAGTCCTGATGAAAGCCTTGTATGAGCTCCTTATGGGTAGCAAAAGAAATGCTGCAGCCCATAAGGATCTCCTGGAACTCTAATGCCCTGGGTACCTAGGTACCATATACTAGGGACTTATAAGGGGGGTCCAGTGTGCCAATCAGAATTGGAATCTGGAGTCACTAAACTATAGTGACAAATGTGGTAAGTAGAGAGAGCATAAGCACTGGAGTTCTGGTTAGCAGAACTTCAGTGACACAGTCAAGCATAGTGAGAACACACATAGGCCACAAACTATGAGCACTGGGGTCCTGTCTAGCAGGATCCCAGTCAGACAGGCAAAACACACTGACAAATAGGGTGTTAAACTATGAGACACTGGGGTCCTGGCTAGAAGGATCCCAGTGAGACAGTAAAAACACACTGACAAACACTCACAAACAGGCCAGAAATAGGGGTAACTATGCTAGAAAGAGGCTACTTTCTCACAGTGTCAACATGAGGTGTGGGGTGAAATCAAGACTTGGTATCCTTGGGAATGTGCTGCTCAGCCATTCTGCTGGTGGGGGGCCTCTGAAGAAAAATATTGGGACCCTGTACTTGTTTTTTACAATAGTATTGCTATGGAAACAGGTAGGCTTTTCCCAAGAACATGTATTTTGCAGGTCAGAGGAAAGCAATCTTTACAGAAACAGTCATCTCGACCTGGAGAGTGAGCAGTCCTAGAACTGTCAGACTTGCAATACCTAATTTGGGCGGATGATTCACCGGTACTCATTTTTGGGGACCGGCACGTATTTCTCCTCAAGAGAACCTGATCCAAAGCAAGAAAAAAAAAATCGGCAAAGAAGATGGACGAGAAAGATGTAAAATCAGTTGCAAAGGGAGAGCTGGGAGATAAAAGAAAGTGTTAGCGTAAAACAAAGAGGCAGGACTGGCTGCTGGTGGATTAAAGAGATATGAGGTGGACTCAGTCAAGACTATGCAGTTTTGGTATTCGGTGCCCTTAATTGTGATAGCATAAGCCACGGGCAGCTGAACAAATCTATCTATCTATCTATCTATCTATCTATCTATCTATCTATCTATCTATCTATCTATCTATCTATCTATCTATCTATCTATCTATCTATCTATCTATCTATCTATCTATCTATCTATCTCAAGCACTGCGGTCTCTATTTTCTGACCTCGGCTCAGGAATACCAAGAGTTTGGAAAACTGATTTCTGCAGCTATTTGTTGCCATCTTCTTCGCTGCGCACTTTTCTCTCATAAGGTGTTACTTTGCAGAAGGCAGCGGTGAGTAGTTCTGTTACTGGATGGGTCTAAAAAAACACCCAGAAAAACACCAGGAGATAGGGGGTGGGGTTTGTAAAGAGTTAATGGAGAGCCATGCGGGCTCTCCCTCTGTGCCTGACGTGCTCTGCGTATCCGGGAGGGGCACGGAGCACGAGGGTATGAATAAAGAACGAACTGCGGGTGACGCAGTTCCATGCGTGTTTTGCAAGCAAGCACTGTCTGCGTGTATTCATTTACGGCACAGGGGAAGGCCCTGTACATTGGCGATGAGCGGGATGCAAATACTGTACAGCGGAAGAAAGTGCAGTAAAATATCGATGCCAAGCTGAAAAACGTACCGGGAGGAGTGCGGAGCAGTGTCGACTGCCGCGATCGTGGTGCCGGGCCGGTCGCCGGAAAAAAAAAGCAGGAATCACGAAGGAGGCTTCTGGCACGTGACTGTCGTAGCGGAAGACGAAGAAACTAACCGGTCTTCCGACCGGGAAGCCCAAAGACGGTGAGCCGCGCCCCGCGCCCTGCCCCCACACGAAAGGCACCACGTGGGGCTCCAACACCCCGCCCCGGGCGTCCCTCGCTGCCCGAGAGCAGCCGAAGCAGACGCGTGCTTCCCTGGCCAGGCGCGCGGCTTCTGAGTGCCGCTGTGCTGCGGCAGAGCAGCCGGGCGCGCCGCGCGTCTCCCGCGAGGCCGGGGGAGGCCTGAAAAAAAAAGAAGAGACGCGTGTTGCACGCGCGGTTGTGCTTGTCCACGGAAAAAAATAGTAAATAAAGAAGGAAGACGAGAAGCAACGCGGGTTGCACGTGCGCCGCCCCCGGGAGGGGCTAAAAAAAAAAAAAAAAAAAACAAAGGAAAAATCTGCGGTGAAGAAACAAAATGAATAGGCATTCAAAAAAAATATAGAGGAACACGGATACCTCCACAGAGATAAAAAGTGCAAGGAAAAGGGGTGAAGGGGGAGAAGTTACACAAAAAAAAGAGGTGAAGAGGAAGAAACAAGGAAGGCGGAGTCAAGGAGAAAAAGGAAAAAAAAAAAAAAAACGAAAGGACAGCATCACCTCGTGTACATCACAAGGGTGAGAAGGGGCAAAGATGAGTGCCCCACCACAAGATGATGCCAATCCTCCACCGCCACCAGGGAACCCCCAGCCCCCAGCACAGTTGACCAACAGGGTTCACTCCTCGATCGTTTCGTTACCACCGTTTAGCCAACTGATTGACCCGGCTACCGCTGCACCCAGGTGGCGTTTGTGGATAAACAGGTTAGAAAACTACTTTCGTGCAACTAGGGAAACGGACGGGGAAGTGCGGAGGTCGGTAATGCTGTTGATGGGTGGAGATGAACTACAGGAGCTTTTTGACTCGCTTCCTGACACAGGGGACAAAGCTGATTTTGATACAGCGGTAACTGCTCTGAACAGGCACTTCGACCCTCAATTTAACTCGGATTACGAACGTTTTAAACTACGACAGGCCCAGCAGACTGAAATCGAGTCGATGGATATGTTCTATGCTAGGTTGAGAAAGCTAGCGAGCTCGTGCACAGGTCTCAACCAACAAGAGGAGATCCGAGCACAAATCATTCAAGGGTGCCGGTCTAATGCTTTGAGGAAGCTGATTTTGCGACAGCAGGGCATGTCCCTCGATGACATTCTAATTCTTGCGAGGTCACATGAACTGTCTGCAGTACGAGCGGATGCGATGGCGGCAGTAAGAGGTCAGTCACTAGCTGCTGCGTCATCGTCTCGTGTAGTCCAGGTGAAAGAGGAACAAGTGGATGCGATTCAAACACGCCCGGCAGCGCAGCGTAAAACAAGCACTGCCAGACCCAGTGACAGGGCCTGTGGAAGCTGTGGGTATGAACACCGGCCGAACATGGGATGCCCGGCAAAAGGACAGTCCTGCAACGTTGTGGCAAGTCAAATCATTTTGCCAAAGTGTGTAGGTCCAGGAGGAATAAGCCAGGAGAGCAGAAGGGACGGGATACAAGTGTTAGAGTTGTATCCAAAAACACGGAGGAGGTGAGAGACCAGGCGATGGCGAGTGGCCCGGTCTTCGAGGAAGATGAAGAAGAGGACATATTTGTAATATCTTTCACGGGGGTAAGATACGGAAAATTAGACCGCCGCCCATGAGTGACGTTCATGTCAATGGCATGCTTGTCTCCGTACTCATTGACACAGGAGCGTCGGTCAATGTCATGGATGAAACACTCTTCCACAAACTAGTACCTGCCCCGCCACTGACCCCGACAACTACTAAGATATACAATTATGGAGGGCGGGACCCTCTTCCCCTCAAGGGAACAGTGGAGGTGGCTGTAAGCAGTGGAGATAAATCAACAGAAACCAAGTTCTATGTGGTGGCTGGGGATCGTGGCACTCTGCTAGGATGTCACACGGCAGAAGAGTTGGGACTAGTGTTTTTTGCACGACAAGTGTATGATACTCAAGTGGAACGCCTTCTCAACGAGTTTCCGCAGCTATTTGAGGGGTTAGGTCGGTTAAAAGGAAAACGCATCAAGTTGCACATAGATCCCAACGTGACTCCGGTGGCACTAAGACATCGTCGGGTACCCTTTCATCTGAGACCTGTCGTTGAGAAAGAGCTGCAGCTGTTGGAAGACCAAGGGGTCATAGAGAAGGTGGATGGGCCTACGCCGTGGGTGTCGCCGCTGGTGATTGCGCCAAAACCCAAGCAGCCAGGAGCGATTCGCCTCTGTGTTGATATGCGCCTGCCAAATAAGGCTATTCGAAGGGAGAGACACATAACGCCCACCATGGACGACATCATTGCAGATCTGAATGGGGCGCAGTGGTTCTCCAAGCTGGATCTCAATGCGGGGTATCATCAGCTAGAGCTAGACCCGGAAAGCAGGAATATTACCACATTCTCGACACATGTGGGGCTGAGAAGATATAAGAGACTGAGCTTTGGAGTGTCCTCTGCGGCGGAGGTGTTTCAAAATGCGATTAGGGAAACCTTGTCGGGATTACCAGGAGTAATCAACTTGAGTGATGACATTCTAATACACTCCAAGACGAGAGAGGATCATCATTGTCATCTACGTGCAACGTTGAAACGGCTATCTGAAGCAGGACTAACGCTTCACAAGAAGAAGTGTGCCTTTTACCAAAATTCGGTAGAGTTCTTCGGATATGTATTTTCGAAAGAGGGCCTGCAAGTGGACCCACGGAAGGCTGAGGCTATCCGTCAGGCTGTGGTTCCGCAAAATTCCACGGAGGTTCGTAGCTTCCTAGGGATGGCCACGTATTGCGGAAGGTTCATACCACATCTAGCCACCATGTCTGAACCTCTCCGGCGGCTAACAAAAGGGCAACACCGTTGGGACTGGACTCCAGAGGCACAACAGGCCTTCATGGATATTAAGGAGGCGTTGCTAGACAAGGCAACTATGGCTTATTTCAACCCCAGCAGAAAGACCGAAGTAGTGGTAGATGCGAGCCCCGTCGGGCTTGGAGCCGTCCTCTTGCAAGAACAGAGGTATCAGGAATGGATCCCGGTCGCATATGCCAGCCGGGCGTTGTCGGCCGTTGAAACCAGGTATGCGCAGATTGAGCGTGAGGCTCTAGCCATCCAGTGGGCATGCCGCCATTTTCACTTGTACTTGTATGGGCACGAATTTCAAGTAGTGACTGACCACAAACCTTTAGTTCCGTTGTTCGCTGGTTGCCCCCGTCTTGCACCTCCGAGGATTGAGCGGTGGACCGTTCTCCTTCAACCTTATAGGTTCACTGTCGTTTACCGGTCAGGGGCAAACAATCCGGCAGACTATCTCTCTCGCCACCCTTGTTCGCAGGTGTCGGATGCGCAACAAGAACAAGATGAGGAGAGTACAGAAGTCTTTGTAAGCATGGTCGTGCAGTCGGCGTGTCCTAACGCCCTTCTCGTACCAGAGATTGTAAGTGCCACGCAGGAAGATATCATATTGGGCCACGTCAAAGACGCGTTGAGCCATAAAAAGTGGAAATATTTTCTAGAAAAAACACATGCGTCACGCCCTGAACAGAAAGTGGCCATGCAAAGTATTTGGAAAGTGCGAGATGAACTATCTACTGATAATGAAGGGTTGGTTCTAAGGGGAAGAAGGATTGTACTTCCACAAAGTCTCTGGTCCAGAGTGATTGAGTTGGCACATCAAGGACATCAAGGGGCTGCTAAAACCAAAGCGAGATTACGTGCCAAGGTATGGTTCCCAGGTATGGACAGCCAGGTTGATGAGATGGTAGGACAGTGTCACTCCTGTATCATCACGTCAGTGGAACCTCCGAATTGTCCAGTGATAACCGAGCCGGCTACTCTGAAACCATGGGCTAAAGTAAGCATGGACTTCGGAAGTTTTCCAGATGGGAGGTTAACTGCTGTTCTGATTGACTCCTATACTAAATTCCCGGTGGTTGAGGTAGTGTCGTCGACGGCGTTTGAGAATGTGCGGCCAGTTCTACAAAAGACATTTGCTTTGTTTGGTTTGCCTGATGAAATTCGAACGGATAATGGTCCCCCATTCCAAGGCCAAGAGTTCCGGTTATACCTTGAGGGTCTGGAAATTCGTCATCGGAAGATAACGCCTTACTGGCCTCAGGCAAATGGGGACGTGGAAAGGTTCATGCGAACTTTGAACAGGGCTCTTCGGATTGGAGTAGAGAAAAGGGAAGACAGCGAACAGTGTCTATACCAATTCCTGAGTGCTTATCGTCAAACGCCCCATAGTACCACTGGTTGTGCTCCCTCCTCTTTGATGTTCAAAGTATCTCCATGTGACTGTATTCCATCAGGTCCTAAGTGGAAACCTCCTGTGTTGGATGTTAAAGCCACTCAAAAACGACGGCGAGCTACTAATCAGAGGGCGAGTGCCCAACGACGAGCAAAGTATCGAGGGTTCCAAGAAGGAGACCAAGTGGTGGTGAAATGTCGGAGGGGAGGAGGAAAGTTTATAACTCCGTTTGAACCTGAGATATGGGAGGTTATTGGTGTGAAGGGGTCCATGATCACTGCGGCCAGAGGAAGACAAAGAGTGACACGGAATGTGTCGCATTTTAAGAAAGCTGGACGGAGGGAACCGATTGATGATGAAGGAGAGTTTGATGACGTTACAGGTGGGTCATCCGTGGTGACCAATGAGGTGGAGAGTGTTAGGAGGCCGATGCTGACTGAACAAACCCGACCTGTTTGTGCCCCTGGGCAGGAAAGCTTGCGCACAAGAAGCAGAAGATATGATCTACGTCCCAATCCTGTACCGAGTAGTCAGTTGAAAGACTTTGTCTGTCATGTAGGCTGCTCATAGTTGGAGTTTCGTTGCCATGTGATTATAACAGGATAAAGAGGGAAGATCTGCTGTTTCGTAAGGACAGTGTTTTCGTTGTGGTGGACTGTTCACGTGTGTTTTATTACGAAATATTACTAAGTGACTTTATACCGTCATGTGTTAATTTTGGTTCAAGTTTTTGTTAGTTCCAGTCCCCATGTGGAGTAAAACATGGGGGGGATGTAGAGAGTTAATGGAGAGCCATGCAGGCTCTCCCTGTGTGCCTGACGTGCTCTGCGTGTCCGGGAGGGGCACGGAGCACGAGGGTATAAATAAAGAACGAACTGCGGGTGACGCAGTTCCATGCGTGTTTTGCAAGCAAGCACTGTCTGCGTGTATTCATTTACGGCACAGGGGAAGGCCCTGTACAGGGTTCAGTCAATCAAAATTGATTCTGTTTACCGTTAAAGTCGAGGGAAAATTCACATAGGAAAATATTCCATGCACTACACCACAGCAGCCTGGTTTTCGCAGTCTGGGTCCAGGTAACTCCCAATAAATGCTGCAGAAACGTGGGACACGCTCGGAGACTATGCCGTGCATGCAACAACCGTCAGAACCTTGCGGTAATCTATGCTGTGCCAGAAGACGAGCTAATTGGATTGCTGAATTATTGCAAATATGAAACAGTAACGTGTAAAAACAAAACAATCATTTTCAGTTTTTTTTTCCATGCAGAGGTTTGCTTGCCCACCACCACGTCGCAGCCTGAAGTAATTTGCCTACTGCTCGAATGTTTTTGGAGTTTGGGGAAATAAGGTGAAAGCTCCTGTTACCAATTTTGAAGGTCTGTATTCCCCAGACGATTTGTGTTAAGTTCTGGAACGAAGTCAGTGTTTTTTTAAAGCCTTTGATTTACTTGTGGGCCGGTTCACTAGTAAATTTGTGTCAGTGCATGTTGTGTGAGAACCTCTTTAAAACAACAACCGGCAAAGTGCCTCCGATTTTTCTCCAAAATCCTTTTAAATTGCACCCCGAAGCTTTAACCCCTCACGTTACTGATATTTTGTAGCTCTGCGGTGTACATGCTTCCTTGAAAGGCACATGGAAATGAAGGTAGGACAGAAAACAATTGCCTCTATTGCAAAGCATGTGTGTAAACTAGGTGAAACGTGACCCCTTAACATCTTGTGGTGTCGCCTATGTGAAATCGCCAGAAGGCTTCCCACTGTACACAGGTAAATTTGAAAAAAAATAACTAAAGCATGTTTTGTTTATTCATGCACTTATAAATATATCTATTAACCCCCTCGCTGCCAGGCCTTTTCTCCTCCTGTGCCGAGCCTTTTTTTGGCTATTTGTGGCAGTTCACGCTCCCTCATAACTTTTTGTCCACGTCAGCTACCCAAGCCAAATTTGTGTCCTTTTTTTCCAACATGCTAGGGATTCTAGAGGTACCCAGACTTTGTGGGTTCCCCTGAAGGAACCAGGAAATTAGCCAAAATACAGCAAAAATGTCATAAAAAAAAAAATGGGAAAAAGGGCTGCAGAAGAAGGCTTGTGTTTTTTCCCCTGAAAATGGCATCAACAAAGGGTTTGCGGTGCTAAAATCACCATCTTCCCAGCTTTCAGGAACAGGCAGACTTTAGTCAGAAAACCACAATTTTTCAACATAATTTTGGCCTTTTACTGGGACATACCCATTTTTAAAAATGTTTGTGCTTTGAGCCTCCTTCCAGTTAGTGACAGAAATGGGTGTGAAACCAATGTTGGATCCCAGAAAGCTAAACAGTTCTGAACAGTAGACAAAATACTGAATTCAGCAAGGGGTCATTTTTGTAGCTCCTACAAGGGTTTCCTACAGAAAATAACATCTGAAATACAAAAATATTGAAATTGAGGTGAACAAAACAGCAATTTTTCGCCACGTTTTACGTTGTAAGTTTTTTCTGCAATGTCATAATTTCAAAAGCAATATACTGTTACGTCTGCTAGACTCTTTGGTTGCGGGGATATATAGGGCTTGAAGGTTAATCAAGAACTCTAGGTACCCAGAGCCAATAAAGGAGAAGCACCTTGCAACAGGTTTTCATTGTATACTGGGTATACAGCAATTAATTTGGTAAAATATAAAAAGTGAGAAATAGATATCAAGAAAACCTTTGAGAAGCAGTGGTTATCTGCACATCTCTGAATTTTGGGGTGCCCATACTAGCATGTGAATTACAGGGCATTTCTCAAATAGATGTCTTTTTTAAAGACTGTTTTACATTTGGAAGGAGCAAATGTAGAGAAAGACAAGGGGCAATAACACTTGTTTTGCTATTCTGTATTCCCCAAGTCTCCCGATAAAAATGATACCTCGCTTGCGTGGGTAGGCCTAATGCTCGCGACAGGAAACGAAACATGATCACATCCCCTTTTTACATTGAAGTCTGGCGTGTTTTTTGCAAAGTGCCTAGCTGTAGATTGTGGCCTCTAGCTCAGCCGGCACCTAGGGAAACCTACCAAACCTGTGGATTTTTTAAAACTAGACACCTAGAGGAATCCAAGATGGGGTGACTTGTGGGGCTCTCACCAAGTTCTGTTGCCCAGAATCCTTTGCAAACCTCAAAATGTGGGCAAAAAACACTTTCTCCTCACAATCTAGTGACAGAAAGTTCTGGAATCTGAGAGGAGCCGCAAACTTTCTTCCACCCAGTTTTCCCCCAAGTCTCCAGATAAAAATGGTACCTCACTTGTGTGGGTAGGCCCAGCGCCTGCAACAGGATATGCCTCAAAACACAACGTGGACCCATCACATTTTCCCAAAGAAAACAGCGCTGTTTTTTGCAAAGTGCCTAGCTCTGGATTTTGGCCTCTAGCTCCGCATGCACCTAGAGAAACATACCAAACCTGTGCAATTTTAAAAACTAGACACCTAGGGGAATCCAAGATGGGGTGACATGTGGGGCTCACACCAGGTTCTGTTACCCAGAAGCCTTTGCAAACCTCAAAATTTGGCTAAAAAAACATTTTTTCCCCCACATTTCGGTGACATAAAGTTCTGGAATCTGAGAGGAGCGACAAATTTCCTTCTACTAGCGTTCCCCAAGTGTCCAGATAAAAATGGTACCTCACTTGTGTGGGTAGGCCTAGCACTCGCAACAGGAAATGCCCCAAAACACAACGTGGACACATCTCATTTTCCCAAAGTAAACAAACCTGTTTTTTGCAAAGTGCCTAGCTTTGGATTTTGGCCTCTAGCTCAGCCGGCACCGAGGCAAACCTACAAAACCTGCGCATTTTTGAGAACTAGTCACCTAGGGGACCTCAAGATGGGGTGACTTTTGGGGCTCTCACCAGGTTCTGTTAGCCAGAAGCCTTTGCAAACCTCAAAATCTGGCTAAAAAAACATTTTTTCCCTCACATTTCGGTGACAGAAAGTTCTGGAATCTGGGAGGAGCCACAAATGTACTTCTAACAGCGTTCCCCTAAGTCTCCAGATAAAAATGGTACCTCACCTGTGTGGGTAGACCTAGTGCCCGCGACAGGAAATGCCCCAAAACACAACGTGGACACATCACATTGTCACAAAGTAAACGGACCTGTTTTGCAAAGTGACTAGCTGTGGATTTTGGCCTCTAGCTCAGCCGGCACCTAGGGAAACCTACAAAACCTGCGCATTTTTGAAAACTAGTCACCTAGGGGACTCCAAGATGAGGTCACTTGTGGGGCTCTCACCAGGTTCTGTTACCAAGAATCCTTTGCAAACCTCAAATTTTGGCAAAAAGAGACTTTTTCCTCAAATTTCGGTGACAGAAGGTCCTGGAATCTGAGAGGAGACACAAATTTCCTTCCACACAGCACTCCCCCAAGTCTCCCGATAAAAATGGTACCTCACTTTTGTGGGTAGGCTTACTGCCCGCAAGAGGAAATGCCCCAAAACACTATCTGGACACTTCAAAATTATCAAATACAAAACTACCTGTTTTTGCGAGGGGAGAACACCTGCGTTTTTGGTCCTGGGCTCAGCAGCCATCTAGGGAAACCTACCAAACCCAGACATTTCTGAAAACTAGACACTGAGGAAGTCCAGGGAGGTGTGACTTGCGTGGATCCCCCAATGTTTTCTTACCCAGAATCCTCAGCAAACCTTAAATTTAGCTAAAAAAAATAAAAAAAATTCCCACATTTCTGTGTGGGATCATCGCACCGGGACAAATTTCCTACCACCCAATGTTCTCCTCAGTCTCCTGGTAAAAATGATACCTCATTTGTGTAGGTGAGCCA
Organism: Pleurodeles waltl; assembly: GCF_031143425.1. Classification (NCBI taxonomy): domain Eukaryota; kingdom Metazoa; phylum Chordata; class Amphibia; order Caudata; family Salamandridae; genus Pleurodeles; species Pleurodeles waltl. The sequence continues at coordinate 1,029,952,644 of NC_090440.1, forward strand.
AGTGCTTGTGACAGGGAAGAGCCAAAAACATGTCGAAATTAAGGGGGAACCAAAGGGGGTCCAAAAGGGCAGTTTGAAAAAAAATATTTTTAGGGTGACAAGTGCAGCAGAATTTTTATCGGTATAGATGAGGCATGCGGGGGTAGGAATTTTGTGTATTCCTGCAGATTCCGGACGGTTCCATCACAAAAATTTGGAAAAAATGTGTGATTTCTTGCGAAGTTGGAGGTTTGCAGGGCATTGTGGGTAAGAAAATGGTGCAGGGTGCATGTGAAGCACACCATCCTGGAATCACCCAGATGTTTAGTTTTCAGATGTGTCTAGGTCTTGTGGATTTTTCTACATGGCAGCGTCCCAAAGTCCATAAAGTGTAGCCCTCACCATTCCAAGTGGGACACTTATGAGAGTTAGCCAAGCTCTCACTGCCCAAATGTAAAACCAAAACCCAAAATAATCAAATGTGCTCTTGTTTGCCGTGGGATAAGATGTTTTAGTGTGCGGGGGGAGAGCTGAAAGACTCTTACCCCCTTCAGTTGGGGTGGGGGCATAACCAGGCCCATACTGGTTAATAGCCACCCCCCCCCCACTATTTTTCATTTTTTTAAAATTCCCTGGCATCTAGTAGACTTTCTGTTCCCCCCCCCCCCCGGGGTGTGGATCGGGGGTAATTACCCCATCTGCCCACTGGTGGGTAGAACAACTTTGGTCCCATTTATTTGGGTTGGTGGTATGGCCAAAGAGGGCAGATATGGCCAACAGTAATGTGCCCCCATGGGGAGCGACCCTTGCTCAAGGGGCTGCCCCCCCAAACAAAGCACACACATATACACACACCAATCCCTGGTGCCTAAGTGGTTTCTGCTCCCTTGGGGGCAGATCAGCCTAATAGATATAGGCCAATCTGCCCCTAAGGGGAGCATAAATAGTCTAAATAAATTTGCCCCCCCAGGGGAGCGACCCTTGCCTAAGGGGTCGCTCCCCTTGTGTGAAATTGGCACAAGAAAAAATCCCCGGTGCCTGGTGGTTTCTTCGGGCTAATAAAAATAGGCCGATCTGCAGAAATGGTCTAAAGACAATTTGCCCCCCCAGGGGAATGACCCTTGCCTAAGGGGTCGCTCCCCTTGTCTGAAATTGGCGCAAAAAAATAAAGATCCCTGGTGTCTAGTGGTTTCTGCCCACCTTGGGTCCAGATTGGCCTAACAAAAATAGGCCAATCTGCCCCCAAGGGGGGCAGAAATGGTCTAAATACAATTTGGCCCCCTGGGGATCGACCCTTGCCCAAGGGGTCTCTCCCCATATATAAAAAACTAAAGTAAACATAAACAAAAATATATCCCTGGTGTCTAGGGGTTTCTGCCCACCCTGTGGGCAGATCGGCCTAATTATAAGAGGCCGATCTGCCCCCGGGGGGGGCAGAAAAGGCCTAAAAACATGTTGCCCCCCTGGGGAGCGACCCTTGCCGAAGGGGCCGCTCCCCTTATGCGCAAGTAGAAATAAAAAACAATTCCCTGGTGTCTAGTGGTTTTTGCCCCCCTTGGGGGCAGATAAGCCTAATAAAAATAGGCCAATCTGCCCCCAAGTGGGGCAGAAATGCACTAAATACAATTTGCACCCCAGGGGAGCGACCTATACCTAAGGGGTCGCATCCCATCTGTAAAACAACAAAAAAAAAAATCAGTGGTGCCTAATGGTTTCTGCCCCCAAGGGGGGCAGATTGGCCTAATTAAAATAGGCCAATCTGCCCCCGAATGCGGGCAGAAATGGCCTAAAGTAAATTCCCCCCCCCCACGGAGCGACCCTTGCCTAAGGGGTCGCTCCCCTTGCGTATAATTCGCCTTAAAAAAACCCAACTCCCTGGTGTCTAGTAGGTTCTGCTACTCTTGGGGGCAGATTGGCCTAATTATAATTTGCCTCCCAGGGGAGCGACCCTTGCCTAAGGGGTCGCTTCCCACCTCTAAAAAAAAGGAAAAAAATTATCCCTATCACCTAGAAGTTTCTGCCCCCCCCGGGGGCAGATCGGTCTAATAACAATAGGCCCCCTGGGGAGCGACCCTTGCCCAAGGGGTCGCTCCTCTTATGCCAGTTTTCTTTTTCAAAATAATCCCTGGTGTCTAGTGGGCATTTCAGCAGCCAGATCGCTTCACGATCTGGCTGCTGAAATGCTCTGAGAGACTTCAAAGGGAAGGAAATTCCTTTCCTTCCCTTTGAAGCCTCTCAGACCCCATCACAAGATCGGAAGAGAAATGCTTTGCATTTCACTTCCGATTGCGCTGGAAGGAGGCGACGTCTGATAAGGCCAGCGCGCAATCGCACACTGATGCCATCATACGTCACTGGGGGGGTCGGGGGACGAAGGGGAAGCGATTCCCCTTCCAGCCCTGCCATGGGGGTGTGGGGGTGAGCGCTCCCTCCGAGCTCCGGTGCCGGGACGTAGTGGTGACGTCCTCGTCACAGGAGCACTGTGCCAGCGGACGTAAACATTATGTCCCCGGCACAGAACGGGTTAAGGATCTGCAAGTGCCTCACTTAAAAAACAGAAGCTTTGCTGCTGGACAGTGTTGCAGCCTTTTCATCCTTCTCTGGAATCAATGCTCTTCGAGGTGAATGGATCTTTGGACCCAGTAAATGGTGTGGAAAAACCACTAAAACAATTTCAAAACAAACTCAATTTTAATTTAAACACCAAGACCAATGTGGCCACAGAAGGAAAACTCCAGTTGCAAATAAAATTAAGGGATTTATGATAAGCACAAGCTCAAATTCATATAGACAACTTATAGAACCAAGTTATAAAGATACATAATAATTAAAGGTCACCCAAGGTGATGAAATAAATTCAAACAAATTAACAGTAGCAAAACTAAGCAGTCAAGAAGAACAAATCATTTTGTCAGCAAGAGGTACAGAAATCAAGTGTTACCTTGAATTGGCAATCATCAGTTAATTCAATTAAGCATTGTAAAAATTTTAGGCTGGGCACAGAGGAACCCTAGAGCTAAATGAATCAGAGAAATAAGTGTGTGGGGCAAAACACATACAGGCAATAAGCACAAAACATTAAAAGGGCAAAAATATTTTGGAAATAGATAATCTCGGATCACAGATTACTAGCTAAGGTGAACAAAAGATAGATGCTGGTCCTGGCCCTTTTTACAGGGTCATCCCCAAACTTTTTGCCTTTCTCTTCCTATTTTTTTCTGACCCCTTTTGTTGAGGTTAGGACTCTGGGCACTTTACCACTGCTGATGCTATAGTGCATGTGCTTTCACTTCTAAACTTGGTATAATTGGCTTACACCCGATTGGCACATTTAATTTACCTGTAAGTCCCTTGTTCCGTGGTATCCCTATACCCAGGCCTGCACATTAAATACTATTAGTGGGTCTCCAGCGCAGCTTGCGCCACCCACGGAAGTAGCCTATGAAACCTGTCTCAGGCCTGCCACCGCAGGGCCTATGTGTGCAGTTTACTGCCACAGGGACCTGGCATCTAAATTTACTTGCCAGGCCTAGAACTGACTTTTTTACTACATATGTCACCCCTAAGGTAGGCCCTAGCTAGCCCTATTGGCAGGGTGCTGTGTATGTAAACGGCAGGGCACGTGTCTGTATGTACTACATATCCTGGTAGTGACAAACAGCCTATTTGGTTTCTCACTACTGTGAGTGTTGCCTTTCTCACAGGATTGCATTGGAAATGCCCTAACATATATCTAGGTGGTATTGTCTGATCTATGAGGGGTAGCGTAGGCATGTTTGTAATGGTAGTGAGAAATGCTGCTTACTGGTGTTGGTGGATTTTTTAATTACCATTATAGAAATGCCACTTTTAGAAAGTGGACATTTCTCTGTGCTTGTGATTCTGGTGTTTTGCAGTTTACCGCTAATCCACGCCTGTGGGCAGAGTCAAAGCTGGGCTTTGTGCATACCTTTCAGACATCCTGTATACAGATAGGGTGGAGGTGTCACAAGAGCACATCTGCATATTGAATGGTCTTCCTGGGCTGGGAGAGGGAGAGGCGGGGCACACCTGCATTTGTAAAGGCTGTACCCTGTCGTTTACCCACTACTGATGTCTGGAGCCAGTGCTGGAGGAGAGAGGGTGCACTCCTGGAATCGGTTAATGCTGGTTGGAAGCCCTTCTCCCACTTTTATGGAGGCTGCACAAAGTGAGTATAAGTACAAGGGGTTTCCCCCCACATAACGGAGCACTTTTGGACCTGGAACTGAACCTCTGTTAGAAGGACTGCTGGACTGCACAAGAGGACTCATCTGGACTGCTCTTCTGTTTGTTGTCCTGCTTCCTGGTGGCTGCTGGGTTAAGCAAAGGACTCACCTGGATTGCTTTTCTTATTTGCTGCTCTGTTGTCAACCTGCTCCCTGACTCTGTCCCAGTTAGGGCACTTGGTGCCAGGAGGAATCAACACCTGCTTAGTTGTGCTGGCCTGCCTGCCCCTCTTTGTGCCCCCACTTTGAGTGCCTCACTAGGGTCTCAGCGCTGGGAGGGCACTATTCCCTGCTCTTATTGATACACTGAGATGTGGGTAGCGCTTTGCTGGTTACCGCCTCAAAACTGATAAAGTACCTCGTCATCTGTATTCCTTTGTTGGGAAACACGGCACGCTTCCTGAGGCTGCTGCACCGTGGCAAGGAGGACCCAGCCAAATCCACGACCACTCTGTCACTGGAGTCCCCTTCTAGGGGCCCGACAACTGGATTAGTCAGCCACCTCACCCCTGCTCCAACGGAGTCCCCTCCCAGAACCTGGAGAGAAAAGCCGTATTTGCTTCCAGGGGCGTCGCTGGGCCAAATTGGAAACCACCTGAGATGTCCCCACTACTCGTACTCCTGTGCCTCAGAGCACCCTGCCCCGGACCGCTGAGAGGAAGACAGAGCAGCTGAAGCCCACCATAGCTGGAGAGATCCAGGTAATGCTGGGGTGGTGTCACCTTACCTCGCCTCAGCGGGCACTTGGCCCAAAAGACAGCGCAGGCAAGAGAAATCAAGAGAGATCTCCTGCACTCATATCGGCTACTGCAGCGGTCCGGAGGATCCCAGAGGAGTCCGGACGCCCGACTGTGCAAGGCGCCCCCCCTCTGAGGAGCCTCAGCGGATGGAAGCCGCTCCCATGGGGCGTGGGTGATAGGCATGTCTTGGTGGTAGAGAGATCTCCCTGCCCGCAGAGAATGTGTGTGTGCCCCCCCCCACAAGAGGCATTTCTTTAGGGGCATTGTCTTTTTTTTAACATATATCTCGCTTGCAGGATGGATGGGAAACTTCAACGGAGGCCCTGTCCTGCTAAGGGCAAATTACCGCATTACATATAAAAGGAGCGCAGGAGCTCCTGAGCCCACCTGATTACTGTGCTGACCCTAATAGGAGCACAACCGCACTGGGGACAGACCGGTGCTGAGAATTGGGGACACGCCGGGTTCAGGATGATTTCTCACATATTAGGAACTATAGTTGGAGATTGGTCCACCTTCTCTTAGTTACTATTGTATTTTCCCATGCTACATAGGTCACAGGTGGCTATCGCCATACCCAGGTGAAGTGTGGGGCCCTAGTAATAATGTGATATTTACACTATGTGCCTTGTTGGTAACAATGATGATCTGTGCCAGATGGGAATGTTTCATTGCTAAGTGCATTCATTATGGTGTCTTGGCATCTCTAATCTTATTTTTATATTGGCAGGAACCTTTCTGGTGATAATGACAACCTGACTACCGCTTGTGATGCAAAATCCCAGTAACCTAAATGTTTACCTGACCCCTGCTTATTTTGACAGGGTACTAGTAAAGTGTAATATTCTGACAACTGCTTGCGTAGAAGTGTGTTACTGATACATGTTGTGTTTGGTCTAATGAGGTTTTATGCAAAACAGTTTCTTTTTATATAACGTGTTGTTCTGTCTCCTTTGTGGTGTATTTATTGTGTCATGTGTGCTGTATGGGTTATGCAAGCGCTCTACACATGACCTCTGGGATAAGCCTGACTGCTTGTGCCAAGCTACCAAGGAGGAGGGCAGGGCTTATCTTGGGTGTGTAACTCCCTCGTCCTGACTAGAGTGGGTGGGTCCTGCCTGGCTTAGGTGCATATCCTAGCCAACCAGAAACCCCATTTCTAACAATAGATAAAAAGGGAAAAGTGTCAGAATGTCAGAATCACAATCAACAGTCTTCTCAAAGGGGATTGGCAAAGATATCTAAGTCTCAAAGGAACATCTCTAAGGGCAAAAACAGAGAGGAAGATACCTCTCTAAGGGCCACAGCATAAGGGTTCTTCTTTGGCAAAGCCTCAGGAATCTGCAAAGCATCTGTAAGCATCTGGGCAACATCTTAATCTTCTGAACAATGTCCAACTGAACACTAGTATATCAGAACTCAAAGCATTGAGATTCGGCAAGGGTATCAATCCATGTCAGGTCGAAGGGGCATCATCCAATAATAATCGATCACACGACTCCAAGTTGAAACATGAGCGTTCATCCCCAAGTCTTCCATGAGAACTTCCTCCATCTACGTGACTCAAGTTTGAAGCAATTGTATACAATGTCAGTCCATGTTCCACAATATTCTTTTTCAACCGCATTAAAATACACTCTCTCTATGTCTAAACAATAGGGTCTATTACCAAAATCTAGTCTTCTCATGGGAAAGTAGTCTGAAAGAAAACTCACTTTAGGAAATTAACTCATCATTTTCTGTACCATCGCGAAATACAAAATTCAACAGGTCTCACTCATGCTAACACAAGAGAATTACAATAATACACTTAATACGCTCTAATAAAACACAAATAATATGCAAATGTATGAATTCAACATAAATAACACTCCATTAGTATGAATAATAAATTTCATTCTAAACGAAAAAACTTTGCTAATGCCGTTCATCGAGTATAACAGAGAAGTGCATTTCTTTTATTTTTGGCCACATTTTAAATTCATTAATCATTAGAAATTCAATATTGTTTCAACATAATCTGTTAATCTATAGTCTAAAATACATTATAACATCAATGTAATCCTTCTAACATACAATTTAATTAAAATATCAACTAAGTCGAACCCTGCAATGCAAATAAATGCACATTTCAATTGCGTATCAGTGCACCTTCTACTTTTAACCATCAGTACTTTGATTAACATGAGACATAAACTGTCACATTCTGATGACCTTTGTGATATGAGGGACTCTAGTAAAATTTAGACTATATCAACAGCATTACAAATCAAGGTCACTCTTGCGTTGTTGATTAAAATGCTGCTTTAATATGATAAATTGAAGTTTTCAGCTACCGGTGATGTCACTGGTAGAATACTTCATGAACCTAAACCACCTGTCCATTTGGACTCATGGCACCTGCCATCATTTTGCAGTCCTCCACACCTCTTCAAGCGCTAAGTAGCACTTTATTAAACTTCTCAATAAATATATTTATTGCAGTGGTAGATTGGACCTACCCTCTTGGGCATACCAGCCCCTCTCTCTGTCCCTTATTCCCATGTAATAGTTTTCTTAGCCTGACAGACCATTTTCTCTTTAGCTTCATTGTACTTTGACTTTTCCAACTGCACTGGTGCGTCCTCTCCAGGAAGTTGTCTCCATAGGGCTATCAGTTCTTAGATGACCTGTCCCTCTGCACACCCCCCAATGCTGCTAGTCCCTTAACCAAACTTAACATTCACCATTTAAGAACTACTCTCTGTCAGTCCACACCAGTTTTCTCAATATCTTCTTGGCTATTACAAAAACTTTAAAACTTTGACTGCCATTACCAAAACACTGCTCTCTATACCACCCTAACAAACTTTTTTTGACCCACTCAACTCGCTTCTCTTCAGTTAGCCACATATTCATCCATGAAGGCAGGTGGCTCCATTATGTAGATCAAAATAAGCAAAATAGGTGTGGGTGAAACGTAAGACCTTCTGTTCTTCACATTCTTCACTACAAAGAGAGATTGCAAATATGCCAATGCAATGACAAGTATATCTCATCTTTGTTATTAGGGAGTTTTGCAAGATTACATAAATGCACAAAGTGATACCATGAGTCACACCTTGAGGAATGGAGATGCTATAACTTTGTACTAAAAAAACAAGGTAGCACAGGACGGACCCAAGATGGCACCGGAGATGGACACTCTTTAAACGAGCTACATTCCGGCCTCTGTGAAATCCTGCTGTGATATCCATAAGCCTCCCAGTCTGGGCCCCGGGGCCAGAGGGAGAGACTGGCGAGGTGCCGCTGGAGCAGCAGTGTCAGCGGGGTCAGCGGTGAGTGGTTCTGCGCTGTTGGACCAGGACTGACCGGCCATCCGACCCCAGACGACCTGCGCAGCTCCATGGCCTGCGGCGCCTCTGATGCTACGCTGGTTCAGAGGAGACGCGCTGAGGGCAGGGAGATGGAAGAAGGGTCTCCCATGCCATAGGAGACTGCATGCCCCCCCCGGCTCAGGTCCGAGCAGGCAAACGAAGATGCGGATTGTATGAGGAGGCCTGTGGGAATTTGAAGGAGGACTATACCAGTGGTATCCATGAGGGCCTTGCCCAGGGTTGAAGAGAAGGAGTGCGGTAGGTGTGACTGGTGGGGCACAGAGTTGGCCGGCGGGATTGCGCAGTGGAGGGGCTTCTTGACAGGCCACATTTGATGCAGGTTTTCCCCCGGAGGCAAGAAGCAAAGTGTGGAACAGGGACTCCCTGTGGGGCCTAGTGGCCTGCAACACTAATTGCAGTGTCTAAGATGAAGTAAAGGTTGAAGCCCCCCTTGTTCATCCGTGAGCTCTCCCCCCTCCCTGGGACCCCTGATAATCCTCAACAAGGTGACGTCTGGGTGGACGTGGCTCTACACGCCTGGACCTGCTCTGGGGAGGTATCTGAGACTGAGTATTGACGGAGTGCGATAGGTGTGGCTAGTGGTGCCCTGTGTTTGCAGATTGGGCTTCTGGAGATGCTGCAGTTGATGCGAGTCTCCCCCGTGAGCAAGGAACTAACTGGGGGATGGTGACTCCCTGTGGAGTGCAATTGCCTGTAACACGGATGGTAGCGCAACGATTGAGTAATGCAGGGGCCCCCTTGTTCATCCATGAGCTCTCTTCTCCTCTTTGGAGCCCCTGATACACCTTAACAAGGTGACACCTGGATGGATGTGGCTCTACATGGCTGGACCTCTTCTGGGGATATATCTGAGACCGCGCGTTGATCACTGGGTGTCCGGTGTGGCCTGGCGTCTTGGAGCACGGGCCACTGTGGGGGTTGGAGGTTCAGCTGACAAACTAACCAGATGGGAAGCAGATACATGCCCTTTCCCCTTTTTGCTGTGTGCTAGCTGCCCTCTCTGCTGCTGCAGTGGCTGCAATTTAACGCTTGAGAAGGATTTGTCGCAGGATGACTCCCAGTATCCCTGAAGGGGGTTGAGCGAGATATAGATGGCAGAATGGCAAGAGATAAGGAACCCAATCAATCAATCACAAGCTTGTAAAGCGCACTGCTCACCCATAGGGTCTCAAGGCGCTGAGGGTTGATCTTAGAGATCAGTCGAAGATTCAGGTCTTGAGGGTCTTCCTGAACTGAGGCAGTGATAGCGACTGTCTCTTGGTAAGATCTTCCATCCTTTTGCTGCCAGGTATGAAAAGGATTTCCCACCTGCTGAGGATTTATTTATGCTGGGTACGTTGATGAGTGACTGTTAGGATGAGCGGAGTGGTCTGGAAGGGGCGTACCATTTGATATGGTTGTTGAGGTAATTGGGTCTGTTGTCGTGGAGGGCTCTGTAGGCATGTACGAGGAGTTTGAAGTTGATCCTCTTCTTGATGGTGAGCCAGTGGAGGTTTCTCAGGTGTCCTGTGATGTGTTCTCAGCGGGGGATGTCTAGGATTAGTCTGGCGGCGGTGTTCTGGATCTGTTGCAGTTTGTTCGGGTTCTGCTTGTGACAAGGGTGTGTGTCACGATTTTCCGGCAGTCAGTTGGTAGCCATCTGATGATCTTCCGTAGGAGTCGGAGGATGTGGAAGCAGGTGGAGATGACAGAGTTGACCTGCCTGGTCAGGTTGAGCGTTGAGTTGAGGATGACTCTGAGGTTGCGTGCACGGTCTGTTGGAGAGGGGGGTTTGCCAAGTGTTGCGGGCCACCATTAGTCGTTCCAGGCTGACGGTGAGGGACCCATGAAGAGGATCTCGTTTTTATTGGAGTTCAGTTTGAGGCAGCTTTCCCTCATCCAAGTGGCCACAGCTTCCATCCCATTTCTGAAGTTCTTCCCGGCTGTTGATGGGTTCTTGGTCAGGGAGGTGATCAGCTGGGCGTCATCAGCATAGGAGACGATATCCATCCCGTAGTTCCTGACAATGGTGGTGAGTGGAATCATGTATATGTTGAATAGCGTGGGGCTCAGCGATGATCCTTTGGGTACTCCACGGGTGACGCCAGTGGGCTCTGATCGGTGAGGTGGGAGACTGAATCTTTGTGTTCTGCCAGACAGGAAGGAGTGAATTTATTGAAGTGATTTGGCTTATATGCCTTCTGCATGTAGTGTGGTGCATAGTGTGCGGTGAGATACTGTATCAAATGCGACTGAGAGATCGAGGAGGATGAGGGATGCTGTCTGTCCTTAGTTGAGGAGGGAGCGTATGTCATCTGTGGCTGCGAGCAGGGCAGTTTCGGTACTGTGGTTGGTTCTGAATCCTGATTGGGAGATGTCTAGGATGTTGTTGTCCTTGATGTTTTGGCATAGCTGGGTGTTGATTGCTTTCTAGGTGACTTTAGCTGGTAAAGGTAGCAGTAGTTCTTGAGGTGAGTCGGGTCAGCTGTGGGTTTCTTTAAAAGTGGGTGAATCTCAGCATGCTTCCTGTCTTTGAGGTAGGTTGCTGCTTCAAGGGAGCAGTTGATGGTCTTGCAGAGTTCTGGTGCGATTGCGGCACTGGCCTTGTTGAAGACATATTGTGGTCAGGGGTCGGTTGGGCTCCAGAGTGGATGCTGGTCATGATGGAGAGGGTGTCGTCCGTCGTGAGGGAGGTCCAGGTGCGCAGGATTCGACTGGGTTCTGGTGATCCTGGTGGGGGTGTTTTTGGTAGGTTCAGAGTCTTGGGGGCGGAAACTGTTGTAAATGTCCTTGATCGTCTTGAGGAAGAAAGTTACTAGTCTGTCACAGAGTTCCTGAGATGGAGGGTTGTCAGAGGCCTCGGCCTGTGGATTGGCAAATTCTTTGATGACGTTAAAAGGTTTTTTCATGTTGTGAGAGGTGGAGTTGATGTGGTCTTGTAGAGCATCCTTCCTGGTGGTCCTGATCAGGCTGTAGTGGGATCTTGTGGTGGTTTGGAAGGCTGCCAAGTCTTGCGAAGACTTGCTGTTTCTCCACTTCTACTGCAGCCTCCTGCATGCACGCTTAAATTCCTGGAGTGCTGGGGTGTGTTGGCATCTGTTGTGTCTGGGGAGGAGAGTTGGTGAGGAAGCTGGTGAATTGCTGCTCTGGGATGTGATTCCATCTTCTGTAGGCGGGTGTGTTGATTGATGAAAAAATGGAAGCAGTGGTGGTCGGTCCAGTGTAGCAGGGTCAAGCCACTGATGATTTGTTGCTGCTGGTGGAAAAGATAGCGTAGAGAGTGTGTCCGGTGGTGTGTGTTGGTAATGTAAACAGTTGGTTGTGTCTGATTGTGTCCAGGTAGGGTTGCAGTGTTGTGGTTGCTGTGATTGCTGAAATGGAAGTTGAGGTCTCCCAGGAGCATGTAGTTGCTGGAGGCAAGTGCGTGGAGGGCTATGAGGTAGATGATGGCATCATTGAATGCTAGTCGTGGTATGGGTGGTCTGTCGATGAGGATGCAGAGGGTGGTGGTCTTTGGGTTGATCTCCACTTGGAAGTCGAGGTGCTCCATGATGGGAGTGGACTCCTCTGTGTTCACTATCAGTCAGAGGGCAGACTTGTGGGCGATGGGTATGCTGTCTCCAGGTCTGGAAGGGCAGTCTTTGCGACCAGCTTGTAGTCTCTGGAGATGGTGATGTCCGGACCAGATGTTGTGGTGGTCCACGTCTCTGTGAAAAATGCGATCTCTGGGTGGGTGGTGTCTAATAGGTCCCAAATCTCAACAGTATGTTTGCGCAGGGAGCGGATGTTCAGGAGGATGCATTTGAGGTGATCCCGAGATGGTTCTTGCGTTGTGGCGATTGGCTTTTGGTGAGTGAAGCAAGTGTGGTGGCAATGGTGGCAGGAGAAAGGCCCATTAGCGTTCTTGGGGGAGTCAGAGTGACAGTTGCTCTAGTGTCCAGGATTCAGAGCCTGGAGGGTCTTGGCGTTGTATCGTTGGGTGGTGTGAGATCCAGGGTCTGTGGCGCTGGGCACGGACGGGTGCAGACGGGCTTGACTTTGGCATGCCTTTGGCGTGCCATTCGCATGGCCGCACAGCGGCTGCCCTTAAGAAGGGGAGGTAAGGGGAAGATTAGTCAACTGGGAGGGTGGGAAGCGATACGAGGGCGGGACCGCGGCAGCAGCAGCAGCAGGGAAAGTGCGGTGAGCAAAACAGAGGGCTAAAGAGAGGAAACGTGGCAAAGTAAAGCAAAAACAAAATAAATAAATTTAAAAGGCAGAAAGAGGCAAAGTAAAGCAAAAAGAAATAAATAAAGATGAAAGGCAGACAGACCGGACAGACCCCTCTAACACAGAGCCAGCAGGCTCTGTGAGGAGACAGGCAGCAGCAGTGGCCACGCATGGGGAGCGATGGACGCTGGCCAAAAGGTTAGTTCAGTCGCCCCTCCCTGCTCAGCGGAAGGAGGGGGGATTGGTCAGCTGGGAGGGCAGGAAGCACTACAAGAGCAGGGGCTGGGCTGTGGGTGCAGCAGCAGCAGGGAAAGTGCGAGGAGCAAAACGAGGGCGAAAGAGAGGAAAAAGCAGCAAAGTAAAGCAAAAAAGAAAGAAATACATTTAAAAGGCAAAACCCAAGCCGTCCCTACAGGGATTTATGGACTGCTATACAAGAGTGAGAATCCTCTTTGGGACCATGCTACCGGCTGGTGTGGGACGTCATCCCCCAGACTGCCTTGCTTCCAGGCCCAGGCCCCTATGCCTCGCGCTATTTAAGCGCCATTTGACCTCACAGCACGGGACGCGCTGTTGCAGGAAATTCTCTTGGCCGGCCACACTACTGGCTGGGGTGGGACTTCATCCCCCAGACTGCCTTGCTCCTAAGTCCAGCCCCCTGTGCCTCACGCTACTTAAGCGTTATCTGACCTCAAAGTGCGGGGTGCACGTGGGACGTGCCCAGATGCGTGCCCGGACGAAGACCGGGCCAAGACAGGCCGGTCTTCGCCCATCATTGTACGGCAGAGGCCGAGCTGGGCGTTTCCATTTACCTGTTTAGCAGTAAATTTATGCTCCAGGAATTGGTTTTAAAGAACCCAAGGCATGCTATACTCCTTGAACGGCATTAAAGAAATGGGAAAACGCAAAGCTGTGGTTGTTCCTGCACATATGAGTGGTTCAATTTAAAAAAAAAAAAAATCTAATTATAAAAACCAGCTCCTTGGGCAACAAGGAAAGCAACACCCTAGAGGATATTGATATTTTAATTGAAAAGGTGGAGGTCATTCTGAGAAGTAACACAAACATATCCCCTGCAAACCGTGGCAGCTTTGGCAATAAGATCCCTGAAATGTTAAAAAAAAGGCTGCAGCTGTCCAAAATCCCAAGGGAGTCTGGACAGAAGGAAACGACTCAACCTAGAAAATTAGATCTATCCCCCGTGACGACTACTAGCCAGAGCAGTGGCTTTGACGCATCTCTGCATGCTATAGGTGGCCCTGTTGTGCTGAGGTCCTTGTGGTCCTTAACGTTTTGTGTTCTAATCAGTATGGGCCTCTGGTGGAGAATGGGGGGCTCTGTGATACTGACACCCCTGCGCGCACTGGGGTATTTGCTGATGACAATGCCTTGGCCAACATATCTTTGGGAATGGGAAGGCCACCGGTGCTGTGTAGCAACTTTGAACCAGCATCTGTTCACCAGAAACTGGATGAAGTTAAGAGCTTGGTGCTGATGTTGTTGAACAAAATAACAAGGGAACCTGGTCAGATTTGTGGGTGCAGGTGCCCGGGGCTACATACGGGTGGGACCTTACCTGTTTTGGGGGGAATGTTCATTGGCACTGTTGTGTCTGAACCTAGGTTGCAAACAGGCAATCAACACTCAGGGTCTGCCAGTAATCTCCCTTTTATCAATCCATCTGATCCCAATGTTGAAGGAACACAGGCCCATTTTAAGGCCAGCAGGCGTAAGCAAAGTTTTGATGTTAACTCATGCCGAGTCAGGTAGCCCTGATGAAGTTCAACCTGCTGAGCGTATAAGGGGCCCTCGTGGGGTGGCTGGTCCTCAGGTGCATGCTGAAGTAGTCACTCCTAGAGTATACCAAACTAGGTCATTAGATTGAACCTTACAACAGTCTGAAGCAAGATTGTTAACATCTAAGAGACAGGCCCAAGGCATGGGGAGATTAGGAGGCATCATCTTTATAATTGAGGTACCAAAGTTGCCACTAGGGTCCATAGAAACACAGGATTCCCTGATAAATAAGGCCATTTATTGGTTTAGATATCAGCGTAACTGTCTTTCTATTGTTCGAGCAGATATTTTAGAGGTTGAAAGACATAGCCAGCCAGGATCAAACCTTGATTTTATTTCTATTTTACTTGTTGACAAGCTGTTAGTGAAAAACCTTATTGACTTTGAATTGCATACTTGTTACCTTAGGAATCCTAGAGGGGTTGGCATTACTCTACCCAAATTCTGCAGGGGATTAGCAGGTGGGAAGTGTGATCTTAGCCAAAAATCATGCCCCTGCCTTGGCAGCAAACAACCTCCCTACACCAACAGTTGTCGACTGACTGTCCATCAAATTCTATCCAATAATTCCAACAGTGGCTCCTGTGGGCAGGTGTAGGGTGTCAGATGGGTCTGTCAATTGTAGGGTAGTTCAGCAACACGGGCCTAGCATCTTGGAAGATAGTGCTGAACTATCCATTATGTCCTGGAATCTGGCTCGGCTGGGTAGCAAATTAGTGCGGCCAGACTACTAGTGTCATTGACTATTTTCTAGTGGATGTTAGGATGTGACTAATGCTGGAAGACATGAGGGTTGACTTTTGCCATGACAGTGATCATAATCCTTTGCTTCTCACTTTATACAGTGTTGAATTTAGGAGGTCTCAGAACATCCATTCCACTATGGTCCCTGAGCCACTAGTGGCAATTAACTACAAATGTGTTAGTTGGCCAAAAGTGATGTCTAATCTGCATTTGCATAGGGAGATTTATAAATTGTTTGTTGATGCTATGGCTAACTATAAAGAACATGAGGTCCGAAATATCCCAATCCTCAGCATTCATGAGATGCTGGTGGCTGAATTACAGAATATTTTCTATAGGAATAATACTGCCAAGCGAACTGCTGCTACACACAAAGCAAAGGAGTGGTTTAATAAGGATTGCTCCAAGGCTAAATCAGCATTAAAGTTAGCTATTGTGTCTCATTTACAGGGGACGATTAGAACAGCCAGAACTGCTTATAATATGGTTATAGAACAGGCAAAGAAAAGCTGGGAAGACTCAATCTGGCAGAACCTGCTTGATGCAACCAGACAAAATGATAATGTGACCTTCTGGAAGTTACTTTCTAACAGACACACTGAGGGTAGGAGCGCTATTTGTACTCATATTTAACCAGAGAGTTGGGTGGACCACTTTTCCAATCTCTATGCTCCGCCTTGCGATACACTCTCTCATGACTCCTCCCCTCTGCAGTTGGTCAAAAAGCACTCACTGCCGGGTGGTCCAGGGGTGGACGTCTGTAATTATGACAACTACATAATTACTCTGGGGGAAACCACTGCTGCAATTAATTCCTTAAAGAATCCAAAGCCCCTGGTCCAGATAAGATACCAGGGGATTTATATAAGTCTGAGCCGGAAATGTGTTCCAGTTACATCAATATGATATCTAATGTAATACCAGCAGGGGGCCCTATGCCCAGTATCTGGAAAGGGGGCGAAATATTACCTATTTATAAGAAGGGTGAAGTGAGCTCTCCAACTAACTACAGACCCATCAGCCTTATTGATAATCTCCAAAAATTGTTTGCTAAACAGCTACTAAATAGGCTTCTGGATTGAACTGATGCCAATCATTTGATGTCCCCCCTGCAGGCGGGCTTCCATTCCAAAACCAAAATGGTGGATCAAGTTTTCCGGTTGGCGCTCCTTTATTGGAAATACGTAACCCTTGCCAAACAAAACCTATACATTGTTTTTGTGGACCTCCGGTCTGCATTCAATTTTGTCCCTAGAGGGAAACTGTGGGATGCTCTGCATAAAATAGGTACTCCAGGGAACATAATCCATCTTTTACAGCGGTTACATAAGGGCACATATGCTCAGGTGAGATGGGGCAATCAGGGAGAATCAACAGACCATATACCTTTCAAGCGGGGGTTCGCCAAGGCTGTGTCCTGGCACCAGCATCATTTACCCTACACAAAGGTGGTTCAAGCTGTGTCTCTGCCAGAATGATGCTCCTTCTTTAAATGCTCAAAAAATCCCTATACTACTTTTTGCGTATGACTCCCTCCTCAACTCTAAGACTCCAATGGGGCTCCAAATCCTCGTTAATAAGTTTACAGCGTTTTGTGCAAATCGTGGGTTGGAACTGAATGTCAGCAAAACCAAATTGATGGTGCTTAGCCCGTGATCAACCACGAGATGCACAATCACTGTAGCTGGGGTTCCTTTGGACAAAGTCAGTTCGATAGATTATTTGGGCTTTAGGATCTCCAATAAATTTCACTGGGAAGATCAGGTTAGTAAAAGCGTGTCTCTTCTCCGACATAGATTAGGCGCCATCTTGCGCTTACACAAAAAGCTGTCTCTCCGGCTCTTAAGATCTACCTGGCAAAAGCACAAAATGCTGCTGCCTATGGCACTGATGTGTGGGGCTTTTGCAAAACTCACAGATTGTCTGTGAGTGAAAATTGCTTCGCCAGAGCACTACTTGCGTGTCCAGGCAGCACCCCCCTGGTTCCCATCTTTTTGGATCTTGGTTTTAATCATATCTCAGCTATGTTAGCCCTAATACTGATACTTTTTTGGGTAAGGATCTGGTCTACTCCGGAGCTCACTACTTACAGGGACTCACTTCTTGATCTTTTAAAAAGACCTAATGTAGCCACTATCCCATAGTTTAGGCATGTGTCAAATTGGTTTCGTAATTTGGGTCTCTGGAGCTATTGGGAGAATCCTCAGGATCTAGGGAAGGCCTAGAAGCAATCTTTGAAATTAGCCAATTGGTCCTACGTTAGGAATAACTATCTCTTTGGTACAACCCATGGGCGGCTGACCAATCAATTTCTTGATTTCAAATGGTACCCTCAGTACAAATCCTTTTTAGATGTCATCCCTGACACCTTGGGAAGAGCCTGTATGCCTGTTTGCGTTATGGGCGTTTGCTGCTAATGTCTTTTACCAGAAGTTGGAGGGCACCATCAGTATCTGACCTATGTCCGGCCTGTGGCGGTGCCCCTGAATTGGTTGAACATTTTCTGTTTTTTTGCACAGCTTATGCTTTTGCACAACGTAAGTAGATTCATCCAATTTGCCAGAATCCCAGCACTAGACAATATGTTATCGCCTATTATCGCCCCTAAGCTTTTAGAGAGCGAAACACTTCAATTGTCTTGGTTCATGCAGTTAGCAAGTTCCTTGTGGCTGCATGGCATCCACGTACTCGCCTTTTAAAACGCCAGTCATATATATTTCTTTTATATATGAATGTTCAATCAATGGTGCCAAATATGTATGTTCTAGGGCATTGACTTGGTGAATTAATTAATTTCAGTCAGTACTGAATGATGATTTCAATTGTTTAATCTATTTTATCTATTTTGATAATCGTATGGAGTACTATGGCTGCACACTTTGATGGTTTTATGACCGAATAAAGCTTGTGTTTAAAAAAATTTAATAAAAATAATAAAGTTAAAAGGCAAAATCCAAGCCGCCCCTCCAGGGATGTATGGACCGCCATATGAGAGTGGTGACCCCACCGCTGCCGGCCCCAGTTTCTAGATGCATGGCTACAACGAGTTCTAACTCCTGAGAAGTTCTCGACTTGTTTTGTGATTGAACGTGCACATCGGGCTCTGGGGGCCAGACCCCCCGGCCCCAAGGGCTCCTCCTAGGCCAATGATTGTCCACTTTCTAAACTTTCAGGACCAGGATATGATCTTAACGGAAGTTCGCAAACTGGAGGATATTTGTCATGAAAACTGTAAAATTCTTACTTTCCCCGACTATACCAGAGAGGTTCAGAGGCAGCGTTGTACATTCGACTCTGTGAAGGCTAAACTCTGCAGCCTTCAGCTACAATACATGCTTCTCTTCCCAGCCTAATTAAAGGTCCTGTTCAAGGGAAAACACTCTTCTTCCAAACACCGGTGGAAGCCTGGGAGTGGCTGGAGGAGCACCCCCAGCTTTCCGGGAAAGGGAGTCAAGGGGCCAACTGTAGGCCCTAAGACAGAGGGGGAGTGGGATCAAAGGATTGGTTGCACCCCAGGCGAAGGGGCCAGAAAAGAAGAGAGGGGATGGAGACATGCTGTGGCAACTAATATGAGTGACAATGGGAGAAGCAGATTTATTTGATTTGGGAGGGAAACCAGAACACGATCACCTGAAGAGGTACAGAAGGGAGGACTCTGCTACGGGCATGAGGATGGCAGCTCGGGTGCAGACATTGGAACAGAATCTGGGTCTCCTCATCCGTTGGTGGCGGCCATCAATCACCTAGAAACTGAAGAAACGGCCCTGGCGGTCAATGGTGGTGATGAGACTGTGGAGGCAGCATTGTGATGAGGAGCCGAAGGATAATGGACTGGTTCCTCCTGCCCATCTGTGCGAAGAGGACTAGGAGTTGGTATTGGAGTGTTCTCCATATATAAAGTAACTCTTCCTGTTTTGTGGGTTGACTCAGGGAGCCTTGCTCTCTTCAGCTGGTACCCTTGATTTGGTTTTGAAGCTTTGAATTGAAGAGATAGGGAGGGGGGGTCATGGGCTACAGACTTCTTGACTCCTGCCCAGATGGTGTATTCGATTTAGTACTTGCAGGGGCCTGTGGGAGGTGGGGAGGAGGGTGGGATTAACATCTGTTTTGAGGAGGTTTGTTCTTTACTTGTTTAGCGTAAATAAGCCATATGCACCTAATAGGTCTCCCCTAATGAATTACTTGACTCTGGGTGTCCCGGTCGCATTCTCAGGTGTCTCAGGTGGGATGGCGCCTCCGCTTACTACACTTTTCCTTTGATCAAAAATGACCTCCACAGGTGAATCGGGGCTTTCCTAAGTGGACCCACAGGCCCTCTCTGTCTAGTCCTGGAATGTGAAAGGGCTAGGGGATAAGGTTTAGCGTGGTTTGGTGTCTCAATATATAAAGAGGCTGCACCCGGATGTTGTACTTTTGCAGGAGATGCATCTTAAGGCACAAAGTGTAAATTCCTGGGTAGAGGGCCTTATGTTATGCTGGCACACAAGGGCTTTACTTCCGGTTCAAGGGTGGTAGCGATTCTGATCCGCAAGTCCCCTCTCTTTTGCCTCACAAGGCAGTAGACAAACCCAGCAGGTAGATTTGTGGAGGTGCAGGGGTTTTCGGGGCAGACGGGTACTACTGTTTTTGAGCGCTTATGCCCGGCCCAGACTCCAGTCTTCCTATCTTCCTTGCTGGAGAAACTAGCAAAGATTTTACCAGAGGCGGACTCCCCCTCCATGTGTTAGGGGGTGATTTTAATGATGTGATGGTGATCGATGTGGACTGAACTGGGGCGTCCGGGGGGTCTGCCTCCCCACTCCATTGCATCGCTTTGCGGCTGCCCTGGGACTGTTGGATCTGTGGCGGCGTGCCCACCCCACTGACAGGAAATACCCTTATCTTTTGGAGGGTCATAAGGTCTTTTCTAGACTAGATTAAGTTTTCACCCCAGTGGGGGAGGTAGGGACTAACCACCGGGGTGGATTACCTGGCCCGGGGCTTATCTGACCACTCTCCCCTGATGATGTGGTTTGGGAGTCGAGGAGGGGGTACACGGAGATGAAGGCTGGGGGACTGGGACCTAGAGGATGGAGAAGTGGCTCATGGGCTTCGAGTAGACACTGAGTTATTTTTTCGAGAGAATTTGGGGTCGGTCGAGTCTTCAGTAGTGCTCTGGGAAGCATATACGACAGTGATTTGGGAGAGCGCCCAGAATTTTGCGGCACGGAAGAGAAGGAAGGTGTTGGAAACCTTGAGAAAGTATGAGTGACACCTTCTGACGCTTGAAGAGGCTTTGGATGGGTACTGGCCCCTCCCGCCCTCTGCCATCTGGAGCTAGTGAGTGCTGAGTAAAGGGAAACGGCGGAGAGGGAGATCCAAATTCAGCTGCGAACCACCCAACACAGGCTATATGAAATGGGAGATAAAACAGGGAAACTCCTGGCTTGGCTGGGAAGGCAGGAAATGGAAGCGAGGTGGACAGATGAGATAGTGACCTGAAAGGGAGATAGGATGTCCTCAAATAAAGAAATTGCAGAGGCCTTTGCTGGTTACTACCATGATTTTCATAAGGCACGTCCGCTGCAGGATGCCTTCCGGATTAGGGAATACATACAGGGCTTAGTCGTCCCAGTACTGGACATGAAGACTCGGGCGGTTTTAGAAGGAGATAGCACCTTGGAAGAGATTAAAACGGCCAAGACTTAACTGGTTCCCAGGGGAGCTATTTAAAAGATCTGGAGATATCTTAGCCCCCCATCTCCTTAATATGTTCCTGGAGGCAAGAAACCAAGGAGTCCTTCCTCTAGACTTGAGGCGGGCTAAGATAGTCGTAATTCACAAAGAAAGAAGGCCTAAAATGTCCTGTGTATCCAATAGACCGATTTCTCTCCTCAGTGTAGAGGTCACAGTTTTAGCCACAGTCTTAGTGGCTCGCCTTCATGGCGTTATCACTCCTCTAGTCCACAGGGATCAATCCGGCTTCATGCTGGGATGCTCCACAAAATACAATCTGAGGCACACCCATAATTGGATATATACTATCTTGCAACACCCAGGTCCACACATATTTTTGGCCCTGGATGCTGAGAAACCATTTGATTGGTGCTCTGGCCCTTTCTGGAAGGTATCTTGAAGATATTTGGATTTGGCCCCAGATACCAGGAGTGGGTGAGATTGCTCTACTGTAACCCAGTGGTGGCATTTAGGGTGAATATGAGTTTCCCATTGCAAGGGGTACCAGGCAGGGATGTCCTCTGTCCCCCTTGTTTGCCTTAACAATAGAATCACTGGCGTGCATGATCCATGTTCATCCTGAGTTGTATGGGTTCAAGTTGAGAGAGGAGGAGATTGAGGAGGAATGCATTTTATTATATGCTGATGACATACTTTTATATGTGGCGAGGCCCCTAGAATCTCTTTCGAGACTTTTCCAAGTATTTGCAGAATATGGGAGCTATTCTGGCTACCAGATTAACTGGGACAAATCTGTGTTTTACACCCCGCAGGACGATACGGTTCTCCACTCCCTCCCAAGTCGTTTGTAATATTCGAGTGGGGGATTCAAATATCTTGGTATATTCATGACACATAAAACAGATCTGTGTTACACTCATAACTTGAGGAAGGTGATGAGAGCTTGTTGAACTGATATGGAGCGTTGGGGAGGCCTCCCACGGACTCTGTTGGGTCATGTGGCTATGTTTAAAATTATCCCTCTTCTGAAGCAGCTATATGTCTTACAAAATACATATTACCAGATCCCCCTGGAATTATTTGGGGCCCTGGCATGAGATATGCATCTCTTTCTGTGGGAGAGGAAACACCCTTGAATTGCCCTTAAAACGCTGCAGCGTAATCTGTACAGTGGGGGCTTGTCTCTGCCTGATCTGGAGGCTAACTATTGGGTGGCTCACCTGATTTATATTAATAATTGGATGTATGCCCCTGGCGACCACCCTACTTTTCGGCTGGAGAGACTGCAGTGGCAGTGGAAATCATGTCTCCACTATTTATACAGAGGTGGGGCGGGAGGTCCCTTTTACCAGCCACCCAGGCAACTCTCGGGTGTGGGTAAGTTTACTAAGGCACTGGGATGACTGCATAGGCCCACCAGTGTGAGCCCCTCCTTTGGGAGGGATGCTGGTTGCCAGAAATTAGTAAACTGACAGCTTTGAGGCTTGGGACCGTATTGGAATCTCCAAGATTGGAGATGTGATGAAGGGGGGAGGTCTTGTGCCTTTTGATTCATTTCAGGCCGAATATGAGCTTAGCAAGATGCAGTTCTTCCAATATGCACGACTGAGACTTGCATGCATAGTGGAGGCCTCCCAGGGGAGGGAATACCTGAATATGCTCCACTGGAAGGCAGATTGTTGATGGAGAATCTAGACATTAAAGCTGTGTCCATGATGTATAGGACCATTAACAACAATATACCTGATACACTTTGCAGATTACACAGTCATTGGGAAGTCTGATATAGAGGAATTGGAAGATGTAGAGTGGGAGGCAGCACTGATGTTCCCACAGGAAGTAGCCATTGGGTCACGATTGAGACTAATTCAAGATCCGTTATAGCATTTACTATGATAGACAGTGTCTACATACTATGGGGACGGTGCAGCACCTGAACTGTTTCAGATGCCAGGAGAATATTAGTAACTTCTTGCATACCACTTGGGGATACTCTGTAATACAGGAATATTGGACAAGAATTGTGGGGGAATTGCGGGGGTGCTGTCGGAACAGATCCTGCTTGACCCCAAATGTATTCTTTTGGGAATCCACAACGATGTTGTCTTGCACCAGGTTTATATTCTGCAGCCTTGGGTTGTGGGTGGCTTAGAGGGATATTGCCTGACTTTGGGGAAAAGGGCTGTGCCCAGCAGTGGACAGGTGGAGCAGAGGGATGAATGGGTTTATGATGGCAGAGAATGTCACAAATGCAAACAGAGGCTGCCCTGAAAAGTTTGGGGGGTTTGGGGAGCCTGGATGGCATACCACTTACTAAATGTGTAGAAATCTGTCAATTATAGGTCCACTGGACTGTGCTGTGGACCACAAACTGCTGAATATTGTGAGGCATAGGGACTGGGATGCCTATGATTGGGGTAAGAGATTACTGTTATGTTCGAATATATGCTTATGTGTCTGTGGGCTGTTGGGGGGTGTTGGGGAGATTGTTGTTTGTTGGTCTTTAATATTGGTGCTGCGGTGAGGTATTACTGTGTACACCTTCTTTGGATACATGCAAGTGTTTTACAGTTTGAAATTGATGTATATTTAGAATGTATGACATGATGGTGCAAGGGTAATAGTTGTAAGGAGATGGCAATACCGCAATAAAAGTGTTAACACAAAAGATTTGTGGTACAGAGCAGTAATTAAGCATGTATAAGAAAGGTTAGTGTTAGCTTGAGTAGAAATTGTGTGTGTGTGTTTCTGTGTGTGAAGCAAATAGCCTGAGGCAGGGTGATTTTTAATAATCAATGGAGCACAGACAAAATATAAGTATTTGTTTTTCATTTTTAAGAAAGCCAGTATTTGTGCATGCCAGATGTAATATGACATTACACGATATCTTTCCACTGTCTTACTGTAATTGCATTTTCCACTTCACATGTTATCTGGGCTTCTGCTAATGTATTTAAAAATATTCTAGTAAATATTTTCACTCCAGTAGAGACACAGCTGCAAAAAATGATAACGCAACTTTGTTCCTCGCTTACAACATCAAACCCTATCCCTGTAGCCCACAAGACATACAGACTCTTTGACCCACAGCTCTTCCACGAAGTACAGTGCTCCTCAAATGTGCCTGGGGCAAGGGTATGAAATGCTATACAGTATATATTCATTTACTGTATATTACAGTACAATTATTTTGCAGAGTAGTCCAGCTCATGGATTCCACTTAGCAACTGCTTACAAGTGGGTCGAAGTACTTCGACCCCTGTGTAAACCCCTGTAGGCTCACGGGTCCGAATTACAAGATGGAATTTGTCTAATGTATCTGATAATTATCAGATACGGTAAATACCTCAAACTTTGTTAAACGGAATTTTAACAGGGGAAATGTGTATTGTATTTCTTGTACCATGTGGATTTTGAAGCGTTAAACAACAAAATCTGCATGTTATTCCCTTATGAGTCTTATTAGGTGCTATTTATTGCACCCGATAAATGATGTACCTCTGGGTATCATTATATATGAGGTGTGATAAATAGCACTTTTACTCATAATCAGATCCATAGTGTTAGCCACAGTCCCCACACAAAGATGTGGCAGATGCATGCTCATACACACAAAGCAAATGGAATGACAAGTGTAGAAGAAACCCTGTGAATTGAGATAAGGTCATTTAAAGCAGCGAGGTAAATCCCATCATTACAAGAACCACAGCACATCACAGAGGTTGAGACAATTCACAAATGTGGTAAAATAAGAAAGCAACCACATTTTATCCTCGTCCATACTCTATCACACACTCACCTGTTCCCAACTGCGGAGACCACACTGAAGACGATGCTGGACCTCCACTCCCTCTCACAAGGTCCAGGCACAACAGTTCCCGGGGGAGGTAAGTAAAGGTAAGTCTCAAAGATGGGGCATAGGAATCCCACCGTTGGGGGTTCAAGGCAACCCCAAATTTACCATACCAGCAGCTCAGGGCCGGTCAGGTGCAGATGTCAAGGAGGTGCCCAAAACACATTGGCTTCTATGGAGAACAGGGGTGCCCCGGTTCCAGTCTACCAGCAGGTAAGTACCCGCGTCCTCGGGGGGCAGACCAGGGGGGTTTTGTAGGACACTGGGGGGACACAAGAAGGCAGAGAAAGTACACCCTCAGCGGCACAGGGGCGGCCGGGTGCAGTGTGTAAACAGGTGTCGGATTTTGTATAGGAAGTAATGGAGAGACCCGGGGGTCACTTCAACTATTCAGGCAGGCATAGGGGGGCTCCTTGGGGCAGCCACCACCTGGGCTAGGGAGAGGGTCACCTGGGGGTCGATTTTGCACTGGTGTTCGGTTCCTTCAGGCGTCGCTGTGGGGGCTCAGGGGGGTCGTCTCTGGTTACTCACGGGCTCGCAGTTGCCGGGGAGTCCTCCCTGAGGTGTTGGTTTTCTGCAGGTCGAGCCGGGGGCGTCGGGTGCAGAGGGTGAAGTCTCATGCTTCCGGCAGGAAACGTGAAGTCTTTGGAAGTTGCTTCTTTGTTGCAAGAAGTAGCTGGTTTTGAACATAGCCACTGTTCACAGGATTTTCTTGGTCCCTGGGTGCAGGGCAATCCTCTGAGGCTTCAGAGGTCGCTGGTCCCTGTTGGATCTGTCGCTGTTGCAGTTTTCTTCGAAGTTGGGAGACAGGCCGGTAGGGCTGGGGCCAAGGCAGTTGTCGTCTCCGTCTTCTCTGCAGGCTTCAGGTCAGCAGTCCTTCTTCTTTGTTGAGGTTGCAGGAATCTAGAGGAGGAGCCAAAATGGCGGCCGGGACGGTCGCTTGATACGAGCGCCTCGTCCCCGGCTCGGCCAAAGACATCCTGAGGGGTGCCCCCCGCAATCCTGGTGAAGCAGCCGGGGCGGTGGCCCGACCGGGAGGGACCAGGACATCTGCCGTGGACCGAGCGCGCCCCCCGGTGTGCTGGTGGGCCGGGCCCGGGCCCCGAGGGCTCGCGGCGGGTGCGGCGGCGGGCAGGAGGGGCTGCCTCTGTGGCTCCGGACGCTCGCTCGCACCGCGTGGCCGGCCTCCACCCTCTTCATATGCGACCGGAGGGGCCGAGGCGCCACGGCCGAACGAGCCAAAAAGAGACTTCTGTACATTTCCCCCGAGGCGCGCGGAGCTGGAGCCGGCCCGGGGGGCCGGGGCGCCATTTTGGGCATCGCGGCAACGGATCCTCGCGGACAGGCTCCAGAGCAAACAAATGAAGGGCACCTCTGCCCAGGACCAAGAACACATCGCTGCAAGCCCAGGAGGGAGCAGAGGACCATTAATAAGAGCCAGCATATTGCGGTGAGGGGGGAACCTGGGTGGAATAACTAAATCCCATGCAGAGGGGACACCCCAGGACTCCCAGCCCCCCCCCCCTTGCTGCCCCACCATCAATGCAACCCACCTGCGCCCTCTAGGATGGGGACAGGCAGCGCTTGAGCCCTAAAGGGGGGAAAAAAGGCGCAATACTAATAAGCGCTGCGTG
This sequence comes from Pleurodeles waltl, assembly GCF_031143425.1. Lineage (NCBI taxonomy): Eukaryota > Metazoa > Chordata > Amphibia > Caudata > Salamandridae > Pleurodeles > Pleurodeles waltl. Next base: position 1,029,978,879 of record NC_090440.1, read on the forward strand.
CCTCCATAGGCTTGGACCTGTTAACTCGCATAGCATAGACGGCTGGTGCGTGCTGCGGGCGCAGTGGCCGCGCCGTTCCCCCACAGCCAGCGCTTGTTCTGGATGCACTGCACTGCGCGGAGCCCACTCGCAGTTCCTGACGTTCGCCCCACTCCTCGGTCTCTCCAGGGCCACGCCACCTCCCTCGGCCCTCAACTACGCTCCCCCTCTATCTGGGGAAACCTCTGGCACCAGGCCCCGCCGCCATCCATGAGGTTGAGAGTGCTCTCCTTCAGCGGCTACGCTCCCCACGCACATCGGTGGGCCCCGCAGACAGCCCTACGGGAACTCAACGTCGGACCGTCGTGAAAACTGGCAGCCGTAGCATTTGTCAATGAACGCATGGCCACAGGCTATAAGCACGCATAAATAAGGCTACGCCCTCCCTTGATATTGCTGGACAACCCCATGGCCCCCACGCCGTATGTGCACACCACATCCAGGACACTCAGCAAAAGTTTAACTCAACGAATTAAAGGAGCCAAAAAGTGCAAAATTACTGCAGACTAGGAGTCCCCGAGTCAGCTAAAATGGCCGGCAGAGCCAAATCAGCCAAGAACTCGGACCGAACCACCCAAGGACCAGCACCTGCCGACCAACAATCTAACCCATCCCTGCAGTCACTAAAAAACACGCTCCTGGTGCATTCTGCTCAGTTCGAAAAAGTATTGCAGGCGATCTTGGACACTAAGTCATCTCTAGAAAACAGAATTGACGCAGTTGCACAAGACTTGAACCTCCTGCGAGTGGACCACCGAAGTCTAGCTGAAAGAGTGAAAACAACCGAAGCTGAAATATCCGACTTAACTCCAATAGCGCAAGGCAACCAAAAACAGATTCAGCGCATGGATGCGGAGCTGAAGGTACTCTGGAGGAGATCGGAGGAAATGGAGAGTAGGGCGCGTCGCAACAACGTGAGGTTTCTGGGCTTTCCAGAAAGTATGCGACAACCGGAATCAGAAATCTCCTTGGAACAATGGCTAATCAAGGAGGTGTGAAATGGGGCTCCATCCAAGTTTTTCTCAGTTGAAAGGGCTTACAGAATCCCGGGTAGACACCCGGCCCCTGGCCAGCCCCCTAGACCACTGATTGCTAGATTCCTGAACTACAGAGATCGAGATGCAATATTGCAACAATTCCTCAGCAAAGGCCCATTTAAGTATGAAGATTTGATTATTAACGCGTACCCAGACTTCACACAAGAGGTGCAGAACCAACGCAATTCTTTCGTCAAAATTTAACAACGCCTACGAGAACACAACATAAAATATGCCTTGCTCTTCCCTGCGAAACTAAGGGTAGTAGTGGAGGACCGCACCCACATATTCACAAACCCCGAAGATGCCTGGACATGGCTACATGCCAAGGGCCTAGCGCATCCCCGGGAAGACACGGAAGGTGATGAGAAATGGCAAACTCCTGCTGCAAGGAAGCGATCCAAAAGACGAACCAGAGGCCAGCCAAACGACTGGCAGGCAGCAGAAGAAAGAGCAAAAGTGCTGAGAGAGACGCCCTTACACATGCAAAGTAACAGTGCAATTGCTAGGAAACCCTCAGAGCCGGGGTCGGACTCAGACACGGCCAGCTCCACATCTACAATAATAGGAGAACTGAGTGGGCCAAAGGTCACCCCCAGATCCGCTGACGAACTTTAAACTACACACACTCACCCTGAGAGACCGCCAGAGACGATGCTCGAAACCTGAAAACTTCCAGAGACTCTGAGGCACCGACGAGGCATGGGGACAATGCGCCTCCAACAATGTATATCTTTGATATAAATACTAAGCTAAGTTATTAGGGGCAACTGGGGGCGGATCGCGGCTGGTGGGGTGGTGCTAGAAGGAATAATCTTACATCTCGAGGGGTGCCCAATGGTATTAGCAGACTAAGGCCCTCATTCTGACCTTGGCGGGCGGCGGAGGCCGCCCGCCAAAGTCCCGCCGTCAGGTTACCGTTCCGCGGTCGAAAGACCGCGGCGGTAATTCTGACTTTCCCGCTGGGCTGGCGGGCGGTCTCCTTCAGACCGCCAGCCAGCCCAGCGGGAAAGAGGCTTCCACGATGAAGCCGGCTCGGAATCGAGCCGGCGGAGTGGAAGCTGTGCGACGGGTGCAGTTGCACCCGTCGCGTATTTCACTGTCTGCGCAGCAGACAGTGAAATACATGTAGGGGCCCTCTTACGGGGGCCCCTGCAATGCCCATGCCAGTGGCATGGGTACTGCAGGGGCCCCCAGGGGCCCCGCGACCCCCCCTACCGCCATCCGGATCTCGGCGGTCCGACCGCCGGGATCTGGATGGCGGTAGGGGGGGTCAGAATCCCCGCGGCGGTGCAGCAAGCTGCGCCGCCGCGGAGGATTCAATGGGGCCGCGGTACACTGGCGGGACCCCGCCAGTGGTGCCGGTCCGACCGCGGCTTTACCGCCGCGGTCGGAATCCCCATTGGAGCACCGCCGGCTTGTCGGCGGTGCTCCCGCGGTCCTCCGCCCTGGCGGTTAAAGACCGCCAGGGTCAGAATGAGGGCCTAAGTCTGCGGAAAGATGTGAGCCCCTTATAAGAGCCACATCTGTACGATATGAGAATCCCACTATGCAAATCCAACCGGATATGGGTTACTTCACGTATTTTTAAGTTTAGTAGTTTCACAATAGTTGAAAGTAGAATAGGAGATTTAATAAGGGGAGTTGGGGTTAATAGCTTAGTAGGAACGCAAGTACCGGAATCACTTAAAGAACAAAATGAACAGCTGCACCTGCTATATTTAAATACCAGCTACAGAAAGGCAGTGACCAGGTGGGCCAGCTCTAGAGCCTAGACCCTTAATACAGCAATGTACCCCCAAAGCCCCAGATGATGCCCTCCAGCAACAATACCAAAAACCAGTATATCATAGTAACATGGAATATCAGGGGTCTGGGGGCGCTGAGTAAACCTGCTAGAGTGCACGCTCGACTCAAACGATTAGGAGTGCATATTGCCATTTTGCAAGAAACACACATGCTAGAGGGGACCTATGCGACCTGCGCACGAAATGGGGAGGCCAGCTGATAGGCACAACATACTCGGCCTTCGCGAGGGGGGTGCTGATTTGGATAGCGGCAGGAGTCCCATTCCTCTTGACGACACATAAGATAGATCACGGAGGGAGATATGTAGTGGTGGAGGGCAGACTAGAAGGCAGACAAATAGCAGTGGTTGGTATAACGCCTCAAACAGTGGCATCATGGGTTTTCACACCACTCTCACTCCAACATTACTGTCCCACCCCATGGCCCTAGCCCTCTGGGGAGGTGACTTCAATAGCACCCCATCTGCAGAGTTAGATAGAACTAGTGCCTATCCGAGCTCACTAACTAATAGGAAACCCACAGGTCCCCTGCAAGAATGGGCAAGCGTTATGAGACTCCATGACATATGGCGACTAGGCCACCCAGAACAAAGAGAATATTCATTTTACTCATCACCACACAACACCCACACTAGAATAGACATAATATGGGGCACTCGCGAAATAGGGGCATTGGTTACCGAATCGGAATATTTAGCAAAGACACTGTCGGATCATGCGCCACTGAGAGTAACACTGAACTGGGGAAGGACACGTCAGGCAGTCCCACTTGGAGGTTCCAGGCGGAGGCATTACAGGACCGAGCATTCGCCGAATCATTAGGAAAATCTATAAGCCAGTATTGGGATACAAATGCTATGTCCGCAACAACTCGGGCGACAGAATGGGACGCCCACAAAGTAGTAGCACGCGGAGTATGTTTATCCACCACGTGGGGAGTGAGACGCTCTTTGCAGGCAGAGATTGGCAAACTAGAGAAGGAGCTCAGGACAGCGGAAATAGCGGTAGCACTAGGGGAAATCCCCAATACTGTCCTAAAAGAAAAGCGCTCAAAATATAATGACGCAGATAGCAGACTCCGCTGCCACGATCATAACTATTACTTAACTAGGTTACAAATGGAAGGGGATAGATCAAGCAGAATGCTAGCATGGCTACTTCGCGAAGATAGACAGCAAGCCCCGAAAGGTGCCATCAGAGTGGGCGCGCAAGATATGGCTACCACACAAGTAGTGAGTTTAGGAAATATTACTCAAACTTATACACTAAACGCACCTCATGCACAGCTACACAAATCGAGGCTTTTCTTGCCGATTCCCTCCTGCTCCAACTATCACAAACAGATAGAGATATAATCGAAACCCCCATAACAACAGAAGAAATAGAATTAGCCCTTGCACAGCTACCCAGGAATAAAGCACCAGGGGCAGACGGCCTCCCTTCAGAATATTATAAAGCCTACCTACCCAGCCTGAAACCGCATCTGCTAGGAGTGCTCACAGAAGCGTGGACTAAAGAAAGCTTACCCATATCCCAAAGGGAAGCCATGATAGTGGTACTCCCCAAACAGGGTCGGGACCCTACGGATGTCAAATCCTATAGACCACTATCGCTTCTAAACACAGACTGCAAAATATTAGGCAAAATACTAGCTAACAGATTAGCTCCCCTCATGCACTTATTGGTGGCTTCATCCCAAAGCGCAACACCTTCCTAAATGTTCGCAGACTACTGAGCATAATGGGGGACACTCCCCGTGACGCACTAAAGGAAATGGTGCTCTCATTAGATGTAGAAAAGGCCTTCGATACGCTTGAGTGGGATTTCCTACTGGCCACGATGGCTCGCATGGGAATAGGCCCCAATTATATTCGATGGGTCTGGACATTGTACTCCAACCCGAGCACGAGGGTGAAGACGGGCGGGGTGATCTCCAACAGCTTCTCGATCTCCTGGGGCACACGGCAGGGCTGCCCCCTATCCCCGCTATTGTTTGCTATAGCAATGGAACCGTTAGCGGCAAGAATACGTCTCATGGAACATGAATGGGGAATAATTAGGAACGGGCTATTCCACACGGTCTCATTATACGCAGATGATGCCTTAATATATGTCAGGAACGGCCGCGCAGTTATTCCCTCTGTAATATCCTTATTGGCTAAGTTCGGAAACCTGTCAGGCCTTGTGGTATACTGGGAAAAGTCCTGTGCGTTTCCCCTAGCAAAGAGGGCTCCCAATAATCAGGATGCTCCTCAGATAGGGCACCTAAAGTGGTGCCCGACAACATTTAAATATCTTGGGATAAACATATACCATGACACAGAAGATCTAAGGGACGGGAATCTAGGGAGGGCGCTAACCTCCATAAAAGGCTCCTTGCAATTCTGGAACAAGCTCCCGCTCTCGCCACCCGGCAAGGTGGCGATCGCCAACATGTTGATTCTACCTAGGCTGCTATATTATTTCGCGGCCTTGCCGATAACTATCCCCAAAAGCTTCTTTAGCAATTTAAACACAGCTTTGCTGCAGCTTATCTGGGGTGGTGGCAGAGCACGGGTGGCTCTAACCACGCTGCAACGCCCGCTGGACAATGGCGGCCTGGGAGCCCCCAACTTTGAACGATACTATGCAGCCGCACAACTTCAGTGGGTCCAGAATTGGATCCACAGACCAGAACAGGCAGAATCCACGAGCCTGGAGCCCCGGCGAAATGGGACCCCCCTCGTAAGATGGCTGACATCTAAGCTCCCCAAGACGGAAAAGGTCAACCCATTGCTTGCAGTTGCGCACGTGTGCTGGGCTAAATATGTGCAAAAAGGAGCAGATAAGCTTCCTTACTCCCCACACATACCACTGAATTATTTATTGGTGGGGACAGCAACCGGAATGCAAGCTGCGCGGGCGTGGAGCGAAGCAGGAGTACAGACAGTGGGAGATTGTTTTGAAGATGGCAAGTTAATGACATTCAAGGCTCACCAGGCCCTCACAGAGATAAGCTCCGGCCAGTTCCTGACATACCACACCCTATGCCACGAAATTAGAAAAATATGGGGAGCAGGTATCTCGGAACCGACGATCTCCCCCGTGGTTCACCAACTTCTTCAACATAATGATCAAATAAAAATAATATCCAGCCTATATAGTACCCTCAATAAGACTCCCGTGCCACAGGCGGAGAAAGCCTGGGGTAGATGGAACGCTGTACTCCCCGCCCCGATCCCACAAGCGGACTGGCCAAAAGCCTTGTTCCACACCCGCGGCGTGTCTAGGAATCCCAGATTTAGGTACACCCAATTCAACTTCACGCATCAAACATATCTCTCCCCAGCCAGGATAAAGCGAATGTTCCCCGATTCTGAGCCAATATGCCCTAGATGCAAAGTGCCGTCAGCACCCTTCTACCACATGGTATGGGACTGCCCTAATATACAAACTGCCTGGGCGGAGGTGGTGGGGAGGTATCCGAGTTAACGGGGCTCGCGTTGACAGCAGACCCAGGGTCCTGTCTACAGGGACTGATGAAGAGACCAAAAAAACAAAGATACCTACATAAGTTTGTAGACCTAGCCTATTTAATGTACAAAAGATTAATAGCGATACACTGGAAAGCCCCCGAAGCTCCTGATCGGAAATCTTGGCATTCTCTAATACTACGTTGGGCTCGCACTGAATATCAGGCACTAAAAAGAATGGTGCGTAAGGGACGACAACATACAGGGGGCACTACCTGGGAAAATCTGGTAACCAAATTAGAGGCGAAAAACGATGAGATGCCCCCATGAACCGGGGAACACATACCCACAATAACTGCAGTATAACTCTCTCTACTTCCCCCACCACAGAGATATACCTCACAGTGCGTTCAGGCACCACAGCACATGCACCTCACCCCCTACCCCCTCTTGTAGTAACAACCTGCCAGCTCTCCAACACAACACTACCAATGACGTACGGGGCGCAGCAACACCCGGGTAATCGCCCGCGTTCACCAATCTGAATGGAGCCCCCTTTATTCGACCAGGGAACTCACACATGCAAAACAGGATCCACACTGGTCACGAGCTAACACCTTTAAAAGATAAATAACAAATGATAAACTCATGGCAAGTGCAGCTAGAAACGATACTGGAAAACTGGAAGCGTTCCGTGCAGTGTTTATTGGGGGGGTTTGTGATTGTTAAATGGTTTTGATACTAGATGTTGCACTGGGTGATCCTGTTGTTGCAAATTGAACAGTCTGTATTGCATATCTGAAACATAAAATCAATAAAAATATTTTTTAAAAAAAAGGTTGCAGGAATCTAGTTTTCCTAGGCTACCCTGCACTTACAATGTCTAAGATTTTGCTTAGACACAGTAGGGGCGTAGTGCTCATGCACATATGCCATCTCCTGTGGTATAGTGCACCCTGCCTTAGGGCTGTAAGGCCTGCTAGAGGGGTGACTTACCTATGCCACAGGCAGTGTGAGGTTGGCATGGCACTCTGAGGGGAGTGCCATGTCGACTTAGTCATTTTCTCCCCACCAGCACACACAAGCTGTGAGGCAGTGTGCATGTGCTGAGTGAGGGGTCCCCAAGGTGACATAAGACATGCTGCAGCCCTTAAAGACTTTCCCTGGCATCAGAGCCCTTGGTACCAGGGGTATCAGTTACAAGAGACTTACCTGAGTGCCAGGGTTGTGCCAATTGTGGAGACAAAGGAACAGTTTAGGGCAAGAAAACTGGTGCTGGGGCCTGGTTAGCAGGGTCCCAGCACACTTTCAAATCATAAATTAGCATCAGCAAAGGCAAAACGTCAGGGGGTACGCATGCCAAGGAGGCATTTCCTTACAACAGGGAACAAGAAGAGGCAATTAACATAAGTACTCTAGCAAGCCTCTACAAATTTACAATGCACCGCTTCAATAACCAAAACACTTACAGGTTTCTTCAAAATCACGACATAAGAGCAGAATAACCAAATTCTTGGGTGAGAAGCTTTGGAGACTTTTTTGAGGAAGAACTTGAAATACCGATTGGAGCCTCTGACACTCCCGGGGTAAACTTGGAGCATAGATTGGAGTTACTAGCACTCCCAAGGTTGCACTCGATACATGGATTGGAGGCTGGGACACTCCCAAGGCGTACTAGAGACAAAGTTACACTCAGTACATATATTACATTCAGAACAAGGTTATACTCGGAACAAGGTTATTCTCAGAACAAGGGTGGAGTTACTCAAACTCTCAAGGTTGTACTCAAAACATGGGTTGGAGTTATTGGCACTCCCAAGGTTACACTAGGTACATAGGTTGGCGTTAATGACACTCCCAAGGTTACATTTAGTACAGAGGTTGGAGTTACTAACACTTCAAAGGTTACACTAGGTACAAAGGTTGGAGTTAATGACACTCCCAAGATATGCTGGAAACACAGACTGAAGATTACAAGATTCATACAAATATCAGTCACTTCAAAAAGAAAATTCTTTTTGACACTTGTGTTGAATGGAGTAACACAGAATTATATCTCTGGTCCATAAGTAAAAACAGTTCAAGCACCAAGGTTGGAGAGAGGGTCCGGGACAAGGACTAGCAAAGAGTGCTGGAGGAAAATTACGGAGAAGGAACTGGAGCCAAGTCGTCTAGAGTCTTGAAGAGGCTGACAGTCAGGCCTGCTACTACTATAAAAGATTAGTGTGCACCAACCTGAAAGAAGGTACTAGCCTTGTCTCGTACTTTAACTGGAATTCAAAGACGACAGGAGGCTCGGTTCAAGAAGCTGAAAAGCAGGCGGAATCTTAGCTCATGAAGGAAGACACTGGAAGTGTCAGAGAAGTTAGAATCACTGAATCATCAGGAAGGCTTGGAAGACTAGAGTGCTGGTAGTTCTGGTCGACTCAGGAGTTGAGTGCAGGGAGGAAGCTTGCTCAGGACTAGGATGCTGGAAGATCCGAGTGACTCAGGTGGTGAGTGCAGGGATGTTGCTTGCGCAGGATGTGGACGAAGCCAAGTGTTGATGCATGTTCAGACGGGGTATTTATACAGGAAGCAAAGAGTGTTCCAGAAGAACTTGTCCCACTTGAAAGCATGGACTATTCCAATGAACCTGAGGAAGATCACATATTACATACAACGGATGCAAGGCTGGGCAGGTGCAAACAGTAAATGGCAACGATAAACAAGTACAATAGAACCCAAGTCATGATGGCACAATTCAGTGGTTCACAGTGGAAATGTAACCATCTTAAATAGAAACCTGATAACTGCAGGTGCACAATAGACCAAACTTGCATAGCAACAACAGAAGGGTCAATGTTTCATGCTTCCTGGGAGCGGAATCATGGAGTGCTCGAGACTAGAAGGCACAAAAAGGGAAACATGACTTGGAATGCTCGGTACAGAGAGGAGCCACAAGGGAAGAGTGACAGAAGCCCGGGGAGTAAAACACACTGCACGTAGGACAAATGATGGTGTTGTGACATATTCCTCGTCACACTTCTTTCAAAATGAGGTCTTAACTGTCTTTGAGGCAGGATATACCTAGCCAAACTTTAAAAAATATAGGTGGTCATTCCGACCGTGGCGGTCGGCGGTGAAGTGGCGGTAAGACCGCCAACAGGCTGGCGGTCTTTTTTCATGTATTCTGACCATGGCGGTTACCGCCATGGCCAGCCGCCGGTTCACCGTTCCGACCGCCACGGCGGTAACAACCGCCGGGCTGGAGACCTGGGTCTCCAGCCCGGCGGTCGTCACATACCGCCGGCGGTATTCCAACCCGCCCCCAACCCCAACCCCCACTCCGACTCCCTCCCCTACCCCCCACCACCCCTGTGACCCCCAAAAGGTTGCAGGACCCCCGTCCCCCACCTGATTCCCAACATATACACACACATACACGCACACATTCATGCACATACACACACCCCCCGCATTCATGCACATACACACACCCCCGCATTCATGCACGCATTCATGCACATACACCCCCCCGCATTCATGCACGCATTCACACGCCCCCTCAACATACACACACGCACACACCCATGCACGCACACAACTCACAACACCTCCCCCACCCCCCTTCCCTAGCGGACGATCACCTTACCTGTTCCTGGTGGTCCTCCGGGAGGGAACGGGACCCATGGGGGCAGCTCCGCCGACACCCCCACGCCATCAGAACACCGCCACGGCGAATCACAGATCGTAATTCGCTGGGCGGTGTTCTGTTGGCGTGGTGGTGGAAGTGGAGCTACCTCCACTTCCCCGCCTGCCGCCAGTATGGCTGTTGGCGGCGCTTCCTCCGGAAAAGGGCGGAGCGCTGCCAACAGTCAGAATGGCCCGTGCGGAAGACCGCCAGCACTGGCAGTCTTCCATACGGCGGTCCCTCAGCGGTCTATTGAAAAGACCTCCGAGGTCGGAATGACCCCCATAATGTACAAAACATTCTCCTGGTTCCTTGGAAAAGCTCACCTCTTCTGATGCGCCATATTTAAGGACCCAAGGGTAACACCAGTCATGCATTCATATTCTTTCTTAAGCTTTCATGTACCTTCAGTCTATTGTGTGCCATTCTCTGAGGCATTGAAATCCCTACTTTTAAGTCTAGGGAGTTATGATCCCTGCCTCTCTCCATTTTTGTTGTGTTTTGCAGTGGTAGTTGACCTGGAACATTAGGGCACAGAAACATCCTTATTCCTCCTCTTCCCCTGATTTTGGTCTTGCATGCAGGTGTTGCTTTTTTGTGAGGGGTAGGGTAGCTCTAGGGCCCCTCTCGGAGTTGGTAGCCTTCCACCAAGCACCTTTTTTCTTCATCCCTACTTTCAGGGGTTAGGCTGTTCATTTGCAAACAGCAAGTGATGTGGTCAGTGCCTATGTTGCCTTTCGGACTGGGAGCCTTTGCTCAGGTCATGGTGAACTGGGAATAATTCACTCTCCTATCCCTAATATCATGTTTCCCCTCTAAGGAGAGATAAGAGACATTGAGCTTGGTTAAGCAATGCCTTCCCCTCTTCAGTCTTCTGCCTGAAGTTGACTGTCTGCCATGTTCTCTACAACTGATCTGGAGGTCTTTAATTGTCCTATTTACCTTGATGTGTATGCTCTTCCATTGCCCAGTCTTCTCATTTTATGACCTCCCTTTTTTTCTCATTCTTTGAAGTGTTCTGTGGAGTTTATGAGGCCACAAGGCAGAAGTGCTCCTGGAGGCTTCTTACCAGCCGCTGTCCTTCATGTTCCCTCCTCTGCCGTCTGTCTTCACGTCCTTTCGATCTTTCCGTATGGCCCATCATCTTTGGGATCTCCAGAGCTTCGTGTGTGGACACTGTTGTGCGTCCCGTAGTAGGCTTGAGTGCTTAGGGCTTTAGGCCCTGTGGGGTCAACTGATGTGGCTTTTTTATATTACAATCCCAGGGTCTGGTTAATCTTGTGGCACATTTCTGATGCTTGGAGAAGTACAGGGTGTGTTTTGCACAATAAGGCCACAGTAGAGGGACAATATACTGTATGTTAGCAGGGAGAGTTCCCCTGTCAGCCATGGTCTGGTACTGGACATATTTTGAGACCTGGTGTTCGTCATTACTGTTGATTCATGTTTCTTAGTGGTGCTGCTGCTTTCTCCAGAGTTCTTCCCGATTATACTATCTTCCATTGCTCACAGAATCTGGTTGTTTTGGCATTTGTTCCGGACCCTTCCTCACCTTAGAAAGTACAATTGAATACGCTGGACATTCAAATTGATTTTTTCCCTTGCCGATTCGGCCTTTTTTTGCCTGGTTGTTACATTTTTTTGCTTTTTGGTCTCCCTAGCAGAGGAAGAAGCTCTCTTCTGCTTCTTTTGGGTGCTTGTTTTGATTGTCTCTTTCTCTTGCATACCAGGTGCCAGGACTGGCTCTTACAAGCCTGCTTCTCGTTCTGTCATCTTGTGACAACTCTGCCTCTAGGGTAACACTGATTCCTTCTTTTATTGTGTTTTGAATTAAGGGTTGCCGGGGACTAAAGCTATTGGCCTTGTGTACCTCTCAAAAACCCGTTTATGCGTGGCCTCTAGTTTGGGACATACTGAATTTGTAATGACTAAGACGAGGAAGACGGATGAGAAAGTGGTTCCCTGATTACTTATCAACAATCTACATTAGTTTGACCCTAGTCTTATCCATGACATTCGTAAGTTTTCTTTCATCCTTTTTTGTGTCCCACCACAGGGTTATGGGGGTATTCTGTAGTTTAGTGTGTGAATTGCCTTTGGGCCCTTATTATGGCAGAAATTATGCCTATGAGTGTTGGTTTTTACACAATGTTTTTAGAAGTACACTAGGTGAATTCTTTTTCATAGGTGAGGTGAATCTCAAGCCCTGTAAGGACAGCAGATGCATATAAGACAGCACAGGAACACCAAGCGACCTGTAAGTGCTTCATGCTGATATTGCACAGACATCACTGAAAACAGTAAGGTAGAACACACCATCATAGTACAGGAAACACATCTGGCAAATCAGTTAAATATAAAACCATTGAAACGCACACATGCACAAATACAAAGGGCAAGTGTTGCCAAGTTTGGACCACACCCACCTCGATGGTACTACTCCAATGCCATGATGTGTACTCTGTGACGATTACATATCACATGCTCCTGACTTCATTATTGTCAGGAGAATCGCTGGAATTCCTGTTTTCTGAGGGAGTGCTGTCACACTTTATGAGAGGAAATCCTTGAGGTTATCATGGTGCCTTGGGCTGTGGGATTAAGGGGAGCCACTTCCACTCCTTGGGTCTCAGTGAGGGGGATGCACAGGGGACATGGGGAAATCGCTGATCCCTTAGAAGGGAGAAAGGGGCTAAGGCTAGCTGTAGGATGATAAGTCGCCCCACCTAAACAATCGTTCTGACACCTCAGGCCAAGTCATAATCAGGAGGCAATACTGCTAACCGACCTAACATGGTAAACATTTGGTAAAATGTACTGGTGGCAGAGGTAAAACTGATTGAGGTATTTAAGCCTCACGGAGATAGCTCTTTCACGATTGCAAAGTCTGCAGAGCGCAAGGTCTGCGACTACAAAACTCCTTCTCTGTATGAAAAAGCCACTTTATGTGTAAGATTTTTTAATCTCATTGAAGGGCTTTATCAATTGTGTCCGAATCGCAAGTAGCAAGCAGTGCCTTTCTCCTATTTATGAGTCAAACTGGAATATATCCTGTGGCATGCCTTTCCTATTTCTGAGTCAGAGAGGAGTGTATTAATGACTTGTGACCCAAATTGTGGTTTAAACCATTGATCAGATACTAACACCTCAAACAAGGTGGTATCTGACTGGGAAAGGGGAATGGGTGCCATTTGGATGTCTTCTCATTTGTGAATGTTTAAGAAAGTTTAAGAGAGAGATGGCAGTGGCACTGAGGACCACTGCCTGTTAGCAGCAAAACCTTTTGAAAAAGAAAACTTTTTAATGCAATCTTGTTTCCTTTATTGATAATGGGCTGCATTTAAAAAAAATCTTTATTGAAACACAGTCACAGACATGGTGGCCTGCTGACCCTTGCAAGCCACTGTCCCTGTAATTGTGGCCAATTGCAGGGGTTTGCAAATTGTGACCTCTCTAATGTATTAATTAGGTAGGTTGTTCTATGACCTCCTGAGGTTTGGTATTTTGTGAAATAATCTATTTGCACATGGTGCACAGTTTGCAACCATTTTTTGTGAATGGACTAACAATACATGAGGCCCTTGGTTCCTTCACTTTGTTTGCTTTACCTTTGAGATCAAAACAGACTAATGTTTACCTGGTTTCTCAAAACACAATTTTCTAAACCAGAAACAGACTGCAAAGTGCGGGATTATAGCTCTTCCCTTTCTCCGCTCATATGTGCTAAAGACCAGCCACTGGGAAAGTGGTGAACGACTTTCAGTGATGAACTTAAAGTAATTTCTACCTGATCGATAGACCTGGAATACAATTCACAGTAAATAAAGATTTGCAGAAGCCGTTATTATGAAGGGTCTTTCAGTACAGACATTATGCATTTTTAAATGGTACTATTCACACAATACAGTTACGTGTCTTATATAATTTTGTTTACAGGCAGATGGCCTGATTATGAGTGCCTCTGTAAATAGTGATCCTATGCAAACATGTGCTTGAACTAGACTCAGAGTCATAACTTGTGTGAGGTACGGTACTTCATTCGAGCTGGTGGTTGACGGTGGGGTCCACTGGCAATCATTTTTGTGGACCAATGCTTAGATTTCCCGTCTGATATTGACAGCTGGCAAGAGAAGTAAAAACAGACAAATACGGAAGGATGTGGAAGAGAAAGACAGATAAACTGGCACAAAGGGAGACAAAAGGGATCGACAAGAGTGAGATAAAGGGGCAGCAGTGTCTGGTAGTACAATAGATTGGAACCCCGAGGTGAACTCAGAACTCTGCAGCCTTGGCATTTGGTGGGCCAATTGTCAGCAACAGCTGGCAACGAGGCAGAGTGGTGGGGAAGGGCAAATTTGTGGTCGGTGCGGGCATGCATGCAAGGTGACTGGTGAGTGCAAGTAAAAAAAAAAAGAAATAACCACTTATCTTGCTTGTTGCACAATATCCAACATCCTCCCTGCTCAGGTCCACGTTCTCTTCTGTCTCCTCAGGCTCCAGTAAATTCCCCTAACCAATCCTGGTGCTGCTCGCATGCTGGTAACGGAGAAGTGAGGAAGAACTTGAAATACCGATTGGAGCCTCTGACACTCCCGGGGTAAACTTGGAGCATAGATTGGAGTTACTAGCACTCCCAAGGTTGCACTCGATACATGGATTGGAGGCTGGGACACTCCCAAGGCGTACTAGAGACAAAGTTACACTCAGTACATATATTACATTCAGAACAAGGTTATACTCGGAACAAGGTTATTCTCAGAACAAGGGTGGAGTTACTCAAACTCTCAAGGTTGTACTCAAAACATGGGTTGGAGTTATTGGCACTCCCAAGGTTACACTAGGTACATAGGTTGGCGTTAATGACACTCCCAAGGTTACATTTAGTACAGAGGTTGGAGTTACTAACACTTCAAAGGTTACACTAGGTACAAAGGTTGGAGTTAATGACACTCCCAAGATATGCTGGAAACACAGACTGAAGATTACAAGATTCATACAAATATCAGTCACTTCAAAAAGAAAATTCTTTTTGACACTTGTGTTGAATGGAGTAACACAGAATTATATCTCTGGTCCATAAGTAAAAACAGTTCAAGCACCAAGGTTGGAGAGAGGGTCCGGGACAAGGACTAGCAAAGAGTGCTGGAGGAAAATTACGGAGAAGGAACTGGAGCCAAGTCGTCTAGAGTCTTGAAGAGGCTGACAGTCAGGCCTACTACTACTATAAAAGATTAGTGTGCACCAACCTGAAAGAAGGTACTAGCCTTGTCTTGTACTTTAACTGGAATTCAAAGACGACAGGAGGCTCGGTTCAAGAAGCTGAAAAGCAGGCGGAATCTTAGCTCATGAAGGAAGACACTGGAAGTGTC
This sequence comes from Pleurodeles waltl, assembly GCF_031143425.1. Taxonomy (NCBI): domain Eukaryota; kingdom Metazoa; phylum Chordata; class Amphibia; order Caudata; family Salamandridae; genus Pleurodeles; species Pleurodeles waltl. The sequence continues at coordinate 1,029,994,257 of NC_090440.1, forward strand.
AGAGAAGTTAGAATCACTGAATCATCAGGAAGGCTTGGAAGACTAGAGTGCTGGTAGTTCTGGTCGACTCAGGAGTTGAGTGCAGGGAGGAAGCTTGCTCAGGACTAGGATGCTGGAAGATCCGAGTGACTCAGGTGGTGAGTGCAGGGATGTTGCTTGCGCAGGATGTGGACGAAGCCAAGTGTTGATGCATGTTCAGAGGGGGTATTTATACAGGAAGCAAAGAGTGTTCCAGAAGAACTTGTCCCACTTGAAAGCATGGACTATTCCAATGAACCTGAGGAAGATCACATATTACATACAACGGATACAAGGCTGGGCAGGTGCAAACGGTAAATGGCAACGATAAACAAGTACAATAGAACCCAAGTCATGATGGCACAATTCAGTGGTTCACAGTGGAAATGTAACCATCTTAAATAGAGACCTGATAACTGCAGGTGCACAATAGACCAAACTTGCATAGCAACAACAGAAGGGTCAATGTTTCATGCTTCCTGGGAGCGGAATCATGGAGTGCTCGAGACTAGAAGGCACAAAAAGGGAAACATGACTTGGAATGCTCGGTACAGAGAGGAGCCACAAGGGAAGAGTGACAGAAGCCCGGGGAGTAAAACACACTGCACGTAGGACAAATGATGGTGTTGTGACATATTCCTCGTCACACTTCTTTCAAAATGAGGTCTTAACTGTCTTTGAGGCAGGATATACCTAGCCAAACTTTAAAAAATATAGGTGGTCATTCCGACCGTGGCGGTCGGCGGTGAAGTGGCGGTAAGACCGCCAACAGGCTGGCGGTCTTTTTTCATGTATTCTGACCATGGCGGTTACCGCCATGGCCAGCCGCCGGTTCACCGTTCCGACCGCCACGGCGGTAACAACCGCCGGGCTGGAGACCTGGGTCTCCAGCCCGGCGGTCGTCACATACCGCCGGCGGTATTCCAGCCCGCCCCCAACCCCAACCCCCACTCCGACTCCCTCCCCTACCCCCCCACCACCCCTGTCACCCCCAAAAGGTTGCAGGACCCCCGTCCCCACCCAATTCCCAACATATACACACACATACACGCACACATTCATGCACATACACACACCCCCGCATTCATGCACATACACACACCCCCGCATTCATGCACGCATTCATGCACATACACCCCCCCGCATTCATGCACGCATTCACACGCCCCCTCAACATACACACACGCACACCCCCATGCACGCACACAACTCACAACACCTCCCCCACCCCCCTTCCCTAGCGGACGATCACCTTACCTGTTCCTGGTGGTCCTCCGGGAGGGAACGGGACCCATGGGGGCAGCTCCGCCGACACCCCCACGCCATCAGAACACCGCCACGGTGAATCACAGATCGTAATTCGCTGGGCGGTGTTCTGTTGGCGTGGTGGTGGAAGTGGAGCTACCTCCACTTCCCCGCCTGCCGCCAGTATGGCTGTTGGCGGCGCTTCCTCCGGAAACGGGCGGAGCGCTGCCAACAGTCAGAATGGCCCGTGCGGAAGACCGCCAGCACTGGCAGTCTTCCATACGGCGTTCCCTCAGCGGTCTATTGAAAAGACCTCCGAGGTCGGAATGACCCCCATAATGTACAAAACATTCTCCTGGTTCCTTGGAAAAGCTCACCTCTTCTGATGCGCCATATTTAAGGACCCAAGGGTAACACCAGTCATGCATTCATATTCTTTCTTAAGCTTTCATGTACCTTCAGTCTATTGTGTGCCATTCTCTGAGGCATTGAAATCCCTACTTTTAAGTCTAGGGAGTTATGATCCCTGCCTCTCTCCATTTTTGTTGTGTTTTGCAGTGGTAGTTGACCTGGAACATTAGGGCACAGAAACATCCTTATTCCTCCTCTTCCCCTGATTTTGGTCTTGCATGCAGGTGTTGCTTTTTTGTGAGGGGTAGGGTAGCTCTAGGGCCCCTCTCGGAGTTGGTAGCCTTCCACCAAGCACCTTTTTTCTTCATCCCTACTTTCAGGGGTTAGGCTGTTCATTTGCAAACAGCAAGTGATGTGGTCAGTGCCTATGTTGCCTTTCGGACTGGGAGCCTTTGCTCAGGTCATGGTGAACTGGGAATAATTCACTCTCCTATCCCTAATATCATGTTTCCCCTCTAAGGAGAGATAAGAGACATTGAGCTTGGTTAAGCAATGCCTTCCCCTCTTCAGTCTTCTGCCTGAAGCTGACTGTCTGCCATGTTCTCTACAACTGATCTGGAGGTCTTTAATTGTCCTATTTACCTTGATGTGTATGCTCTTCCATTGCCCAGTCTTCTCATTTTATGACCTCCCTTTTTTTCTCATTCTTTGAAGTGTTCTGTGGAGTTTATGAGGCCACAAGGCAGAAGTGCTCCTGGAGGCTTCTTACCAGCCACTGTCCTTCATGTTCCCTCCTCTGCCGTCTGTCTTCACGTCCTTTCGATCTTTCCGTATGGCCCATCATCTTTGGGATCTCCAGAGCTTCGTGTGTGGACACTGTTGTGCGTCCCGTAGTAGGCTTGAGTGCTTAGGGCTTTAGGCCCTGTGGGGTCAACTGATGTGGCTTTTTTATATTACAATCCCAGGGTCTGGTTAATCTTGTGGCACATTTCTGATGCTTGGAGAAGTACAGGGTGTGTTTTGCACAATAAGGCCACAGTAGAGGGACAATATACTGTATGTTAGCAGGGAGAGTTCCCCTGTCAGCCATGGTCTGGTACTGGACATATTTTGAGACCTGGTGTTCGTCATTACTGTTGATTCATGTTTCTTAGTGGTGCTGCTGCTTTCTCCAGAGTTCTTCCCGATTATACTATCTTCCATTGCTCACAGAATCTGGTTGTTTTGGCATTTGTTCCGGACCCTTCCTCACCTTAGAAAGTACAATTGAATACGCTGGACATTCAAATTGATTTTTTCCCTTGCCGATTCGGCCTTTTTTTGCCTGGTTGTTACATTTTTTTGCTTTTTGGTCTCCCTAGCAGAGGAAGAAGCTCTCTTCTGCTTCTTTTGGGTGCTTGTTTTGATTGTCTCTTTCTCTTGCATACCAGGTGCCAGGACTGGCTCTTACAAGCCTGCTTCTCGTTCTGTCATCTTGTGACAACTCTGCCTCTAGGGTAACACTGATTCCTTCTTTTATTGTGTTTTGAATTAAGGGTTGCCGGGGACTAAAGCTATTGGCCTTGTGTACCTCTCAAAAACCCGTTTATGCGTGGCCTCTAGTTTGGGACATACTGAATTTGTAATGACTAAGACGAGGAAGACGGATGAGAAAGTGGTTCCCTGATTACTTATCAACAATCTACATTAGTTTGACCCTAGTCTTATCCATGACATTCGTAAGTTTTCTTTCATCCTTTTTTGTGTCCCACCACAGGGTTATGGGGGTATTCTGTAGTTTAGTGTGTGAATTGCCTTTGGGCCCTTATTATGGCAGAAATTATGCCTATGAGTGTTGGTTTTTACACAATGTTTTTGGGAGTACACTAGGTGAATTCTTTTTCATAGGTGAGGTGAATCTCAAGCCCTGTAATGACAGCAGATGCATATAAGACAGCACAGGAACACCAAGCGACCTGTAAGTGCTTCATGCTGATATTGCACAGACATCACTGAAAACAGTAAGGTAGAACACACCATCATAGTACAGGAAACACATCTGGCAAATCAGTTAAATATAAAACCATTGAAACGCACACATGCACAAATACAAAGGGCAAGTGTTGCCAAGTTTGGACCACACCCACCTCGATGGTACTACTCCAATGCCATGATGTGTACTCTGTGACGATTACATATCACATGCTCCTGACTTCATTATTGTCAGGAGAATCGCTGGAATTCCTGTTTTCTGAGGGAGTGCTGTCACACTTTATGAGAGGAAATCCTTGAGGTTATCATGGTGCCTTGGGCTGTGGGATTAAGGGGAGCCACTTTTACTCCTTGGGTCTCAGTGAGGGGGATGCACAGGGGACATGGGGAAATCGCTGATCCCTTAGAAGGGAGAAAGGGGCTAAGGCTAGCTGTAGGATGATAAGTCGCCCCACCTAAACAATCGTTCTGACACCTCAGGCCAAGTCATAATCAGGAGGCAATACTGCTAACCGACCTAACATGGTAAACATTTGGTAAAATGTACTGGTGGCAGAGGTAAAACTGATTGAGGTATTTAAGCCTCACGGAGATAGCTCTTTCACGATTGCAAAGTCTGCAGAGCGCAAGGTCTGCGACTACAAAACTCCTTCTCTGTATGAAAAAGCCACTTTATGTGTAAGATTTTTTAATCTCATTGAAGGGCTTTATCAATTGTGTCCGAATCGCAAGTAGCAAGCGGTGCCTTTCTCCTATTTATGAGTCAAACTGGAATATATCCTGTGGCATGCCTTTCCTATTTCTGAGTCAGAGAGGAGTGTATTAATGACTTGTGACCCAAATTGTGGTTTAAACCATTGATCAGATACTAACACCTCAAACAAGGTGGTATCTGACTGGGAAAGGGGAATGGGTGCCATTTGGATGTCTTCTCATTTGTGAATGTTTAAGAAAGTTTAAGAGAGAGATGGCAGTGGCACTGAGGACCACTGCCTGTTAGCAGCAAAACCTTTTGAAAAAGAAAACTTTTTAATGCAATCTTGTTTCCTTTATTGATAATGGGCTGCATTTAAAAAAAATCTTTATTGAAACACAGTCACAGACATGGTGGCCTGCTGACCCTTGCAAGCCACTGTCCCTGTAATTGTGGCCAATTGCAGGGGTTTGCAAATTGTGACCTCTCTAATGTATTAATTAGGTAGGTTGTTCTATGACCTCCTGAGGTTTGGTATTTTGTGAAATAATCTATTTGCACATGGTGCACAGTTTGCAACCATTTTTTGTGAATGGACTAACAATACATGAGGCCCTTGGTTCCTTCACTTTGTTTGCTTTACCTTTGAGATCAAAACAGACTAATGTTTACCTGGTTTCTCAAAACACAATTTTCTAAACCAGAAACAGACTGCAAAGTGCGGGATTATAGCTCTTCCCTTTCTCCGCTCATATGTGCTAAAGACCAGCCACTGGGAAAGTGGTGAACGACTTTCAGTGATGAACTTAAAGTAATTTCTACCTGATCGATAGACCTGGAATACAATTCACAGTAAATAAAGATTTGCAGAAGCCGTTATTATGAAGGGTCTTTCAGTACAGACATTATGCATTTTTAAATGGTACTATTCACACAATACAGTTACGTGTCTTATATAATTTTGTTTACAGGCAGATGGCCTGATTATGAGTGCCTCTGTAAATAGTGATCCTATGCAAACATGTGCTTGAACTAGACTCAGAGTCATAACTTGTGTGAGGTACGGTACTTCATTCGAGCTGGTGGTTGACGGTGGGGTCCACTGGCAATCATTTTTGTGGACCAATGCTTAGTTTTCCCGTCTGATATTGACAGCTGGCAAGAGAAGTAAAAACAGACAAATACGGAAGGATGTGGAAGAGAAAGACAGATAAACTGGCACAAAGGGAGACAAAAGGGATCGACAAGAGTGAGATAAAGGGGCAGCAGTGTCTGGTAGTACAATAGATTGGAACCCCGAGGTGAACTCAGAACTCTGCAGCCTTGGCATTTGGTGGGCCAATTGTCAGCAACAGCTGGCAACGAGGCAGAGTGGTGGGGAAGGGCAAATTTGTGGTCGGTGCGGGCATGCATGCAAGGTGACTGGTGAGTGCAAGTAAAAAAAAAAAGAAATAACCACTTATCTTGCTTGTTGCACAATATCCAACATCCTCCCTGCTCAGGTCCACGTTCTCTTCTGTCTCCTCAGGCTCCAGTAAATTCCCCTAACCAATCCTGGTGCTGCTCGCATGCTGGTAACGGAGAAGTGCCAGGATTGGAGGGAGTGGCCTTTGTTAGCGCTCTCAAGAGCAGTGGAGGCCTGTGTTTTCTCTAACCCATTCTAAGACAGCTGGGTTACAACGGTTTAAAATACAGATGTCTGGCTGGCTGTCGCAAGACATCAGGCCAAAGAGACATGCACACTTTAAACATAAGTGCACAGCCAGCCCACCACTCCTCCTTGCTGCAGCAATGGTCCCGCCCGGTCCTGACACTCAGTTCAGGAGGGGTTGATGAAAAATAAAAAGGTAATCAATTAACTTTATTACCATTTTATTTTTCATCTCTGGGGCTTTCCAGGGGCCATTTTTGGCACTAAGAGGATGCTCCTCCATCCTAATGAAGGAGTCACTCCTGCCATTTTTTAATGGTACTGCCTGAGCAGAGTTTTGGGCAACGGTACTCACTCTTTTTACAAATTACCCCCTGTTCTGGTAGTCACTCCTCGTTAACTTTTGCAGGTGAAAAATACCCTGTAAATACTTGGTCATGCAGATTTTGGTGCAGTAAGCACCAGAATCCTTGTGTTATGTCTCAGTTTTGCAGGCTAAGCTCCAAATAGGTGATAATTATTGCATCTGATAAATTTCAAACAGCTCAGTATAGGATCACTGTAGGATTTTATCGATGTGATGATCATTGTATCTGACATTGGAACGCTCATTATCCAGCCCCAAGCAGAAATGTGTGTAAGTGTGAGCTGAACTCATTTGACTGAGGTGTATGACTGTTTTGAGTTAGGTAAGTAATTATGATCGATAAACAGTCATTGTAGGATGAAGAATATTTAAAGTGCTATTAAATAGCTATGCATATGTACATAATGATCCACATACAACATAGACTAAATTTCAAGCTTAATAGCATCTTTCTCCTACATAATATGGCTTTATGGAAAACTCTTTTTCCCATGTTAATCACATAAGGAGTACATTTATTGTATATAACCTTTCCTAGAGAAACCTTTTCTCCATTGATAATCACTTTCTTTTCATGAGCCTTGAGAAGACTCACAGAGAGCGCAAATTATAGTTACCTTAGGGTAAGAGTTATAGTATATTGAGATATGTATAACTATAACTGCTGAATCTCTTTGGGTTTGCGTCTGTAAAATTTTAACGTAACTATAATGTCCCTGTAACTTTTGATTTTATTCAGTGAAATTTGGAACGTTTCTTTAAAATTATATTTCCTAACTATAACATCCTTGTAACCTTTATTTTTTGCCATTGAATTTCTAAGGTTTTTATCGTTAAGTAATATTTATTTGCCATACATTAATCCATCCCCTGCCATGCATGGCCTTTGGCTGAGCACAGCGGGGGTTGGCCACCTGTGGCCAGCTCCCACCAGGCATTCAGCCACATGCTGCGCATGGCCTTTGGGAATGCTTGGTGTTGGGTTGGCTGCGGCCAAGCCCTGCAGCCAACCTCCCCACAGGCACCCAACCCCACACCGAGCACGACCGTGCAATATTAGCTGGTCGCCCCATCCCCGGGGGCCCTTTACAAATATTAATTGGGGTGCTGCCCCCTCCTGGGCTGATTTCTGCTCTGCCTCGGTGATCTCTCCCTCCTGGCCCAGCCAAAATTAGCAAAGGTAGCCACACAGCCTCCTTCCCCGGGTGGATTTTGGAGCCGGGGACCCCATCCCTTGGGGCTTGGCCAGTTAATAATGGGTGCCTTGGCCCCACCTGGGGCACCCATTGCTTCTTTGCTGGCGGTCACGTAGTTGTCCAAGTGCCCCCACGGCTGCAGCCGGCTCCCTGACCTCCATCAGGAGCCGACATTGCTCCTGCATGCAGAATACAGCAAAAAGTGCTGCTCCCTGCATGCAGGAACACTTTTTTCATCTGCTTCCCTGCCCACCTCACAGCAGGCAGGGAACTAGATGAAAAGTTCGCTCCTAGCTAGCAGGAGCATTTTTAATGCTCTTGCCTGCTAGGAGCAGACTTACGGTTTGATCTCGTTTGGCGGAAGATTTGAAATAGCTTCCATCAAGCAAGCACAAACAGCTATGTCCCAAGGGTGGGCACCTCAGGACACGGGGTACCAGCCCTGGGGGTTGTGGTTCCCAGGGCCATTCATGGCTACGGAAAGGGGTGGCGTGGACACACTTCTTTTAAAGTGCACAGCCGTGCCTCGGGGAGGTGGTGGTCACTGGGTCCGAAATCGAATCAGAAATGGGGGAGCTACAAAACCCCCCTCCCACTTTTCAAACTTGGCTAAGCCCTAGGGGATGGGTTCCCCGGGGCTGAAATCAGCGTGGGGAGAAGACCATGCACCCCCCTCCCGATATCATATAAATGTATACACCCCCAGGACCTGGCTCAACCAGGGGGCAAATGAAAAAACAAGCTTGGTAGACAGCAGTTGTTTTGTTTTTTTAAAATGATTTGCGTGGATTTAAAAAAATATATTTTTGGGACCCCGTCCCCAGGCCTAGAGGGTCAGGGTATTCCTACCCTGCCCCTTTTTATTTATTTTTTACTTTTTTCTTGGGACTCTGCTGAGTCTGAGTCCCAAGATTGTTGCCAACACTTTCTGCTTGAAGTGTGGGCAGCCAATCAGATATCTATATTTATTTTTTCTGGAATAACCCCAAACCTACTGAACAGATTTACACCAATTTGCAAAAAGGGCTCTTTCTGGACAAGATCTACCTTTCTGTGGAATTTGGTGTGAATCCGCCTAGCGGTTCATGCTACAGTCGTGTCTAAAATCACTAAGAGAAACTGCATGGAGGAAACACATTGTGGGACCCTCTCTTTTTCTGGGGCCCTGTTTGACGAATCATCCCAAAACTTTCAAGACAGAAGCGGAAATGAGTGGCAAATTGGTTTTGAAAAATTTTTGTGAAGACTTGTTAAATGATGCCAAAGTTATTAGCAAAACAAAAAATGGTTTTCCTATGGAAACTACACCCTAACTACAACTAACTACAGCTCTTGGCAGGTAATATAGTGAAGGGCATGGTATTCTGTGGTTCTGGGTTGCTGCAGGTCCTAGCCACAGGCCAGGCTCTTGGCCAACCCTTTGGCCATGAGCAGCGTGGCATGGGTACATTTCAAGTGAATCCAGAATGGCATAAAAACACAGTTAAAAGTAATAGTTTTGCAAACACACACTTGAGTAAGTCTATGAATTGTGCTATCTAAGGTATCCAATGCATCTCGCACATTTTAGTGACAGCACCCAACCATGCTTAGTTTACCACTTTGCTACAGGCACATGTAAACAAATAGGCTGTCTACAAGCATGTGCTGCACTGCAGTGTATACTGTGGCATTGGTTATCATTTGTTGTTGAGTCAATGCATTGAATGGGTCATAATGGCCCTTTCCCCCTCAAAAATGGTAACACAAATCATATTACATGTTGCACATTTGCGTGCATGGTTTATACCAAGCTGACTTTTCATGTGACGTAGTTATCAAAAGGGGTGTTTAAACTTAACCAGCTAATGAACAGTTACATTTGTGTCGTAAAATAAAGCCCGAATAGCTAGACAATTCAGGAAGGACTAAAGACCCAGCTGTTCGGTTGAACACATCATCTCGAAGCAAGCAGCAGCTGCAGCGCCTTGAGACCCTCAAAGGTGATTTGATGCACTTTACAAATCCTGATTGATTGAGACCATGCAAATATGGTCCCATTTTTTTACTATTGAATAGATAAAAGAAAGTGATATACAGGGTTTAAGGCCTATCTTCCACCATTTAGAGAGGAACTTTTGATGTTCTAAAACAAACATTTATAAAGTCAATAGGTCGGGTGATGGCTGTAGGCCTTTTGACTTTATCCTGCTTATTTTGTTTTGTAAAGGTTTTAGAAAAAACATTATTGTTGGAGAAGTTGCTGGTCCTCAATCAGTCTAAAAAAGAATTGTCTAAAAGCTAAAATATGTTTTTGGTATCAAAAGCATAACCCGCCCAAGTAGTCCCTGTCACTGATAGGAACTACTTTGTCGATGTGCTCCTTGTAGAATGCAGAATGTCATTCGCAGTGAAGTTAGCCAATGGCTGAATTGGGCTGACTAATTACCCAATACTGGTCACTGTCGTGGGTAGAAATAAATAATACAATAATTGGATGACGAAGACTGGCTGTCAGCCCTGTAAGTAAATATATTATACATATAATTTTTGAAAAATCAAAACATCCTGGTTAACAACTGATCTAAAAAACACAAGGCAACCAGCTCTAGTGACCCATAATGCTTGCCTAGAACTTGTGTAACCAAATAAACACTAGTCAATGAAGCCTGCTATGCCTAGTCTTTTATCCTATTATGTAAACAAATATTTCAGAGGTTAGCAGCAGAATAGCGTTTCCTAATGGGCAAATATACTATTATACCTTATAAAGTACTATCAAAGGAAACCAAGAGGTTCAGTCAATCAGTATACCGCTGCAGCATTGAAATAAAAGTGAAATGTTTAAGCAATTCAAACCATCTATCTCAAATAACCTATAATGATAGGATATAAAACGAATTAGGAAACAAGGTGAGAAAAAAGAGAGGATTCCATAAGAGAGGGATCTCAATCTCCTTTTTAATGTGTTTTTATTAAACAAATTGCTCAGTAGACAACAGATTCATTGATGGATCATTGTACTGTATATATCAGAAGAAGAGCACACAATCATATGCATCAAGAATTAGTATGTTCTGTAAAGTCCCAACGCGCCCTCGTGTGGGTACCCACCCCAGAAGCAACAGAACCATTGAACCACGAGAGGTCTCACTCTTGAACAAATCCCACTTGCACAAGTAACTGGTAGTAAACAGTATCACAGATGGTGCCGGTTATAGTGACATTTAGGATTCCATTAATTATTTAGTAAATGAACAGGGGAATCGAGATAATTGCAGAATTTATACCAAATCAGTCACAATTAGATGGTGGCACTTGGGCAGGTGGTTGAGGATAGGGGCCACTGACAACCATTTCTGGGGAACGCCACTTATTTTTCCTCATCAGATGTTTCCCGAGCACAATAGAGGGAAAAACAGACACAGAGGTAAGACAAAGGAGGTGAAAGACAGAAAACAGCGACACAGGTAGAATGCGAGAACCTGCAATTGCGAGATAAAAGGACGAGGAGTGTCTGGAACTGGACGAAAGAGGCATGAGGTGGATTGAAGACTGCACAGACATTTAATAGCACAGGCCACTGGCTTCTTAGTAAAGTTTTGGGAACCAGCACTCATTCTTTTACAAATTAAGCACTGAATACACATATTAGAAATTATCCTGAGAAGTCTGTGTGTTCAGATGTTTCATATCTGAAGGGCAGCTACAGATAGAGTCCCATCTTCAAGATAACTATCTCAGTAATTTTTCTTTTCTACTGGGCAACTTCCTCTATCTAGCTTCATTAGAAGGATCTATCTCTGAAGATGAAATAAGTCAGAAATCAAGATTCTTGCTTGCAAAACGGTCTCTGGCCCTAACAACGTTTTGTATCATTTACAAGGCTTACCAGGAAATCTTGTGCCCCTTTACATAAATTATGTAATTATTATTTATCCTACATTCATTTACTAAATCATTGATGGAATCCACTATGTCACTATTGATGAAAACTACTAGAGACTGTACTGCCTGTTCCTTACATTTTCTGTCAGAAATTGAGGTTCTGGTTGACTGAGGTGTGAGCCTTGGTCAAGCAGCAACCACAATCCTTGTCAGGGTAAGGCACAAGAAAACCGCATACTAACCTGTGCTCAACTCCCTGGTAGCTTGACATAGAGCAGTCAGGCTTAACATAGAGGCAATATGTAAAGTATGTGTGCAGCACTTCAAACAGTAAAACTGTGAAAACACCACACAAAAAGAATTCTACAGCAAGGAGCAAGGTAGAAAAATAGAGTTTTATTTAATAAATAAAACAAGACCAAACCAACAAAAATCCAAACAGTAGAAACGGAGATCTTTGAATTTAATATTTTTAGTAAGCATGATGCCAAAAAGCTTTAAAACGCAAACTGTGGCTATCTGGTTGCGCCAGTCCAAGACAAAGTCACAAGTTTGCATGGGCTGGCTACAGGGACCAAGTTAGGCCAGATGAACAAATACCTTAGTTCTGGTTTGCAGAGCATTGTTGGGATGTGCATCGAAGAGGCGTTGTGCAGCTTAAGCGATGCATCGGTTCCTAGATGTGGTGATGCTGCAGTGCACGGCCTGCATCTCGGCAAGCAGCCGTCGATGGGGCTTGCAATGCAAAGTCTGGCATGGATGATGCAATACGTCGGATCCATGGAGCTTGCAAGGCTGTGATGAGGAGTCTTGTGTCTTCGTCGAGGCAGCCATAGACAAGGGTTGCTAGGGCCTGCAAAGAGGAGTGGCGGTTCCGATACAGCGACGGGCTGTGATGCAGGTCTAAGTAATGGGTCAGATCCACACAGCAGGGGCAATGCACCAGTTATGCTCTGGTTTGCACCACACAGCAGGGGATTTGCATTGGATCCGCTGGATCCACAGGCTGGCAGAGCACTTTAGGCCCACTTCCAAGGGTCCAGGACTGAAGTGCCACCACTTGGCAGAGTAGACTCACAGATGACAGAGCCCAGGTGCAGGAGCCTGTTATGTCGCTGAGGCTTCAGAGCAGGGGGCCAGCCAACAAGACCTTGAAGTCACTGTGGGTTATGGTTTCAAGAGATGCAGGTCCAGTCCTGCTCACTGTGGCAGGAGGGCAGCAGGTCAGCACAGAAAATCAGGAGTTCAGCATTTCTGCAGCAAAGTAGTTCTTCTTGTGGGGGAAGTATCCACAAGTCCAGAAGTGTACTGAAGTGGTGGTGTTTGAGGTCCAGTATTTATATCCAATTGTGCCTTTGAAGTAGGGGAGAAGCTTCCAGAGGTTTCCTTTTGAAGTCCCCAGGCATCCTGCCTCCACTGTCCTGGCGTACGACTTACTACAGGGGCTATGCAGCCCTCTTTATGGAGTCAGGGGATGGCCTATATAAGGGTAAACGGGACTGTTCCCACCTCCTCCCTCTCATCCTGCCAGAGATGGCCCATCCAGGTGCACCTAGACTCTCTATTGTGTGTGACTGTTTTGGAGGAATACACAAAGCTCAACTGTCAGCTACACTCACTCATGTGACCAGAGACGGGCTACAAGCACTAAGTGAATATGGTGGAGTAATACCAACTTTCTATAAGTGCAAAAGGAATAGATAATGGATGGAATGCTGACTAACATCACATATTCACTCCTAGTCACATATCTGGACCTAAATCTATCATTTCTTTGCTTGCCACACAATTCCAGGTTGGATCCAGCCATATTTAAATCAATTTTAATTTTGCTCCCCATGGGAACAGTCCAGCCTGAACTGCTAGGTCAACTCCTCTCTGGACCAGAAACAGGCAGCCTGGTACCACTTTCAGGGTATCACCCCTCCTCAGCCAGGTTAGCTTGAATCCGGTGGCATAGTGAGCACCGACCCACTTCTGGGCATACTCTTCCAACTTAGGGCGACAAATGAAAAAAGAACAGAATTAACACAATGGGAAGAAATTTCAAGGGGAAAGAGAAGCGCTCCCAACAATCCCCTTATAGTGTAAACATAGGTGCTCCTGGACCTGGAGGAATCTTCCCTACCCCCAAAATCTGTGAAAACACAGATACAGAAAACTCTAGGAAAAAGGACCTAGGCACTCTTAAAAATAAAATACCACTATGTCAACGAGAATATACAGTCAATCATTAATTAAGCGGATTATTTATATATATAATTAAACAGTGATCCAGTAGATTTTGTACGTCATGAACATTCCATCTTTAATATGATGAAAGGCAGCATAAGGATTCCATCATAAAAAAAAAAGGGAAAACGAACAACAGCCACGGAGAACAGCCAGCACGTGTTTCGTCATGGGGGGGTATGTTCCCCTTGACTTTTTCAAGGCTACAATACATGACAAACATCAACAATTATATATTGAAACAAATAGATCACAAGAAAGAAAATACATATGTCTTACAAAAATAGTATGATTCAATGTCTCACAAGTCTCGAAACTAAGTAACAGTCTCTATCAATTAGCGCATTTAAAATAATATATATGAGCCCTTTATAACTCCTTTACATTTCATGCATATACAATTTAATTATTAAACCATCACATCCAAGGTGAAAAGTGAAAGTGACCAACCCCAGTGCAAACGTGCGGATGACTCAAAATAGTGACTACCAATATAATCATAATGTTAATAAAAAGCTATGTGCATCAAACAGAGACCCATGTGTTACCCTCAACAGCCACCGCTAGTAACTAACCAACTCAGAAAGAGCATACCTCACTGAAAATTCCAAAGCAGCACTAGTGCACCAACCATAATGGATTAATAAGACTACTGTGAAGAAATAGTAATACCGAAACAGTAATGAGAAAGACTTCCAAGCGACAAGCATAAGTGTCCACAAACTACACCAAAGTGCAATAATATCCAATCACCTACCCGTTTGTAAAGATCTACTTAAGTCAGCATATATAACCCACAAGTGTATTCAGCACCTAAAACAATCAAATACAGATCTAAAACTACTGCAAATTATAACACCAAAATAACGTATTTAAAGATTAATGCACCCTCTTTACTCACCCGAAATTATAACATCGCTTCGTGTGCATGGAGCTCGGCTTTCCGGCTCCAAGGCTAATACCCCGCTAAGCGTTCTACCCAGCCGCCATCAATGAACAAATAAAACATCCGGTACGCGCGTATCATTCAAGGCGCGACCGCAAACATCTCAACAGTCAAGCTACAGTTCTGGCGGCTTACGGGCGCCATCTTTAATAGGGCGCCAGTTTATTTTACTTGCATTGGCTTACATTATACTTACACCCATTTAGACAACGTATAGCCCTAAAGGGTACAAAAAGTGTATATAATTTGAACCATATTATGAAAGAAAATTGTGTAAATTAGATCCTATACATAAAAATACGAAAAGTTTCTTATTTTTCATTTTAAAGATCACTCCAAAATGACTAATCAAAAAGATTGTAACCATATTTTGTAACCACACGCACGCCCGCGCCACGATTCCCACCTCACAATGAACCCACCTAATAGTATACAAAACTGAACCAATGAAAACAAAACTAGTATAAAGAAATAATGAATTATCAAGGAAATGCAAATAAAATAAATATATATATGCTTAGAATTCATTCTACACAATAAACTAAGATGGATTTGCTAAGAAATTATCCTATATTATTATGAAATACTAGATTGCAATGCATACAGCATTGGTTGAGATTGCAAAAAACGAAAACAACAACTCTGGTTTACAATCTTTACCAGTTATCACCCAAGTCATAATCTATCAGGTCGAATGGTCCTTTCCTCGAACAGAGACTGAGACAGTACTGTTCAGCACCATCAATCTCCTCATCACCAGGTGAGTTTATATTGTCCCCATCCCCTGGAAATTTACCCCTGGAAGATATTTGACATGAAAATTTAATTCCATCAAACCTTCTACCCACCTTTACGATCCCCTGGGAAAAGGATTCCACACTCATGCACACCAAAAGCTGCACTAGAGGTCTGTGATCCGTCCTAAGTACAAATGGTAGACCCCACAGAAAAAAAACTTGAAGTGATGTATTGCCCACGTGCAGGCTAGCACCTCATGCTCAATCACTGAACATCTTCCCGCAGCACCCTTGAGAGAGTGTGAGATGACAGCCAAAACCTTTTCTTCACTATCCTAGTGCTGCAAAAAATCCCTTTAAAGTCACAGCCGTTTTAAGGAAATGTACTTAGTAACATCCAAATGACCAAGATTTGGCATTATAGCAATTTCTTCCTTTATGATCTTGAAAGCCCTCTCAGGTTCATCAGTCCAATCAAATGGCACTCCCTTCTTACATTGTACCTGTTGCCCTGCACAACACTGGTAAGAATTCCTGACAAACTTAGAGAAATACTCTGCCATGCCCAAAAATGACCCGATTTGGTCATTGTTGCTAGGAGATGGTGCCTCTATGATAGAATCTTCTAATTCAATTTTAGGACTAATCCCTTCTTCAGAGATAGTGTGTCTGAGATAAGTAATTGACACCACCACAACTTTGTACTTGTCCTTCTACAAGTCAAGGCCTCTGCCCCAAATCTGGTAACAACCTGCCTCAGAACCTCATCATGCTGCTGCCTATCCTTCCTGTACCGCAGGATATCATCTTAAAAATACATTATGGACCCAATGCCCTCCAGCACCATTTTCATCAACCTTTGGAAGCACGCTGCCACTGAGGGTAATCCAAATGGTAGTCTTCTAAACCTATATGCTCCCAAAGGTGTAACAAAAGAGGTGAGGGCTTCAGAATCCTCATGCCGCATAACTTGGTGGTAAGCAGCAAATAAATCCACCACACTAAACACTGTCACCCCTGTAAGAGTGGCAAGAGCCGCAATGATGTTCAGTAGTGGTTGGTGTTCCAACTAGATGCATTGATTAAGATCCCTGAGATCAACGCACATCTAGATCTTTTCCCTGTTGTCTTTTGGGGTAATAGCTACAGGAGCCAACCACTTCAAAGACTCTATTTCCTCAATAACCTCCATGTGCAACATCCTGTTCAGTTCCTCCTGCAAAGGTTTAACCATAAGAATTGGCACCTTCCTTGCCTTGTGCACCGCTAGCGTGGCTCTATTTTCTAAAGATGATTTTGAGCTCAAATCCTTTGAAAAGGCCTTACTGATCCTTGAATACCTGAGGAAATTAATTCACCAATCCAATGTCTTCCTGTTGCGCCGCGTGGTGCGGCGCAAGCCGAGCATTCGGCTCGCGCCGCGCAGCGCGTTCTCAGGACGCGGCGCGCCCCGAGCCTTCTTTGTACTGCGTGAGGCCCCAGATATTATTTTGGGCCTCGCTCTGCCTTCTGTTGTGTCCCTGTTCTCCCCTGACCCCTCCTTACCTGTTTCTTTTTCTTTCTTCTTCTTCTTTTTCTTCTTTACTTTTTTGAGGCATTTTCTGTCCTTTCTTTATGTCTTTCCCCCTTCCCATGTTACCTTTTTCTTCCCAGCATTCCTTGGTCCCTATTTTCTATGGTTCCTGTTCTATTCTATCCTATGTACTTTTTCCCTATCTAAAATGGTGTCTTTTTACTTCCTGTTGGTCACTTCCTGTTTCTTGGTATATAAGGGCTCTGTTTTCTCCCTTTCCTTGCGCTGCATCACTTTCTGCTCAGATTGTGTCTTCGCTCCTGATTCTTAGCCTTCGGTTCTGAATCTTTTCAATTTTGCATTTACCTGCATGTTGTTCCTGTTTGATTCCTGGTTTTGTTTTCGTTTCAGGAATCCATTTTTTGGAGGTTTTTTCCCCTTTATTGGGGTTTTTTCCCTCTGGCACTAATTCTAAAGGGCACGGTCTGTTCTTGGCGTTTCCACTGCCTGCAGCACCGTGGCTACTAGAAAGAGTCGCCCTTTTCTGGGCCAAAGCCGAACCCTCAAGACCTACGCCACTAGATCTGCGGTTTCCAGGCGCCAGCAGCACGTGAGTCGTGACAGAATGCAGCGCCAAACCATTCCGACATCTTCTGATACTATGGATGACACAGTGGCGGCGGCTGCAGATCCTGATTCATCTTTTTTGACTACTATTCAACAACAAGCTCAGGAATTGCAACAATTGCGCAACGAGAATGCGGTCTTACGACAGGCTTTGGCCCTCCGCAGTGGCGATGTTCCGACTATCTCCGCCTCAACGCCTCGCTTCTCTGGTGAACCAACTAAACTGCGTGAATTCCTGGATGCATTAACGGTTTACTTCGCCTTCAGACCTAGCCAATTCTCTCATGACAGGACAAAGGTGGGATATCTTATTAGTGCATTATCCGGTCCTGCCTTGGCCTGGGCAACCCCGATGGTGTCATCCAACGATCCAGTATTGTCGGACTATTCTGCCTTCGTGACCCGCTTCAAACAAATGTTTAGTCGCCCAGGATTGGAAGCCTCGGCAGAGGAAGCATTATGTGATATCCAGCAAGGTTCCCAGGATGTCCTCCGATATATTACACGTTTCCGTCAATTAGCGGCAGAGACCACTTGGGTGGAGCGTACCCTGGTAACTTTGTTTCGCAGAGGACTTAAGGAAGAAATTAAGGATGAATTAGTACATTCCACCAGAGTTGAAGATCTTCGTGGCCTCATGGATCAAGCACTTTCCATCGAGTATCGTCTCCAAGAACGACGAATGGAGAAGAGAAGGAGTAGAGGAGCGTCTCAGCCAAGCTCTTCCCGATGTATCCACCTCATCCTGAGGAATCTCGTCCTCCTGCTAAAGATATAGAAGGGGAACCCATGCAAGTGGATACTGCTCGAGGGCCACTCTCTGCTAGTGAGAAGGAAGACAGACGGAAGAAGGGATTGTGCCTCTACTGTGGTTCTGCTGGTCACATGCTTCGTACATGTCCTGTACGTCCACCTAGACCCTTGGGAAACGCCACCTCCCGTCCTCTGTAAGAAGGGAGGGGACGGGATCATCGGCCATACCTTCTATCAGCTCATTCAACGACAATACAACTTACTTGTTCGTGTTACCAGTCATATTACAACTACCTGATGGCCGCCAAGAAAGAACTATGGCATTATTGGATTGTGGTGCTAGTGGTATATACATGGATAAGACATGGGCCACTAATCTGCAAATTCCCACTCAACCCAAAGACATTCCTGAACAAGTACACACCGTGGATGGTTCTTTAATATCCTCAGGTCCAGTCGATACTACGACCTTGATGTTAAATTTACAGTTTGGTAATCATCAAGAACACCTCTCTTTTGATCTCATTTCATCTCCCAACCATACCATTATTCTCGGAATTCCATGGTTTACTAGACATAACCCATATGTGAACTGGGTAACCCGGACAATTTCTTTATCCTCACAGTTTTGTCAAGAAAATTGCTTTGCTTCCGATAAATATTGGTCACCAAACAGATTAACATCTATGAAGAGTACTACGGAGTATTCCATCAACACTGTCCAAGGGGTTCCTGAACATTATTTAGAGTTCCAAGACGTGTTTCAAAAACCATCCAGACCTGTATTACCTCCACATCGAGAGTACGATTGTGCTATTCCTTTGGAACCTGGAACAGTCGTTCCCTTTGGGAGGATGTATTCTCTCACGGAACCTGAAAAGGAAGTTCTTAAGGAGTATCTGGAGGAAAATGTACAGGGTGGTCTCATTGTTCCATCATCTTCTCCAGCAGGGGCTCCTCTCTTTTTTGTACCTAAGAAGACCAAAGATCTTCGTCCTTGCATAGACTTTCGAGGCCTAAACAAGATAACTATAAAGGATCGTTATCCTTTGCCCCTCATTAAGGATATTTTAGAGGCAGTCAGAGGGGCTCAACGTTTTACCAAGTTGGATCTTCGGGGAGCTTACCACCTTTTACGTATAAAAGAAGGAGACGAGTGGAAAACAGCATTCAGGACACCGTTCGGTCATTTTGAATATAAAGTCATGCCCTTTGGTCTTACGAACGCTCCTGCTATATTTCAAAGGTTTATGGACTCAATATTTTCCGATCTCTTGAACCAGACACTCGTAATCTACTTGGACGACATCCTTATTTTTTCCAGACACCCCGAACTCCATTCTTCTCATGTGAAACAAGTCCTTCACAGACTCCGAGCACATCAACTATTCTGTAAACCCGAAAAGTGTGAGTTCGATAAGACGGAAGTCAAATATCTGGGTTATCATTTAAGTTCCACCGGCATAGCTATGGACTTAGAAAAGGTACAAGCAATTCTAGAGTGGCCTTCTCCCTCTTCTATCAAAGAAACACAATGTTTCCTAGGATTAGCAAATTTTTACCGACAGTTCATTCAAGACTTTGCTAAACAGACCAGCCATATAACCCATACCTTAAAGAAGGAAAATCTAAAACAGGGGTTTGTCTGGACCAAGGCGGCTGAAACAGCTTTTCAAGAATTAAAGAAGGCATTCACTCAAGCTCCCATCTTGAGACATCCAGATACCAATAAACAGTTTATCGTAGTTACCGATGCTTCCGAAAAAGCTATTGGAGCAGTCTTGCTTCAACTTCAAGAAGATGATGGTCTTGAACATCCTGTTTTCTATTTGTCCCATATTCTCTCTTCAGCTGAACAACATTACTCTGTACTAGAAAGAGAGTTGTTAGCTCTGAAGACAGCCTGCATCGAATGGAGACAGTTTCTGATGGGATCCAAGGAGCCTTTCGAGGCGAGAACAGATCACCGTAATCTGCAATGTCTACGTAATTTTGTATGCCAAAATAGTCGCCAGGCGCGTTGGGCCTTTTTCTTTAGTCAGTATGACTTTTACATCACCTATATTCCTGGATCTCAAAACATTCTGGCTGATGCTCTGTCTCGACGCTATCCAGATTGTACTCCTTCCCCATCTCAGTTTCTACTGGAGCCTAGTAAGATCATTGGAGTTGCTCAATCTTTTCTGGATGAGGTACAACTGGAGTATTCCAGCCTGTCTAATAGCGAAATAGAGAAATTAAGAACCTTTTTATGCAAGAAAGAAGGATTCTTTTTTCATCAGAAGCTGTTATTCCTCCCTACTAACAGAGTGCGAGACAAAGCATTACAGATGTGCCATGATTCACCGGTTGCTGGACATAGAGGTATTAAGGCCACACAAGAACTTCTTTCGCAATCTTTCTGGTGGCCTACCTGGAAATCAGATGTCGAAAGATATGTTCAGGCTTGTCCCATATGTGCCCAAGTCAAGATTCCCCGTAGCAGACCTGCAGGATTACTACAGCCTTTGCCAGTTCCACCAACGCCATGGCATACTATTTCCACTGACTTTATGTGTTCACTTCCGCCATCAGCTGGAAACCAGGTTATCATGGTCACTGTTGATTCTTTCACTAAGATGGCCCACTTTACTGCTCTAAAGAAATTACCAACATCCCAAGAATTGAGCCAGATATTTATCGACCATATTTTCCGTCTCCATGGACTTCCACATACCATTGTGTCTGACAGGGGTCCCCAGTATATTTCCCGGTTTTGGAAACATTTTTGCAAGACACTGAATATCAATACTGCACTATCATCCGGTTTCCATCCTCAGACCAATGGACAAACTGAGCGTTTGAATCAAGGACTAGAACAATACCTTTGTTGTTTTTGTAATTCCACCCAAAGCAACTGGAACACTTATCTTCCTATTGCTGAATATTCCTACAACAATTCTGTCCATAGTGCCTCCAAGGTCACTCCCTTTTTCTGTTCCTATGGCTATCATCCGACCTCTTTTCCTACTGCTCCTCAATCTACCTCTCCTCTGCCTGCCATTACATCTTTTTCCAAACGTCTCCTGCAACTCCATAAGCTAATTAGATCTAATTTATTGCACACTAAGAGATATATGAAGAAGATCGCTGATAAGAAACGTGGACCCACTCCTGATTATCACCCTCAGGATAAAGTCTGGCTTTCTTCCAAATTCTTGCCCTCTCGCCTTTCTCTGAATAAGTTCACGCCTCGCTATTATGGGCCTTTTCGTATTCTTCAGTTGCTCAATCCTGTCACTGTTCGTCTTCGCTTGCCTCATACTTGGAAAATTCATCCGGTCTTTCATGTATCCCAACTCAAACCTTATGTCCCTGATCCTTTCTCTCGTCAGTTTCCTTGTCCTCCTCCTGTGTTGGTGAATGATGTCCCTGAATATGAGGTTCAAGAAATTTGTGACTCTCGCCTTTTTCACCGGCGTCTTCAGTATTTGATTCACTGGAAGGGTTATCCTCTTAGTGAATGCTCTTGGGAAGATGCTTCTTCTGTTCACGCCCCTCTTTTGATTTCTCGTTTTCATCGTTTGTTTCCCTTCAAACCTAGACCTTCGGGGGGGGGACCTACTGTTGCGCCGCGTGGTGCGGCGCAAGCCGAGCATTCGGCTCGCGCCGCGCAGCGCGTTCTCAGGACGCGGCGCGCCCTGAGTCTTCTTTGTACTGCGCGAGGCCCCAGATATTATTTTGGGCCTCGCTCTGCCTTCTGTTGTGTCCCTGTTCTCCCCTGACCCCTCCTTACCTGTTTCTTTTTCTTTCTTCTTCTTCTTTTTCTTCTTTACTTTTTCGAGGCATTTTCTGTCATTTCTTTATGTCTTTCCCCCTTCCCATGTTACCTTTTTCTTCCCAGCATTCCTTGGTCCCTATTTTCTATGGTTCCTGTTCTATTCTATCCTATGTACTTTTTCCCTATCTAAAATGGTGTCTTTTTACTTCCTGTTGGTCACTTCCTGTTTCTTGGTATATAAGGGCTCTGTTTTCTCCCTTTCCTTGCGCTGCATCACTTTCTGCTCAGATTGTGTCTTCGCTCCTGATTCTTAGCCTTCGGTTCTGAATCTTTTCAATTTTGCATTTACCTGCATTTTGTTCCTGTTTGATTCCTGGTTTTGTTTTCGTTTCAGGAATCCATTTTTTTGAGGTTTTTTCCCCTTTATTGGGGTTTTTTCCCTCTGGCACTAATTCTAAAGGGCACGGTCTGTTCTTGGCGTTTCCACTGCCTGCAGCACCGTGGCTACTAGAAAGAGTCGCCCTTTTCTGGGCCAAAGCCGAACCCTCAAGACCTACGCCACTAGATCTGCGGTTTCCAGGCGCCAGCAGCACGTGAGTCGTGACACTTCCCCTATGGTGACTATCATCATGACCTCATTAGGAGAATTTGGGTTCAAAACAATTCCCAAATCTGCCTGATGCCTCCACCACAACAAGTTGTTTCCTCTCTTGGCCATATATGTTTTCCCTACTGTCTTTCTTCCTTTGAAGGTTTTCTCCATCACAATGTAGCCTGTTAGGTCTATCTTCACTTCCACACATTTTTCTGGACTGTCAGGAGGAAGTAACATAGGGGGTCATTCTGACCCTGGCGGTCACCGACCGCCAGGGCCAACGACCGCGGAAGCACCGCCAACAGGCTGGCGGTGCTTCCATGGGCATTCTGCTGGTTTCCCGCTGCCCCAGGGAATCCTCCATGGCGGCGCTGCTTGCAGCGCCGCCATGGGGATTCCGACCCCCTTACCGCCATCCTGTTCCTGGCGGTTTTCACCGCCAGGAACAGGATGGCGGTAACGGGTGTCGTGGGGCCCCTGGGGGCCCCAGCAGTGCCCATGCCAATGGCATGGGCACTGCAGGGGCCCCCTAACAGGGCCCCACAATGATTTTCAGTGTCTGCCAAGCAGACACTGAAAATCGCAACGGGTGCAACTGCACCCGTCGCACCCCTTCCACTCCGCCGGCTCCATTCGGAGCCGGCATCCTCATGGAAGTGGGTTTCCCGCTGGGCGGGCGGCCTTCTGGCAGTCGCCCGCCAGCCCAGCGGGAAACTCAGAATGACCGCCGCGGTCTTTTGACGGTCTTCTGGCGGTTCCCGCCAGGCCGGCGGCATCCGCCGCCGGCGGGGGTCAGAATGACCCCCATAATGTCACTCTTCCCATAAACAGCACCCCAAATCTTGTCTCCCACCATTGTGAATGAGGATTCAGAATCCCCCCAAACTGTGAGCATTTTCACCTCAAATTTCAACTTCACACTCAGCCATCGTTATACGATCACTGTCAACTGAGTCATGCACTTGCTTGACATCTGTGGAGGAAGACATCACATGCAAAATTACATTCTGACTCTCTTCAGGCACATCCAGCACCTCATGCACTTTTGTAGTCTTGCAAACTCGGGTGAAGTGCCCCTTATTCCCGCAGTTGTGACACAGCATTCTAGGCATTACAATTAGGACTGTTTGACAAATGAGACAAGCTGCAATATTTAAAGCATTTGAATTTAGAGTCCTTCCCTGCATTGGAACTCATATTGCTAGATCCAGCACATTCACCAACCACAGTTTTCTGAGGAATGTTCCTTTGGTTGTTATCAGGTACCCTGTCAGGAACCCTAGACACTCTGGCCCTCATTCTGACCTTGGCGGGCGGCGGAGGCCGCCCACCAAAGTCCCGCCGTCAGCTTACCGTTCCGCGGTCGAAAGACCGCGGCGGTAATTCTGACTTTCCCGCTGGGCTGGCGGGCGGTCGCCTTCAGGCCGCCCGCCAGCCCAGCGGGAAAGAGGCTTCCACGATGAAGCCGGCTCGGAATCGAGCCGGCGGAGTGGAAGCTGTGCGACGGGTGCAGTTGCACCCGTCGCGTATTTCACTGTCTGCGCAGCAGACAGTGAAATACATTTAGGGGCCCTCTTACGGGGGCCCCTGCAATGCCCATGCCAGTCGGACCGCCGGGATCTGGATGGCGGTAGGGGGGGTCGGAATCCCCTCGGCGGCGCAGCAAGCTGCGCCGCCGTGGAGGATTCAATGGGGCGGCGGTACACTGGCGGGAGCCCGCCAGTGGTGCCGGTCCGACCGCGGCTTTACCGCCGCGGTCGGAATCCCCATTGGAGCACCGCCGGCCTGTCGGCGGTGCTCCCGCGGTCCTCCGCCCTGGCGGTCTTTGACCGCCAGGGTCAGAATGACCGCCTCTGTCTAGTGTTCCCTCACATTTTCTTAACCCACCTGGAACCATTTCCCAGGCTCTCCACTATTTTGATCTCTAGTTTGAGTGAGGAATTAGTCGCTAACAGCTTCTCTCGCACTCTCGGGTCACTTGTGCACCACACCAATTGATTCCTGATGAGGGAAGCTGACAACTTATCAAATTTGCATGTTCGCACAAGGTTCTTCAGACAAGCCATGGACTTCGCTACCTGTTCTTCTTTCTCCTGTGCCCTCATAAAAACATATGCCTTTCCACATTAATACGTGACCAAAAATGTTTTTCCAACATAATGACAGACATTTCAAAAACATGCCTTGGTTCACCGTCAATGGAGTCAAAAAGGTTTTCCACCGCTTTCACAGTAAAAGGGGGTCTCTGGATTCTGATAGGAACTCTGGGTGTTGGGACGTTTGCCACAGCCATCTCATGTTACCTGCACAAATAACATAACACAACAAACTAAAGTAATTAGCTAACTCAATGAATCAAAATAACTAGCCAAATGGACAAACTAGTACAACAAACAAAAATAATGAAATCACACCTTCACTGTCTGTATGAAGCTGTCCCACAATGTGTCTCAAATTCACCACAAATGCAACTTATGCTTCTTCCAGTTTGTAATAGCCAGATTCACTGATGTTCATGTTTGCCGGGCAGTCACCTCAAACTGCTTGTATTGTCACACATGCACTATAATTAATGCAGGTAGTGTCAGCTATATTCACTTCCTTCTTCCTACCTGTAGTAGTTTGATCCACTAATATTTGCCGGGCAGTCACCTCAAACTGTTATACCTCGTAATTGCTCTTTTATTAGTGTAAATAACGTCAGCAACATTCATTTTCTAATCGCTGCCATCCCAGCGATCATCGCATTTCAAATTGTCAGTGTCATTGGAGCTTGCAAGCTCTATCTAGTTGACTTCCCAGCAAGCAATGTGGCACTTATCCCTGTTCCAAAGCGCAATGCCTCCTCGAATTCTCCGTTGCCTCAGCAGTGCGAGGAGCATGTGTGTGTTCAGCTGCAGTTTAGTGAACACCAACAATGCTGCTCAGCTCTGATGCAGACTCCCACGTGCTTAACAAGCTTGTGGTGAGTGTCCACAGTGATTATAGGCTCCCTCCTTCGCACGTGCCAGGCGATCCACTTTAAAAGACTCCCCATGTCCGCATCACTGTAGCCCTTGTGCTGCCTTAGCCCACAGCCAAATATCGATAATGGTAATAACTAGTACCTGGCTAAAACATGGAAAAGTCTCACTAAAATTGCTGCGCAGGTCACTTACATGGATTGGATGGCCTGTACTTGTACAACGAGTTGTAATGCTGAGTAATGCTGGGATGAATCTTCATGTGGTGACTTGAGAAGGATGTTGATGGGAAGTTCATTGCCCCTCACAGGCCTAGTAATTGCAAATGTTAAGTTAATACAATGGGCAGTTAACTTTCAAGATCGTAATTCCACCAAGAGCAGACACAACCTACTTTCTTCTTCTCCCAACAGCTGGCCACTAGTTATCCTAATATTCCACCAGTTACTATGGGACTGGAGCATTGCTGATGAAACACCAGGTCAGTGGTATTCTAAGAGCAAGGCCCCAACAATGTAAAACAACTTGCTTGCCCTTTAGGTCATATATGAAAATATATCGGATGTTAGACCTGACAGCCTTAGGGTGGTCACCCCTAAATTTTTGGCTGCCTCCCTCCACTTTTTGGACACTGTTTTTGCTGGTTTTTAGACTCCGCGCACTTTACCACTGCTAACCAGTGCTAAAGTGCATATGCTTTCTCCCTTTAAACATGGTAACATTGGATCATACCCAAATGGACTATTTAATTTACTTATAGGTCCCTAGTAGTGTGCACTATGTGTGTCTATGGCCTGTAGATTAAATGCTATTAGTGGGCCTGCAGCACTGATTGTGCCACCCACTTAAGTAGCCCCTAAACCTTGTCTCAGGCTTGCCATTGCAAGGCCTGTGTGTGCATTTTCACTCCCAATTTGACTTGGCATTTAAAAGTACTTGTCAAGCCTAACACTCACCTTTTTCTACATATAAGGCACCCCTAAAGGATGCCCTAGGTAACCCATAAGGCAAAAGGCAGGACATGTACCTATGTAGTTTACATGTCCTGGTAGTGTAAAACTCCTAAATTTGTTTTTACACTACTGTGAAGCCTGCTCCCTTCATAGGCTAACATTGGGGCTGCCCTCACGTATTGTTTGAGTGGTAGCTGCTGATCTGAAAGGAGTAGGAAGGGCATATTTAGTATGGCCAGAATGGTGATATAAAATCCTGCTGACTTGTGAAGTTGGATTTAATATTACTATTTTAGAAATGCCACTTTTAGAAAGTGAGCATTTCTCTGCACTTAAATCTTTCTGTGCCTTACAATCCACGTCTGGCTGGGTTTAGTTGACAGTTCCTTGTGCATTCACTCAGACACACCCGAAACACAGGATACTCAGCCTCACTTGCATACATCTGCATTTTGAATGGGTCTTCCTGGGCTGGGAGGGTGGAGGGCCTGCTCTCACACAAAGGACTACTGGGACCCTGGCAGACAGGATTGAACTGAAAGGGGACCTGGTGCACTTCTAAGCCACTCTTTGAAGTCTCCCCCACTTCAAAGGCACATTTGGGTATTTAAACAGGGCCTCTGCCCCTCCCAACTCATACACTTCCTGGAAAAGATAACTGAAACCAGAACCTGCATCCTGCCAAGAAGAACTGCCCGGCTGCCAAAAGGACTCACCTGACTGCTTTCTGTGAAGGACTGCTGCCTTGCTGTTGGCCTGCTGCCTTGCTACGCTTTGGCTGTGGTGAAGAAGTGCTCTCCAAGGGCTTGGATAGAGCTTGCCTCTTGTTCCTGGAAGTCTCAGGACCAAAAAGACTTCTCTCTTAAAACTGGAATTCTTGTGCGGTGAAAATTCGACGCAAAGCTTCCTAAAACCGACGCACAGCCTGTCCCGCAGAGAGAAATTCACCACACACCAAACCAGAACGACACAGCGCGACTTCACAAGGAGAAGATCGACGCAGCGCCTGCGTTGTGACCGGAACTTTAACGCACGGCCCACCAGATCGACGCACAACCAACCTGGGGCGACGTAGCCCGACTTCCAGAGGGGAAATCGATGCAGCGCCTGCTGTGCAGCAGAAACGTCCACGCAACGCCCACCGGAATGACGCAGGACTTGTGACTTTGCTCCACAAGCCCATGATCCCACGCACAGACCCCGGGGCGTCTGAAAACCCCGCAACCCGAAGAGGATCCACGACCGAACGCCGGAAATCGACACACAGCCATCCCTGCGTGGAAACTAAATGACGCATCACTGTGTGCGGCCAGAGAAATCGGCGAACACCCCTTTGTTTCCGCGCTTCTCCTCCTCTGCGTCCCTTTGCAGAGATTTTTCACACGAACTAGGTACTTTGTGCTTGAAAGAGACTTTGTTTGCTTTAAAAAGACATAAGACACTTTATATCACTTTTAAGTGATATCTCTACATTTACTTATTGCATCTTTGATAATTTTGACCTGCAAATATCCAGATAAACATTATATATTTTTCAAAACACTGTGTGGTGTATTTTTATGGTGCTATATTGTGCTATTGTATGATTTGTTGCACAAATACTTTATACATTGCCTTTTAAGTTAAGCCTGACTGCTCAGTGCCAAGCTACCAGAGGGTGGGCACAGAATAATTTAGATTGTGTGTGACTCACTCTGACTAGAGTGAGGGTCCTTGCTTGGACAGGGGGTAACCTGACTGCCAACCAAAGACCCATTTCTAACATCGGACTAGTATCAAAGGCCTTTTAACCCCTTGGGTGCCTTGGACGAACTGGTCTCGTCCTTGGTCACAATTGGCGTGTGCCGAGGACGAGACTAGCTTGACCTGGCCCACGGTAGGAGCACTAGCGCTCTCCCATGGGCCTCCCACCCCACTCCTCAGGGCAGGGATGGAAGGGTAATCGCTTCCCCTTCCACTCTGACACCCTTCCGACCCCTACCATTGATGTCTGATGACGTCAGAGAGCTATCTGAACTCATCGGAGGTCACCCCCAGAACTTCCTGCTTAATCGGAAGAGAAAAGCTTTTGTTTCTCTTCCGATTGGGGGGGTGGGTGAGATCAGAGAGGCATGAAAGGAAAGGCTTTTCCTTTCCATTCATTTCTTGCAGAGCATTTCTGCAGGTCTATAGCATAGCGATCACACTGCAGAAATGGCCACTAGACACCCGAGAGTTTGTTTATTTTTAGTAAACAAACAAGGGGAGAGGCCCCTTGGG
Source organism: Pleurodeles waltl (assembly GCF_031143425.1). NCBI lineage: Eukaryota > Metazoa > Chordata > Amphibia > Caudata > Salamandridae > Pleurodeles > Pleurodeles waltl. The sequence goes on from NC_090440.1 coordinate 1,030,022,955, forward strand.
CAAGGGTCAGTCCCCAAGGGGGGCATTTTTTAGAAGACCATTTCTGCCCTATTTTAATTAGATCAATCTGCCCTCAAGGGGGGCAGAAGCCACTAGACACCAGGGATATATATAGTTGTTTTTTGCAGGGGGAGCGGCCCCTTAGGCAAGGATTGCTCCCCAAGGGGGTCAAATTTATTTTAGGCCATTTCTGCCCCCTCTGGGGGCAAATTGGCCTATTTTTATTAGGTCAATGTGCCCCCAAGGGGGGGGGGGGCAGAAACCACTAAACACCAGGGATTTTGTTACGCCAATTCCAACAAGGGGAGCGACCCCTTAGGCAAGGGTTGCTCCCCAGGGGTGGGGAGGTGATTTATTAATGCCTTTTCTGCCCCCCTTGGGGGCAGATCGGCCTATTTTGATTAGTCCTTTTCTGCCCCCATGGGGGGCAGAAACCACTAGGCACCAGGGACCTTTTTTAAAAAACATTTTTTACAGATGGGAAGCGACCACTTAGGCAAGGATTGCTCCCCTGAGGGGCATTTTTATTTTAGGCCATTTTTTCCTACCTTGGGACAAATCGGCCTATTTTTATTAGGCCAAGCTGCTCCTAAGAGGGACAGAAACCAGTAGGCACAGGGATTATTTTTCTTTACTATTTTACATAAAGGGATTGGCCCCTTGGCAAGGGCTGTTCCCCATTGGGGCAAATAATTTTAGGCCAATTAGGCCCATCTGTCGCCAAGGGGGGCAGAAACCACTTAGGCACCAGGGATTGGTGTGTCTTTGTGTTTAGTTTGGGGGGGCAGCCCCTTGGGAATGGGGCGCTCCCCATGTTGGCACATTACTGTTGGCCATTTTATTTTTGTAAGGCCCATCTGCTCCCAGGGGGGCAGAAAGCCCACTAGACACCAGGGAAGAGTTTTTTATTTTTTAAAAAGAGGGGGCAAAGTTGTTTTGCCCACTGTTGGGCAGATGGGGCAATTTCCCCTGATCCACTTGGGGGGCGGGCAGAAGGCCTACTAGCTACTAGATGCCAGGGAATTAAAGAACAAAAAAAATAGTGGGGTGGTGGCTACCAACCAGTATGGACATGGTTATGCCCCCACCCCAACTGAAGAGGGTAACAGTCTTTCAGCTCCCCTCTGCACACTAAAAGATCTTATCCTAACAGCAAGCAAGAGGACATTTGATTATTTTGGGTTTTGATTTACATTTGGGCCATGAGAGCTTTGCTAACTCTCAAAATCGTCCCACTTGGAATGGTGTGGGCTGCACTTTTTGGACTTTGGGATGTTGCCATCTAGAAACATCTACGAGACCTAGACACATCTGAAAACTAAACATCTGGTTGAGTCCAGGGTCATGTGGTTCACATGCACCCCACACAATTTTTGTTTACCCACAATGCCCTGCAAACTTCCAACGTTGCTTGAAATCACACATTTTCCACACATTTTTGTGATGGAACCTTCTGGAATCTGCAGGAATCCGCAAAATTCCAACCACCCTGCATTGTCGCATCTATACCGATAAAATTTCTGCCCCACTTGTCAGCCTAAAACTGTTTTTTTCAAACTGCCCTCTTGGACTCGCTTTGGCTCCCCCTCAATTTCAACATGTTTTTGTCTCTTTCGTGTCATAGGCACAAGTGAGGCATCATTTTTATCAGGAGACTGAGGGGGATGGTGGGTGGTAGGAAATGTGTCCTGGTGCAGTGATCCCACAAGGAAATGTGGGGAAAATGTGATTTTTTTTGGCTAAATTTGAGGTTTGCTGAGGATTCTGGGTAAGAAAACACTGGGGAATTCATGCACGTCACACCTCCATTGACTCCCTTGGGTGTCTATTTTTCAGAAATGTCTATGTTTGGTAGGGTTCCCTAGATGGCTGCTGAGTCCAGGACCAAAAACACAGGTGCCCCCCCCCTGCAAAACAGGTAGTTTTGTAATTGATAATTTTGATGTGTCCACGTAGTGGTTTGGGGCATTTCCTGTTGCGGGCACTAGGTCTACCCACACAATTGAGGTACCATTTTTATTGGGAGATGTGGAGGAATGCTAAATAGAGGGAAGTTTGTGGCTCCCCTCAGATTCCAGAACTTTGCAGCACCGAAATGTGAGGAAAAAGTGTTTTTTTGCCATATGTTGAGATTTGCAAAGGATTCTGGGTAACAGAACCTGGTGAGAGCACCACAAGTTACCCCTTCCTGGGTTCCCCTAGGTGTCTAGTTTTCAGAAATGTCCAGGTTTGCAAGGTTTTCCTAGGTGCCAGACAAGCTAGAGGCCAAAATCTACAGCTAGGCACTTCGCAAAAAACAGGTCAGTTTTCAATGTAAAAATTTGATGTGTCCATGTTGCATTTTGGGGTGCTTCCTGTCGGGGGCACTTGGCCTACCAACACAAGTGATGTACCACTTTTATCGGGAGACTTGGGGGAATGCTGGGTGGAAGGAAGTTTGTGGCTCCTCTCAGATTCCAGAACTTTGCAGCACCGAAATGTGGAGGAAAAGTGTGTTTTCAGACAAAAGATGAGGTTTGCATAGGATTCTGGGTGCCAGAACCTGGTGAGAGCCTCACAAGTCACCCCATTCTGAATTTCCCTAGGTGTCTAGTTTTTAAAAATGTATAGGTTAGCTAGGTTTCCCTAGGTGCTGGCTGAGCCAGAAGTCAAAATCCACAGCTAGGCACTTTGCAAAAAACAGGTCACTTTTCTTTGGGAAAATGTGATGAGTCCACATTGTGTTTTGGGGCATTTCCTGTCACGGGCACTAGGCCTACCCACACAAGTGAGGTATCATTTTTATCGGGAGACTTGGGGGAACACAGAATAGAAGAACAAGTCTTAGGGTATTGCACCTTGGCTTTCTCTACATTTTTTTCCTTCCAAATGCAAGACAGTGTGTAGAAAAGAAGCCTATTTGAGAAATGCCCTGTAATTCACATGCCAGTATGGGGACCCCCAAATTCAGAGATGTGGAAATAACTACTGCTTCTCAACACCTTATTTTGTGCACATTTTGGAAAAACAAAGGTTTCCTTCATACCTGTTGTAGGAAGCTGGCTCTGTATATATTATATCAAAATGAGATGTAGGTCCATATTTATACTTTTTTTGCGCCACATTTGCATCATTTTTTTATGCAAAAGCAGCGTAAACTCACAAAGTACAATTATATTTTGTACGTTTTCGCTGCTTTTGCGTCAATAAATGACACAAATGCGGTGCTAAAAAAGTATAAACATGGTCCGTAGTGTGCACAGAGTCTAGGGGTTCCCCAGAGGCTTGACAGAGGCAGTAATTGATAATACTAATGCTCTATTTGTGGTAGTGTGGTCGAGCAGTTAGGCTTATCAGAGGGTAGTGTTAAGCATTTGTTGTACACACACAGAAAATTAGAGAAACACACACTCAATGACTTAACTCCAGACCAATAGGATTTTTATATGGAAACATATTATTTCTTAATTTATTTCTAGAACCACAAGATACAATTAGCAGGTACGTACAGTAAATGAAAGGTACTTTGCCTAGTTATGATCAGGACTTTGAATGGAATCAACAATGTACACAGTTTTTCTTAAAATGGCAAAAAGCTATTTTAAAAGTGGACACAGACCAATTTTCAACAGTTCCTGGGGGAAGAAAGTACTGTACAGTTTTGGAGGTAAGTAATCAACTTAAAGGTTCAGTCTCCGGGGCATAGGTAGCCCACCGTTGGGGGTTAAAGATAACCCCAAACTCCCAGCACCAGCAACACATGGCCGATTAGGTGCAGAATCAAACAGGAGCCAAAATAATGTGGACCCCTATGGAGACAGGGGGTACTCCGGTTCTGGTCTGCTTGCAGATAAGTACCCTCGTTGTCGGAGGGCAGACCAGTGGGGTTTCAAGGAGCACTGGGGGGCCCCAAGCATGCACCAAACACGCATCCTCAGCGGCACAGGGGCAGCCGGGTGCAGGGTGCAAACAGGGCATCGGGTTCCCAATGGAACTCTATGGCGGGACTCAGGGGGTCACTTAGGCGCTGCAGGCGTGACACAGGAAGGCTTCTCTGGCATACCACTGACTGGACAGGGAGGGGGGCTGCCTGCTGGTCACTGCTGCTCCGGTGGGCAGTTCCTCTCGAGTCTGGGGGCTGTGGGTGCAGTGCTTCTCCAGGTGTCAGAAATCTTCTTCCCGGGCAGTCACGGTCAAGGGGGTCCTCGGGATTCCCTCTGCAGGCATCGTTGTGGAGTGGTGGAGAGGTCAGCCAAGGGTGGACACTTGGTCGGAATCACCTGGGGGTCCTCTCTGAATAGCTGGGCCACCTGGACATGGGCCGTGGACGTTGGATGCAAAGTGGTTTTGGACTTACGCTTCTGGAGTGAGGTGGGAGTCTATTGGAAGGAGTTTCCTTTTCTTTTTGTTGGACAGGTCCCCTGTCCATAGGATTTTTTTGGTCCTCAGTGATGCAGGCAGTCCCCTGGAGACTTTTCAGGGGTCGCCGTTCCTGTAGAACACGTCGCTTTTCTTTTGCAGGGTCTTTGAAGCAGGAGACGGGCCGGTAGGGCTGGGGCCGAGTAAGTTGTTGTCTCCTTTTCTTCTCTGCGGGGTTTTCAGCTCAGCAGTCCTTCTTCTTTTCTTGAGGTCGTCAGGAATCTGGTGAGCTGGGTTCAGGGGCCCCTTAAATTCTAAATTTAGGGGCGAGTGAGGATCATGGGGAAGGCATCTCTACTAGCTGGAGTGCCCTGGGGGACTGTAATCCAAGGCTTGAACCTTTGAGGCTCATCGCTAGGTGTTACAGTTCCTGCAGGGGGAGGTGTGAAGCACGTCCACACAGGACAGGCTTTGTTTCTGACCACAGAGTGCACAAAAGGCACACACCCAATGTGGTCAGAAACTCGCCTGAAAGTGGCAGGCTGGCACAGACCGGTCAGTCTTACACTACCATGTGGGCTAACATACAGGGGGAATCTCTCAGATGCCCTCTGTGTGCATTTTTCAATAAATCCCACACTGGCATCAGTGTGGTTTTATTATGCTGAGTAGTTTGATACCAAACTTCCCAGTATTCAGTGAAGTCATTATGGTGCTGTGGAGTTCGTAATGCCAAACTCCCAGATCATATACTTAGGCCCATATTTATACTTTTTGACGCTAAACTGCGCTAACGCAGTTTAGCGTCAAAAAATTTTGCGCCGTCTAACGCCATTCTGAAGCGCCATGCGGGCGCCGTATTTATGGAATGGCGTTAGCCGGCGCAAGCAGACCGGCGCTGCCTGGTGTGCGTGGAAAAAAACCACGTAGACCAGGCAGCGCCGGCGTTGGGCAAAAATGACGTTAGGGCGTCTTAAAATGGGGCAAGTCAGGTTGAGGCAAAAAAATCGTCTTAACCCGACTTGCGCCATTTTTTAACGACGCCCATCCCCCATCAACATGACTCCTATCATTGTAAAGATAGGAGTCATGCCCCCTTGCCCAATGGCCATGCCCAGGGGACTTCTGTCCCCTGGGCATGGTCATTGGGCATAGTGGCATGTAGGGGGGCACAAATCAGGCCCCCCTATGCCAAAAAAAATTATAAAAAAAAAAAAAAAAAATACTTACCTGAACTTACCTGAATGTCCCTGGGGTGGGTCCCTCCAGCCTTGGGTGTCCTCCTGGGGTGGGCAAGGGTGGCAGGGGGGGTCCCTGGGGGCAGGGGAGGGCACTCTGGGCTCATTTTGAGCCCACTTGTCCCTTAACGCCATGCCTGACCCAGGCGTTAAAAAGCGGCGCAAATGCGCCGTTTTTAGCCACGCCCACTCCCGGGCGTCTCTTTTGCCCGGGAGTATAAATACCACGTAAAGGCCTGGGAGTCATTTTTTAGACGGGAACGCCTCCCTTGCATATCATTAACGCAAGGAAGGGGTTCACGCTAAAAAATGACGCACATTCCGGGAACTTTGGCGCTATACGCCTCTAACGCCATAGTATAAATATGGCGTTAGTTGGCGTTAGTTTAGCGTCGAATTTGCGTCGAAAAAAACGACGCAAATTCGGCGCAAACGGAGTATAAATACGGCCCTTAATGTGGCTACACTGCACTTTCAATGTCTAAGAATGGACTTGGGCACTGTAGGGCCATATTGCTCATGCAGCTATGCCCTCACCTGTGGTATAGGGCACCCTGCCTTAGGGCTGTAAGGCCTGCTAGAGGGGTGAGTTACCCATGCCACAAGTATTGGTTTGTGTGCATGGCACCATGAGGGGAGTGCCATGTCAACTTAGCTTTTTTCTCCCCACTAGCAGCTGCAAGGCAGTGTGCAAGTGCTGAGTGAGGGGTCCCCAGGGTGGCATAATACATGCTGCAGCCCTTAAAGACCTTCCCTGGCCACAGGGCCCTTGGTGCCATGGGTACTTTTTACAAGGGATTTAACTGTGTGCCAGGGCTGTGCCAATTGTGGGAACAAAGGTACAGTTTTAGGGAAAAAACACTGGTGCTCAGGCCTGCTTAGCAGGGTCCCATCACACTTTCAATCAAAGTTGGCATCAACACTAGGCAAAAAGTTGGTGGGGGGGTAACCATGCCAACAGTGGCATTTTCCTACACCTATTTTTCACTCTTTATATTTCACCAAATTAGTTGCTGTATACCCAGTATACAATGAAAACACATTGCAAGGTGCAGCTCATTTATTGGCTCTGGGTACCTAGGGTTCTTGATGAACCTACAAGCCCTACATATCCCCACAATAAGAAGAGTCCAGTAGATGTAATGGTATATTGCTTTAAAAAATCTGCCATAGCTGGAAAAAGTTATAGAATAAAACGTGGACAGAAATGACTCTTTTTTCACCTCAATTTCCTTTTTTTTAATTTTAGCTGTTACTTTCTGTAGGAAAACTTTAAAGGATCTACACAAATGACCCCTTGCTGAATTCAGAATTTTGTCTACTTTTCAGAAATGTTTAGCTGTCTGGGAACCAGTATTGGTTTTACACCCATTTCTGTCACTAACGGGAAGGAGGCTGAAGGCAAAAAAATAGTAAAAGTGGGGTATGTCCCAGTAAAATGCCAAAATTGTGTTGAAAGTGTGTTTTTCTGATTAAAGTCTGCCTGTTCCTGAAAGCTGGGAAGATGGTGATTTTAGTACTACAAACCCTTTGTTGGTGGCATTTTCAGGGGAAATTACCACAGGCTTTCTTCTGCAGGCCTTTTTTCCATTTCTTTTTCAAAAAATGAAATTTTTATCGGTATTTTGGCTAATTTCTTGGTCTCCTCCAGGGGAACCCACAAACTCTGGGTACCTCTAGAATCCCTAGGATGTTGGAAAAAAAGGACGCAATTTTGGCGTTGGTAGCTTATGTGGACAAAAAGTTATGAGGGCCTAAGCGCGGACTACCCCAAATAGCCAAAAAAAGGCTTGGCACCTGAGGGGAAAAGTCCTGGCAGCGAAGGGGTTAAGTATGCTGACCTTGTTACACAACTCTACCATGATGTTGATGCTGTGTAGTTAAATTAAACCAATGATTTCTTTGTTGCTTTATCAATTATTTTGTTTGTGTAAAAACTGTTAAGTATACTTATATTAGATGAGGCGCAGTCTACCTACTGGCATGAATTTATGACATGTGGTTTGTTTTGGAATCGGTTTGTCTTCCTTAAAACTTGAATAAAGATTTTTCAAAAACACAAATATGCGCCTTGTTATATCTCTGCTGATATTTTGGTTTACTCTAGGCAAAAATGTTGATTTGTTCAGAAAAAGTAATCTACATCAAACTATGCAATAAGTATTTGTCTTTTAGAAAGTGGAAACAGATCACCCTAACACTGACATAGGAGCCATATTGACCACAGAGCTTGTTTCTTCCATTAGCTGGCAATTATTACACAATTTTGAATACTTAAACTGACAAAATCTACTATTATTGTTTATCATTAGCGATTACCCATATAAGAAGCTTTCACTCAGTATAAAAATACTAAGGCTGTCTTATCAATAGATGTCAATTTAATGGACATGCAATATTGCAAGTGTGTGGTGATAGTTTTATTGTTGTTATTTCTTTGATTCATCTTCATCCGTGTGTTTCTTTACATAAAGTACCTATGTCTCAGCAGGTTACTTAAGGTC